>NW_024870852.1:17905000-18505000 GCF_019054845.1 Dipodomys spectabilis
AAAGACTTGAACACAAATAATATTCATAGCTGTCTTGTTCCTAGTAAACAAAAGTAGTGGCAACCTAAATTCTACCCATAAAATGGTAAGTGAGATATTCATATACTGGAATAATACTCAGCACATAAGAATAACCTACTTATGCATGCAATGACATGGATAATTCGTGAAAGCACTATGCTCCATCAAAGGAATTAGATTACAAAGCTGCATTCAGGGGGATTCTCTTTATATGACATCTGAGAAGGAATAAACTATATGGTTTGTAGGCTCTGGGAAGAAAGAAGAATCAATTGCAAAAGGGCATGTGGGGAATTTGGGGCTTCTAGAAATATTCTTTTTCTTGACTGTGATAGAATCTGTGCAACTGTATACATTTGTCAAAATTTATTAAACTGTCCCCCTAAAGTGATAAATTCTATTATGTATTAGTATAAATTTAAAAAATAATAGAAATTTATGAGAAGGCTAATAATCAGTAACAAAGATAAAATTTTTAAAAGGCACAATACATTTACCCAACCTTATCACTACTCTATTTAAAAGTCTGAGTGAATTTCCAAGAAATCACAAGCTGACACACTTGCCTGAAAGCATATGCAAAGCATAAATATATCAATCATTGTGACATGAAGTAATATACGTAAGAGCATCCACATGTCTTGAGCTCCTCTCAAAGCACTAGGACACCTGGAAGAATTGTCCGGTGTTTAAGATACAAGTAGTGGAACATTTGCTTAACAAGCACAAAGCCCTCAGGTTCAAGGATCCAAGGAATGAAGGACAGATGGATGGAATGAAAGAAGGAAGGAAGGAGAGAAGGAGGGAGGGATAGAGGGAAAGAAGGAAGGAAAGAGATAAAGGGAGGGGGAGAAGGGAGGGGAGGGGAGAAGGAGGGATGGGAAAAAGGGAGGTAAGGAGGGAGAAAAGGAAGGAAGAGAAAAGAGGAAAGGACAGATGAAAGAAGGAAGGAAAGGGAGGGAGGGAGGGAGGAAGAGAGGGAGGAAGGAAGGAAGGAAGGCAGGAAGGCAGGAAGGAAGGAAGGAAGGAAGGAAGGAAGGAAGGAAGGAAGGAAGGAAGGAAGGAAGGAAGGAAGGAAGGAAGGGAGAACGGGAGGGAAAAAATAATCCCTACTTCAGTGAAATGGTACTTAGAAAATTAAGTCTTCTTTTAGGAATCCTTTAAAAAGACCAAAAACACCCCCCAAAACAACAACAACAATTCTGATTAAGTAAGGTATTACAAAGACTGGCTCAGTGATTCCTTGGCCAAGCTTATTTATGAGCATGAAGGTGAAAAGACTAAAGCTTAGTGTTGTGGTTCACACTTGTAATCCTGCATTCAGGAGACTGAGGTAGGAGGATGGGAGTTTGAGGCCAGCCTTGCTACAGAGTGCGACCCTGACTGAGAAGCCAAGAGCAACAATTTAAAAAATGTAAATTAATTATTATTGGACTGACCATCCCAAACAGAATTAATCCTACATAGTGGTGAGATGAGATATTGTTTTGGACCTGCAAGATGTTTCAGTATCAGAAATTTGCATTCATTCTTCATCATGTTAGACAGTTGAAGAGAAAATCAGCTGATCGTTTCTGGTCTTAGTGTTTCATCTATTTCCCAGACCTCAAGTCTCATCCTTGCTTGGAGGCCTTCACTCTGTGCAGCTCCTCTGGGACAAGACTTTCTGGGACAGAGTATCTCCTTTGAAACTTTACCTCCCTACCATCTCAACAACACCAGCCTCCATGTGGGTAAAGACTTCTGCTCACTGCTCACTCTTTTAATAAGCATTTACTGGATGAATACCAATAAGATACCGAAAAAGCTTTTACAGAAATACAACACCCATTCCTGATTAAATAAAAGAAAAAGAAAAGACTTGGCAAAATGGAAATAAATGAGCAGTTTTTAACATGATAAAAGGAAAAGCTATCTCACATTCAAATCTTCCTTCTTGCTTCATGTTGAAAGAATCCAAGCACTACCATTAGGTACAGGACAAGAGCAGATGTCCTCTGTCCCAGACATAATTGCCAAAGCAATTAAACCAGAGGTTGAAAGAAAAGGCAAGCTTATTGTTTAAAAAAAGGAAATAAAATTGGCTATTGTTTGCAAGTCAGCCTTGGGAATCAACTGAAAAACATATTAGAAAAGAAATGAAAGAATTTAGTAATGTGGCGAGTTATAAAAATTAATATAAAAGCCAATATCTTCACATTGCATAATAAACAGAAAATGTCATGGAAATAATGACCGGTTTGAAATGGAATACGTGAAGAATCTTATCCAAAACGGTCACCATGAAAAAAAAAATCGAGGAACAGACTTAACTAGAAATGTAAAATACCTATGCTAATAAAACTATGAAATTCTATTCAGAAATATAAAAGATTTTATGGACTCATAAGAAATTCAATTTTGTAAAGGTATCAATTCTTCCTAAATTAATTCATAAATTTACTACAGGTACGATATAAATCCAATAGGATTTCTACTGTAACTTCACAAAATTCTCTCCCACTTACCTGGAAAAAATAAATATATGACAAGATCCAAAATGTTTTTGGATAAGAGAAAGGAGAGTAGATGGGTCTTTCAACTATTGGTAATATGCCATAAAATTATAGAAATCAAAATTGTGTGATAATAATGGACAAATGGACCAATAGACAATAGTTCAGAGTCCTCATATGGGAAAGAATGCTCCTATTTCAGTGTCAAGAAAGCATGTTCTAGGACACAAAGTCAAAGAGTGAAGGATAATGACAGAGATCTAGTAGTTAAGTGGGTGAGGACTGGGTTCAGATCCCAGCTGTTCTTTGCACTACAGCATTTTGAGCAATTCATTTAACCTCTCACATACTGGGTGAATGAAAGAGTACAATGATCGTAACTTCAGTTTTTTGACATAATTTGAAAAACAGCATTAAAATGCTGGCATAGGGTCTGTCATGTAGACCTATGTATGTTCATACACATGTGGATACATGCAAAACTTATTTTAATTGTGTGTACAAAAGACATTATATGGACAACAGGGTTAGGATAATGAGCCAGTTTCTTTAATAAAATGTACAGTGGTAGTGATGTATGATGTCTTCACTATTATTTAGGATTTACAATGGTGAATCATTACTAACCTACATCATTAAGTAAAATGAACACACATGAGATGTGTGTACATTGACAGCGAAACCCATTTCCAACACAAAAGACCTTTTGGTATGAGCAAGTGACTGGTTCCCAGGAGACCACCACTGAGAGGAACCTGCACATGCTCGGGAGGCACAGGCTTCTGCACTGTTCTCTGCTCATGCGCATTGCATTTTTTAAATTTTTTTAATGTTTTTTTTATTGTAAAAATAGTATACAGAGGGGTTACAGTTACATGAGTAAGGTAATGAGTACATTTCCTATTGAGCATTGTGACCTCCTCCCCTTTGTTTTTCCCCTACCATCCCTTCCCTCCTCACCTCCCCAACTCCCCCTTCCCTCTCCCAAGTTGTAAAGTTTATTTTCAACATAGTGTCTTGTACATCTCATTGTTACAATGGGTTAACCTGTATCCTTATTTCAGCATTTTGTTATTTCCCTTCCCCTCCCCAAATTAGAAAAATGTATATACAAGATGTAGGGCACCGACATCATATATGGTGAAACAGGGGTTATACTGTGGGGAAAGAACATGCAAAAGAAACAAAAAAAATCACATAGTACATTTAAAATACGTTAAAAACAATAGCAAGAAAGAAAACAACAAGTTGTGTCCCTACGCTCACTGTATTTTTCTTCCCATACCACTGCACAACTTCCGATACACATAAGCATACTTTCAAACAAATCTCATATTTTCATTTTATCGCCTTACTCTTGGGGTATTGTTTGCTTTTTCAGGGGCAGATTGTATTTTCACAAAATTAAAGGTAGAAACATGCTCATCTGATCACAGGATGATTTGAACACCACTGACGCTAATTTAGGATCAATTTGGAGCCTCCCTGAATTATCTGAACTCAGATGATGCATGTGCAGGAATTCAAAGTTTTTAAATTTTTTGACATTTGTTTCTTATTATTTATTTATTTTTTACCATGCGTGTAAGCAATGTACAAAATAAGGTGGGTTGACAGTATATTATGTTGAATAAAGACAAGCAGATTCTTGGTTCACATGTCTATAAAACAAGGCTGTGGGAAAAAAAATAGTTGCCTTCCTGAATCTAAACGTTTTATTTTCCTGAAGTGGGTTCAATGTTGACCTCCAGCTAGGTTTTTCCAGCTAGAGCCTGCAGCAATGGCTTTATTTGGATACAGGATCTAGACAGATATAATCAAGTGAAGAAGTTTAACTTGAGACCATCCCAGAACAGAGTAGGCCCTGAATTCAATGACGAAGGTCCTAATACACAAAGAGAAGACACACCAAGCAGGAGGTGATGTGAAGATGGAGGCAGAGATTGAGTGATCAGTCCATTCACAAAGGAATACCTGAGAAGAAAGTTGGGCACAGATTCTCCCTCACAGCCTCTAGAAGAAACAAAGTCTCCTGACACTTTGATTTGAGCCTTCTAATCTCGAAAATACTAAAAGAATCAATCATTCCTCTTGTGTTTGTTGTTGTGGTTGTTGCTTTTTAGCTTTTACATCAACTTTATTCTCAGAGCCAACCTGTGTGAGTTAATGAACTTCCACATTGCCAACTATTGTAGGAAGCATATTCTTTCTTACATATACCAAAATCTCATACTCAACAATGAGTTCTGGGGTGCAAAAGAGGATTTACTGTTTGCAACTGTCCTCTTGTTTTTAAGCCACCAGTGTATTGTGATTTTGTTACAGAAGACACACAAAACGAATATGCTCCCCAACCTCGTCAAGTCCCACTGTATACTTTTGAAAATTACCCCTTACTTTAGCATTACTTCACAAGCTCCACTGGACCTCTATTTGCTGCCCCTAAATTAAACAGAATACATTTCTTGTAACCTGGTCCTATGCATAATTCATGACACACTCTGTCTATATCTGCTTTGTCAGCTTTTGCTCCATGGGTTATAAAGATAACGCCATTATCTGTAGTACAGTAACAGTGTCCAATAATAGGGGAATAGGTAAGTAAATTAGAGTCTATCAATTTGATGAAATATTACATTGTCATTGAATGAGATGATAAAGACTAGCAATGTGGGGGGGGATTGTTTTGACATAATACTAAGTGAAAGAAAGTATGTTATTGGATCATATCTTCAATATAGTAACAGTGAGAAAATGCATCCTCCATATGAGCAAGAACTTTAAACAGCCTTATTTGTTGGATGGTGAGACTATGTCTTCTTTCATGTAGAGTTGTAGGGGCGAAAAAATGAAATGGTCACTGAAAATCCTCCCCAGGGTACTGTAGAAACTGAAGCAAAGGAAAGGACCGCCAACCAAGGGCCCTTCCTTAGAAGCTCACCCAAAGGTCATCCTGATGGGGAACTGGAAACTTTATATGAAACTATGGAGTATTTTATTTTTGTATTTCATTTATATTTTGAGGCAAATATTGAGCCCTGACTGACACAGGATGGATGGATGGATTATAGGAAGGTGAGGGAGGAAAACCTGACATTTATTGGTTCCTACAGTGTCCTGGGAGTCCCCACCCCCACCGCCAGTGAATAGACCCGGCATTTATATTCCCATTCTAGTAAAAAATAGAAATGGAATATATTTTTTTCTATCGTGAACTTAAAATGTGGTGAGTCTGGATGGAAATCTACTGCAGATATAAAACATGCCCTTCATTTCAAGTTTTAGCATGTAAAAAGACTACATTAATGTTGTATTAATTATATATAAATATACTATTTGGATATAAGTGAAATATATTATTAGAATCAATTTTGTCTAATTATTTTAGTTTGTGTTTTATTGCAGTTACTAGGAATTTCTGGTTATAAAATGTGGATCACATTTCTTAATTGGAAGGTACTTGTCAAAGTGGTAGAACTGGAAATTATAGGACTCTGCCTTAGATCTGACCTCAAAGCTCCAAAACTGACCATGTTCTTTTCTGCCCCCACGATGAAAACTGCAAGTTAATAAAACAGACCAGAAGCTGTGAGCCACTGGCTCACACCTGTAATTCTAGTTACTCAGGAGGCAGAGATCTGAGGATCACGGTTCAAAGCCAGCCCAGGCACGAAAGTCCATGAGACTCTTATCTCCAATAAACTACTCAGAAAACCAGAAATGGCGCTGTGGCTCAAGTGGTAGAGTGCTCGTCTTGAGTTGAAGAGCTGAGGGACAGTGCCCAAATCCATAGTTCAAGCCCCATGACCAACAACCACCAATGACAACAACAAAAAGACCAGAAACAAAACAAATGCTTAGTAAATACACTCAAAATATTAACTCAGTATTGTTTCATTAATATGCAGTTAGTAGCTGATAAATGAAAGACCAGAGGAATTTGGTCCTCAGCTTGCCCTCATAATCAATCTCTGAATCACCCAGAATGGAACAATGCAAATCACCTGGGTGAGGCCGAGGGATTCCCAGGCTCTCAGAGGCATATTGTGCAGAGGGTTTCTGCTACCACCTAGATAGGTGCTTTCATCTAGAAGTACCTGCCAGGAAGTGTCTAGAAATCTCCATCATAGCACATATTCAGCCCTTTCCATGGGAGAGGTGGTTATGGCTGAAAGACACCTCAGTCTCCTTCAGACAGAAACCTCTGTGTGTCTGACCTCTTGGATCAGAGTTGAGGTGATGGTGTGTAATATCCAAGAGGGCAGTATAACCCAGAAGAACAGCAAGGATCATGTCCTTTGGCATCACAAACATAATCCTGGAAATTTACCCAAAGGAAGAAAACAAACACTTGTAGAGGCTAGCAAAGATGCAGCCAAAAGAGGACCCTAATACACTGTTGATGGGAATACAAAAAGCAGTATGGAGTTTCCTCAAAAAAAATTAAACACAGAAGTACCCTATGATCCAGCAATTCTACTTCAGGACATTTATCCAAAAGACCATAAACCAGGTTACAGTGGGCCACTGCACAACCATCTTCATTGCAACACTACTCACTATAAGGTATGGAGTCAGATGCCCCTCAGTGGATGAATGGGTAAGAATATGTGGTATAAATACACAATGGAATTTTACTCATCTATTAGAAAGAATGATATTGTGACATTTGTAAAGAAATAGAAAGACTTGGAAATATTATGTTAAGCAAAGTAAGTCAGGCCCAGAGAGGCAAAAATTGTATATTTTTCTCATATGTGGAAGCTAGAATTAGCTTACAGACTAGTAAGTAAATATACTGAGTGGTATGTAAGTGTATTCAAATGAATTAACTGCAATATGGAAGAGTCAAGGGAGAACTCAAATAGTATAATTCCTTAGAAAGGCAAAGTGAAAGTTCAACAAAATTGAACATCAGAAAGGTACTTGAAAAGGGTGAAAGAGAGTCAAAGGGAAGGGGACAGGACAATAAAGTGGAGAAGGGGGAAATATAATCAAGAATGTATATCTTACAAAATTAAGAAAGTGAGCCAGGTGCTGGTGGCTCATACTTGTAATCCTAACTATTCAGGAGGCTGAGATCTGAGGATCACAGGTCGAAGACAGCCCAGGGAGGAAAGTCTGTGGGACTCTTATCTCCAATTAACAACCTAAAACCCAGAAGTGAAGCTCTGGCTCAAAGTAGAAGAGCACTAGCGTTGAGCAAAAAAAAAAAACAACCCCAAACTCAGGGACAGCATCAGGCCCTGAGTTCAAGCCTTATGGCTGACAAAATAAAAATGAGGGAAGGGGTGGGTTGGAAGAGGTGGGTGACACTGATCAAGACACACAGTATTGCTAAACTGCAACTCCTCTGTACAACTACTTAAAGATTATAATAAAACAGACAATTAAAAGATGAGATGAAAGGAAAATTCATGGAGATTCCATGCAAGTCTCATTTACAACAGAGAAATATTGGAGGCCATGTGAATGTCACAGGGAATGGCTAAATAAATTGTGGTAGTGCACTAGATGGGACATTATGTGGTCATTAAAAGGCTCATAATATGACTGTGGTAAAATTTAAGTGAAGATGAGCATTTAAAATGATAAAGATGCAATAATTATAACTATATAAAAATTTCATATGCACACAGAGAGGGACTAGAAGGCTACATGATGAGAGAAAAAAAAACACTTCAGTTCCAAGAAAGTGAAATTGTTTTTGTTTCCTGGTACTGTTATTATATTTTATCAATGTAAACAACTAGCGTCTTGAAATTTAAAGTGTGTGCTGAACTTCAGCTGAATAACCCCCTGTAGAATGGGGTCCATTTGTCACCTGCTAAGCCAATGTTAGCTCATTGTGAGGGGATGGTGACCAAAGGTTAGCTATCAAGATGCAGATGGGGCCAATCTCGGAAAGCTTTGTTATTTTGTCGCTGAAAACACTTTTGAGCTGCTGTGATTTTGTACACTTCGGCCTTTCCAAACATCAACAAAGAAAGCTTTGCTTTCCTCTGCTGGAATCTAGTGTCACAGGTGTCACTTTTGGAGCAAAGTCATCCTCTTTGTTTACTGGCAGAAAACTTAACAAAGCCAGGATGGCAGCCTTCAAGGTCACACCAAGGGCACTACCATCCCTGAGACTCCTCTGGGTTAGGATATAAGATTCCCACCAATGGATTCCTGAGCCCTGGGCAGAAAACAACACGGTGGGTGATTAATAGCCTCTACCTACTTCTTACTCTGGAGCTGAGTGATAATTATCTGATGGAATTTATAGAGGAGCAAAGGGAGATGTTGTTTTGTATCTCAAAAGCTAAAACAGTGAGCAAGATAACCTGCTCCACAGTGAATTTGGGGATGGTGTGCTTATTTATACTTGCAGTGGAAGGTGGTGAGGTTAGCTCATATCTGTGGAAGCTGTTACTATGGGAATGAACGTGACAGACAGATTACACCAAGTGCAGTACCCTGGGTTCCTTGTAGCCATGGACATATTAATTCTCTAGGTGCAGACTCTTAGAAAGAAGTTCTTAGGAACATTTGCCTTCCCCAAATGAGAATTTAGGAGGGCATTAGAATGGCACCCAGGAAATTTACAGGGAGACGGTTTCAGGCAGAACCCTAAAGACAGGTGACAGGTACATGTCTTTGGTGCATGTATGGAAAAGGGTGGCTTTGGGCAGACAGACAAGGATGTGAAGAGAACATGGACAAGGAACACAAGATGCACTTTCTATTTTTCTTTCCATACTTCTTTGACATTAAGATTACTGCTATAGGGAAGGAAGAGAGGCCAAATAACATCATACAAACGTCAAACATCCACTGAGTATTTTCTATATGCTAAAGCTAGTTTAAATGATGGGGAAACAGTTCTAAAAGATAAAAGTCTTTATCTTGATTTGAAGTCTAGCTTAACACACAATACACAGATATACACAGGCATACACATAAACACACATCACTATAATAGAAGCCAACCTCTGTAATGGCAAATATACTGCAGAACAAATACATGACAGAATAAAGAGATTGAAGACATTAAGAGGAAATCTTTAAAAGAGATGGAGATCATCTTACCTTTTGCTTTTATGCATTAAATTGTTTCAGATTTCACATATAAGTGTGATCATGATGTATTTGTCTTTCCTGATCAGACTTACTAAATGTTGCATAATTCCTTCTAGGCTGAGCTGGGGCAATGGGGAGATGTTGGTTATCAATTATATGGGATAAGTAATTTCTGGAGATTTAATGTATTGCATGTTGATCATTGTTAATAGTACTATATTACATACTTGAAATTTCCTAAGACAGTTGCTCTAGGAGTTTTGCCACATACATGAAAATCATAAAATTGTAAGGAGATAGATAGGTTAATTAACTTGGCAGGAACAACAACTTTACAATGTATATGTACACCAAAACATCAAGTTGTTTGCTTTAAATAAAGGTGTGTGTGTGTGTGTGTGCGTGTGTGTGTGTGTGTGTGTGTGTGTGTGTGTGTGTGTGTGTGTGTGTGTGTGTGTGTGTGTGTATACACTGGGTTTTGGAGATCAGAGTCCAGCCCTTGCTTGACCTTCCATTCTACTGCTTGAGACATGCCTCTAGGCCAGCTTTTTGCTGGTTATTTTGAAGATGGGGTCTAGTAAACTTTTCTGCTCAGCCTGGTCTCCAACCACAATCCTGTGATCCTGAGAATCTCAGCTTGCTCAAGAGCTAGGATTCTAGGCATGAGCTACAAATGTTGGGCAACAGATACAGAGTTTAATTTTCAAGTGCAGTCCAAGAGCTTTCCTTTAAGTGTTCCTCAAACTTAAAAATTTATAAGCCTCTGTCTTAGTCAGTTAGGGATACTGTTGGAAAAAAGAAAGAAATTCTTCTTTGCGTAATTATAAACCTCCCTTTGTACAATTATTGCATGTTAATAAAAATAAAATAAAATTGAGATTTCACCTTGAAAATGAACACTACCAGAGACTTCAGCTTTTTTTATTTTTATTTTTTTAAACAAACTACAGAAAAGTACTGCTCACATACTGGAGATTGGGAAGTCCAAAGTACTGCTCACATACTGGAGATTGGGAAGTCCAAGATCAAGGTACCAATAGATTCTAGGCCGACTGAGGCTCTCTTCCTCACAGATGGGGCCTTCTCACTGGGCTGCCACGTGACACAACGTGTGAACTAGCTTCCTCAGGCTTCTTTGATAAGGGATCTAATCTCATTTCCATGGGTGTGGCTCAACCAATCCTCAATCACTATATCACCTTCCCAAGCCCCTGACTCTAGCTGCTAGCTTTCACCATACAAACCTTGGCAAAAATTCAAGCCCAATACAAACATGGCAAAATTCAAACCGCCAATCCACAGCCAACTCCAATCTTAAATGCATGCTTCCCCTTTGAGAAAAAATGCCTGCAACCAGTCTCTCCACTCCGATGGAGCAAGCACATCAAACACAATCACTGCAGCCTCCAGTTAGAGAAGGAGTCATTTGTGTGGTCCAGGACACTTTTTCTTTCTTTCTTTCTTTTTATTCTTGCTTTTAAACTACTCACTTATTGAAAATGAGAAACTTCATGAGCTGCTCTGGTTGCTGTTCATAGGGAGCCTCGCCCATTTTTATAATACTGTGCAGAGGCGGGAGAAGGATTTTCTTTCTCAAAATTGACTTGGAATAGGGAAATTTCTTTCTTCCAGTAATGAAAAATATTACTCCAATTTGCCTACTGCAATTTTCTTGGATGTTGACAAAGCCTGACAGTGAACATTTGTGTCAGAAATTTATGTCAGAACCCTCCAAAGCCATCAGGTCAACTGCATGAAAAAGAGAGGCAGGCTTTGCCTACCTCTATTCAGCCAAGACAAGCTCAGGTACAAGAGATTTGCAAATGAACCATGATGCCATATCTATCCATGGCATGCAGCCTCCCTCAGTCTGGCCCTACCTGCTTTCTCCTACCCACCAGCCCCTGTGCATGTAATACTGACTGACAGAACATCTCTCCTGAAGGATCTGACAACTCTATCTGGAAGACCCAGTGTGCTCTGGACGAGGACTCACAGGCCAAGGTTGATTCCAGACTTTTCTAATTTCATGTTTGTGTGCATGTATGTGTATACTGTGTGTAGTACTTGGGTTTGAACTCACAGCCTGGTGCTCTCACATGGATTTTTCACTCAACACTCGCAGTCTACCATTTGAACCACATCTCCACTTCCATATTTTTGCTGAAGAATAAAGGTCTTAGGTATTTTTTTCCTCCCTGGGCTAGCTTTGAACCTCAATCTTTAGATCTCAGCTTCTTGAGTAGCTGAAATTACAGGCATAAGCTATCAGCGTCCAGCAATTCTCTCTCTGCCTCTCTCTATTGCTCCGTCTCTGTCTCTGTCTCTGTCTCTCTCTCTTAAAACCTTAGTATATCTCCTTCACCCCTCATCTGCAAGCTCATGGTTACCCAAATTGGGTGGCTAGAGGGTGAATGGAAGTTCAGATCAATTTCGTGATTATTTATTGAGCACTTTTGGAGAAATCATATGGCTTTGTAATCAAATGGATAGGAATCTCGGATTTGTTTACTATTCCTGTGATCTTTGGAGAGTTACTTCCTCTCTCTAAGCAACAATGGTAAATGGGGATGATAATCTTTATCTTGAAGAGTTAGAAAGCTTAAAAATAAAGTATACACCAAGGACCTGTGGCTCACACCTGTAATCCTAGTTACTCAAGAGTCAGAGATCTGAGGATCGCAGTTCAGTTCAAAGCCATCCTAGGCTGGGTAGTCTGTGAGACTCTTATCTCCAATTAATCACCAGAAAACCAGAAGTGGGGCTAATCTAGCTGATGGAAAGAGACAAACACCTTTGAATGGATCCTACAGCATGGTACTAAAGAGGAAAGAAAATAGGCATGAGAAGGAACACTCTAGATAAAGGCATTAAGAGAGCCCAGAAGTGTGCTTTGGTTGTGCTATAAACCTGTGGATTTGGGAGTAGAATGTGCAGTCAGCAGATAGCACTGGGAAAGCCAACCAGAGTTGGGTGATTCATCAGGGAATTGTCAATCATATTAAAAAGCAGATGATCGAGATTTTACCCCAAGAGCCACAACTCTCTGGTTGGATTTTTTTTATCTTCTTGGTGCTGGTCTTGGGGCATGAACTCAGGGACTGGGTTCTGTCCCTTAGCTTTTTCATTCAAGGCTGATACTCTGCCATTTGAGCCATCGTTCCACTTCTTGCTTTTAGGGTGCTTAATTGGAGGTAACAATCTCATAGATTTTCCTGCCTGGGGCTAACTTTTTTTTTTTTCAACTTTTTTATTGTGATTAAGTGGTTACATAATTTCCCAAATTTCACAGTGTTGCTCAGTTAAAGTCACGAACACATTCTAACTTTCCTGGAGCAAATTGTCTATCACGGTCTATAACATTTATGAGTTCTATGAGCTTTGCAATACGTTATTTCTTCCACATTGGGTGGTATGTACATTTCTTTTGTTTTGCATAGCATTAGTTGTTTCCTCTTTCCCACTTGTTCCCTCCCTCCCATCACTGCCATTAAGTTGCTTAGTTCATTTTGGTCAATGTCCAGTGCAGCTGATGGGTCTCGCTGTTGTATGTTTTTCCCTGATTCCCTCTAATTCTGTGTCGTCTTCCTGGTTTCCCTCCAGTATGCACATATATACCATACATGTGATCAGCAGCATGGGGTTATTTAGTAGTGATTCAACCAGATGAGTGGAATTCCTTTGTTTCTTAAGTCCTGTTAATTTTGTCATATCACCTAACATTTTGGATTTAACATCCACATATCAGGGAGACCATGTTTGTCTTTTTGCTCTTGGCTTACCTCGCTCAACCTGATTTCTTCTAGCTCCATCCATTTCCCTGCAAATGCCATTATTTTGTCATTTCTAATGGCTGCATAATATTCCATTGTGTATAGATACCACAATTTTTGGATTCATTCATCTGTGGTGGGACATCTGGGTTGTTTCCATATCCTAGCTATTGTGAACAGTGCTGCAATAAACATGGAGGTGCATGTGTCCTTGTATACTGGTTCCTGTTGTTCAGGATAGATGCCTAGAAGTAGTAGACTGGGTCATAAGGGAGGTCAATATTTAGCTTTCTGAGGACCCTCCAGACTGCTTTCCAAATTGGTTGTATAAGTGTACATTCCCATCAGCAGTGTAATAGGGTTCCTCTTTCTCTGCATCCCCTCCAGCATTTGTCATTGCTGACTTGAGGATGTGGGACATTCTGACTGGGGTAAGGTGGTATCTCAGGGTTGTCTTTAGTTGCATTTCCTTTACAACCAGGGATGGTGAACATGTCCATATGTGTTTCTTTGCCATTTTTATCTCTTCATCTGAGAAGTCCCTCTTTAGTTCCCTTGCCCATTTAGTAATTGGTTTGTTAGGTTTGGGAGGGATTAGTTTCTTGAGTTCCCTATATATACTGGATATTAACCCCTTGTCTGATATATTGCTGGTAAATAGATTTTCCCAGTTAGTTGATTGTTTTTCTAGCTTGGTTGCTATAACTTTAGCTATGCAGAAGCTTTTTATTTTAAGGTACTCCCATTTGTCGAGTCTCTCTCCAATTTGTTGTGACCCTGGGACTCTGTTCAGGAAGTTCCTTACTGTGTTCAAGCGTCTCTCCTACTCTGTCCTGCAGTAGTTTCAGAGATTCAGGTTTAATGTTAAGGTCTTTAATCCATTATGAGTTGATGTTGGTGCATGGCAATAGGCTGGGGTCCACTTTTAGTCTTCTACATATGGCCACCCAGTTTTCCCAGCACTAGTGGTTGAAGAGGCTGTGTTTCTTCCATTGTATGTCTTTGGCTCCTTTGTCAAATATCAGCTGACTGTAGGCATGTGGATTTATTTCTGGATCTTCTATTCCATTGGTCTTCGGGTCTGTTTTTGTGCCAATACCATGCTGTCTTTGTTATTATGGCTCTATAGTAGAGTTTGAAGTTCGGCATGGATATCCTTCCCATGTTGTCTTTATTCCCTAGAATTGTTTTGGCTATTCTAGGTCTTTTGTTGTTCCATATGAATTTTTGGACTGTTTTCTGTATTTCAGAGATACACGTCATTGGGATTTTAATAGAAATTGCATTGAATTTGTATATTAATTTTGGCAGTATTGCCATTTTCACTATATTAAGTCTGCCTATCCAAGAGTATGGTAGGTCTTTCCATTTCCTAGTGTCTTCTGTAATTTCTTTCTTTAACTTTTTATGGTTTTCATTAAATAGTTATTTTACATCTTTGGTTAGGTTAATTCCTAAATATTTTATTTGGGGGGAGGTTATTGTGAATGGGGTTGCTTCCTTTATTTCCCTCTCTGCTTTGCTTGTACATTGTCAGTGTACAGGAAGGCAACTGATTTTTGTGGATTGATTTTGTATCCTGCTACTTTGCCGAAGTGATTTATGATTTCTAAGAGTTTGGGGATGGAGATTTTGGGATTGTGAAGGTATAGTATCATGTCATCTGCAAAAAGGGATAATTTAACTTCTTCTTTCCCTTGGGGCTAGCTTTGAGACATGATCCTCAGATCTCAGCCTCCTGATTAGCTAGGATGACAAGCCTGAGCCACGGGTGCCCAGCTCCTGTGATTGATTATAAGCAGTAGAGTGATGGTATGATCTGTATCCTAGCAAAATGATTTTTCTCACCATAAGGAAGGAGATATTGGTTGTTCTTGTCCTGACACAGAAGGGTCATCAAGGAAGATGGGTGGGAGAAGTCTGAAGTAGAAGGGCCATTGTTCAGGGGAACACATGGCTGTGAAACAGGCCTTGAGCAAAAGTTCCATGTAGGATAGAAAATCTTGGCGAGAAGATACCTTAGCGCTGCACTTGCCAGTGTGTAATGCCCATCCTTAGGATCTGGTAATGTCCCAGACCAGGACTGGAGCATGATCCATGAGCCCCCAGGTAAGGCTGATAGGAACACTCCCAGTGGTCCAGTCTTTGAAGCCAACTGCTTCTTTCTTTTCTTGCTTTTCTTTTGTTCTTTTTTTTTTTTTGTAGGTCATGGGGCTTGAACTAGGGGACTGGGCATTGTCCCTGAGCTTTTCACTCAAGGCTGGTGCTCTACCACTTTGAGCCACAGGAGACTTCCAGTTCTCTAGTGATTAATTGGAGATAAGGGTCTTACGGACTTTACTGCCAGAGCTGGCTTGGAACCTTGATCCTCATTCAGATCTCAGTCTCCTGAATTGCTTGGATCATAGGCACCAATAAGACACTAATGCCTAGCAACCTTAAAGATGAATTACTTGAGGCCAAACAAGGACCTGCCTGGTGATGTCTGGTGTATAATAACTTGGTGGCAGATAGTATAGAAATTGGATTCTCCAATACAGAGTTCTGTAGGAGCATCCAAGACCCTCTGAGAGATTATCTGGGGACAGGCTCTCTACTTGCTACGTAAGGGCAAAGGGGAGAAAGAGGCAACAGTGGCTGATGAGGTACAAGTGTTAGCAGCACGTCCTAGGAGAGTGCAAATGGATCTGCCAACATGTGTGACGAGCTCTTCACGCATCAGCCTGCTCCGAGGGCATCATGAAAGCTGACATAAATCTCTGGTGGGCTGCCAAAGGCCTGCTTCCCAGACTTGGTGATTGGCAGAAAAACTCAACACAAGACTATAAAACACATGCTCACAAGGGTGCGATCCACTTGGAGAGCAATTCTGCAATATGTAACAAGAGTAACAAGAGTATTCATTCCATTCAACCTTCTAATTTTGTGGGGGTGAGAAAGGGGGGCCGATATAGAAACTATACTGCACAAAAGACAAAGAAAGCCAGAGAAGACACTGAAAGACTATTGCAGCTATGACTTCAGCATAACTAACGTGTGTGTGTGTGTGTGTGTGTGTGTGTGTGTGTGTGCCAGCGTTAGAGCTTGAACTCAGGCCCTTATACTCTCAGTTAGCTTTATCTGCTCAAGGCTAGCTAGTGCCCTACCACTTGAGCCACAGCTCTACTTCCAACTTTTGCTGAAGATAGGAGTCTCCCTAACTTTTCTTCCTGGACTGGATTCAAACTATGATCCCTGGATCTTAGCCTCCTGAGTAGCTCAGATTACAGGCCTGAGTCACCAGTACCCATGGTGGTTTTCCACTATGGACTTGAATATTACTTTGCTTCCATGTGATTTTTAAAAATACAACCGAGGTGACTGTTGGGAGAGATGGGAAAAAATGATGGAAGGGGTGACATTGATCAAGATGCACTATACTTACAAACTGACTTGGTGAATTGAAACCTTTCTGTACAACAACTTGAAGATAATCAATGTTAAAATAAATAAAGTGAAAATAAAAATGAAACCAGTAAGTTAATTTCTAAGACTTCATTTGCCCCCAAGTCCCCATTTAGGCAATGTCAGAAACAGGTCAATTAGATCTGAAGGTCATGTTCTTTCCATGATGACAGGATGTAACCATTAGCTTGAGGTTCATTACAGTATTAGCAGAAATACGGGGAAACAATAGAGGAGTAGAAAACTAAATTAGGGAATATATACTCAATGGACAATTATGCAGTCATTAAAAAAGATAAGCGGTTTCCATGGTGCTTTAAAGGCATCGTGATTATGACAAAATGCTTAATGAAAAATCACAATAGCAAATTTTATGTAATTATGGTTAAGTAAAAAAGTATGCATATTAATAAAGATGAATACAAGGCAAAATAATTGTTGTGCTAAGGGAGGAGATTACAGGTGATTTCTTTTCTCTGCTAACTAAATCTTCTGTAATAAAGTTATAAAAATTGGCTGGAAAAGGCTAAGATTACAGAATGTCGGTGGGAAGAGAGCTGGTTGTATATACTAGACTTTTTTTCCCAAAGTTGTACCGGGGCTTGAGCTCAGAGCCCATAGTCTCTTAGCTTTTATGCTCAAGGCTGTTTTTCTATCCCTTGAGCCACAGATCCACTACTAGCTTTTTGCTGGTTGATTCAAGGTAAGAATCTCTCAGATTTGTCTGTCTGGGCTGACTTTGAACTGCAATCCTCAGATCTCAGTGCCTTTAGTAGTTAGGATTATAGGTGTGAGCCACTGGTGCCTGGCTTGTACTAGATTCTTAATGAATATTCCTCTACAGTCCTAAGATATCTATACACGCTCCTTCCTTCGGAGCTCTGCTTTTCAGTCATAAATATCCTCTAGTTGCTTGCTCTAGGGTGGACTTTCCTGCCTCTGGCTTTTTCTCAGGCAAGACCTTCTGGTTCTGGCCCCTTCTTCCAAGATAGGTAAGCTTCATTAATCATCAATGGACCTCCAGATTCCCAGAGATTACACTGATGGGAAAGGACAAAGAAGGATACAAGCACCACAGATGACAATCCATCTGATGCTGGGAATAAAGGGCTAGTATCCTGGTGCTTGGTTCATGGGACCAGTTCCCAAAGGCAGAATGCTTCTGGTTAAGGGACAAAGCAGCTATGAGATAAGGTACTTGCTACAGCCTGTCCCAGTTTCTACCTTCCTGACACAGCCTTCTTGGACAGCCTCAATCCACGCCCTACCTAAAACCAAGGGCAAAACTAGAAGAGTCTTGATACACTGTATCTAGCACTTCCTGGGAGAACCTAGAAGGAAAGCTGCTTGTATGGGGGTTTGGCATGTTCTCTGCACTTCCTCACACAGGCCAGGTCTTACTGTAAACAGGCTGATCCTCAGGAAGCAAAGCCTGCTTCCTAGTTTAATTCCAACAGTTTGGTGTCCCTCACTTGCTAGGTTGAGTCTGGTCATGAGATGCCAGTGACTCTGTTCCTGACAAATTTGGACTCTGCTTCTATCTACCCTCATTGGACACCCAGTGCACCATGAAAATACAGAATTTTCCAGAACCTCCAATCAGATGCTTCAACTTCCTGTTGGCCCACAATTGTGACATCTCTGCAGATATTATATCCCAGTCCACTACAATTATAATGCTGAGAAGGACATGGAATTTAAATGAATTCAGAGTGGGGGAAAAATGATCTATACACAATTATAAGAACAGATTCTGTAGGGGCAGACCAAAAAATGTGGAACTTTACCTACCCCTGTGTCAGTGTTCTGAAACCACACTAGAGATGTTCTGAACCAGATTCGCAGGGCATGTGAGTTTCATTCAGATGGAAAGAACCACCTGGAGTGCCAGAAAGGGATGGTGAAGATTCTGAGGCAAGGTCAAAGTTCAAAGGACTCCTCTGCCCTGACTGATGATTGATGTCTACATAGGAATTGCATTAGGGGAGAAGAAAGGCACACACATGCTCTTCTAGATCCATCTCCCTCCTTTAGGAAATCAACAAATTGAAACTTACACTTGAAAACAAGGAGAAAACTCTGACCACTACTTCTAACCTTGGGTTTATAGATTTCCATCCACATTTGTACACATTGTTCTACTCTCTTCCCTCGGATCCATTTCTATTGAACAGAAAGCGCTATTATTTTGAGCAGAGCTCCTCAATCAATGGAAGGCATGTGAATGTCTCTGCTTGCAGCTGACAAATCTATTGAGAGAGTAAAGAAAGGCAGGAGTTCAAACTCCCTTTGCCAGCTGTTTGAAAAGATTCAGTTCATTCTAGGTTCCCCCCCCAATTCTGTCTTACATTCTACAAAGATCAATCAACACCCCTTGAAATAAAGTGATTACAAAGTAAAGTATAGTCTATGTGTTCAGAGGACCAGAGAAGCGTTCCCTGAGTGAATGATAAAATGGAAATATGTTGGACATTGTGAAAAGGGAAAAAATGTGATTATAATCATGCCTACTATTTTTCAAATGCCTAAGGTCATTTGAAAATGGGTGATGCATGCTGGAATGGGGACAGGATTGTTTTCCACTCTCTTTCCCCCCAGTACTATGTGATGTTGGTTTAAGGGCACTAACACTAACAAATGAAACACCATATATATATAAAATCCCAAGCAATTATACAGAATAGGTACTTAGATATTTTATTGGTGTCATTGCCTTAACCTTGACTCCACTTTGGAATATAGCTTTATTCTTTTCTTATTAGTGTTATACGTGGACAGAGTATTTTAGTGAAATTCACCCTCAATTATACTCTTACCCTCTTTTCCCTTTCCCCCTTTATTTAGAGGGTTAGATTCATTTTGCTATCTTTCTATTTGTTTCTATCTCTCCATCTCTGTTTCTGTTTTTCTCTCTCTTTTATATATGAAGTATATATAAAATATTTCTACCATGTTCACCCCCAGTATCCTCTTTCCCTGTTCCACATTCTCCTGATTCCCTACTCCCTAATACCCTTCTTTTTTTTGCTCATGTCCCATTATTATTATTATTATTGTTATTATTATTATCACTTCTCCAGATTCTGCATCTGAGAGAAAACCTATAGAATTTTTCAACTTGACTTTTCTTGTTGAACATTATGATCTCTAGATTCACTCATTTTCCTGTAAATAACATTATCTCATTTTCCTTTACAGCTGAACTATACTCCATTGTGTGTGTATATAGTTAGATATATAGGTAGATAGATAGATATAGGTTGCCACATTTTTTCTATCCATTCCTCAGAATAAAGCTTTGTGTGTTAGAAACGAAGTAAAGAAAAAACCTTTAGTTTCATTTGACAATAGACATTTTCATTAAATTCAATAAGTAGATTCTAAAATGCGAGTGAAAATAACCAAGGTATTGCCAAAGGATGGAGGTGGGTCGGCTCCTCCAGAGTCCTGTATTAAAAGTGAGGTCATAATAATTAGGACTGTGTTTGGTTGTACCTTATGGAGGCCCACAGAATACACAGCTCAGAAAAAAAATAGAACGGAGGCATCTCAGGAACTTTGGTGCAAGTCAGATCTAGCCTGGCAAAGCAGAAGAAAGGAAAGTCTACTCTTTGAAAGAACTTCAGAGAAATATTTACTCCACACAGTAAAAAGTTGAATCTTGTACTCCATCACACACCATATAAATAAACTGTAAATAGATCAAGCACTTCAATTTCGAGAGCAAAACTACAAATGAGTAAAAATAAATATAGGAAAGAATCTTCCTTGGTTTAATAAGAATTTTTCAAGAACAGAGGATTTCTTAACTAAATAAGCAAAGACTGAAAAGTATTGACTATGATTAAGGACTTTTGTTTTCAAAAGATACCTTACAGGGAGTAAAAATAGCAATATACATATATTAATGAACAAAATGGTATCGAAAGTATATTCTAAAAGAATCACATATCAAAAGATGCAGAGCATACAGGCCAATTAAATGTCAGCAAAACACAAGACATAGCCAATGGAACAGGAAATACAAACGAATAACAAAAAATAGGAAGAGTTCTTCTATAAGAGCTATAAAGCATGATAACAGTGAGATGCCACTTTATACTTATTTAACTGCTGCAATGACTAATCTTGACGATAGTAAATGTGAGCTCACAGGAGCTCATATACTTCGCTGGCATAAATGTCAATCAGTCAAACCAGTGTGGTAAATAGTTGGGAGACTTTTTGAATGATAAAGTTGAGCATGTATCTACTATATTACCTGCTTTCACAACATAATCTTAAGAAGAAAATCTTCCACATACTTAGTAAGAAGCGGACTCAAGGACGTATGTTTCATCACAGTGGGCAAAGGAAACATACTGGCAGCCACTGTCAATGTCTATCCAGGGAATACGGTTAAACACACTACTATCCTCACATGGTAGAATGTTAGGCTGCAATCAAGATGAATGAACTTCAGCTGAACTTATTAATAGTGTTAGCAACCTCTTATGGAATAAAAATGTTCCAAGATAAGAGAGCAAGTTTCTGACTTCTTGTCCAATTATTTTAATATATATTTCCTATGAAATAATTATTATATGGGAATTTTGCAAATTACAGGTGAATTTCACAAATTTTCAAATATTACTATGTCACTTAGTATGAGCTCTATGATTACTATGAAACTAAATGATCATCTTTGAATACGTGAAAAATGATTCTAATATACTTTTATAAGAAGATAATTAATGAAACGTGTAATTACCAGAGGGAAAATGTATATCCTTTGGACAAACAATGATGAGTTGTTTACAAATGATTATTAAACTATGATTTACCGTCTGTGCTTCTGATATTAAAACACAGTGTCTCAGTTTTTAAAAAAAGTTCCAAAAGTTTATATGTATCTGAATATCCTTTACTAAAATCAAGAGAGTAATTATGTAGACATGACACACATAGGTGTATGTGTGTATGTATATGTGTCCATACACACATTGTACATACATGCATGTATGTCTATATGTATATTGTATGTAAATGTGCACATATGCACAAATATGTATGTGTGTATATATATGTATATATACATATATATAGATATATATAGATATATATATATACCATAATGAAGTGGAACAAATGAAGTGGAGCATCAATTTTAAAGAAATTACTTTTCTCTAGATGACAGGTAAAAAAATAAAATAATAAAGTCAACAAGTTCATTGGTTTGGGGTAAGAAAAGCCCCCTACTCCCTCCTGAACCAATGAGAAGGAGAAACAATGTACGACCAATTTGAATTCCAACATCCAGGAACTGGGAGCTTCTGCATGTCTAATGATAAGTGGAAAACCTACAGGCACCCTTCATTTAAGTTCTAAACACAGAACTTTTCTGACCAAAACAGAAATGAAAGAGCCAACACAGTTAAAAGCAGTAAATGCATGCTGTATTGCCCAGCACGGGCAGAATTCTAACAGGAGTAACATGGTAAAACATCCAAGATAAAAAGAGAACAACTTGTGATGTTGAAAGAGACACTTGGCAAGTTACACGCTGCCTCTGGGCGATATATTGAAGGACAGGGCTGCGGGAGAAAGGATCGCATCTCCAGCCACGTGACTGTGCATGCACGAGAATCCCTTATAAAGCCTGGTTCCATCATGGGAGGGGTCTCCATTAAAACCCAGCTTCCCTTCCATCTGAGGAGGCTGCAGGAGAGCCACACCAGCACAAGTGGAGACCTGATGTTTCATATTTTCTCCCCCTCTTTCATAAGACAATTGTAAATGTATATGATTACATATAACTGGAGGGTGGGTTGTTTTTTTTTTTTTTTTGGTTTGTTTGTTTTGCACGTGCTAGTTCTGGGGCTTACACTCGGCCTGGGCCTTGTCCTTGAGCTTTTTTGCTTAAGGCTGGTGCTCTACTGTTTGAGTCACCACTTCCCTTCTGGTTTTCTGGTGTTTCATTGGAGGTAAGAGTCTCACAAACTTTCCTGCCGGGGTTGGCTTGGAAACTGCAATCCTCAGATCTCAGCCTCCTGAGTGGCTAGGAGCCACCAGTGCCTAGCTAATTGATGACACACTAAGACCTCCCCTGAAATGTTATGAGAGTTTCTCCCATGACATTACTCTCTATTGCCCAATAAAATCAAGCAATTTGGCAGAGGGAGTTGGAAGATGGGTACCCGACCAAGGTAAAGATTTCATGCAGACATGCCAACAAACATATAAACACATGTACACACACCCACACTGACATACACAGCTGGCTAAGCTTACAAAGACAAGCTCTGACAAAAGCATGTCAAGATAGACATGTTTACATGTACATACTGCAACAATATCTCTGAAAGACCAACCCCTACTGTTTATAGCTGGATTGGATGGTTAATATGTGTTGCAAAAAAATAGTCACCCCAAAACAAAAACAAAATCATGTATTGCCAGGAGAATATGATTTTCTGTCCCTTGGATAACAAGTGCTGTACATCTGTTGATGTTTCCAATCCCTCTGCCTGACTCTATCACAAATAGTTGTGTTGTGATGGAAAAACAGAACCACCCCAGGCCAATATGTAGGCATCCAGAAATTCCACCCGTGGATGACAGGCAGCTCTAATGGGGCCACTTACATGAATGCAACTCACATCCCAACGCAACTTCCTTCCTTCTAGATGCTGAGTGCCAGAAATCATTCTTTTTTCAACCAGAGCTGTTTCTTCTGAAACACCTGTCAGCCTCCTTGTCAGCCCAGAAACCCCATAATATGCCATCTACCCAGAGATGCCTGCATTCTTCAAGTTGCTGGAAGGGAAACGTCTTATGAAAGGTGAGTGATGAGCTGGGGGCTGAAAAAAAAAAAAAAACCAAAACCACGTGGCTCCTAGACATCCCAGCGCCCTGGCTTTTAAGATTTAGGGAAGGCCTCTCAGCAGATCTATTAAGTTCTGTATGTGTGTATGTCTTTTTTTAATCTCACCAACCAGAAATGACTTTTCCCATGGAGGAGAGGGGGAAAGATTGATATGAGAAGGGCCGTGGTGGGTTCAGCATCTGACTATGTGAGATGCCACTGACGAAGAACAAAATGGGTATTGGCAGAATAACAGCACCTGTGTATCAATTACTCCACACACTGTCCTTTTAGCCTCCTGGGGGGTGAGGGAGGTAAAAAAAATAGGCCACAGCTTCCTGGATGGAACACTGCTGCTGCCCTGAGCATGTGTGAGTTGGTTGCAGGGTAATATCAGAGAGGTGGAGCCTGGTGGACTGAGATGGAAGATGGGGCAAGCCAGGGTCAATGCTGTTTATCCAGCAGGTACTCAACCAGGATAACATATAAAGAGACCAGGATAACATATACAGAGGATAACATATAAAGAGACCAGATTGGATTCACTGTACAGAAGACTTCCTTCCCACCCAGGATGTGCATTAGAATTCCCCAAGGAAATTGAAAACAACACATAAACAACCTTATTCACAACACACACATAGCATCTCTCTCCTGAAGATTCTGATCTACTTGGATTGAACTGAGGTTCATCTCTCCACCTATTTATGGAGGTATCTATATACTCATTTAAAATGTTTGTCTATTTTACCTGTATTTCCCAGGGTTCCAAGATGAAACTTTTTAATGGACTACTTTTTTAGAGCACTTTTAGGTTCACAGCAAAATCGAGCAGAGTTATCTCAAGGAGTGATCCTAAACTTCAGCCAATTTTGAGAACCATTTTATTAGATACAACATTCACTGTCACCCCTGTTAAAGTAGAACACAAATATACACATCCATCCAAGAATTACTTACTGAGTACATACCACAGGTGCAAGCTACTAGTTTAGGTCCTTGATGTGACAAACAACAAATGAAAGAGGAACATTTGTCCTAGTTCACATCCTGGCTCAAGTTGTACTCAATAGTAGCCTGTGTTATGAAAACTGTGTGTCCTAATTAGCACAGATCCATTTGGAATCATGTGAATTCTTGTTCGTTTGGGACTATATTAGTCATAATCCAGCTGATCCCTTCCTGCCTATACTGCCTCCTGAACATCTGGGCCACATCCCATCTTCCCCACTGTGTCTCTACAGATCAGTCACCATATCCTATGGTCACTCAGCCCTGATGACCACTAGAGGAGCCACAGTGGCTAAGCTAAGGGAACAGAAGGAATTTGTACATTCATCCTTTAGGCCTGTCTCTTTGAGCACTTGCTCCTATGCTCACCCACACAGCTGATCCTTGCTCTCCATCTAAGTTAGTGTGTCTACTCTCATCCTGTTCAAACTCTGTCTCAGAATCCACACCAGTCATCCCGTAATACACTCTGCTGGCTTGCTGATTCCCAAGCCCTGTGCTTTTGGGCAGATTGAATCTAACTCTCTGTATGCTAGGAAAAAAAACCCAAAACATTGACAATCCTCTGAGCTATTGTACCCTCCCAAGGTGCCCCCAAGTCAGAGTGCAGCCCTGTGTGATTGAGACCCAAGTCTGTGATTTATTTAACTCTGAACATGGGACTTAGAATAGCTTGCAAGATAAATGTCAATCAAGTCCAGAATAATCAAGACACCCGTTCCTGCCTCATTAGGGTCTTCTCGTTCCCTTTAAGCTTCTCAGATTTATACACTGTAATTAGAAACTTGGTGATTTTTGACTGCTAAACAGAAAGGCTTACTAGGATGCTGCCTATGTCTGAATTTTAAATATTTTCACACTTCGTTAACCCAGTTGCAAGTGTAACATCTTCTGGCCCAATTCCCTCACACTGTGTGATTTTTATTTTTGGACAGAGATGAGCACAATTAATTGAATTGAAACACATATTGATTACTGTTTTTCATGAACTCTGAACAGCTTGTGTCTCAATGATTTTATTGAAGAGTTTTTGAGACAACTGTTCGGCTGCATTCATTCCTCGGGTGAGCTCATTCCGGCACTGTAAGTGCCTGCCCGCAGTTGGCATGGCTTGGGCATAGAAAGCTGATTCAGATGGGAGAGGTCGAACCATCCATCTTCACATACAAGCCCCGTAGCAATCATGACCATCTTGGTCCAGTCCAATTTGTAATCCTACTAGAGGGCAAAGTGTATTGCTCTCAAGGGACAGATAGAGATGTGACCCCACTAGCAATATGGTCTGGCCTTCAGGGCCAGGGAATGTTCATGAACAAGGTGTCATCCAAGTGAGGAGAAAAACAAGGCAAAATCACAAGCTATTAGTTGTATTCAATTTGACAGACTACCTTATAGTCTGAAATGATGTCCTTTCGTATGCATTTGGAATTATGAAATGATAATACAGTGTGTTCATATTCCCTAAGTTGGTCTCTAAGACCTTTGAAATGTTACTGGAGTGGGAATTGCAAAAGTTATACATGTCTGGCTTGGAGTTTTTTGTTTTAGTTTTTATGTGCGGGTCTTGGGCTTGAACTCTTGGGCACTGTCCCCGAGCTTTTATGCTCAAGACTAGTGTTCTACCACTTGAGATGCAACTCCCCTCCTGGCTGGTCATTGGTTAATTGGAGATAACACTCTCTTGGACTTTTCTGCTGGGGATGGCTTTGAACTGCAATCCTCAGATCTCAGCTTCCTCAGTAGGGAGGATTACAGACATAAGACACTGCCACCTGGCTTGGAGAGATTTAAAAAAACAACAAACAGAATACTACCATTGCTCTCTAAATCATGGGTGCTTTTCTTTTATATATAATGAAAAAAAGCTATACACAATAGATCTGTGTGTGTGTGTGTGTGTGTGTGTGTGTAATTGCTATCTCTATTTCCTCCCCCAATGCTGGCCTTTATTGTGTGATCTCTTCTTTACAAAGCATCTGCCTGCAGCCCAGGACAGGTCATCAAGGGTAGGGATAGGTGTCTGGTCCTGAGGGCTGCATCAAGCTCCCTGCTGTTTCTATAATGAAGATATTAGGATGCTAGCGATCTCCTCTTCTGAGGAATGCTAGATTTAGTGGGACAGGTGTTTTCTCAAGCTCCTTGTACATGGCAGATAATCTCCTCCTTCAGAGAGCCCTTAGGACCGTTAATGTCTGTAGAGAGCTTATGTGTTCATCAGAGTAATCCTGATCTACCTCATCAACTATGCCTTGACTTTGTTCCCCAGAGTTCCCTCCCAGCACACTTACCATCTATGCATCTCTCTGCATGAGCTTTCAGTGGGGTAAACCCTTCATGGGCCTCTAGTTATATTTCTGTCTGGAAGTTGTTTATGCTTTTTCCCTTAGACTTGCTAGAGAAATCCTGAAGCGGAGATGGCTGCCCTTTACAGATGGAGGAACAGGCGTAGAGAGAGAAACAGCCACTAAAGGGAACCTGAGACTATGGTACCAGCTACTAGAATGCTAGGCTATGTCTTTCTTGCTTCTGTTTCATCTGCATTGCTCCATTTTTCTATTTTACCCTACTGTCTTCCAATACAAAGAGTGGGCTGGGCATATATATATATATATGTGTGTGTATATATATATATGAGTCTTAGATATATGCAGTTGGGAGGCTGAGGCAAGAAGGCCTGCCATTTGAAGCTAGCTTGAGTTATATTGTAAGACTATGACTCTGAACAAATATAATACAAGGAGAAGCAATCTTATACACATTCCAGTTCTTGAATCTTAGCTCCATGTACTTTTTGATGGAGATTTGGGGGTTTTGCTTTGCAATGGACTTCCTTATTGCTTGTTTTGCTTTCTCAAGTCTCAAGAAACAGTATTATGTTGGCATTGTGGGAAATTACTGTCCATGCAGGTTGTGTTTCATCTCGGATATGAAAAGGCCCTGTTAATGCTTGGTACGAGACTTTGGGCACTATCACATGGTAACAATTCAATATGCCTTTCCCTCAGAACAATTTAAGGAACAACAACATTATACCTCTGGGATTCTTTTCAAAGTCCAGGAACTGATACTCAACGGGCTGAGCACCATGGGGAGTCCTATGGTTTACCAGATAAACTTAACTGCTTTCCAGGACTGTATCTGTTCTGAATCAGAGCCATGTGAACCCCCAAGCTCCTAACTCCTATGCTAAAAGGAATCAATTGTCACTAAAATCACCTTAACAAGAGGTATATTCAAATTTCTCTGTCTATTGAGGAACATCAAGAAAGCCCTACTGCATGCTCTTCCCATGGTAGGGTCAGAAATCTCAGACCTATACACCCTCAATAGACAGACAGGCATCATCTTTGGCCTACAAAAGACTGATGATTGGAGCAGCCCAAGGGACCTTTCTTACCTCATAGAGTGTGATGACTCCATTGGTCTCATTGGGAGGTTTCCACTGGATGTAGATCTTCTCTTCAAAGGGTCCCCCTTGGATGGATTCAAGAGGAACAGCTCCTGGAACTATAGAAGAAAAAAAGTGATGAACTTGGTGTCACCATCCTTGTCATTGACCTACAAGAGCGATTGGCAAAGTTGCCATCAGTCATAAGGAAGAACACATCACAATATTGACAAGCCATAGAGCCTCTGTTGCATCTACGCAACTCTACCATTGTAGTACCAAATTGACCATTGGGTCCAAACATGAGTGGTTATATCTGTCTGTCAACAGAACTGCTTCCCAAAGCAAACAATGGGTGGATTTTACCTATGGACCACAGTTTTCAGACTATGCTTTAAAAGGCAAATGGCTTTTTATCTACAAACTAAGCTAACCTATTTGGGAAGTAAACCTGGTCCAGGCAGGGAGGAGATCAGCAGGCCCGGGTTCCGTCAGTAGGCAGGACTCTAGAATAGGCCTTTGCTCTAGGATTGGCATTTGAGGAATGCAAAGCAAGCCTAGCCATCATTTTACCAGCCACTGATTTCATAACCCCACCATGGTGTCTCCAGCTTTAGGAAGTGCTTCCTCCATTTCCCAAATCATAAATCGAGTACAAACTATGTGCCTTGAGACCCCAGTCCAATTAAAAGACGCTCAAAGGAGAACTCAAATAGTATAATTCTTTAGAAAGTTAAAATCAAAGTTCAACAAAATGAACTCTAGGAAGTCAATACTTGAAATGAATAGAGTGAGGTGAAAGGGGAAAGGGTAGATGAATGAAGAGGAGAAGAGGGGAGAATGCAGTCACAAATTCAAGTTAGTATCCTACAAAATGAAGAAGAGGGTCAGAAGGGGTAGAGAGAGAAGGGATGAGTGGGAATGTTGAAAGGGTGACATTGATCAAATATATTGCATTCTTAAACTGTTTTGTTGAATGGCAACTCCTTTCTACAACTAAAGATAATTTTTTAAAGTTTAAAAAGAAAAAGAAAGAAGCTCACTTTGCTCCAAAGTGTCAGCTAGCTTTTCTTGCTGATGAATCTCCAATCCTTGGCATGGGATAGGTGCTTAATGGCTATTTACTGGCTGGTTGGAGAGTGAATGAATGACTTAGGCCAGCATTTTGGCCTAATGAGCACAACCTTTCCTGGGGCTGCTTCTGTAACAGGCCAGTCTCTCCCCACCAGGTACCTCCTGTAGGATTCCAACGTTCTCACAGCAGTCTGCAAGATGCTGAGGCAGAAACTAAATGATTCACCAAACTTTCCAGTTATAAACCCTTAGAGAATCCTGAATCCATGTAAATCATTACAGATCTATTTATACTTCAGCTTTATACAAACAGGTATAAGCACTTACTCTTTGATCAGAATTTTACACACATTATTTTTCCTTAAGCCACAAAATAGCTCTGCCTGGTGGTGTGCATTATCTCCCTTGTAATGCTAAGCCAAGGGAAGCTGAGAGAACTCAGGAAGTTGCCAAGGTCACCCAAGTCTTAAGTTAAAAAAAGAGGGAACTGAACACCTGTCCAGGAGCTTCAAAGCAGACATACTCTAAATCATCATGCCAGGCCTCTCTCAATCGAGCCTCCAACATATGTTGCAATCAGTACTCCATTGTCACATTAAAACATATTTAGTTTTTCTCATTACGATATGATTCACACAATTTGTTGGATATTAAGAATGCATGAACAAGTTTTAAGAGGAAATCGAATAACATCCCTTTCTCATACCACATCCAAAGATGTTTTACAGTATTTTATACATCTTATAGGTATACTTATTTTATTTTTAAACTATGAAATATACCTTGCTTATCTGTACTTTATTTACTATTTTTGATGGCACTGGAGTTTGAACTCGGGACCACATACCCATTCATTTTGGCTTTAGGTATTTTTCAGGTACAGTCTCATGTTTTCATGACTGGCTTCAGGTTCTGTCCTCCCACTGTGGCCTCCCCTCCCTCATAACTGCTCTCTAATTATTGATGGAGATGGAGGTCTTGGTAGTACTTTTAATGTGTTGGCCTCAAATAACAATCCTCTGCTCCCTACCTCCTGAACATCTGGATTACATGGATGAGCCAATGTACCCAGCCTTATATTTCACTTTTTAGAGAAATTTAATCTTTTCTGTGTGTATTAAACTCTGACCTATTTTTTAAAATCACTAAACAACTTATAGACTTTAAAAAAAATCCTTAACTATTCTTTAGAACCCTGTATTTTAATAGCTACTTTTAGAACAATAACCCCAGCATAGTCAAAGTTAGCAATACTTTGTAATTAAAGTATTAAAGTTAGTTTGAACTCATTGTTTTGAACATGAATATCACTGGAATGAGCAGTCTTATAAATAAGTATTTGCATGCAACTTTTCTGATGTCCCAAAGATAAACTTGTGGCAATTAATTTACTCGGCCAAAGTAGATAATTTTATTTTTAAGCCTTTTGACACAAATTACCAGATTGCTTCCCAGAAAGTTAGTATGAATCCCCAACAGAACATGCCTAGTCCTGATTTCTGCCAACACTATTTAAAAAATTAAGTGCATGTGTGCATCCTTTTTAGAATACTGGAGAGTGCAGTTTTTTCTGCTTAATTAGTCATTTGCATTGATTCTTTTAGGAACATGGTCTCTATACCCTGTGCTCATTTTCTTCTATAGCTATTTATTTTTGCTCATTTTTGTCTTCTGGATTTGTCACTGTCATTTCTTTATAAGAGCATCCTTTTTTTTGCAGAATGTATAAATATTTTTGCCAGAGTTTCCTTTGTTTTAAATTAGGTAGTAAAAACTTTTAATCAGTTAAATCTCATTGTTTCCCTTTCCCAGATCTCTTCTTTATAAATATTTTTGAGTGTTTAATATAATCAAAGGACTCTAGCAGGCATTAAGAATGCAATAAAATGAGAGATATACTCAAATCCTGATCAATCTGTGCCCTAGAAAGGGAAAATATTTAAATAATTATAACAATTAGCTGAAGCTGTCATCAAACTCTACAGAATGGCCTATTCAATTAGAAGAACAGCAGCAGAGAAAAATCAAATCTGGGATGTCAGAATGTTGAGTGACAAGTAAGTGAGACATGATGGATAAGTGGAAGTTTCTAAGGGCAAAAGCAATGAATGTTGAAATGTGGTTCATAGCTTTATGAGGTCAAGGGTGGAAGGAGAGAAATCAGTTAGGTGGTTTCTGTAGTCAATATAGGGAGAAAGGATGGTGGCTTGGACTAGGGAAAGGGAGTGTAGCAGTGAGATGGTCTGTGTAAGATGGATAGAGGTAGCTTATGGGTATGGAGGAAGATAGAAGGGACAGGACGTGCCATGGAGAGCCCCAACACTTAGTTCTTTAAAACTAAGCAATCAGGCTGTGATTTGTAAGAGTGGGTCTTAATGGTGTCCAGTCTGAAGAGGAAGCTGGTGAGTTGGGGAGAGGAACTTTTCTTGAGGTATATGTAAAACACTCTCTGGTTGGTTCAATGGCAGTTGGATGTACAAAGACTGGTGCCAATGTCTGGAAATTGAAATCATGATCAGAAATAGTTCTTGTAGAAGCGTACAGGGTGGAGGAGAAAAGGCAGGTATGAGAGTCAGCTAACAGGAACTCCAGTCCAGTGTTAGGAAATAAACAACTGAAGGCAGTGTTCAGAGCCGCAATCAGAAAATGAGGAAGTTGAGCTGCCATTGGCACCTGCCTCAAAGGGCCGTCTTTATGGTAGAGGTAGAGGATAGTCTGTCTGGTGGAAGTTATGATGGTAACTTTCAAGTTAGTAAAATGAGTCCGTTTGATCTTTCTAATCAGGAGGAAATTCTCTTTCTCTTCCCCAATCAGATAAATAGAAAATAGAGATGAATGATTTGTTTTCTGACTTACTCTATAACTCATCCCTCCATTTTTTTCTTTTTACACCTAACACTGTAACTTCATCTGGAATTTGTTTACTAGGTTGTACTCAGCTGAGATCTCACTATAGTTCTTTGCATTGTTCTTAGGACAATTCTTTGACCAGTTAAAACATTTCCCCAATGATTTAAAATGCCATCCAGCTACCATGTTGGTATTTTATATCCTCACATCTGTTCAGTGACTTTTGCGGAGCTATTAGCTTCCACTGTGAGTCTGTCTCTGTGTATGAGAGACAAGTTTTAATAACTGTAAAAACAAATCCTTCCATTATTTTTCTGTTATAAAGTTTTCTGGGTTAAAACCACCCATTTATTCCTCCACAGGAACTTTAAAGTAATGGTATGAAATTTCAAAATGACTGCAGAATTACTTTTGCCCCTTAATTCTTTCACTTTTCCTCCTCCTGCCTCTTCTCCCCGCCCCCTCCTTTCTCTCTTTCATTAAACACCATAAGAGTGAAAGCCAGGAAAGTAAAATTGAAAAGTAAAAGTAAAAGCTTTAAAAAAAATCAATGAAAGTGAAAACTGCTCCTTTCAAAAAAGACTTTCTTACTACTTTTTTAAACTTATCTTTAACCTGAAAGATTTATTTGAGTCCCAGTGTTGGTCTTTGGATTAACAGTGGGGATAGCACTGTCCTAAAACTCAGAGGTTCATATGGTGAATGCTGTGTAACATATCTTGTGCTATCTCCTTCCCTTTCTTCTCTCTTCTTTTTCCCCTTCCTTCCCCTTCCTTCTCACGGTCTCTGTTTCTCTCTCCCCTCTCTCTCTCTCTTCCCCTTCTCTCCCTCCTTTCCCTTCTCCATTCTTAACCATCTTACCAGTATATCCTCCTTAATAAATGTCTTCCAATAGAATCCTTATCTTGGGATTTTTCTCCCTGCTTCTGAATAAATCTGAACTGAAAGTTTTATTTAGCAAATGCTTTCTTCATTCTAAAGCCACAAGAGTATTTTCTTAAATTCTCATCAAACGTTTTAAAGTTATGCTTTTAATAAAAAAATCCTCAACCCATTTGCAGCTGCATTTTAATACATATTGTTAAGTAGGGATCAAAATTTCTATTCTCTCTTCGTAGCCTGGCATCATCTACTGAAAAGTTAACTCAATAGATCAAGTCTGTTACCTTTTCCTTTTGTGAAAAATTCACATATGTTCAAGTCCTATTTCTAAGTTATAGCTTAATTGTTCTGTTAGATCAACCCTGTGTTATATCATATCTTCTTAATTAAGTCTTGGTATCTGAAAAAGGAAGTCCTGTAACTTTGAACTTTATGTTTAGCACTATCTCAACTATTCTTATATTTTCTTTATATATATATATCTATATATACATATATATATATAACATAGACCTACACACACACACACACACACACACACACATATATATATATATATATATATATAATATATGAACCAACTTGCACATTTTTGATAATTTTTGGATTTTTGTATTGGAATTTCTTGAGCTATCAACCAGTAGGGAAATAATTTATGACTTTTTGTTATTATATTGAAATAATATTGGGTTTGCCCATTGATAAACATAGATATCTCTTATTTCACTTTCTTTATTATCTTTCAGTGAGCTCTGTCTTTTCTCTTTCCATATGTATTGAGATCTATAGATATTGGATGATAAATATAGATAATTATAAGGTTCAATGTATTAATAAATACCTTTTTGTTTATGGTTATTATAAATAGCACCTTAAAGAAAACACTGTCATATTTTTTGATAAATAGATTCAGACATTATTACAGCTAACTTCTTGGCAAACAACAGTATTAATTCTAATAATTTGTGTCCTGACTTCTTTGGATTATCTATGTAAATAATCACAGAATTTGTAGTTAAAAATTTTTGGCCGGGTGCTCGTGGCTCATGCTTGTAATCCTAGCTACTCAGGAGGCTGAGATCTGAGGATTGCAGTTCAAAGCCAGCTGGGGCAGGAAAGTCCATGAGACATTTGTCTCCAATAAACCACTAGAAAACCAGAAGTGGTGCTGTGGCTCAAGTAGTAGTGCGCTCACCTTGAGCTGAAGAGCTGAGGGACAGTGCCCAAGCCCAGAGTTCAAGTCCAACATCATGACCAACAAAAAAATAAAAAATAGTTTTGTTCTTCTCAATCTCTTAATTCTATTTTATTTTCCTATCTTAAACTAAGTCTATCAATACAAGATTTGGTGGAAATAATGGTAAGTATATGGTTTTTTTTCCTGTGTTAAAGATAATGATGTTATTATTTTATTCTCAAGTATGATGTTTGTGGGTTTATTTGAGGCTACCTTTTTTCAGGTTAAGAAGGTTCATTTTATTCTTGGTATTCACTGATAATTTGCTTTATAAATCATGCTGAGCTTTAGCTGAATCCATTACAGTAATGATATATTTTTCTCTCTTAGTATGTTAATACAGCAAATTACATAAGTGGATTTGCAAAAGTTAAGGTACTTTTGATTTCTTGAAATAAACTATATATTATTTTCCTTTTCATATACACAGTAGGGATGGCTCGCTCATATTCTGTTTGGTGGTATTTGCATCTGATTTCTTCTTTCTCACTATAAGCTTGTCTGGTTTTGAAGTCAAGGTTATAGTTATGTCTTGAACTGAGGACAGGAATTTCTACTTTTTCTTCTCTTAAAAAACATGTAAGCAAGCCTTGGATTAAAAATTATAAGTTATTATTGGACTGTACTTTAAAACCTACTTGGAATGGATGTATTTTTGTTAGAAAGTTTACTAATTATATTTTTTACTTGTTGTGGAAATACATAAGGATTTTTTATTACCCTTTGAGCTGGGTTTGTAAAATTTATAATTTACCATGGATTTTCCATGTCTCCTAAATTTCAAATATACTTGTGTAACATTATATATAGTAATTTACCCTCTCTGTTATTTTCATGGTGAAATAAAGTTAGCATAAAAGAAGTAAACAACTCATTAATTTAGCAAACTTAATACTATGACCTTGTTTTTCTTTATGGGTTTTACTCTTTAAACATGCATCTAGTAAATAGTTCTGAACTCTTTACAAAGACCAGTGTGGGAGAAATAATGTCTTTACAATGTTAACTTCCATTTCATGAACATATATTATTCCAGCATTATTTAGACATTCTCACTTGAGAATGCATATTAATGTCTTCATTTTGTTAAAAATCGTTTTTCTTGCTCCAATTCTTGGGGATATTCATTTATTTTTTCTTATCAGAGGCAGAGCCATTGAGCTAGTTGTCCTATTGCTTAGAGTCTCTATTCCTGGTTCTTCTACCTCAGTTTTTATAATTACGACGTTCATTATTGCAGCAATCAACAGAGTAGTCTTCAGCTTCAGCCCAGCCCACTACATTCTGTTTTCAACATGATGATCTTATTAAATCACCTCAGTCCACTCTATTGAACCCTCTAGTATTTTCTCATGCCAATAAGATAAAAAAAAGAAACATTCAATGCCTTGAGAGCAAGGCCTCTAGGTGACCAGAAGTCCCATTCTCTTAAAATGCCATTAAATAAGGGTAGGAGCAAACATATATTTGCTTTGTGCCAAGCACCTTACTAAGTATGTTATGCATACTAACATATTAAATCCCCATGGCAACCTGCAAAACAACTAAGGTTTGCCCCCTTCTCTCCCTCCCCTCCTCCCCCGACATTTTAAAGTAAGAAAAGGTATGGGCAAACCTATCAAGTAACTCATCCCAAATTAAAAACAAAGAAGTCCTTTGCCATGCAGAAACTTTTCAGTTTGATGCAATCACATTTATCTAGTCTGTCTTCTATTTGTTGTGATTCTGGATCTTAGGAGGTTTCGACCCATGTCAAGGATACCTAGTGTTTTCCCTATCTCATCCTGTAATATTATCATGGTGTCTAGACTTACATTGAGGTCTTTTTGATCCATTTGTAATTGGTTCTGGTGCAATGTGATATATAAAGATCTAGTTTCAGTTTTCTGCACGTGTTTAGCCAATTCTGCCAACACCATTTGTTGAAGAGGCTGTCTTTCTTCCATCCTGTGTTTCTGGTTCCCTTATAAATATTAGGTGACTATAGTTCTATGGTTCATTTCTGGGTCTTCTCTTCCATTGGTCCTCAGACCAATTCTTGTGCCAGTACCATGCTGTTTCTACTACTATGGCTTTGTAATAAACTTTGAAATTTGGTATTGCTATTCCTCCAGCTCTGCTCTTCCTGCTAAGGATTCTTTTTTCTATTTAGGGTCTTCTATTACTCTATATGAATTTTTGGATTGTTTCCTCTATATCATTGAAGAATGGTGTTGGGATTTTGATGGGTATTGCATGGGAGAAGATCTTTACTGGCTATCCATCAGACAAGGGCCTCATATCTAAAATATAATTAGAATGCAAAAAATTAAAACCCCAAAAATAAATCATCAAAGAAACTAAAACCCAATTAATAAATGGGCTAAAGGCTTAAAGAGAGACTTCTCAGAGAAAGAATGGCCAATAGACACATGAGACATTCAATATCCCTGGTTACAAAAGAAATGCAAATCAAAACAACATTGAGATTCCACCTCACACCAGTTAGAATAGTCATTATCAAGAAATGTAAGGCCAGGTGCCTGTGGCTCATGCCTGTAATCCTAGCTACTCAGGAGGCTGAGGATCAGAGGATCACGGTTCAAAGCCAGCTCGGGCAGCAAAGTCCGTGAGACTCTTATCTCCCATAAACCACTAGAAAACCAGAAGTGACACTGTGGCTCAAGTGGTAGAACACTCTCCTTGAGCTGACGAACACAGGGACATTGCCCAAGCCCAGAGTTCAAAGACCCATGACCGACCAAAAAAAAAAAAGAAAAGAAATGTAACAATAACAGGTGCTGGTGGGCATGTGACCAAAAGGGAACACTACTACATTGTTGGTGGGAATGTAAAATGTTCAATCACTCTGGAAAGCTGTATGGAGGTTCCACAGAAGACTAAACATGGAGCTTCCCTGTAACCCAGCAATTCCATTCATGGGCAGTTATCCAATTGAACACAAATTGGTCCACACTAAAGCTACCAGCACAAGCATGATCATTGCAGCATTGTTTACCATAGCCAAGATATGGAATCAACCCAGAAGCCTCTCAATGGATGAATAGATCAAGAAAATATGGTGTGTGTGTGTGTGTGTGTGTGTGTGTGTATATATATATATATATATATATATGTATATGTATATGTATATATTTATATGTATATACACACATGTATGCACATGTATGTACATATACACATATACATGTGTATGTATATGTGTGCACATATGTAGGTACATATACATAGATATGTACATATGTACATATATGTATATATGTGTATGTATATATGTATATACATACACATACATACATATATACATACACACAATGGAATTCTATGCTTCCATCAGAAAGAATAATATTATCCCATTCATAAGGAAATGGAAAGTCTTGGGATAAAGTAAGCCAGACCCAAAGAAACATAGGTTACATAGTTTCCCTCATTTGTAATCATTAGAATGTATGTATAAATCTACAATAAATGAAATGGATGGTAAAAGACAAATATTACAAAATTTATACTTAGACATGATAAATTAAACAGGACTCTAAACATTCACACACTGAGACTAACTGAGGATATTCTTAGGAGACGATTACAAAGGCTCAACAGCTATTTGCATATGATTATATAAAATGATGTTTGTCGAAATGAACTCCAAGAAATGGAAATAAGAGTGGTTTTTGTGATTGTTGTTGTTTTTGTTGGTTGGTTGTGGGGCTTTAACTCTGGGCTTGGGTGCTGTCCCTGAGCTCTTCAGCTCAAGGTGAACGTTCTACCGCTTGAGCCACAGCACCACTTCTGGTTTTCTGGTGGTTAATTGGAGATAGGAGTCTCACAGACTTTCCTGCCTGAGCTAGCTTTGAGCCAGGATCTCAGCCTCTTGAATAGCTAGGATTATAGGTGTGAGCCACAAGTGTGCCTGGCCACAAGAGCTTTTTTTTTTTTTTTTTTTTTTAAATTTTATTTATTTATGTTTACCTTTTGTGATTTGTCTTTATTTTTGTTTTTCCCCTTTGTCATTGTTTTTTATTTTTGTAGTTTTTGTCTTATATTTAAGTTTATCTGACTTTTGGGGAGGGTAAAAGAAAGCACAGAAATGGTGGGACAAAGGGTAAGGTAATTCAGCAGTGATATTCATTAGATATTATGTTTAAAATAAACCATACAATCTGGTGAGGAATGGGAGGGGGAAAATGGAAGAAAATGAGGGAAGAGGTGACACTATTTAAAAAAAAATGTAATCATTACCTGACCTATGTAACTGTAACGCCTCTGTATATCACCTTTGAAATACAAATACATTTTAAAATATAAAAATAAAAGAAGAAAACAACCTACACCCCAGCACACTAGCCTTACCCCATGATATGAATTTTTCTCTAATACTACCTTTTAGATTAAATGACAAAAATGTTGGCTTTGATCCAATATAAAGATATAAACACTCTACTTAAATGGTGTTATCAAAGAAATATAGGCAAACACATTCAAATTTCTCTAAGAAGTATAAAAAGATATCATATACCCACATCAGAAGGAATTAATATGGAGGAAAGAGATAACAGATATGGAACTACCCAGAAAGAAATTTCTCTAGGGTACAATAAGAAGAAAATCTAAGCATTTGACATGCTCTATCTATTAGCTAGTATTAGTATTAATTACTCATAATTTTTCTATTAATCAGTAATTTTTCTATTAATCTATATTTCTATTAATCTTCTATTAAAAGAAAAATCAATCAAGAGACTATGATAATAGCTTGAATCTGCAGCTTAAGCTGTTTCCTCATTGCGCAAAACCAGGGACACTCATCACAGACAGTAGATGAAGCTTTGTACAATTCAGGGTTTCATATCTGACAAAGGTAGAAAAGTAGAAGTTTTGACTTGAGCCACTAATAAAATTGGGTTGACATTAATTGAGATGGAGAAGACAATGGGGAAGGAACTTTGGTGGTGGTTGAGAGGTGATTAGCAGCTCAGTTTTAGATGTGCTTAATTCTAATAAGCAGTTCAGAGAGAGAAAGTGAGCAGACAGTTGGATAGCTGGGAAGGCTGGAGAGTGACCTACCTGGCCTGGAGATAACAATTGGAGAAATTATTAGCATATGATGGATTTTGAAGCCAAAAAATAGGGGAAATAATTAGGAAAATGAATGCCGATCCATGTACAGCAAGCTGTGGCCCTTGGGGCATAATACAACCAGGTGCTTGTTTTTGAAAATAAAATTTTTATTGGATGACTCCCACACCTAATCACTTACATATTGTTGCAGGCTGGTTTCCTGTTACAATGGCAGAAGTGAGCTGCTTTTAAAGAGATCATCTGGTCTACAAGGACTATTTGAAGATCTGGACAGCTTTTAGTATAGACATAAAAATCAAGAATCCCAAGAATTAAGCCAGTAAGTTGTGATGTTTAAAAAAAGCTGACAAAAGACCAGAGAAGAGAAGATGCTGAAGGAAAGAGGAAATATAGAGAAGTGTGTGATGCCTTGATAATTAAGTAAAAAACAAAAAGTTTAAGAAGAAAGATTGTTCTAAATGTTTCTGATATGTTAAACAGTAATAGATGGCTCTGAGTCATGGCAACAGATCTGGCAGAGTCCATGATGACCTTGAAAAATTGCTTTGATGTCTTCATAGGGATTTGAGTTACTGATATTGAACTATTCAAAAGGGGTAAAAAAAAAAGCAGGGGAAGGTAGGACAGGTCATACACAAAACAGGGGGTAAGATAGGAGCTTGAAGAGAAGGCAGAGCTGGGGGTTATACGAGATAAGTATAGTGGGCTACCAAGAGAAGTTTTGGTGTAGGGTAGACAGCAGACAAATGCTGGAATAATGACATTTAGTAGGGATATGGAAGTAGGATTTAGTGTAGTGTGTGGATGAATTGGTTTTCATTCAGAAAACAACTGGCCCACACTTAGAAATAGTAGCTATGACCGGGCACTGGTGGCTCAGGCCTGTAATCCTAGCTACTCAGGAAGCTGAGATCTGAGGATCACGGTTCAAAGCCAGCCCAGGCAGGAAAGGCCATGAAACTTTTGTTTCCAATAAAAACCACTAGACAACCAGAAGTGGCGCTGTGGCTCACGTAGTAGAGCACTCGCCTTGAACTGAAGAATGCAGGGACAGCGCCCAAGCCTAGAGTTCAAGGCCCACAACCAACAAAAAGAAGAAAAAAAGAAAGAAATAGTAGCTATAAGTGAGTATGTGAATAAGATGTGGGTAATAGTAAATTGGAGGACATCAGTTTGCTCAGTGATATAACCAACAAGGTCATCAAGTATGAAAACAGGATGGAGGTACTGGAGTTGTGAAGCCAAAGGAGAAACATTCTCTAAGAGAATACAGGTATGAAGGGGTTATGGAAACATGTTACTGGGCAGGTGCCCCCACTAGAGTGGGAGATGCCAAGCTATTGTTCTGTGGTCACTTGTAGAAAGCAAGAATTGAAACTTGGAGAGAATAGGTATCAGGTCCCAGTAAGATTGAATTTTGAGACTTATTGAACTTGATGGCAAAAGACAAATATGGTCAGAGTAAGATGTTTGTAATTCAGATTTCAGAGGCATTAGATGTTAAAAATGGCTCTTTACACGTGGAAAATACAAGTTCTGCATAGACCCTTGATTAAGCTTTTTGTAGCTAATCCCCCTCAAGTCACAAAGTATCTATAATGTCTAATTTTTGTCCCCATACCACTTACCCAGCTCTTGAGAGAAAAGTGAGCTGAAGACCTTACATGCAGACCCCTAGACTATGCAACAAAGAGCTTGGTGATATTATTATTTCCATTTTACAGATGGGGGATTAATTTGTCCAGAATGAATGTAATTTAATCAAGATGGCTTAACCAAGAGATGACTGAAATCTGGATGGAGCTTGGATCCTTCTGCTCTTGAGTAATTCCTTCTATCATTTGGTAGGACCGTGGCTATTGAGGCTGAAAGGTGTTCACAGCCCCTGTTTGCGGTGGTCAGACCAAGGCTCTTTCCACTCACCCTATTACCACTCTATTCTTCAAGATATATTTTTCAATAAGGTGGACTGACTTTGTTTTTTTTTTAAATTAAATTTGGCATCTCTTTCTCTCATTCACTCTCTCTCAGTCTCTCTCTCTCTCTCTCTCTCTTTCTTTCTTGCCTTACTGTGACAATAACTTTGTGATGAAAGATTCATTTTTTGTTTTATCTTCTAATTTTGTGCCTCTTTCCTATTCTTTTCTCCTTTGTAATTCTTTAATGAACCTACATTTTTCTTGTCCACAATTTCATTTCTTCTCCTATCTAACAGCATGGAACTTTCCATCCTTTTGACAGAGTTCTACAACAAAGGTTAATTAGTTTATAATTTCATTCTCACTTTTTTTTAGAAAAAGTAGACTAAAATTACTAATTTTAACTGTGCTTCTTGTCAGTAGGTTCATATAAATTCACTGTAATTAAACCACATGTTTTCTTGTGCCTTAAAGTCAGGTGGTAATTTCAGGGAAATTTTCATTTCAACATAAAAGAGGAGAATGGTTCTAAGGGAAGCTTTTCCATTGCTCTTTTCTTTTTCTCTCTCTTCCCCTTCCATCCACTCTCTATCTCCTCCCCTCTATCTTCTTCCCTCTTATTTCTTGATCTTCTCTATTTTGATATCTGAAAAGTGGGGTTCGTGATGGGGTAGTTATGAAAAAAACCTATGCAATATATACAAAAGCACAGGATTCTCCCTAAGACAGTAGGAATTTCTCAGCCTGGTTTTTCTGTTTTAAATAATTTTCTGTCTTCTCAGTTTCTGGAGTCATTTTTTTAGTCAGATGATTGATTATTCATTATAGAAATTTGGAAGCAACTTAAGAAAAAAAATCAAGGAAACTTAAGAAGAGGACACCAGATGATGTAAGTCTTATAAAGAAAAGTCAGATAAATTTAACTAATTTCAAACTATTCATGCTTTCTAATCTTATTAAAGGACGTAGTACATGGAATATAGTATTTTTCTTGAGCAACATAGTGCTAAGCTACTCAGTCATAAGCTACTAAGCATACTAAGTAAGCTACTAACTCTTCCTGGAGAGCTACCATCTCTAAGCAACTACATTGTTTGCCAGTTATCACGGTATAACTATTCCTACTGTGATTGGTTTCAATTATAATGAATTAGAGAACTTAAAAGTGGGAAGATATAGTAGTGATGAACTTTTAGCAAGTCACTATGAGTTAGTTTGGGCTTGGCTATAAAACATCATTCATATCCCAACTGAACAGTGTCCACACATGTGGACATGAAAGACACATGGATTTTAATGTCAAATATTCTTTCATTAATAAATTCATTAGACAAATAATTATAGGCTGGGAATTGGTCTGCATAGGGAGTACAGAGCATTGAACAAGTTTCTGTTCTTAAAAAGAGTATATTCCTTTTAGAGGGCCAAACAATGAACAAAATCAGTAAATGCACAACATGTTGTGGTGGAATATAAAACAGGCAATATTGTAAGGGAGGCTTGGGGCAAGTATAAACTTGTATATTTGGTAGCCAGGGAGAGCCTGATGGGTAAGGTGTGAGGATCTGTTCATTTCTTTGCTACAGTCTGTAGAAGAGAGGAAAGGAAAGGAAAGGAAAGGAAAAAAAAAGGAACAGAAAAAAAGAAGAGAAAGAAAGGAGGAAGAAAAGGAGAGAGGGAGGGGAAAAGGAAGATAAGAGGGAGAAATAAGAGGAAGGAAAATTTACTCTTTGCAAAATGACCTGTAGGAAAGATGAGCCAAACATAAATGAAGATGGTTACCTTCTCAGTTTGGATAGGAGCTGTGTAAAATGATAGTTATGTTGGCAGTATTTCTCTGCCTATTCCCTTTTATGGAGTTTTGAATTAAAAGAAACAACTTTTTTGCATGTTGAAAAAATAAGGTTAATGAGGGAGAAAAAAACTAAAATTGAAATAAAAGAACTTAATTGTATATTAATTGAATATTGTAGCCATAGGAAGAAAAACACAGGTTTCAAACACAGTGCTTTGACTGTATATCCTCAGTGCAACACAGACTAGCAACAGAAACGTTGAAATCTTTAACATGGCAGCCTTCTTGTTTGTTGATGGGATTGGGTGAGACAATTTGGGCTGTTTTCTGTGTGTTTCAGGATTCATAGAGTAAAAAATAAAACAGGTGAATGTTGAGAGTCAGGCCCTCATGTGGGAGAAAGAAGACAGATATGGACAAGGACTAGGACCTGGAGGGACTGGGTTTGAATCAGGATTAGCATGTAGTTTAAAAACAAGTAAATTAAGTTCCTTAGCTCTTTCTACTGGGAGAAAATGGAGGCACTATTGATCTATGGGGCACACATCTAAGATGTTTCTCTTAGAACCAATATCCCACCACCAATTGAAAGCCAATAGAAATCCCTAATTAGGAACTGACTTGAGGGCTGGCCAGCCACATTCCAAGGATCATCTAGAACATGGTACTGGTGCCAGAAGCCCAGAAGAATAATGAGGGCATGTCAAAAGATCTAAGAGCAAGCTCAGAGGGGACTCCTCCTAGACATAGCCAAGACCACCTGACTAGACAGAAAGATAATAATAATGGGGAATTTTGGTAGACCAAGTTTAAAGTGATCAATGAATCAAGAGGAATACCAAACACCAAAAGAAAGATAAAGAGACCACCTGCATGTGCTTTTCTTTCTTCCAGGCATCACGTTTTCCATTGAAAAATCTTAGCCATGGTCAGGCTAACATGGAAGGAAAACCATGCGTTAAGAGAGCTGTGGTTTTGTCAGAGACATTCGTGGAAGTGAGGGGAAAAAAAACACAACAGAATCTGTTTTGGTGTTTTTTCACATTAGCTCATCAGATGAAGCCAAGGAGCTCAGGGGCTAGGAACCACTCTCTCTCGTGTAGTGAGTTACTCTGTGGGCCCTCAAAGTGGAGCTGAAGTGGCCAATTCTATATAGTCCCCACAGAAGACAGTTTTGAAGGACAGATGGAAGCAGCCTGGCTCGAGTGAGCACAGTTTGAGGGGTTGCCTCTGATTTCCCGCCAGTTCAGAACTGGGCCACACCCCATCTATAGTTTGTCTTTATTGTGAATGAAGTCTCCAGAAAATGCAAATAGTATGTCCTCCCTCTTTAGGAAGAATTTGAGACTTGTTCATGATCAGATTTGGTAGTACTTGACTGTAATCCCATCTATTCTGAAGGCTCCTGGGTTCAAGACCAACCTGGGTAAAAGATACAAACTACATCTCCACAAATGAACAAACAAGTAAATATATGGAAAAAAATAAATTCTGTTACGATCCTCCAATTGTTTGGGGGTTAGGGCCTCAGAAGAGTTTCAGAACCAAAGACTGGTGTCTTGTATACTGGTGTTTTTAATACGATAATGTCTACTCTTCTCCTAGAGCAGGACTTGGTATTTTATTAATGATGTTTATTATAAATTTAATTTCAAAGCACTGCTGCTGTTGTTTAGATAAAGGCTCTGGGGTTTGTGTATTTTTCTCTTGGTGACAATAGGAAAGGGAGAAATGTAGACATGCCTTCAGGCTGGCGCACATGGAAGCCATCCTGGAAGAGGTAGTCCAAGGTGGGCTGAACACCTCAGCACATATTGAAGCTGAAGCTAAGCTGTTCTGGGCCACATCTTTTGGTGATGTTCAACAGTGGCTCCTCCCTGTTCAACACTAGGGAATCCTTCAGGAACATCAGACACTACTTCCTCACCCTTTCCAGTCAGGACCAGAGCACACTGCGATTCCTTCAGAGGATATGCAAAATACCAGATCAGTGGATGCTCAAGCCTGGAGAGAGCTGTCCATCAGTAGCTGGGTGAATTCTGAGTTGCTGATACTTATGATAAGTTGATTCCAAGTTTTTTTATTTTTAGTATAATGAACAATGAACCAACCCATCAACACACACACACACACACACACACACACACACACACACACACACACACACACACACACACACACATATACATGCACACAACCACTAGAAAGTGAGGGGAAGAAAATCATATGAAGAAGAAATTTCTGTAAGAGCAAAAATTCCTCCTGAGTTAGGGCAGAATCATTCCTTTTTATCCCCTAAGTACTCCCCAAGTTCACTATCCTGAATCCCACTTTTCACAAATGGAAAATGGAAAGAAGGGGAAGAAAGATCAGAGGAGAAGGTAGACAGGATATAAGGAGAGGAGAGGAGAGGAGGGGAGGGGAAGGGAGGGGAGGGGAGGGGAGAGGAGGGGAAAGAGCAATGGGGAAAGCTCTTAGTAACTGTGTCTTAGTAAAGATGCAGTAGCCATGTTATTGAACACTGGCAATCTGCTGGGTTTCATCCATTTTTTAATCTGCCATATCTTGTAATATATCATAACCTATAAGACAGGTACTACCATTTAATCCTCTTTATAGATGAAGAAAAAGAGGCCCCAAGTGGTTAAAGAGCTTGTCCAGCTGGCCTTGGCTCCTGACTCCACCTTTTCCAAGTGTGCTGAAGGAAGGGGATGTACAATGTTGTAATCATGGAAAGTTTATAGTTACCTCTTCTGATTGGAATACAGGTCATATGCAGTGAGAATGCCCAGAGTTAAGGAGCTGAGAGTTCCCTGTGAGTTCTTGTGGCAGCCAAAACTTTGCTGGACTTGGATAGAGCTACCTTGGCATTTCTCATTTCCTCCTTCCTGTTCCCAGTCTTCTGGGGTAGGGAGAGGGGGCTTCCTTAATCAATCTTTCATATAATTTCAAGAGCCAGATTCTAAAAACCTGAAGCTGATACACAAGCCAAAGAGCCTGGCTAGAGGGATAAATATAAGAGTGCCATGGAGAAGAGCTTCTTACAGAAACTGAGAAGTGGCCAATTCCATTCCACCAATCAGATGATTTCTAGGTGGAGTCAACATGCAAATGTCAACGGAAGCCTGGGAAGGAGCATCTAAGTTTAGGGCAAAGGAAGCTAAGGAAGCTACTTGGAAAAAGCAAATTCTTGAAAGATTCATATTTTTTCCCCATGTCAACATGAAGGGAAGGCAACGTGGAAGGCACAAGACTGGCAAGGACAAAGGCAGGAAATGAAACGCTCTGGACTTACAAAATGCCCCATATTCCAGGGGGCGGGGGGCTGTTCAAGATATCCCGCAGAAAGCAAACTCGAAAGATCATTATAAGGTGGAGAGGTGGGGTGGGAATGAGAGAAATGGAAGGTCCAGTGCCGATTTCCAGGTCTCTACTGTGAGCTTGCAGATGCAGCTGACTGAGATGAAGCACACAGAGGGGGAGAGGTCAGCGGAGAAGAAGAAATGAGGCCGTCTTTTAAAGTATTTTGTGTTTCAGATGCCAGTTGGACAGCCAGGTGCATTCTCAGTACCTGCCACTCTGCGGTGTGTGCTAAGCTTTGTATGTGCCTTTTTTTCGATGTGAATGCGGAGCCTTTCATATGTGTTTTATTCTTGTGTAGAAATGAGTTGTCTGACTTCCAGTCTCGACATGTTTAAATAATAGGGCATACCTCCTCTCCTTCCAGAGGAACTGTGGAGTTAAAGCTTGGGCAGAGAAGGTGGTAGAAACCCAAGTGTGGAGTAGGGGCACAGAAGGGCCAACTGTGAACGCACAGAGGTGACAGGTCTGCCTTGGTCCCTCTTACACATAACCTAAATGGTCCTTCATGGAAGGTTCTGGAGAAAGGCAGAAAGCTCACAGAGGCAGGAAAAACGGAAACCTCATCCCCAAGAAGCTGGATCCCCTTGCTCACCATCCTCCTCCGTCTGCACCACCAGCTCCTCGCTCTCCATTCGGCCCTCGGGGTTGGACAGCAGGAGGCGCAGCCGGATGGTCATGAAGGGCCTCAGACCCCGTAGGGTGTAGTGGGAGGAGGTCTGGATGACCTCCTCGGCCTCATACTGCTGCTGGTTGAACACATACTGGTACTGCACCGTCAGGTTGTAGCTGTGGCAGCGAGTCACGGCATAGCCGAAGGGTTCCCACTGCAGCGTCAGCTGCCGGGCTCGGATGTCCACGATCTCTACGTTCTGCGGGCCATGCACAGGGTCTGCAAGACACACACAAGACAAAGACACTGTGAGGAGAATGGCAGGAAGGCCAAGGGGTGATGGGTAACGACGGCAGACAGCTTCTCTGCTAGGCGAATCTCACCAACCACTCTTCATGATTACTGCCATGTGCAGTACATTTTTTGTAACTTTTTTTCTTAAGTAATTTCCTTTTCTTACTTAAAGGTGCATATCTAAGAGGAAATAGGAATATATGAAGAAAACATACAGATCACTTGTCAAATAACTGACAGCTATAAAACTAAAGGCAAATTGTGTAATTTTTAGGGGTCCACTAGAGTACCACAAAGAACCATTCTGTATATAACCAACTATACACATGGCACTTCCATGATAAACTTCTTGTGTACCACCAACTGTACACGACTCTGCCAGGATATACTTCCTGCATACCACCAACTATACACATGACACTTCTGGGATATACTTCCTGCATACCACCAACTATACACATGATACTTCTGGGATATACTTCCTGCATACCACCAACCATACACACACTTCCAGGATATAATTCCTGTGTATTGCCAACTGTACACATGACACTTCCAGGATACCTGCATACCACCAACTATACACATGACGCTTCCAGAATATATATCACTAAATGTACACAGGATGCTTTTGGAACATATTTCCTATTTACCACTAACTTTACACAGGATGCTTTCAGGATATACTGATCTCCTTGTCTTTACTTCAACCACATCCTCCTTCCTGGAGATCAGCCTTCTCTCTTCAGTTAACAGAATCCAGATGCATGTATTGGAAGCAGAGGCACATCCTTGATTGACAACACCAGTCTATCCATTATGCCCCACACACTCTGCTTCCGAGTTTCCCTTTTCATCATTAATATGATGTAGTACATCCTGCATCCTACAGCAGCTCTCTTCTCTCCTTTCTCTGAGAGCATCCTCTCACCAATAGACCCTAATTCCTCAATGCTTCTCCCATTAATCTCTACCCATTAATCTATAACATTAGCTCTGCCTTATTTTCTATTTTTTTATTTTGTATTTTTATTAAAAAGGTGATTACAAAGGGGTTACATTTATAGAAGTCAAGAGTTCATTTCTTTTGGGATAATGTCACCCCTTCCCTCACTGTCGCCCAGGTATTTCCTCCTGTCTCGACACACAAGTGATACAGTTCATTCTCTACATAGTGTCTAGTGATTACAACTTTTTTTTGTTGTTGTTGATCATGGAGCTTGAACTCTGGGCCTGAGCGCTGTCCGTGAGCTCTTCAGCTCAAGGTGAACGCTCTACCGCTTAAGCCACAGCACCACTTCCAGTTTTCTGGTGGTTTATTGGAGATAAGAGTCTCATGGACTTTCCTGCCCAGACTGGCTTTGAACTGAGATCCTCAGATCTCAGTCTCCTGAGTAGCTAGGATTATAGACGTGAGCCACCGGTGCCCTTTGTCACTCCACTTGTGTGTCCCCTTACATTCCCAAAGACAGATAAGCAAACATATAAGACAAAAAGAAAGCAACAGCAGCAACTAAAAAAAGAAAAAATCCTCTTGCTTCCATTTCCTGGAGTTCAATAAATATTATTTTATATGATCAGATACACATAGACAGTGAACCTTGGTGTTCTTCTCCTAAGAGTATTCTTCTTTGGTTTCATTGTATGTGAATTCCAAGAGTGCCTTACTTTTTATGAACACTCTAATATTAATATTTGTACCTTACACAATGTAAATAGATGAATTTTTATAAAAACAGATTATAAAAAATAAGGTTCAGGAAAACAAAGGAGGAGGCAACAATGCTTGATAAGAAATGTACTCGTTATCTTGCCTGTGTAATTGTAACCCCTATGATATTTTCACAATAAAAAAAAATAAGGTTCAGGAAAAATAAACTCCTGGATGAAATGGTTAAGCATTTGGCATGGTAGAAACACATTTCTTTGGGTGATACACACCACAAATTCTTCTGGCAGATTCTCTTAGCTGAGAATAAAACAGAGATTAAATTATCATACAATCCATGCTACCTATAAGAAATTTCACTGTATTTGATGTTGGTATAATTTGTGGAGGGGAAGGAAAAAAACAAATTGTTTAAATAGGGACACAGGTGGACCCATTGCAACAATGAGATGTACAAGTCGTTATGTCAAAAACGAACTTTGCAGTTTTGGTGGGAGGGGAGGAGGACTGGGTGGGGGGGGCGGGGAGAGGATGGAAAGGGATGGGAAGGGGAAACAAAGGAGGAGGCAACAATGCTTGATAAGAAATGTACTCATTACCTTGCCCATATAATTGTAACCCCTCTGTACAGTATTTTCACAATAAAAAAAGAAATTTCTAAATTATGTTGCACTCTTATACTGACATCTTCATTCATTTGCAAATTTGTGAGAGTAAGTGTAACTAACCTTATTGAAAGGGAGGGAGAAGTCAAATATTTGTAAAGATTTAAGATATGTGTAATTATACCCAGAACTTAATAAATACTTCATACATGGTAACTGTGGTTTGTTTGTTTTGTAATAACAGGAATATAATTAAAATAGGGCTATGATGGCACAATCCTGTAATGCCAGATACTTTGGAGGCAGAGATTGAGAAGATTGTAGTTTAAGGCCAGACCTCTCTCCAAAAACGATAGCAAGATTTCCCTTCTTAACCAATAAGCCAGACTGGTGGCACATGCATGTGATCCTAGCTATATAGGAACCATATTTGGGAGGACCAATGTCTGAAGGCCCCTTTCCCTCCTGCAAAAAAGATCATATCCAAAATACCAGCTAAATTACAGAAAGTCTGGGTATATGGCTAAAGTCAGAGTACCTGTGGAGCAAGCATAAGGCCCTGGATTCAAATCCTAATACCACACATACAATAAAAAAATTCACAATAATAATAGTTCTTCATATGTTGTATCCATCCTTAATTTTATAAAAGGAATAGTAGGTGAAATTAGCCATACATAAGTTGATGGGCAAAGGAGTCCATTATCTATTCTGTCCATTCTCTCTCAGAGTAAAGGTCTAGCTGCCTCTACCAATGGAAAAGAGGTAGAGGAAGGGGCTCTGGGTGGAAGCTGAGTCTCCTACTCTTATGAGGAAAATGTAACTTATGTTGGAGATTAACCAAGGAACACATTTCATGGCATCAGAAAGCTTGGTGAGCCAGCCCAGAGCTGTTCACCAGGCTGCAGGCACGAGGCTGCAGGGAGGGAGTGAGGGTGAGAGGCTGTGGCTTTTTACTATCTTAGTATTTCATAGTCATCCTTACAGGCTCATTGTACTTGCTCACAAGTTCTTTGTTAGAAAGGCAAGCCAGTGTTTCAAAGGCAAAAAGGATGAGTTTGAGAGTGGGACATTAAATAAGCTGTTTCTGCAGGACCCATTGTTTTGAATCTATGTGGAACAAAAGGTGAACTAGGAAGTCCCTGTATTTGGGAGCTGGGACCAGGCATGACTGCTGCTGCTGCTTGGCTGGGTGTCCTGTGGCGGCCCAGGCAGCAGTGAATACAGATGTGCAGGTGTGAAGATATCAGGAACCGCTTGCTGAGGAGATCCTGAGCACCCTTGCCAGTCCGGTCCAGCTGGAGCCTTTCCACTTGCACGGATTCCAGAACTCCACTGGCAGCAAGGCTGCCTCCCCTGCCCAGAATATCTCCAACCATCTTCTCCTGGGAGTGCCTTCAAAACCATTGCCAAACTCCAAAGAGATGACCACCATTCTCTTCCCTTCGTGATGGAGTGAAAACAGGCACAGATAAGACTCACTGAAGCCCAATGCAAAGACCACATTTTGTGAAACATCTTCAAATGCAACGTATTTTATGTGTTGCATAAGTGTGATCTTGAAACACAAACAAAACAATATGGACAAAACACCATCAATGGAGCAGTGGCCCAAGTGCTAGTTTTATCTCCTGAATCATGAGAGCAATCTGAAAAGAACGGATTGCTAGCCTATTTGACAGATGAGGAAACTAAGGTTCAAAGGGGCTTGTACAGAGCAGTAAAGCTAACACATCAGACAATAGGGCCTTGAACTTATGTCCATCTGACCCCACACCCATTGTGCAATGAAGGTAAAAAGGGCTTCCATAGGCATCTGCTGAATGGACACATGCTGAACCTTATAGTTCTCACAATGGTCTAGGAGGAGACATCACTACCAGTGCGTAAGAACAAACCAAGACTCAGTGAGATGCAATGATGGGTCGAAAGTCACACAGTGAGAGGCAGAGCTGAGGCAAAGTCTGGGGAAATCTAAAAATGCTGTGCCTTCTCTTTATCACGACCCCTCCAGATGTGAAGCCTGCTGTGGCCATCAGGAACTGGGGAGACCTAGAAGAAGGTTTCCTGAAAGCCAAAGCTGTAAGGCATCTGGGATCCAGAGGCTCACACCTATGACCCCAGCCCCGCAGAAGGTCTGAGAATCACGGTTCAGAGCCAGCGTGGGCAGAAAAATCTGAGATACTCTTCAAATAACCAGGCAAAAAGAGCTGGAAGTAGAGGAATGGCTCAAGTGGTAGAGCACCAGATATGAGCCAAAAAGCCAAGGGAGAACATGATCCCCAATTCCCAGTACCAGCATGCACATGAAAGAAGGCAAAAACAAGCAGAGGAAAAAAGAATAACCTGTAAGGTAACTTCTGTAAGGCGAAATTTGCTTGGCTATCAGGAACCTAAGACTTATTGAGTTGGAAAATGATGCTTGGCTTAAACATATTTAGTACTAAGATGACAACTTGTCTGTCTTCCTCTACCCAAGGTCTGTTTTTCTTTTCCTGCAGCTGTTTCTCGTAAAGGAAGAGGCATCCAGGGTTGCCTTTCAAAGAGAGGAAGAGAAGTTCTAAGCCGGACAGATAACGGAGAGTCTCTTTCTAGAAGAGGAAGTTGAGATACAGGCAAGGCTCTTGTTCCCTCCAAAGTAACAGGATGGATTGCTGACGTGGCTGGAAGCCAGACTTTGACCCTCAGTAGTGAAATGACCTTGAGCAAGAGCACTTTATCTCTGAGCCTCCACCTCCTCATCTATAAAGGTGGAAATTACCACACTAACCTCAGAGGGCTACTAATGAGCATAAAATGAACTGTAAAGAGAGAAAACTGCATGTCCCTAATAGTGGGTGTTGCTCTTATACAGAATTGCCTTTGTTGGAGAAAAGCCTGAATACACTTGTTTGGAATAAGCTGTACTTCTAGGCCTTGGTCTTATTATGCCAAGTCTCCGAAGAAGACCAGCCCACAGTCCTTGGGGCATAGATTGAGTAGGGGAGAGCTGGGGAGGATGGACCAACAGATCAGCAAGTGGTGAAATGTTGGGGAGGTAGAATGTAAATGTCCCCCACGCCAAAGAGATTTTCAAAATGCCATGGAGAAGTTGGCTGTGATTGGATCTCCTGTGGATCCAGGAGCATCATGGTCCAATGACACACATCATGGGGACACAGGTGTGTACACAAGGTGTCACTCAACACAAGTCCAGGTGTTACCAAGACCTTGGAAGATGATTTCAGGGTTTATCAGATTATGGCAGTTAAGAAGTTGAAGGATGTCTCAGCAAAAATTCAAAAGGCAAGAAGGACTCTGGTGGTCTTGTGGGTAAGGTGTGTGTAGGTACACTATCCAAAGAAAGTTCAGGGTGGTGAGTATTTAGGCAGAATGCTGAGCTACCTGCCATGCTGAGTCACTTACCTTTGGGAAATAACTTTTTGTTATTACTTATTTAATTATTACTTATTTACAAAGGAGTTGTCATTGAACCAAGCTGCTTACGAATACAATGTATCTTGATTCATGGAAACCCTTTCAACGTTCTTACGCATCCCTCCCTCACCTACTCCTTCCCTCACTCTTCTTAATTCCCTCACCTACTCCTTCCCTCACTCTTCTTAATTTTGTAGAATATCCATTGGACTCTTGACGGCAAGCTCCCCCTCTTCTTTGTATGACAAGAAATTGAACCTCAAGATGAAGAAAATAAAAGCTTACCTTACCCAGGCTCACACAGCCATGTCCCTGTTCTCTGTGCTTGCAGGAAGCTATGCAATTCACATTTGTCCCTCTGCCCAGGAATTGTTTGCTCATGTATCTGTCTGTCCTCTAAGACTACCAGGAGTGCCAGTGGGAAGGCACAGGGCTTATTAAGGGGGTCGTCTTGTGAGGACACCAGATGGTGACATATTCAGGGGAAACAGTTTATCTCCCAGATTCTGTAGTCTCTGTCCTATCCTCTCTCCAACATACCAGTTGGGTCTCGGAGGCAAGCATTTCTTATCATCATTCAAGCAAGGGGGTGTCCTGAAATCCCACACATGGAAACTAGCTTTCAGAAGGTGTGTGCAAGCATTCGTGCTTTCAGCCTGACCCCTCCTAAACCTCAGCTGCCAAACTGCGTTTCTGCTCCAGTAATTGCCTTCCACGGGCAGAGTCTCTGGTTTACATTCGAGTTGGCGCAAACAAGTTGGAAATTGCTGAGAAAGCCTTGTGTGTGCAGTAGAGATTGGTTTGTTGGATTTATATCCCTCGTGTAAATATGTCCAAGCCTACCGCCTATGGTCTTTGCCTCCACATAAGGCCCTGTCCATATGACTTTCTTGAAGAATGGCCTACAGGCCAAAAAGACAGCAAATAGCATGCATGCATGCACACGCGCGCACACACACACACACACACACACACACACACACACACACAGGTTAGCCCATCCAGAAGATGAAAAATATCCCTTCATAGAAAATCAAAGTGGTGCACGTGCCAGGTGTATTTCTAATGCCCTTAGACCGGGCCTCAGGGGTCCTCTCTTAAGCTCTGCCTTGGCCCTTTTCAGACATTCTTCCTTGCAGACCAAAGACTTGGCAGCCAGTGAGGTGTGCACACCTGGTCCCTGCTCTCCCTTCTAAGCACTCTTCTGAAAGTTCTATTTTCATCCTGAACCTAACCTATAGCTAGTGCCTCTCTGTCCTCAAATCCCCCTCTCTGCTTCCACTTCCACCCTTCAGATCCTACACTGCTCAAACAAAGTGTGGACTCCTGAATCTCCTTGCTTCTGCCCATGCCACCAATAGAGTAAAGTACTCAGGCCCTAGCTCCAAGGCTACCTTTGCTGGAGTCTCCAATGTCCTTCCCTGCCCATAGTGAACATCACGAACTCTGCTTGAACACTCCAAGACAATTGTGCTATGTCTTTTATGAATTTCAAGGTAACTGTTTCAGTGTTTAGCTTGTGTTTACCTTCTCTGCTCACCTGTGAGTACCTAGATCCTTTCATTTTCATACCTTAAGCCTACAGCTGATAGACTGACACACGCATATATACACATTCAAATCCAGAAAGTAGGTAATGACTGACCATCAAACCAGAACTGAAGTCCCAATATACTTCATGGGTGATAAGCAAAGGGGTGAATCTGGGGTGTCTTCACACTCCAATTGTTAAGAGTTAAATCAGACATAGTTCTCCCTCTTTGTTGTTGTCTATGGATTTGCTTCCATCCTTGCTGTCAAAGGCAATAGCCACAGAATCTCCTAATGACCTTAATCAAGGCAGAAGAGCTTATTAAAAAAGAAGCAGCAAAGCAGATTTCCAACTCATAAATTTGTTACATATTCCTCTTTGCTTGTAGAGTTGGCTGGGACATGTGTACTGTTCAAAGTTGAACCTAAATTGAGATAATTTGGGACATGGGCTGAAAATGCAGAAGGTGGATAGCTTGTATGTAAAATTAATTTTGTATCCATTTGGAAATGCAATTTGAGTTCCTTTCAAATTAAATTGCAATGGAGTCCTAGGCAGCTGGAAACATTATTGCTGACATAATTTGATACTGCAAGAGCAGTAATACGTTGACAGTTCGATGTGACCATTAATTTGCAATTTCTGCATGGAAATGATACACAAAGGGAGAGGGAAAAGGTAAGAGGAACAAAAGGAGAACCTATCTTCTTTCCAGCATCATCCAATCCCATTCTGTTTTATTTTAACCACCTCTAATATACTCTAATATTGCAGATGTTGAGGATGGGAGGTAGGTTAAGAACTTGTTGGATACTACCAAAGAAATCTTAAGAAGGTAGCTGTGTGTGTGTGTGTGTGTGTGTGTGTGTGTGTGTGTGTGTGTGTGTGTGTGTGTGTGTCCCATTGCTACTGGGTCTTGAACTCATGGCCTTTCATTCTTCATTCTTTTATTCAGGGCTGGCATTCTACCATTTGAGCCACATCTTTATTTCTGGCTTTTTGCTGGCTTTTTGGAAGTAAGTCTCTTGAGTTTGTCTCTTTGGGATGGCTTCAAATTGTGATCTTCAGATCTCAGCTTTCTGAGTACCTAAGATCACAGAAGTGAGCCACTAGCACCCAATGAAACAATGAAAACCATCAGCAGCTCAAGCATATTGCTTTGTAACCTGCTGCTGGTGTAGAGGGGCTCAGCTGATATTTTCCAGTGGTAATGCCACAGAGGAGGTAAGTCATTCCTTTGCTCATTGGCTTAATCCTTAAGTAAAACCTACATGTTGAACACAGAGCTACCCTAACCTGGTGGAAAGATCATTGCCTTTGTTGTTCCCTGGGCTTAAAGCAAGCCACGTCTTATATTCCTCAGGATAGCTTCTGTTTCCTTCTTTGGACTGCAAGGTAAATCCAGTACTCAGTCAAGTCCAAAGTCCTGGACAGTGCTTGACTCACTTGTATTCTTCCAAGCCCAGAAAGAATACATCGACAGAGAAGCCACTGAGAGAAACAGGAGTCATATACATTACCAGGGACTCCTGACCTGGTACCAGAGACCAGGTAAGTTCTAGATTCATGCTTTAATCAACGATTGTTTAATGCTAGCAAGCCTCCATTGATGTCCTCTTCAAATATTGCTGCATCTAATATGTTTCTGCCTATAAATCTATCTTGGACCTTTGAAATGGTCCAGACCTTAGGGATATTTGAGACAGATACTTCCTAATCTTCATGAAATTTATACTAGGGGAATGATGACACAATAATTGTGAAGGCTAGAGGTAAAGTCTGATGCATCTTGCATGTGTGTGTATATGTGTATGGGGGAGGGGGTGTTGGCCTCCTGGGTACCACACAGCAGAAATACTCTTCTGAGTCAATCTGAACAAGACTCATGTGTAAGACTGATATTCTTTGTCACAGAATACAAAAGCCACCAAAGAAATTTGAGGTGAATGAAGGTTAATGATTCCTCCATTGCTGCATTATTAGGTTATAATAAAAGCTAGTATTTGGCCCAATTCTACTACATAGATGAACATTCTTTATACACATGCTTATTAGCAAGCAAGCACAAAACAGGTCAATCTATTCTATATAGCAGCTGGGTGAAAAGCCAGTCATGGATCCTTTCAGGTGATCTGGTTAACAATTTTGCATAAAAGGCTCATTTGAAGTAGAGGTGACAATATTTTAAGCCACCAAACCTTTCTTTTTTAAATTGTTGTTAGAGGGGTAAGTGGTTAATATTTCAGAGATTCTGCAGGTCTTTGGTACATCTGTCCATGCCTGACATCATAGAGTAGACACACGGACAGCCATGTATATACAGTGGGTGTGGCTGTACTTCAACGAAAGCTTACATACAAGTTAGGAAGCCAAGGTTATAGGCTTGACCTACATCTTGACCTGCATCTATTCCCAAGAAAACAACTGACCTTGTCCGTCACTTCAAGCAAGCGGGAACCATCCTGAGTCAGTAGTTGTGCAGGACCATTGGAGAATCAAAGTAGGGCTCTATCTCTAAGTTGGATGGGCAGAACTCTTTCGTGGTTTTTCTTTGTGTAACTTAGGACAATGTCAAGAACATAATGAATGTGGGACTGGGTGTGTAGCTGGGTGGTAAAGTGCTTGCTTAGCATGCCATGAGGCCCTGGGGTTGATCCCTATCACCACTGGGAGGGAAAAACAACTCAAGCTAACCAAATAAATAAGAGAATTGGTTGATTCACATGCTTTGAACATCTTCAGTTTTGCCAATCATAATATAAAGCCACATCCCTGGCCCTTTTTTAAATTCACTTATATTTCAGGTTAAGTTTCACGTACTTTTGTCTGGGGCCAGCCTCAGACTGCAGTTTTCCTACCTACAGCCTCTGGCATAGCTGAAATCAAAGGCATGGACCAGCACATCAGGTTTATTAATTGAGTGAAGTCTTGCGGACTTTTTTTTTTTTTTTTTTTTTTTGCAAGGGTTGACCTTGAACTATGATCATCCTAATCTTTGCTTCCCAACTAGGTGGAATTATAGGCATTAGCCATTGTGCCTGGCCTAGATAATTCTTTATACACAGAGGTTCCCAAACTGTCTCAGTTTATGATGCCCATGGTGTTTCTGTAATTTGTTTTTTCTTCGTACAAGTGCTAAGCCAAAGAAATAGCTAACCATTTCATTCATCCGCTGGCTCAACATAGCTTAAGAAGTATTTGTATCCTAGCCTCTGAAAAGTGGTTTGAGAAAACAATACACAGGAAACAAAACAAAACAAAAACCTGTTTTACTCCACTCTTTACCAACCATGAGTGGCTAATGAATGAGTATATCTGTAGAACACGGCACAACTTCCTAAATTGTGGCTTCAGACTGGACACTGCCAGACTTGTCATCGCATCTCTGTGGATAATTGTAAATTATCATTTCATTTCATCTCAGCCTCTGTACAAAGCCCAGCTTTACCAAGACAGGATGACATTGAACAGCAAGCAGCCCGGATCAGTCTCACATAGGAACTGTGACCCAGCTCAGGTGAGCAGTTGGCACAGTGTCTGACTAGCTGGTCGTTTCCATGATGGCTTCCAAGGGCTCCTGAGCCTAGTGAATCCTCAGCCATTATTAATGGTATTGGAGAGGGAAGTCATACCAGTAAAAACATGTTTGGTTATCCCCTAACTTAATTGATTCAGGAGCCACTGCCTGAACTTCCTGAACATTCTGCTTCTTTTTCCTTTCCCAGTATCCCATGCAGCTAGAAACTCCAAGATCACACATCCAAAGTCCCATTTTCCCATCACAATCTTCTCCCCGGTTCTGTCTCAAACCCAGGTCACCCTGCTCAACTCCACTTGGACTGTGGCTGAGCTCAGAAACCAAGTGGCCCAGCCATAGCTCCTGACACACCAAGCGCTTAGTGTTCAGATGCTGACCAGAATTAAATGGACATAGGCACAGGACCACAGCCTGGAAATGAAAGCTTTAGAATGTTTAAAAAATTACTTTTGTGGCAGAGGAAATCGAGTTGGAAAGAGAGAAGCAATTTCTAAATTACATGGTTTCAGTTTCCAGGGAAAGAAAAAAAAGGGGGGTGAGGTGGAGGATTCTGTTGGCTGTAGGGTGGGGGGCGGGGGAGAAACCCAAGCCCATCACATCCTCTGGGCTTTACTTCAATTCATCCCTAATTCATGGCAAGTCTCCCTGTCCTTTGAAAAGAGAGGAGGGGAAAAAGAAAGAAAATGATTTTTTTTTTTTTAAAGCCAGGGAAAGACTAAAACCGATGGTCAAAAGCCACCTCACAACAGCCCCTGGTAAGGAATGAAACATTCCAAGCACTTTAATTCTCCTGACTGTGAATAAGGCCAGCACTAAAATTCAGCCAGGGTCTTGCAAGCTCTGTGTGGAAAGCCTTGTTGTAAATCAGATGGTTTCTACAGTATATACGACAAACAAAAATAATATCTGCAGGTTGGGTGCTGATGATTGCTTTTCCAAACTCCTTCTTTTCCTTTCATTTGGAGAATTCTCAGTGTTTTTTTTAAATATTCATATCTGGGGCTTTTTAAAGCTCAGGCTGCTCACAACTGAGAATTCCCCCACACCAGGACATTCTTGATCTCCCAGGGAATCACATTAATCTACAGACACTGTTCAGGACTGCCGGACCTTGACAGGACCTGCTGTGTCAGCAGCCCCAGAAGTGCCTACCAAGTTCTTTTATGATGTCCAAAGCTTTATTCTTTGAAATGTACAAGAGGATCATTAAATTGAAAGAACATTTTCAAATTAAAAGAAAAAAAACAATGCTATCCGTTAAGGAAGGCTTATTCTCTAGCTGGTCTCAGTTGGGACTTTACCTGGTTAAAGAGAGAAAGGGCGTGGGGAAGGGAAGTTTTTCCAGTCTCAGAGCAAACACCCTGAAAGGAAGCCTGGTAAAGGAAGGTGGCAAAGGAGTGGCTAGAGGCCCTATTTGTCCTCCCGTGTCTCCTCATCATGGATGATAACCTGATTCGGCAACTCTGGCAAAGGGGATGGGCTGAAATGTACATGTTTCATGGCCCGTCACGTCAGCACTGGCTCCTAGATAACTCACCAAATGGTCATCATTCATCACAGAATGGTCAACATGCCCGCTATCCTTCCTCCTTGACTTTCAACTTGGATTTGGCCTTCTGAGGCAAAATACAACACAGGCATTTATTTATTCTTAAGCTGGTGCATCTGCTTGTCTGAGCCAGGCTGTGTTCAGCCAGGCATGGTCAAGGCTGAGTCGAACTCAGATCTGTTCCGTGCCTGGTTATTCCTGAGTGTTGGTTCATGGAGCGCAGCTTGCCCAGACACATTCTCTCCATGGTGGATACACTAGGGCCTCACTCTTGAGGAAGAAGCTCTTAAGGCCTCACTCTGGTCACATCTTCTGACACTGCCAAGGCAAGTCACAGAGGCAAGTCCCACATCCGTGGGGCCACTTCCCCCGTGGGAGGAGGGGACAGTGATAGGAGCAAATAGTTGTTGATGATGACTCAAACCTTCTGAACCAATATGTGCTTATGTTTTGGTTACCAGGACTGGCCCACACCTCCTTCCGCAGTCCTGGCATAGCCCAGGGAAGGTAGGGAAGTCTGCCTGTGAGTCAGGTGTCTGGAGAAGCCAGGGCATTCTGCTGAAACCTCAGGGCACATCCAGGTGGATGGTGATAAAACTCACCTCTGTGGGAGAGGGACTAGTAGACAGGCCTTCAGGAAGTACCCTGGCATTTGACATCCTTCTCAGCCCCCAAATGAACCTACTGATCCAGCAGAGAAAGCCGTCAGATGAGCAATCTCGAGATCACTTCCCAAATGCCTGCCCAGACCACATCACTGTATATGTGCTGATAGACTCTGTCCAGATATCAAAACCTCTGGGGTGACCACTCCAATGATGACCTTGTCCTAAAATATGGAACCTGCAAATATCTGACAGGGCAAAAAGGAACCTTCTGGATATGATTAAGGATCTGGAAATACAGGATTATTTTAGATTATCTAGAGAGACTCAAGGACCTCACATGGATCCTGAGAAGAAGGCCCTTATAAAGGACATCTGAGAAGAGAGTAGTGCTACTCTGATTTATTGGAGATTGAGGAAAGAGTTCCAGGTCAAAGAATGCATGTGGCCAGTAGCAGGAAAAGGCAAACTGGAAACATTCTTACAGAAGCTACAGAAGGGACACAGCTTAGTAGATCTCTTTACGCTTCTGAGAATCAGAAACATTCTTTTTAATGTAGTTATTGTTGTTTGTGTTTTGTTAGTGTTTTTTTTTTTTAATTTTCTTGAATTTTATGTAATTCTGGGGCCTAAACTCAGGACCTGGGTACTGTCCCTGAGCTTTTCTTATTCAAGGCTATACCACTTCCAGCTTTTTGGTGGTTAATTGGAGGTAAGAGTCTCATGGACCTTCCTGCCAGGGCTGGCTTTGAACCAAGACCCTCAGATCTCAGTGTCCTGAATAGTTAGGATCACAGGTATGTGCCATGGGCACCGGGCAGCAAACACATGTTGTTTTAAGCCACTATGATTATGGGGATTTGTTACAACAGCCAACTGGAAACAGATACAATCCTCCCAACATTTTTCTGCTTATTTATTTCTGTATTTTTAAAAATCTCTACCTATCCACCATAGATACGGTATTTTGAGTACATACAGTATTTTTGAATATACATTCTTTTGCCTAAATGCATTTTTGTAAGACATATGTCATTGTTTACCATGTGTGACTTTTATTCATGCAAATTTAGAATATGTTACAGCTCCTTTATCTTTCAGCTACTCAGCACACTGTGAGTTTCACAGCTGCTCATGCTGCTCTGTGCCTTTGGTCCATCCTTTCTGGTTGCTGCAGGAGTATTTCAGAGCATTCACTCTCCATAACTGGTCAACTCACTGCTCACTGATGAAGGGTCTGCATTCAATTCATGACTGCAAGAGATTATGGTGTAGACTGCTCATCAGGTCGGATCCTTCAAGTATAGATTCTTAGAATCAGGGGTGCTGGCTTATGGATAAACACTGACCAAGAACTGGCAGACTGCTTCTAGACCAGCTGCCCCAAAGGTCTAGCTGCATATAAAGGGTCCTATGTGAGTGAGGATTCATGTCAATCATTGACATTTCCACTCACTCTAATCTTTGGACAACCTGATGAGTACTAAGGAATTTTTCTCATTATTTATTATTTGAGTGTGTGTGTCTCTCTAGTATACGTGACTTTGGTAACACCTTTGATTTTTGTATTAGCTTTGGTAAAATCTGCTCGTATCATTTGCTCAAATACCTACTCATTTGTAAAAAAAAAAAAAAGTTCTTTGTATGTTCTGACTTTTTTTAATTCATTCTGTTCATGATGATTTCTGAAAATCCTTTCAAATTAATTATTTTATTTTGGGAGTACTGGGGTTTGAACTCAAGGCCCACTTTACCTTTGGAGCCATGACTGCAGCTCTCTTCTTCCTCCTCCCCTCCTCCTCCTCCTCCTCCTCCTCCTCCTCTCCTCGTATTTACACCACCTCTATGGCTAGGATTATATGTGCATATTACCATACCTGTCTTGTTTTAAGACAGGGTAGTTTTTTGCCTTTTTTTTTTTTTTGCCAGGACTAGCTTCAAACCACGATTTTTTCCATCTTTGCCCCTTGAGGAGCAAGGATTATAGGTATGTGCCACCATGCTCTGTAGCATTCTTTATTTTTTGGTGTCATAAGATTACACCATTTTTATGTAAATGAAATGAACTCAATTTTTAACTTATGGCTCAGTGCATTTAAAAAAAATGACTCTTAAATTACAGATATGACATCAGTTCTCAGGTTTTCCACTGCCCCTTATTCTAGGCAAGACTATAATACCTCCTAGTTCTTCGGAAGTTCATAAATGAAGGCACTGGACTGGCTTTGCCCAATGACTTGTGAGAAGAGATCCACAGTCATTTTGAAGGTTGTAAAGCTTTGTGTGATTGGTCCATCTCAGTTTTCCCTGCTGCAGAGACTGTTGAAGCTCTTCCTGCAGTGAAACCTGCTTAAGCCTGGATTCCAGAAACTACTGAGTGAGCACAGCTACCCGGCCATCACCGGTGGGGGCACTTAAGAGTAAGGAAAAGGTTCCTTTGTGGATTAAACCACTCAGATGCTAGGGGCTGCTTGTCGCTGGCACACATCTAACCTACCCTGACTAACTGTGACCCATTCATTCATTTCCCTCATTCCCTAACCCTGCACAACCAACCAACCTAATATACTTACTTCATGTTTTTTAAACAAAAGATGTCCTATAGCTGGATAGATAGCTGGTGGCTCAAGCCTGCAGTCAAATCACTCAGGAGACTGAGAGCACATATAGGGATGATGGCTTAAAGCCAGCTTAGACAGACAATTTAACCACCAAAAAGCCAAAAGTAGAGTTGTGAACTAAGTGCAACAGCACCATCCTTGAGTGACAAAGCTAAGGGAGAAAGCCCAAGGCCTGAGTTCCAATATAGACACCACAAAGACAAGAAGGGGGGAAAAGAGTATTGTTATGGTACATTTTAATATGCATAGATGTGCTGCTGAGCCTTTTTATTACTTTCTTCCATCACTGCCATGCTTCAAGTATTATTTTCTGTGGGTTTTTAAAATAAAATCCCATCAAATGTTGCTTCTGACTTGGGTGTGGCATCAGACACGAGCGGCCTCTCCTCATCTTCCCTCAATCCCACTGAAAGATACACATACTTCAGGGGAAGGCATCCCTTCCCAGTCAGGTTACAAAGTCATTCTTCGATATGCTTTCCTAGATCTGCATTTTGTATTGATGTCTTAGATTGTCCCAAGTCCATCTTGGGAATGGAGTTCAATTTAATTTCCATTGGACAATGAAGGCTTCCTCTACACCATTCTTATTTAGTTCATCTGTGGAGTCACCTTTATCTCCTGTGAAATTTCCATATATAAGAGCTGATTCCCAAGCTGGCCCTTCTGCCCCCCTAACCCATTGGCCTACTGTAGCTTAATGTTTTATAGTTTGGGGTTTAGAGAAAATCTAGTATATGTGCTATCACATAGAGAATATGTATTGATGTATTCTGGAGAACATATGATATATTAGTGTTAGTACAAATGATAGGGCTTACATTAATAGATGAGTTTATCAAGGTACTTCAAAAAGTTTAACACAATTTTTAGTGGTGTTGCATTCAATTTATAAATAAATGTGGTGAAGATGTTCTTTCTGTATGATGAGTATGAACTCTCATTCTGTTTTTCTCACAATTCTTTCATTAGTTTTAAATCCTTCTCTGTTGAGATTTGATACATTTTGGGGTTTCTTAAACCCTACATGTGTGATCATTTGTTTCACAGTTCTATAAACTGGATTTCCTAGTTCATGCCTGCTATTGCGTATGTAAATTCCTCTTCCACATAGTAACCTTGAACTCTCATTTGTCATTACAACTTTTATTGGAATTGATTCTTGTTCAAGATGTTTATCATATCATGTAAGCAATAAGTTGTATTTCTTTATAAACCTTCCATGTCATCTTCCCTTTCATTTAAAACATGGGTCAAAAAGCCCAGTATTGATTTAACTAGCAGCTGCAGTTCTTCCTTTAGCTCTGAGAAGAATTATGCCAAAATGTTCTATATAAGTAGAATGATTGCTGTAGGAGTTGGATTTGTAAATCTTGGCAATTAAAAAGAAAACACAGTTTTCAATCAGGCACTGGTGGCTCATGCCTGTAATCCTAGCTAATCAGGAGGCTGAGAGTTCAAAGCCAGCCGAGGCAGGAGAGTCTGGGAGACTCTTATCTTCAAAGAACCACCAGAAAACTGGAAGTAGTGCTGTGGCGGAAAGTGGTAGAGTGCTAACCTTGAGCAAAAAAAGGCGAAAGATAACACCCAGCCCTGAGATCAAGCTCTATAACCGACATAAAAAAATTCCTTGTTTTCTTTTTTCTCCTCTTTGCTTTATTTTATCTCCTCTCTTCTCCTTCTTTAGTAATTGTACAAAGGAGTTGCCATTTAAAGAAATCTGTTTATGAATACAATACATCTGGCAATGTCACCCTTTTCTATATTCTCACCCATCTCTCCCCTACCCACACTGTCCCTCACATTTCTCAATTTTGTAGGAAATGCATTGGATTCTTGTCTACATTTCCCCCTTCTTCTCCTCTTCATTCATCTATCCCTTTCCCCTTGACCCCAGCTCACCCCTTTCTACTATCTGCTTCCTGGTGTTTTATTTTGCTGAACTTTGATTTTGGCTTTCTAAGGAATTATACTATTTGATCTCCCTTGAGTCCACCTTAGTTCAGTTAATACAGCTGTATACATGCATACCACCTAACATATTTATTTATGAGTTCGTCAGCTAAACTTAGCTTCCACATATAAGGAAAAACAATCCTTTGGCTCTCTGGGAGTGACTTAACTTCACTTTAGGGGGAGGATTGTGGTTCTGGAAATCAGGGTCTTGCCCTTTCCAGGTAAGCGCTCTCTAACGTTCAAACAACATCTCCACCCCTTTTAGCTTTATTTTTCAAATATGACCTCGAGTGTTTGCCTAGGTAAAATCTCAGACCACAATCCTCTTACCTAGGTATCCATCTAGCTAGGAGCACAGAAATAAACTATTCATAGCATCACATTTGAGATAGGCTCTACTAACTTTTACCACTGCTGCCCTGGAATATGATATTCTCATCTACACTTGGAGTTTTAAAATAAAACCATATGTTTGCTATCACATAAAGATAATCATATCACTTCTGCCATTTTGTACATTAGTGAATTATACTAATATTGATACAAGCTTGCTCTGGGGATAGTCTTCATACATATATGATCACTATTTTGGTAAAACAGCATGGACTTCATTAGCTAATACTTAATTTAGCATTTATTTTCTATACATGCACATGTAAATTGTGTGTGTGTGTGTGTGTGTGTGTGTGTGTAGTGGGACTTGAAATCAGGGCCCATTCTTGCTTAGCTTTTTTTCACTCAAGGTTCACGCTCTACCACTTGACCACACCTCCACTTCTAGCTTTCTGCTATTTAATTGGTAAAAAGAGTTTCCTGGGCTGGGAAGGTGGCTCAGTGGTAGAGCGCGTGCCTTGTATGCATGAGGCCCTGGGTTTGATTCCTCAGCACCATATAAGCAGAAAAAAAAAAAAAGCCCGAAGTGGCGCTGTGGTTCAAGTGGTAGAGTGCTAGCCTTGAGGTGAAGAGCTGAGGGACAGCACTCAGGCCTAGAGTTCAGGCCCTACAATCTGAACCAAAAAAAAAAAAAAGAGTTTCCTGAATTTGTCTGTCTAGGCTTCCTTCAAATCAGGATCTTTAGATATCAGCCTCCTGAGTAGAGAGGATTATAGGCACAAGTCACCAGAGCCCAGCTAATTGCCTTATGTTTTCTTACCTTCTATTTTATCTAAATTTGTTGTCAAGTAATAATAGCTTTGCAAAAGGAACCAAATAAACTTTTTGCTTCATGTTCTAGAAAAGGAAATTGGCATGCATTATAAATTAAATCTTCTCCACAAGTTTGGCAGAATTAACCTTCCAATCACACAGGCCTGATGTTTCTAAGAAGGCTAACTGATTCACTTAACTGCTCTCTTTATCATCATGCCAGTTTCCTGATTTCAAGTTTTCCTATCATTATTACTTCCCAATTCAACGGCCCACAATTCATTACATGCTTATTTTTAAAAATATTTGTCTCTATTGCATCTCCCTTTTATCAACCAACCTCGTTTTTCAGTATGCTTTTCAAAGGGCCTGCTTTTCTTTGATAACTTTCTTTATTCAGTTAATATTGGTCTTTATGTTATTAATTTCCTCCTTTGTTTGGACTTTTCCTGATTGAATGCCTTGCTTGGCTCATTTTTCGGCATTTAAAGTAATTACGGATTCCTAAGAAGTTATGAACCAATGGACATAAATATCCCAAGCACTGATTAACCAGTGATACAATGGAATTAAGGGGAAAGGCCTATAGGGAGTGATTAGGCTGAGCCTCTCAGATGGGATTAACTTATCAAAGGGCTTGACTGGCCAGTTCAGCCCTCTAGTACCTTTGGTCCTATGTGGACATTCCCTTCCAGAGGATGCAGAAACTAGATGTGAGTCCTCAACACACACACACACACACACACACACACACACACACCCTCATCCAACACCTTGATCCTGGACTTAACCAATGGTGAGAAATACATGCCTTTGATGATAAATCATCCAATCTGAAGTATTTGATTATGGCAACAAGAACAAGCTAAGACATTTACACTACTCTACTTATATCCACTCACTCCTCCATTTCATTTTCTATAATTTTATGATTTTAGGGCTGTTATAATAGTGAAATAATGTTGTATGTATGTATGTATGTATGTATGTATGTATTTTACTCAGCAGTACTTTCTACTGATTGCAACTCCTTTTCTGCTGCTGAGTAGTAATACATGGCATCGGTGCCTTATGGATAGCTGCATAACTCACCCAATGGAAGGAACATTGGTAGTTTCTAATCTGAGGGTCTCATAAATACATTTGCTAGTGAGATTCTCACCTGTGTCTGTAGGAAAATGCCATTTAAGAGTACCATCAAGAGTTGTTCAGTAAGTTCATTTGCAGTCATCAAGTTAATTGACAAACTACAGAGAGCCTGTTCTATATTCTTTTTCCACATTTCTACTAGTGACATGGGATGGACCTGATTTCTCCTCCCCCACCCAGTATTTGGTACTATCATTTTTGCATGAGCCACTCAGGTGTGGGTGTAGCAATATTGGATTACAGTTTGAATTCACACTGCCCTAATGGGTAGGATGTTGAACATCTTTCCATATGTCTTTGCCTGGTGGCTTGTTTTGCTACATGTCTGTATAATTCACTTGCTTAATTCATCTTTTTTTAAGAGAAAGAGAAACAAATTATTTATTTTAAAATAATATATAAAGAGAATACTAATCTGTATCAAAATTTATTTTCAATGGATCTACCATGTACAATACAAAAAGAAGGAACAAACATTTTCTTTCCTGTTTCTTTCCTTAGACTCTTTAAAGGTTTCATGATCATTATCTACATTTAAATAATTACTGAAAACTATTTTTCTGCATATATATATATAGCATATATAATATATATGCAGAAAAAATAGTTGTATATACATACACATACATATGTATACATATATACATATATATATACAGAAAATTTTTTTGTATATGTATATATATGTATATGTGTATATATATCATGTCATATATATACATATATAAGATATATATATAATATATATTATAATCAAGGCTGAACTGTTTGAATTTGTTGTTTAAACACAGGCCAGACTTTTAAAATAAATTGAGTGTCTTTCATTATCTAAACATAGAAAATAGTACATAGAATTTGCTGAACACTCGAGCTGAGATGTGGCTCAGTGGCAAAGCACTTGCCTAGCAAGTGCAACATCCTGGGTACAATCCCCACTACCAGAATTTGCTGAGCACACTGTACTATGTTTTGATTATGTCTTATGATGTCAGAATAGACATTGACCCCTTCATTTCTGCTAATAGTCTAGAAAAATTCAGTATTCTGGAGCTCTCCTAGTCCATTTAAAAAAATAAAAAGGGAGGGGTGAAAATGTTTGAAGGAAGTAATTTGACAGATCGCTTGCTTAATTCTTGTTTCCTAGTAAAAAGCTTTAAAGCATGGATTTCCCCTATGTATGTTCTGTTTCTGTTCTACAAATAGATACATGCTACTTTCATCCTTGTTATCACTCTGCAGTTTCTTTTTAACCAATGCATTATTTAGTAATATGTATTTAGTTGTCAGACTCATGAGATATTGAAAACTGTCTTGGGTTGTTGATTTCTAATTTCATTGTATGATAGCTGAGAAGCATGATCTATGATAGATGTTCTTAGAATTCACATGGGTTTCTTTTATATGGCCTACTACATGTGCTATTTGTGCTTCAACTGTTTGTGTTCAGAAAAGTCATCCCGTGGGTTTAGCACTCCAGATATAAAACTTATTTAATATTTAACTTGCCAATATCTTAGTAAGCTTGAATCTATTAGTTATACTTTGTAGATCTTCAAGATCTCTGCTGGCTTTTGTCTACTTGATATTAGTGCTTCAATCATGTATCTCAGTCACTAACTGGATTCCACCTCATAAAATAACCATAAAACAACCACAGCCATAATTCGCAAACACCTGTCCAAGTCATGTAAAGTGTTAGAGAGTATGTGCCAGACAGATACTGGGTTAAGCATTTACCATTAGTCACATTTGCTTCTTGTAATCATAAGCCAGCATTGTCCCTATCTTGCTGATGAGGCAAGTGAATTCTAGAAGCAAAGGGACCTTGTCCTGAAGCAGCAGGTGTGCAGCAGGTCTCTTCACACAGATCTGTCTGTGGAGCCTGGGCTTCTATGGTTGTGTCTATGACTTAGAGCATTCACTTGCAAAAGGAAGGAATGTGGAGAAGCTACAGGAGTTCTTTTTAGGCCAAGACCTACCCCTTCATTTTCATCATCTGAGTTAATACCATGGAGCTGCTTTGGCTGTGTAAGTCTTCAATCCCCAGTTAAGTTCAGTATGTCCATGCCAACTTCCCATTCTCTTAGCCACCAATATGTTAGGTATTGAAATTTTAATGACATAGACTAAGAAAAGAAACAAAGGCTCAGAGTGGTACCCAGGGAAGGCTATGAACCCAGGGGTGATGACTCCAGGGCCTGTGGTCCTAATCATAATGGCAGATTATGGTCTAGCATTCATAGTGCACATCATAGACAACATTTGGTGTAGTCCTGAAAATGTCAGGGGGAGGGTATGTTTGGTTATTTTATTCATGTCTCTAAGAGTCCATTGGCTGACTCTCAGGAATCTTGAAAAAAGTTCTCTGTCCCTCTTACTTGATGGATACATTTGAATGCATAGCACTGCATCCCCTTTTATTGTTTCCTAAGGAACTCAACTCTTCTCTAATTATAGCTCTGGGCCATTGTCTTGGGCTCTCATACTATAAATAAGCTCATCTCTTTCCATACTCTCCCATTTGGTAAGGAGGTCCACACATGGTCACACTGCCCATCCTTTCCTGTTTCCAAATAGGAAATGGACCGCCAAATCAATTGTAATTCATAGTCACCCTGACTTCCTAATCTCCCTGCTTTTTCTCTTCCCCTTGGTTCCTTGGAGCCTGGGAAGAGCAGCAGTGAGTTATTGCCATGTTCAGCTGCACTAAATGGCTTTCTATTATGGTTAGGGACCTCTGGAGAAATAATGATGAGATCACTACATCTTTTGTTCTCAGAAAAGAAAAATAATAATATGGCAAAAAGACACCTCTAAGCCTCTATTTTAATTTGTTTTTATTGATCTCTGTGAAAATTAGAGAAACAAGTTTTCTCACTGCAAATGTTATGATGATGCATGGGGAGGCCCTATTTACAAGAACTAATGAAGTCGGGCTGTGTAGGATAGAGGTGGGGAGAATGGTGGGTGAGAAAAACCTAGGAGAATACACAGAGGACAGAGATCCACCATATATTAAAAGTTAACTCAGTCATGAACTCATGAGCTGTGCCATCAACAAGGCATTTTATGATGCTACCCTGCCCCTCACCTGTCAAATCGCTATCATATCAAGCTACTCTTTTATCTGGCACTTGTCACTCACAGAAATTATCTTGTTCATATATTTTTGTGATTGTTTGCTCGTGTATTTTTCCTCCACCCCAGCCTGAAAATTAGATGAGCAAGAGCAAGATCTTTGTGGCATTGTTTTCTCTTAGTTCCCCAGAGACTAAAATCACAATTGGGACATAATAGGTAGTCAAATATTTGGATGGATGGATAAATGAAATAAATATTTTTATGCACCCACAATATTCTGTGTCTTCCAAATTTCCCATAATGCACACAAACTATTTCTCTATTTACATAAATAATTGGATTCAATTTAGCGCCACTTCTTGCTAGGAACTATTCTTGCGTTCTCAGGTACAAGTGTTTAGTTTTTGTTTTATTTTTCCTCCTTTGCTCTCATAGAATGCTGGATCACTGAGTGGACTCTAGGCCTTTTCATTGTCATATTCCATTGGTGGGCATTTCTTTTTTTTTTCTTTTTCTTTTTTTTTTTTGTCGGTCATGGGGCTTGAACTCTGGTCTTGGGCTCTGTCCTTGTGCTCTTCAGCTCAAGGCAAGGACTCTACTGCTTGAGCCACAGTACCACTTACAATTTTCTAGTGGTTTATTGGAGATAAGAGTCTCATGGACTTTCCTGCCGGGGCTGGCTTTGAACCGTGATTCTCAGATCTCAGCCTCCTGAGTAGCTAGGATTACAGGTGTGAGCCACCAGCGCCCAGTTCCATTGGTGGGCATTTCTGTCTGTCCCATTTGAACCTAATTTTAATAATAGTGTTAAGCGTTAACTACAAGAGCAGGAAATGACGTGAAGTCCACTAGGTCTGATTTTCTTGTAGATCAGGATGGTCCCATATAGTGTGAGATGTATTTAAACAATAGCAAATATATTTCAGAAAATTTTACATTCTCTATATTTGCTTTGCTCAGAATGTCACTGGATATGTTTATGGAAAGCCCAGAACTTTTATTGAACACCCTCCCCTCTTACCTCTGTTCTTTGGGCCATGGAGTATCATTTATGCATTTATGTTTCCTAACCAAGGGCCCAGTGACTGAGAAGGAAGCATGGGCAAGCAAACAGGATTTATAGCTGCATATTTCCACCTTGTACTTCTTGTCCTTGTACCTAGAAGACTGGCCTTCATGCTCAAAGAGTTAACCAGAAGAAGGGAAATTACGTAATCTTTTCAACAATTATCAAAAGGTAGCCAGATTGTTTCCAAGTGGCTTTCTGAGATGTGTGTGAATTTTTTTTTCAGCTTAGCTATGAGGATCACAGATGTTCCTTTAAGAGAGGTAGCTACCTGGGCACTGAGGATTCACACCTGTCACCCTAGCTACTCAGGAGGCTGAGGTCTGAGCATTACATTTCAAAGCCAGTCTGGGGTTGGAAAGGCTGTGAGACTCTTATTGCCAATTAATCATCAAAAATCCAGAAGTAGAGCTGTTGTTCAAGTGGTAGAGTATTAGACTTGAGCAAAAATCACTCAGGGACTGTGTTCAGGCCCTGAGTTCAAGACCCAGGAACAGAATAGTTCACACACACACATATGCAAGAAGTAGCTGTCTCTAAAAGATATTTTAACATGAAATGTCGAATCTATATGAAAAACTACAAGTTAAAATATAGCACCCCAAATCTAGCATCATAGATAACTGAGTTATGGTTTTCCATTCCCATGAACATATTCATGTTCATTCTCTTTTTCTACATACTACATACATATGCACACATATATACATACCCCCCCCCACATAATTGTATACTATTAACTTTCAGGTTTAAAAGTAATATAATCGTTACTATATATGCATGCTTCTATAGTTCCTGTAGTTTTTGTTAGACACATTCATGATGAAGCATAGAATATGAATTCAGTTCTTTTCACTGATAATATTTAGTTTTCCCTTGGGTGAGTACATGACAGTTTATTCTTTCTATTAATGGAATATTTAGATTTATTGATTTTTTAAACATCTAAGAGATTTGAGGCCTTTCAGCCACTAATGTAGTGTCTCTTAATTTAGCTAGCTCTCTTAAAATTTGTTCAGCACAAATTTTCCCAGTTCTTATATGCTTTGACGTGCATTGAGGTACCTTCATTTTTGTTCTGAAAATTAAAAAAAAATTAAATATAAAATATCTCAGAAGTACACGAGATCACTGAATTTTCATGAATATTTTATTCCAGTAACCAGACACAGACCAAGTAAATAGTTATCTGGATCACAGATGCCTTCATGGCTTCTCTCTAATCACTAGCATTCAGAAAGGTAACTGGCACATTAATAATTTTTAACTAAATTTTCTAGTTATCTTACAAAATGTAAGTGACTTGTATACTGATCTGATATCTAGGAACTCTAATGTAGCCTTTTGCCATGTAGAATTCTACATTCATTAATATGTTCATTTATACTGTAGTATAATTTCCTATATGCAAATATGCCATATGTGATTGGTATATCATTTTGCTTTCTTTCCAGTAATTTTCCATAAAAATTTCTTTCCACTGGCTATATTAATATTGTGTAAAGAGAAGCAAGGTTGGGATTTTTCTTTCTCAGATTTCTCCCTCGTTTATCCTTGGGTTTCAGTGAAATATTTTGAAATTTCATCATTTTCTGATGTTTATTGTGTTTTTTTAAGGTGTCCTTTATCAAATTAAGGAAGTTCTTTTTAATTCTAAGATTTATGGGCTATTTTTAGTTTACTGTCAATGGGTTTTTAATTTTGGCAAGTGATTTTATGCATCTATTCAGTGATGGTTCTTGTATTTGGATTGATTAATGTGATAATTACATTAACATATTTCCCAGTGCTAGACAGCCCTTGTATTTCCTCGCTGAATCCAACTTTGTCACCATCTATTAATCTTTTCACTTTGTAAAGTTTTAATTGATATTACATATGCATATCATAAATCAAAAGCAAGCAGCTTGGAGACTTTCCACAAAACAAATGCTCCCGTGTAGCCAGTATTGACACAGCCTTACCAGAACTTCAAAAACCTGGGGATGCCCACATCAGCCCCTGTCCTTTGCATGGACACCATATATGCTAACGTGACTTCATTGATGTTTCTGTATGGAATCATAAGCACATATTTTTACATTTCGATTTTTTTCTTTGACCTTAGGTGTGTGAGAATTTATCACATAGTCTATTCTTATTGTGTTTGATGTTGCATTGCCTGAATATCCTTCCAGGTATTTATTCATTGTATTGCTGATGGTTATTTCTATTTGCCTCCTGTTATTAAGCATAGTCTGTTACAAACATCCTTTGATAGATCTGTTTGTTGAACACAGTATGTATTTTATTGGGAATATCCCAAGAAGCAGAATCACCGGAATTGTCTACAGTATTTTACATTTAGTTTCTCTGTATTTTAAGGATCTGTAAAACTAGGGCCTTGTGGTAAATTCAGGCTGATGGTTGTTTTTTATGAATAAAGTTTTATTGAAACATGGTTGTAGCCATTTATTTTCCGTAAATAAATTTTTGTCTATAGTTCTTTGAGCACACCACAATAGCAGCATTAGAGTGGTGACAGCGGTAATGTCATAACTTGTAGGTCCTAAAATATTTATTATCACTTTTTGACAGAGATCAGTTTGCTGTTCTCTGCTGTACAGTGTCAAATAGTTTTCTAAACTGGTCATTCCAATTTACACTACACTACTCTAATGGGTGTGTGTGTGTTTGTGTGTGTATATTTTTACTGAACTTTACATTGGACTGGAATTTTCTATTTCAACACTCGAATATTTTTCTACCATCATCAAGTTTTCACTAGCTTACATATTCCCTTCATGATCTCTTCATTGACTTCTATATTCTGTAAGCGTAAACAAACGCTTAAGTCTTAATTGCCTCTTCATATTTATATAAAATAATATATATACAGAAACAAACTCTAAGATATGGAAATGAGACTTCTTTTCTTTCTTTCTTTCTTTTTTTAGTTTTTGATAATTCTGTCTTCTTTACCTTATATATAGTGTATTAAAGTGTACTTAAGGGTTGAGGGGAAGGTACAGAACTCGAGGGAAAAAGGGTGAGAAAGTGCAGCAGTGGAGCTCACTGGACATGGGCAGAAGTGAACGAACTACACAACTCCTGGGTAGAGATGGGAGGGAGGGACTAGGAGAGAATGAGGACACAGAAGGCACTGGACAAAAGGAAATGTCCTCAGTACCTGACTCATGTCATTGTAAAGCCTCTGTTCAGCATCTCTCTAATAACAATAAGGTAATTTTTAAAAAGTGCTTCTATATTTCCAAGTAATTTAGATATCTGTAATTTATCTTTTTAAATTTTAACTTAATTTCACTGTGGTCAGAGTATATAGTGTGATCTATGCTCAAAACTTTTGAAATGTTCCTTCCTGATGATTATTGATTTTATAACTTTTTATGCGTTTGGGGACAGAATGTATACTTTCTCAATACTGGGGGTAGCATTTTATATTTATCAACTGGGTGGAGAGTATTAATTTTTTTAATTTTTTATTGTAAAGATACTGTACCAGAGGGGTTACAGTTACATAAATAAGGTAATGAATACATTTCCTATCAAGCATTGTTACCCCTCTCCTTTTTTTTCCCCCTACTATCCCTTTCCTTCTCCACCTCCCCAACTCCTCCCTACCCCCACTGAAGTTGTAAAGTTCATTTTCAACATAGTGTCTCCTATGTCTCAGTATTACAATGGATCATCCTTGTTTCAGCATTTTGTTATATTAATTTTGTAATGTAAATCTTGTATTTCTCTATTTATTATTTGGCTGTCCATATGACAATGATAGAGATGTTCGTCTGAAATCATTTCCAGGCACTTTTTACAATGTGTACACAAACAGCCTCTTGGGGGTTTTTTAAACAGGCCAAGAACGATGGATTCTGAAGGACAGTACACATGCTGATTTCACTATTTGAAATGTCCTCCTCCCATCTATGACCTTGATTGATTTCCAAAGGTATTCAGGTCACTTCTTCAGGGAGTTTCTATTGTTATCACAATAAATAAACCTCTTCCTCCAAATCTTTCTGTAGTTGTACTCTCACTTATTTAGTCGTTCTTAAGACTTATAAATACTTGAAATCTTTATTAAGCTGTCTATCCAGGAAAATGAAACTACATAGAGGAGGAATTTCTATTTATCCATTGTTATTTCCTCAATCCTTAGAAGCATGTTTGGCATAAAAGTGACAGTAAACCATTTGGTCAATGAAGAAATGTCAGGAACCTCACATTGTCCAAATTTGACATTTTTATGCAGTTTTATTCAAAGTTGGCTTTATAGATTTGGGGAGCATGTTATTATATGCATACTGGTTAGAAATTGTAAATCTCAGTTCACTCAAAACTTTCCTAACTGGAAAATTAATCAAATCCTCTTTAGTGAGATATCATTCCACTTTCATTGATGTCATCTGGGATTGCTCAATGTTATTCCTATTACCATTTTCTTCACTTCTGACATCCAAATTCTCAGTGTTCTCATATTTTAAATGTTTCTTTTAAAATGTAACCAGTTACATTTTTAACTAAATGTTAGAATTTCATGTTTAAACCACACAGTTTAGTTCTTACGCAATTACTGAGTACATCAATAAATTAGGAACTAGCTGTGGTATCCTTTATTATCTTGCTCTGAAGTGACCTTTATTTTCTTCTTGCCTTTCTTACATTTTACTGAGCTTCAAATTACATCTTATTTTAAATCTAGCCACAGTCTGTCTCAAAATATTGTACTAGATCCTGTGATAGGCAGGGGTCAATTATGTAGACAATTCTATGAAATTTATTTATCCATCTAACAGCCACACAGCATGTCTTATGCTTCAGAAGAAGGCAAGGAAGATCTACAATATACCATCAGACAGTACTCAAATACCAACTCTGCACCAGGAAAGTCAGCTTGAGTTTCTACTAAAGATGATTCCTCCCTTTCTTTTTCCTTATTTTACTTCCAACGTAACAACCTAGTCACTAGACATATAGCTCTGTATGTCTTGTGACAAATTGAATTCCATAGCTATTTGTTGGGACGACAGATTTTTAGGGTCACAGATGAGTAGTGACTTTGATATGCGCAATAGGAAATATTGCTTTAAGTATATAAAATAACACTTCCCTGAATATCAATAAGATGCATCTACCCTTCTGCTTAGTCTACAAAGGACATAGATTATTCATAATCTTCCTTTGACATTGGAAGGAAAAGAGAAGCAAGAGTTATATTTGCCCTTTGACTGTGTTTTCCATTGGGATTTGATTAAAGAATGTTTTATTTTATTCATTATAATTTTTAAAGCTAAGTAAAAGTTTGAGATACAACATACAGTTGAAGGCTTTCCTATTCTCCTTTCCTCACAGGTCCTATAACAATCAACATGAGTCGATTCTAGGCAGAAAAATTCAAAGCCATTGACTTGGTAGTAGTGGATTATGTTATGGTTATTAATGGTTAATTAGCTACTGGAAAGAATTGGGGAAATATGGCTTCTTTCTGCTTACTTTTTCATCCTTGTTACATTTCCCACCTTAGTAAATGTTTTACATACATTAAATGTATATAATATCCATGCACATTAATAATGACTTAAATGATGTACATAGAATAGACCCTACTGTTCACAAGTATATGGTTTCAAGGACACTGGTTTTGAGGGATCTATGAATGCTTAGGATGTGTAGAGTTCAGTACTATACTGTTGCTGTTTGATTCATTTTTATATAATACCACTATTAAACATACTATGCATTAAAGATATACCACTTTTAGAAAAATTTTAAATTTATAACATTCCACCTTTAAAAATGTAACATTTTCATTTCATCACTTAAATTAAGTCATTCACATTTACCTCTCTTGGGGGGAGGGGTGCACTATTTACTTTGGGGAGGGCAAATTTCACAAAGTGAAGAGGAGAAAAACATTCTTAGATCACAAAGTTTCAACACAACTGAGGATTACATGGGACTCACTGAGATCTCCTCTATATCAATTCAGCTGAGTAATCCCCCCTCTGAAATTTAAAATTGTTTTTGATTTGCTGTTGGGTTTGGTTTTGCTGTTTGCTTTTATTTGCTGGTTTATGGTCAAGCTTGGTTAAAACTTCACATAATAAATCTGTGAAGAGGAAAGTATGCCTACCGTATACATTTACCATATCTGTGTATGCAGAGAAAGTGAATACAGCAAAGCTCGATAATGTGGTTTGCAAAGGCAAAAAATAATGAGTCTGCTGGTTTGTGCAGGTCTGGAGCCTGATGACTCGTCCACATCATTCAGTGAGCACAGCCCTATGGACTTTCTCTGGCTCCTCATCCCAGTTCACACCTTGGGCCTCCTCATTGTTCTAATTCTCTGTGCTGATACTGTCTTTCAGTTGAATCCAGTTTCCAGGATCTCTTCTCCTGTCTTTTCTGCTTACCATCTTTGTCCACAGTCCAGATCATTGCCCCTCAGGTGTAATTGTGCCTCAACTTATGCTCCCATTCCGGATCCTGAGAAATGCTATGCAGTGGGTTGGGTAATTCCTGGGTAGTGTATCTTCTATGACTTGAGAAAAAGCAAATGAAGATTTCTTTTACTATCAGGGCTCCTTGGAAGCCCACAACTTTGAGAAGTTATGTAGTATGCACACACCTATACAGAGATACATACATTGATAATGCATATATATATATAATATATGTGTATATATATATATATATATATATATATATGTGGGTGGGTGTGATAAATTGGCATCAGTTCAAGATTACAGAATAAACTCATAACATGTAACCTGACCTTGAAATATTCCCTTCTGGAATACTCGGAATCCATGAAAATCTTTGGATGAGGGGTGCATCTATGCCCCTTTCTTGAAACACACATGCTAAGACTAATGTCCTCCTGGATCCTAATGAAGTCTCACTAAAAGGATCTGAGGCAGCAGAGAGTGGTATTTCTTCAAATAGACAGAACTGCATTCCAGTTCTGTTCAGACCCAGGATTCCAGGTCTCCACAAGGTGTGGGGCCTTGACCAGGTAACTTCCTCAGGACAGGCAACTTTATCCTCTAGTGAAAACAAACCCCAACATCAGTGGCTTGAACACAAATACTTCTTGCTCACTTATGTTCTATGTCAATGCAGCCTAGGAGGGGGACAGCGCGAATCCTCCTTACACCTAGACTCAAGCTGAGGAAGCAGGTGTCAGACCTGAGCACATGGTGGACCATGGAAACTCTTTTTGCTTCCATCTAGAGGAGATGTCTGTCACCTACACACACTGAGGTATATCTAACCCCAGATGGGAGAGAATGCCAACCCCTGCATTTGTTTAGGTAAAGGAACAAAAGTCGGAATAGATATAGATTGAATTCCATAGCTATTTGTTGAGATGACAGATTTTTAGGGTCACGGATGAATAGTAATTTTGATATGAGTGATAAGAAATAGATAGATAGGTAGATAGATAGATAGATAGATACATACATACATACATACATACAAACATACATACATACATAGATGGATAGAGATATCACTAAATAAAAGTAGATAGATATCACTAAATAAAAGTATTTGATGTGTATTACAAATATATTCGAAGGCCTTGCATTTGTTCAGAAAATAAATAAAAAGATATATATATTTGATATGCATCACAAATATATTTTCATATGTCACTAACATGTTTGATACATATCACCATATTATTCTACCAAGGTATTTATCCTTGGCAAGTTGTCCTCATAAAATAGGACAATGATAAGGAAAGAAATAGGATACACTATAATGTCTTAATGCATGAAGTGCCTAACCTGTGGCTGAGCCAACAATTGGCGGATATTAATTCACTTCTGCTTACAGTTTGTTCCTTCCCTGCCAGACTTGAGAATAGAGGGATTTAGCAAGAATATGCCAGGGGCCCGGTTTCCAATTCTACTAAGAAGAGGATGAAAATGGGTTATAATGGTAGCCAGAGGGCAGGAGTCCAGGCTGGCCAGCCAGCCCCAGGGATCAGGTACAATTTAATTTCCTGCAGGAATTTTTTTTTTTTAAGCACAAAATAGCTAGCCCTCTAGAAAAGCACAGAGAAAGTTCACAAACAGTTAGCACAGGTAGCCTGATCTTTGAGGTTGATGTGTGGTTTGCATCTCTATGTAGGCTGGCACTTTCATTAACATATTTAATCATGCTTTTATCTTTAATCATCAAATGGCTTAATAGTGTGCATTGTATTCCCAGGCTTGAAATAACAATGGTTATGTGGTTCTGTGATAGATGTTTTTAATAAAATCAGTAATTACCCTTTCTGTGTGTATGTTGTTGTATTATCTTTCTGTTTCCTTTTTTAATTGTGTCTTTTAGGTATGTGAAACCAAAAAAAAATGAGGGAGAGTCCTCAAAATACCTTTTATTTTATGTTTTAGCAGTGTCTGCCTAGTGGGAGAAAGGTGGATCCTAAAGTGTGCATTGTTAATGCATACTTCATACAGGAAGCGTGGGAGCTAGAAAAAAAAAAAAAAGGGCTTCGCAGTCAAATCAATGTGGGTTCACATGGCTGCTGTGCACGGGAGCGCTGGCTACAGGGCCTCTCTGAACTGAACATCTAAATCTGTAAAGATGGCATAGCAATGTTCTTGACAGAGTACCACAAAGAACACAAACTTTTTTTGAGGGGAGGATATCAGCACGAGGGCTTGGACTCAAGGCCTGGCTTTCTGGTTTGGCTTTCTTCAGTCAGGGCTAGCGCTCTATCAGTTGAGCCACACACCTCCACTTTTATCTTTCTGCTGGTGAACTGGAGAGAAGAGTCTCCTCAGATCTCAGTGTCCTGAGTAGCTCTGATGACAGGCATGAGCCATCAGTGTCTGGTTTAGGGATGTTGCAAAAGTGATTTTACTTTCTCTCTAGGAAGCTAGAATCCTTTCTAAATGGTTTACAAAGAGACAGTAACTCATTTTGTCTCCAATGCAAGTTAAGGTACATTGAAGATCCCTAGCTCATAAGAGGAACACTAAGTTACACAGAGGTGCAACAACCTGTCCATCATTCTTTGCCTAATAAGCAGTGCAGCTGGAAATTCCAAGACACCATTAATCAGGGAGTTGCTTCTGCTATTATTGGTCCCATAAGCCCATGGGTACTTAATGTATGGGCTGCTGGCCTGGGAACTTTGGGCCATATTATGTTTTATGCCTGCCCTTTGCATGTGTCTTTCACTTAATTTGATCCCAGTCAAAGTGCCATGTGGGGTAGCATTCCACATACTCTTTCCTCAATGTCTGATATAAAATTAGCATGTATTTATGCTCATAGGATCTTACTTGGTCAAATAGCACAGATAAGAGAAAAAAATAAGTCTGGTTCTGATTATATTGTTGAAGGAAATCTCCATGAAATGAGTATATTGTAGCTGCCATTTTATAAACTGAAGGGCTGTTAAAAATACTTTCATCTATCATTCAGTTAGCAAATATGTAGTGAGTATCCATTTAGAGCAATCTCCTAGAGAATAATGAATACTATCTACACAGCTTTCAACTCTATTCCTTCCTTGAGGGAGGATCAGGAAGTGTAATCAAACCAGATAGGTTGATCCTGGCCTCTGGGTAGAGTAAGAACATGGTCTTCTCCTCTTTTATCCACATTGGCTTTCATCTACTTCTTCCTGATTAGGAATTGTAATCAATCTCTACAGCCTGGTCCTGGCCTCTGAGTAGAGAATAAACCGTGGATGCTTCCTCTTTTAGATGGAAATGTCCCAGCATCTCGGTCCGACCATCTATAAATAGAATTACATGACCAAAAAACCCCAAAATAGGGCTGGGAAGGTGGCTCAGTGGTAGAGCGCTTGCCTTGCATGCCAGAGGCCCTGGGTTCGATTCCTCAGCACCACATAAGCAGAAAGAAAAAAGCCGGAAGTGGCGCTGTGGCTCAAGTGGTAAAGTGCTAGCCTTGAGCTGAAGAGCTGAGGGACAGAGCCCAGGCCCAAAGTTCAGGCCCACGACCGGACCCAAAAAAAAAAAAACCCCAAAATATAAAAATATATAGTATCTTATTAGGCATAAATCAGGCACAAGGATAGAGACTGTTTCTACACTGGTTTTATCATTCCCAAGAGATGAGGACCTCACATAGCATGCCAGGCACAAAAACACCACCATTCTGCCTAATGTCATACACAAGTCCAAGGCCCATTGTCTATCTGCTTCAAATACCCAGTAACCTTGAAAATGTCCCAGGAAAAAAGGGCTGTGATCACATCAATGCCAGTCACATTGCAGGAGGATGTTCACAAGCCTTCTCTGTTTAGGAACTGGTCGTTTGTAGCTTACATTCTTCTGGAATAATTTAGATTTTTTTTTTTTTGCAATGAGTTCCTGGAACTTTGCTTAAAGTGTACCTACAGTTTTACCTTCTGAATGTATGGGTCCATACACTATAATGTTGTGTGGAGGTGGGAAGGGGGGGGGGTCTTTGTTTTTGCTTGTTTTTTGTTTTTAGAGAGTTTCAGAGTCTGGGTGCCATTTCTTAGCTTTTTGGTTCAAGGTTGGCACTATGCCACTTGAGCCATGGTTCCACTCCTGACTTTGGGGTGATTAATTGGAAACAAGACTTTCTGGACTTTTGATTGGAAAAACGAGTTTCAAGACATCCCAGGGAATGCCTCCAAACTGTGATCCCCCAGATCTCAGCCTCCTGGGTAACTAGGATTATAGGCATAAGCCACTGCTGACTGACTAATGTGGTTTTACATTTTTTGTTTTGTTTTTGTTTTTCAAAAAGAACTGTACATAGAAAGAGAAAGGGAATTTACAAAGACATGCTATCGTGTCCACACAAGAACTCAGATTCCTCCAAAAAGTAGTTCTTTATTTTCCAGGCTAAAAAAGACTGAGCGAAACAACCTTTTCCATTATCTCACTGGGCCAGAAACGAGACAAAGGAAGAGAGCTGAGGGTAGCTGAGGAGAGAATAAAGACACAAATCAACGTGACTACAAACAACCGAGTATGGGGGCCCTGGAAGCAGGTGGGGAAGCCATTTCCCTCTATTCATTTTGCAAACTAAATTAGAAGAAAGCTTCATTCCTCAGCCAGAGCCGTCATAAGAACCCTGAGTTTGAAATAATCTTTAAGTTGAAAGTATTAGCAAATACCTTGCCTGTTCTGCACATAATAGCAGAGGTGCTGATAGACAAGAATCTCCCCAGCTGAGGCTAGCAGGAGGCAGTACCAGTGGGGAGTCTGGGACGGGGAGGAATCTGTACAGTCCAGAGGAAGAGGAGTCAGGAGGGAGGTGGGATGAGCACTTTTGTCTTAGGCAGAATTGAGTTGAAGTCAGTCATCGCTGCTTAGGGAATTTAGACGTGAGGTTTTCATGGACAACACTAGTGACATGCATTAGCTCTCCAACAGTATTCCTGGAGGAGCCTGTTTGCTAGAAGCTAGATAAAGACCACAAAATACGCCTCTGGAAATTAGCAGGTGATACATCTAGCCTAATTTTGCTGCCAAATGGGTAATAACTGAGAGTTCATCCACTTTTAAAAAATAGATCACTGTCCTTACAAGGTCTATTTTCATTTTATCATGCTATACCTACCTCCTTTGTGGACCTGCCTCTCTTATTTTCTAAATCGAAGCTGTTTCTAGCAATAGTAACCTCCCCCCGCCCCAAAGAAACACCTGCTTTATTCTAAGATAATCACCATTCTTTGGTGATTTTATTAATTTTGTCCAGTGTTTTCATTCTATTTCAAAGTTAGTTCCATACTTGAACAGAAGACAAAATCCAGCCAGGTGCTGGTGGTTCACATCAGTAATCCTAACCACTCAGGAGGCTGAGATAGGAAGACTGTAGTTTCAAGATAGCCTGAGAAGAAAAGTCTATGACATTCTGATCTCCAAATAATCAGAAAAGGTCAGAAGTAGAAGTGTGCTCAAGTGGTAACGCCCCAGACATGACTGGATAACCCAAGCAAAAGCATGAGGTCTTGAGTTCAATCCACAGTCACTCTCTCTCTCTCTCTCTCTCTCTCTCTCCCAAGGTACAATGGTCAAGGCTCTATTCCTGTCCTCTGGAGCTGAGTTCTCTTTTTCCTGTCTCTGCAGTCAAGGACACTTCATGATTTGGGAACAACCTTCAAGGGATATTCCGTGTTGAATTGTATGTCTGGCACTCTCATCACTTGTTAGGATGTAATGTTGACATCTCTGTTTAAACAAAACACGAACAACAAAGAGACAATTTTGCACAGTTACAGCGTATGTCCCAATGACTACAACTCTCAGGGGTCTTTTCTGTAGTCTGGGTTTGCCTTTTTGAGAATATCATGAACTAGAGGCATGGCATCTGGTTGTTACATATATTGATAATTCTTTGTAGTTGCTGCATAATATCCCAACAAGCCAATATCCCACAGCCTGCACATGCTCTAACCTGACAAAGCCTATCCCTTTTTGGTTATTAGGCCTGAAACAGTTATCAGCATCCATATACGTGTTTGTGTGTAAGCATAACTTCTCATTTCTCTGCCACAAAATACCTGGTAGTTGCATTGCTGATGGGTTTTTTGCTAGGATCTATTGACTTGGTTAAGAAACGGATCAAATGCATTCGTATATTTATGTTTATTTTTAAAGATGAATGGAAGGTGGCTGTGGACACTAATTTGCTTTTGTGGCTCTTGAACAGGGCGGGTTGACAATTGTTCTAGATTTATCAGTATATTTGATTAATCTTACTCATGGAAAGGTAGTATAACATTTTGTAGTTAGTGTGTTTTATGTTACTGTGTTCTACATTGCTTTTTAAAAATTCTGTCATATTTTCTAGGTACAGAATCCTTATGATATCAGTTACTTCCTACCTCCCTTGAAGGAATCAGTATTTTATGTTTTTTTTTAATGTGTTAATTTCTAGGTACTTTCTAATATCTAGTTCCTTTGGTTTACATTGGTTTGCAAACTAATTTCTTGAATAGGCTCCTTAAATTTCCCAATTAACAAAGATGAGGGACTGCGATTAAGTCCACAGAGCACTGCTTTAGTTGTGTCCCATCTACTTTGAAAGGTCTTGTTTTATTGTCAGTTCCCATGTATTCTCTAATTATGGTATTGATTTCCTCTTTCACTTGAAATTGTTCTTTTGTCATTATTCCCTTAAATTTCCGGGTGCAGGAGCATTATGGCACATTCAAAGTCCACAAAATCACACTATGAAGTGCACCCCAAACCAAGAGTTTATTAAGTAGTACATCATTAGTACCTCCTCTGGGATTCCCTTTGTCACCTCCCTCCTAAAGCATACCACTTACCATTCCTACAGGCAAACGATAATTCCAATTCAGTGCTAATTATTAAACGAGTTAGGTATATAAGCAAAGCAGAGTGATCTCTTTTTCTTCAACCCTTTTGCCAGTGGAATCATAGTGAATGCATTCCACTGTAATTTACATTTCTCCCAGCACAGTTTTGGGAATGCATCCTTTCTGATCCTTGCACCTGTAGTTTTTGCATTTCCACTTTTATATAGTATCTTATTGGGTATAAGTAGCACAAGTTATTTATGCACTTTACAACTGATGGGCCATTCAGATTGTTTCCAATTTTTTCTTGTACGAATATGCTAAAACATATTGTTGTGCATAATCCATGATAAACATGAAGGAGAATTTATCTGGGTTAGCTATTTCAGAGAAGCCTTTCCAGCATAGAAAATGTGTCTGTCTTTAATAATAAAAGGGCCAATTTTACCTGCAGTGGTTCCTAAATTAATACCATTCTCAGCACCCTGTGGTTCCATCTCCTTAATTATGTTTCACAGGCCATACTACTTTCTGGTTTTTCACATGTAGGATGTGAAACCATTTCACATATTACTTTTAATACATATGCCTGAGATTTTTGTACATTCAGTTCTTTGTGATTATTCATACTTTATGAAATGTCTTTGTTCAGTTTCTCTTCTTATTTCTAAATGTCATTTTAAAACTTGATTCACTGAAACCGATGATTTTGTCTAGATGTATGTTGGTTGTGAGTTTTGTATGTTGCAATTTTTTTCTCTCATTGTGTGGCTTATCTTTTTCAACTGAATATGAACACAAAATTCAAGATTTAACACATTGGAATACATTCACATTAATACAAGTATGATCCTCAAGGACATTTTTTTGTCTATCCCACCATCATCAACATTTTCCCTATTGTTTCTTTACATGAAAAAGATTGGAAGCCTGGTACCAGTGGCTCGCACTGTAATCCTGGCTATTTCGTAGTCTGAGATCTAAGGATTGTAGTTCAAAGCCAGCCTAGGCAGTCCATTAAGAGTCCATTAGACTCTTATCTCCAAGTAGCTACCAGAAAATCAGAAGTGGCATTGTAGCTGAAAGTGTTAGAATACTAGCTTTGAGTGAATAAGTTCAGAGACAGCGCCTAGGCCCTGAGTTCAAGCCTCATGACTCCCCCCCCCCATACACAAAATGGCATTCTCATAAGGGACTACATTTGTCAGAAATGGATAACAGTGACTCACACCTTTAATCCTAGCTACCTCAGGAGGCTGAGAACTGAGAATCACAGTTTGAACACAGCCAGCCTGGGCAAGAAAGCCTGTGACACTCTTATCTTCAATTAACTACCAATAAAGTCAGAAGTGGAAGTGTGGCTCAAGTGGTAAAGAGCTTAGTCTTGAGCTCAGGTACAGTACCCAAGCCTTGAGTTCAAGCCTCCAAAACACATGCACGTTCACACACACACACACACACACACACACACACACACACACAAAATTCATTGTTTGCATGGTAAGTGATTGGATCCTAATCCATTTTTCTATGTGAGTAGTTCATTGCCATAGGTATTCCCATTTACAAAACATGTCAGTAAATATATGAGGCTATTTATAGATTTCAATCCCTATATAAAATCACACTGTTAATTTTTTCATCTCATAGAAAACATTTATTATTGGGAGGACAACCTCTTCTATGGCTTTTTCTTCCTCTTCTCTTCTTTCTAAGCAGTGCCAGGGTTGAACCAAGGGCCTGGCATTTGCTAGGCAAGTGCTCTACTATTGATCATATCCGCAGGCCAGCTTCTTCTTTGCGATAGCCTATTCTGCATAAATTAGACAAATCACTTGTCAAGTTCTGTGAGGAGTTATATTTTAATTGCCATTGGGTGTATAAATTCAGTTGGGAAGAACTGACATCTTAAACATATTGACTGTTATTTTTATCCAATAATGTCTCTATCAAAATAGCTTTAATACCTTTAAGTAGAATTTGATAATTTTCTGCATCAGAAATATATGCCAATTATTCAGTCATACAAAGTTATGGCTTTGTTGCTGTATTTATTATCATTTTAATAGGTTTTCTATTGGTGGCTATTGGTGTATGGCTTAGAAGTACATCTGACTTTTGTGAATAAACATTTTCTTAAAGTACAATGTAAAAAAAGTGCATATATCATGCATGTAGAGCATCCAACTGGTGATGTTGACGTGTGCCATTCATGGAGTCATACAGAATGTGTTCTTATGTTTAGTTTTTTTCCCCCTTAAATCTTACAGGTTTTGGGGATAGATCTGGGTGGAGTGTGTATCATCCTGTCCATTCTCCTTGCTGTGTAGATCTGTTATTCTCTTGCTGGGTAGATTTGTAGATGATAATTTGTGCATACTGACTTGAATAGATTTTAAAATAGTTTCCATTTAGAGCCATGTAGCAGATGTGGGCATTCTTTCTTGTGTGCCTTCTTGTACACTTTAAAGCTTATTTCTGTTCAAATGTTCCTCATTGTAGAAATATCAGGGTGTTTTCACAGTGCACTCAGACATACAGATTGGCTTTACTAATGTGGTTGGACCAATGTAAGACTCTCTTGTATGTATATAAGAATTCAGTCTGCTGGGTGCCAGTGGTTCATGCTCTAATCCTAGCCAATCAGGAGGCTGAGACCTAGAAGATTGTGGTTTCAAGGTAGACTGGGCAGAAAAGTCTGTGAGACTCTCTCATTTCTAAGTAGAGGATTCTTTACCATTGCCTTTAGAGCTTATTGATTTTGTTATTCAAATCTTTCAAATCCTCATTGATAACTTTTACATTCTATTTGTTAATTTCTGGGACATGTGTAGCATTTTTAAATAGGTTGTATCACTTGAAAAAAAATTTTCTTCGGTACAGACATTTTAATCTCTTGTTTTAACCTGCTCTGTGTGGAGCATACAAGTTTAGAATGATTACATAAGCATACTGAATTTGCCTTTCATTACCAGATGGTTTTATTTTTTTCCCTAATAAATTATTTTTTGCCTTAAGGTCTGTTTTGTCTCATCTTATTATTAACTATACCAGCTCTCTTTTGCTAGTTTTTGCCCACAGTATCTTATTCTACTTATCTAAAAAGTGTCTTAGTTTTTCCTTTTACCTCCAGTCTCTTTGTATCTCATTTTGGAATGTCTCTTAAAGAGCATGAGCATAAAGCCTAGAGTAGACCATTTTATTGTAAAAACACATTAACAGTATAGAAAATTAAATAAATCTATGGTTTAATAAATATATATGAAGCAAATGGACTTGGTGTTGGTATTCAGCCAACAAATAAAAATTCTCTGAGTACTATGGAGGCCTGGCAATCAGAACAATCTTTCTTTCCCCTTCAGGTATGAAAACCATGTCTGGCTTTTATTTGTAGTTATATCTTACAAATGCTCTTCACAAAATGCTGTGGTAGTTGATTCCTGCAAAATCATGAGGAATTGTTGCTTATAAAAGAAATGCCTTAAGTTTCTTCTGGACTACAGGCTTCTCTTCCATTCCCTGGGCTTCTATTTCTTTTTTGTAGTAAAACTTACTAGAAACACTAACTCCTGGGATATACTTGTTACAGTTTCATCTAATATTTTCTTTGCCCCTGCCATCCATATAAAGAGTGGGGTATTTTGTTGTCCTCAATTGCCTGAAGACTTAGAAGAAAATAGAATCCAAACTTTCATTTGTAACTTCCCAAAGCTTTCTTTTCTCTTTACTGTATAGTGTGTGATAGGCCAGCTTGGTGGCTTGCTCTCTGAGATTCCCAAGCTGTTTTAAGCTTTTTTTTTTGTCCTGGAGCTTGAGCTCAAGGCCTGGGCACTGTCCCTGAAGTTTTGGTGCTCAAACTAGTGCTCTACCATGGTGGTTAATTAGAAATAAGTGTCTCATGGACTTTCCTACCTGGGCTGGCTGGTTTTGAACCATGATTCTCAGATCTCAGACTCCTGAGTAGCAAGGATTATAGGTATGAGCTATTGGATACCCGCCCCTCCTACCCTACCCTTGCCTAACCGTTTTCTAATCCAGACATTCAATTATTTTCACTCTTGTCTCTGTGCTGCTCAGTTCACTTGACTAATTCCTGCACTGATTCCAAGGAGACAGCTTTGGCTCTTCACATTTGAGACTCCATGGACTCATGGTCCAGACCCCTTGTACCTGCCTTATCGTGGACCCCTCCTTTTCTATCCATGATGGAGGTATGTCAGATCCCTCTCAGATTTAGCCGCTCTTCTCAGAAGTCTTGATATTTGAGGACTCTTTCTGATCTTGAAATCAACAGTATACCTCTGCTTCCTCTCTCTGTTCTACAGACTCCAGATACCACAAGGGGTTTGAAGTGGTCAGATAAAAACCTCTTCTTTCCTTTTTAAGTGATTTAGTCTTTTATTCCTGGAAGCACAAAGAATGTATATTTGTGTGTTTTTGTGCCAATACTAGGGCTTGAACTCAGAGCCTAGGTGCTTGCCTATACCTTTTTCATTCAAGGTTAGCACTCTGCCACACTTGAGCCACACCTCCTCTTCTGGAGGTTTGTTGTTTAATTGGAGATAAGAGTATCATGGACTTTTCTGCCTGGGCTGGCTTTCAACTGTGGTCCTCAGTCCTCAGCCCTCTGGGCAGTGTGAGCCATCGGCATCTGTCATGTATTTTACTTTTTTATTTTTATTTTTATTGTGTACTGCCTTACATTTTTTTATTGTGAAAAAACTGTTCAGAGGGGTTACAATTACATGAGCAAGATAATGAGTACATTTCTTAACAAGCATTGTTGCATCCTCCTTTGTTTCCCTTTCCCATCCCTTCCCATCTCCCTTCCCACACACACTAAAGTTGTAAAGTTCGTTTTTCGACATAATGTCTTGTACATCTCATCGTTGCAATGGATCCACCTGTATCCCTATTTAAGCGATTGGTTTTTACCCCTCCCCTCCCCAAATTACACCAACATCAAATACAGTGAAAACAGGGGTTATACCTTGGGGGAGGAACATACAAAGCAACAAAGAAATATCTTATAAATATGTTAGAAACAATTGCAAGAAAGAAAAAACATTTGATTCCTTATCTTGGGGTTCATTTCACCTAACATTAACTTATCTGACCATTTCTACTTAACCATACTAAAGCTACCAGCACAATTATTTTTATTGCAGCATTATTTACCATAGCTAAGATATGGAACCAACCCAGATGCCCCTCAGTAGATGAATGGATCAAGAAAATGTGGTATATATACACAATGGAATTCTATGCCTCCATCAGAAAGAATGGCATTGCCCCATTTGTTAGGAAATGGAAAGACTTGGAAAAAATTGTATTAAGTGAAGTAAGCCAGGCCTAAAGAAACATAGGCCCCATGGTTTCCCTTATTTGCAATAACTAGTATATGTCTGAGACAAGCAGAAATGGTCAGATAAGTATATTTTACTTTTAAAAGACAAGGACTTTAGTTGAATGTCTTACATTGCCCATGTTGATTATGAGTGGATTAATCCTTCCCTGTCATGATTTATAATTCATGGAGATAAGTGTGATGGATATGTGCTTTACAGATATGTTCCATGGGATTCTGCTTTGATATTTTAAGTTTGTGTGAGACAGTTGAAAAACTAAGTCACTAGTGTCACTTTTAATCACATGTTCTTTGTTTTTCTTTTGTAAATTTTATTTTTATTTACCTATTTATTTACTTTTTGCCAGTCATGGGGCCTGAACTGTGGGCCTGGGCACTGTCCCTCAGCTCTTCAGCTCAAGGCTAGTGCTCTACTGAAGAGTCAAAATAACTCCATTTTGAGATTAACCCCACCATCTTGTGCTAGGCTGCCCTTAAAGTAACCCTGAGAGAAGGAAAAACAATTCTCAGAAAAACCGCAGGTTGCCACCAACTCTACCCACCCGTAAGAAACAGAACAATTGCCCAAGTGTTCCAGGAATAGAACATAATGGTTTTGCAACCATCAAACCGTCAAACATGGACCAATAGTTCAGAAAAAGTGTAGTGCGGTTAGGGTGGACTCAAACCTCGGTACATGGGCCAATAAAAAATGACTATGCAATCTTTATAAATGTTAACCAATCATGTAACTGCTTGTATAGAAATCCCCTAAACCTGTTTGTTAAATGCTATAAAAGCTGTGCTGATTTCGTGCTCAGGGCCTCTTAGCCTCACCAGTTACTGAGTGAGCGGAGGACCGAGCTTGAGCTTACAAATAAATGACTCTTGTTGTTTGCATTGATCGTGGTCTCTGGTGGTCTTTCGGGGGTCCCAAGTCTGTACAGCACTACCACTTGAGCCACAGTGCCACTTCCGGCTTTTTCTGCTTATGTGGTACTGATGAATCGAACCCAGGGCCTCATGCATGCAAGGCAAGCGCTCTACCACTGAGCTGCCTTTTGTAAATTTTATTGTAAAGGTGATTTACAGAGGGGTTATAGGTACATGCATCGAGAATGAGTACATTTCCTGCTCCCCCATCCTCTCCCAGTTTTTCCCCTCCACACTGCCCTCCCCACAAAGCTGCACAGTTCATTTCCAACATAGTAATAGTGGGTTCTGACAGTGTCTCTCACCAGTTGCTGGGTTGGCATTACTGCTTTTATCTTATTTGGCATGGTTTACTTAGTCCTTCAACTTCTAAACAAGTTGTTAAAATTCTCTCAATTTCATTTTCTCTCTCTATGGATCTAGAAGTTAACCTCTACCTATCTTTAATTTAAACTATATTCTACTGGCTTCACTGAAAATAGTCATTTACTATGTAGACAATGCTGCACTTCCCAAACAATTGATGAGCCCTGGCAAACTTTAAATTCGATCAACCTACACCCCCCTTTGCATGGTATTGACGATCAGTACCCTAGCTCTAATGTTTTTCCTACACATCCACTGGTTAAGTATTTTGTTTTATAAGCAGTTTAGATTCCCCATTCTGAGTTCTGACTCCTTGGCTCATCATTCTTTCTTGCCTCTTAGGTCTTTCTTCTAGATTTGGTGGAAACTTTCATTCCTGCTTTGATTCTTCTGACATTCCTGTCGTGAGATCTTACTGGCATAGTCAACTCCTGGATTTTGTCTCACAGAATTCATCGTCTTATCCAGATGCTCACTTGTGTCCTCTCCATTTTGCAGCTTGGTTGTTCTTTTCTGGCTTTTGTAACTGCTGTGGAGTCAGACTTGAACTGGTTATTTCATTGGAAAGTTGTGTGTATATTTTTCCAGCATCTCTGAAGATTTTTTTTTTAATATTCTAAGATTTTCTATTTAAGTCTAGGATTTACTTTATCCTGTTTAGGACTAACTGGGCATCTTGAAAGTGAGCTATTTTTCATCCATTCTAGAAAGTTCTCAGCTGTATCTTGTTCCACATTGCTCTTTCTTCCCATCTCTCCTGACGGAAAGCAGAGGAGTAAGACTTTTTACTCTTTGGCATGCTTTCCTCTCTTTGTCCTCCTGAGTACATTTGGGGGACTTAATTAAAAGTTCTATGTGTTTCCTTCTTGGTCTATCCCATTTTCTTTAGACTATTCCCACTTAGTTTATAATCCCTAAGTTATAGGTGAGTCTTTAAAACATATGCCTTCATGAAATTTGGCACTCTTTTCATGTACTATGTTACTCTTCATTTCCTTAAATATTTTACTTTTTTTCTTTATTTGGTGACTTAATAAGGATATATCAAGTTCGTTTAACTCAGTGGAAGTTCATTGTAAATCTCCTAGCATGGTGGGAGCAGAATACTTGATTTTTAATACTGGTCATAATGGAAGTAAATTGGATAACTTCCACATTTCCACTTTTGTAATTACAATTCCCAGTTTGGCTTTGAGGTTGGAAAAGCTACAGTAAAAAGATCAGACAGTGAATGCTGAGTCCATTTATCTCTTGTTGGCTGAAGTTTTTCCTCTAGTAATTTAACCAAAACTGTCAATGAGGATCACAAGGAATTATTGTATTCTGTAGTGCTTCTGTTTTGAGTTTCTATTTCTTCAGTTTCCTCAAGGATTCCAGGAACTGTGAACATGTGAAATCTCCTTTGACTTCTGTGTCTGTTATTTTCTCCCTAATGTTTTTTTAATGTTTTGTTGATTTCCATGTCCTTTTTTGCCGTTATTCATATTTTTCGTGAGTGTGTGTGTGTGTGTGTGTGTGTGTGTGTGTGTGTGTGTGTGTGTGTGTGTTGTGGGGCTTGAACTCAGAGCTGGGCATCGTCCCTGAGCCTCTTTGTGCTCAAGGCTAGTGCTCTACCACTTGAGCTACAGTATCACTTCCAAGTTTTGAATGGTTAATTGGAGATAAGAGCCTCACAGGGACTTTTCTGCCCAGACTGGCTTTGAACCGCGATCCTCAGATCTCAGCCACCTGAGTAGCTAGATTACAGGTGTGAGCCACCAGTGCCTGGCAATTTTCATGTTTTTAAGAGCTCTCATTCTCCTTTAAAATGCTTCCATAGCTCTTTGTTTCTGCTCTGATTTAAATACTCTATTAACTCATTTCTAATATAAGCAAGGTCCTAGCTTATTACTTGTGAGGTCTTCATCAGTGTTATATTTCTTAGAGGAAGAGGTAGTTTTTTAGTTTTCTTTTGAAATTAATGGAGATTAATTTAGTCCCAGTTTTTCTTGTATCTGTGACAATACTTTCTAACAAGGTTTTGTTTTTTAAAAGTTGTGTTTTCCCTCAATTTTATTATATCATATTCATGTTGAACTTGCACTAGGTTCTTTTAAGTAATCATTACTACCAGTCTTGGAGTTGAGTTTTGCTTGCCTTGTGTGCAAATGATTTTATATTGGAAGTAGAACCTCGTCCTGTTCTAAGCAAGCAAGACTTTTCCCTTTTTACTGTGAAATCCATTTCTGTATAAAAGCATTGGGAGTTTCATTAGTTATTTTAGCTAGCAAAGATCAGTGTCACAAGATTCAATCTCCTCTACTCTGATGTTCCAACATAAAGACTCCTTAGCTCTTTATTCAATCACCCCTTCCTTGATTCTCTGTGATATAAAGCTGAATTCAGAGACTGTCCTGTTCCTACTTACCTATCTCCAAAACTGACCTCAAAGGGGTTGGCTCATAGGGTACCCTTGACAATCTTGTCATCTGTCCTGATGACTTTGTCAAGGTTTACCGGGACATGGATGCCTCTCCGAGGGCCTGACCAAATTCTCATGTGCATACTGCAGACCTTCCTCTTAGTTGTTGTCCAGTCTGATCTAGTCTTTCCAATCTCACCACAGAACTTGGTGTTTCCTTTTCTTCTGAGTTTCCTTTTTATAGAGGAGTAATTTCAGAGAACAGAAAAGGGCAGAATAATTTTTACTCTGACATCTCAAAATTAGAAGTCTGTTACTCGCCTTTTCCAACAACCTTTGATATGGAAAAATGTTGGAGGCTTTTCACCAGTTTAAGTAGATTGTAGGCTGTCCCCACAAATGTCATTTGTAATTAGGTTGTCTGCAATGTGGAATGCATTTTTCTTATAGATACTAAGTTATAAATGGGAGTTGGCAACCAAGGCAAACTTCTCAATAGGCTGTTTAGCTGGATACATTGTGCTAATAGCATTATTCTGGCATCCCAGAGCTACCATTTATTAGGTGATTTCTATGGGAAAAAATTATTCCAGGTTCTAGCTGATGAAATACAGACTATTTTAAAATACAAAGCTATGTCACTCTCATGTTTTAAATTCTCCAATGGTTATCTATCGTTCATAGGTTACAGATAAAACCCTTAACATGGTCTAGTGGGTCAGGATCCTTGGAAACCATTATCCAACTGCTCTTCTTACAAATGGAATACACCATACTCTTCCTACTTTAGAATGTTTGGCTATTTTTTTCCTTTTGCCTAGAGTGTCTTTCTTTCTTTCTTTTTCTTTTTTTTTGGGGGGGGGGGGTTCCAGTTGTGGGGCCTGAACTCTGGGCCTGGGCGCTGTCCCTCAGCTCTTCAGCTTAAGGCTAGTGCTCTACCACTTGAGCCACAGCACTACTTCCGGCTTTTTTCTTTTTTTTTTCTTATGTGGTGCTGAGGAATCGAACCCAGGGCCTCATGCATGCAAGTCAAGCACTCTACCACTGAGCCACCTTCCCAGCCCCTAGAATGTCTTTCTTTCACATTTTTCTGGGACTTGAACCTATAACCTTATATCCTCCTTCAGCTTTTGATCTGTGGATTGCAGTTTGAAGCCATCCTGTGCAGCAAAGTCCACAAGACTTTACCTAACATTTTGTTATTTAGAGCTAACCCACCCTTCCAAGACCAGATCAAGTTTCAGTTACCTGAATACCTTCTACAGATCCGAAAACAGGCCAAGTCTTTCTTTCTATTATCATGTTGTTGTACCTTTTTTGTTGTTGTTCACCAAATATTCCAGTATCTAGTCTACTGCTTGGCGTACAGTGAGTGCTTAAGCAAGTGACTAAATATTTTGCACTAAATAAAATAACTCCTAAACTGGGATCTATTTATTTGTGTATATGCATTTGTGCATCCCTTACTACTTCTAGTATCATAGCCTGTGTATCTTGGACCTAGGCTTCTTCCAAATCACCTATTATGTGTAATTTCAAGTTTCATCTTCAAAATGGCCAGTGCTATTAGTAGTGCTTCCTACAAGTTGTTGACCTCCCCCTCCAATATTAAAAACAGTTCAGTTCAGTATCTTATCTCTCAGAGAGACATAGCTTAAGTATCTAAAATGTAAATAGCATGGTATATAGCCAAGTGCATTATGTCTTAGATGTCCTACTTCAAGACTTCTAGAACTGTCATTATATGTCCTAAGATGGTCTCATTTGTTTATTTAATTACATAGACTGGGTCCCTGTTTTTATAAAGTACATGTCACCTATCAGGTGATTTTGTTGTTGCTCATAAAACCTGGCCACTAGGATCTAGAAAGGATCCTGTTACCCATTAATTTGTCATGACGGTAGTTTTGAATGGTCTGGTGCTTCCTGCCATGTCTAGCTCTGATGAAACAAAACTGAGCTGTTTTTAATTCTAAATTAACTTTCTCAAGTTTCCCCAAACAACACTAACTTAATTTCTTTCCCTTTGAGATGGACTGTCTAGCAAGGTGTGTAGCATTTTCCGTTCCCACAGTGTAAGTCTTATGTAATATAACTGCTGAGTTCAAAAGAGGAATGGTCAACACCACCTCGCCGCTCCCCCCCAAACAAAAATGCTGTTGTGGAAAGGATAACAAAGTTTTGGCACATAAGAAAGGACATGCAGGGCTGCAAAGCCCCTGAGAACAGCACACTCTGTCTGATAAACTTGTCTGTCTTACATGAAGCAGGAAAGGCCACAGGCGTAGAAAGTCACCTAGGAAGAGGTAGAACCTATGGTTGATAGCAGTTATCAATAAACTTAGAAATTCCTTCTGGACCCAGAATGTAAATTTTAAAATATAAAAGAAATTACCTGATCCATTAGGGCAAAGGTGAGTCCAGGGCCCTGTCCTTTGATTGCAGCATGACTACCAGGACCTTGTGACATGAGCTCACGTAGGCCCCTCCTATCCCTGGGCATTCCTTTCCCTCTGTTCCTTTACTTTGCAGAGGGTGAAAAAAATGTTCCTAGAAATACTCAAGCCTGTGAGATGGGCTGTGTTGACGCTGGCTGAGCTCATAAGGCCATGACTTGTGTCATTTAACAATGGGGCCACATTCTGAGAAATGTATCATTAGGTGACTCCATCACTGTATGAACATCACAAACTAAGACAGCCATAATGTCACTAGGCAACATAATCTTAGGAGACCACTCTCATATATGCAACTGATTATTGACCAAAAATACTCATTACTCAGTGCCTGGATGCAATTGATTTCATCTCTGTTGAGAAGAGAGGGAGGGCACATGAGCTGATGAGGCAGTTTCTACGGATTCAAAGAGAAGGTAAAAGTGATGCACTGAAGCAAGTCCAGGGACCATCTTGCCACAAAGACACCAGATCTTTTCAGACTACATTTTACAGAATACAGGGACCAGCCAGGGCCTCCTACCAACCTCCTCTTAAGTCATCAACTGTTTGCTGCTCCATTATTGCATGCCAGCTGAATGGCATGTTTTGGGCATCATGCCTTTTAACACCCCAAAGAGTGCAGAGCCTGGCAAAAGGCAGTGGGCACGGGTCACCACAGCATAACCTGTTCAGCTATTCATGTGAGCACTGAATTAGGAGACGTGGCTTCCCCCAGAGACCTGGGGAAAGGCTTTGAAGAGGAGGTGACTTATGAGATCAGAATCATGGGAAACATTAAGTTATGTGGGTCAGACAGGAAAAGGAAAACCACAACCCTGCAATGAAGTGTGTTCTCGTATCCTGCTTCATACTGTGGAACTGCAGGTGCTTGTCCAGAGAATCCCAGGTTCCTTCTTGATCCACTGGCTTGAGCAAGAAGCATCATACCAACTCTCAGTCCAGGCCAAAGAGAACAAGAATACAGACTGAGATTCAGGCTTTCCAGGCAGCTGCAACTGCATCTGGGAGCATCCTGTTTCTGAGGTGGTGGGCCTGGGGTGGGGCTTGGGGACTTGAGTTTTTCACAAGAAGCAAGACAAAGTGGATGCAAATGGTTTCTAGAGAAAGAAAGCACTAGAATCTTCCTTGTGACACAGTAACCAGCACAACATCCCGTGACTTCATTAAGCCTAACACAAACAAGTGTTTGTGACAGACTTCATCCCTTACTCTAAAATGGCCAAATATAAGTTCCACTGCATGGTGGTATGTAGATTTGACCCATACACGTCAGTAACTGAAGTCTGCAAGCTCTAGAGATATTCGCACACGCAGAAGTGGCACCAGTGGTTTTTTTCTCTGTGGATGAAGCTTTCTCTTTTTATGTTAGAATTTGATGATCTGAAATACTATTACTATGTGTCATAAGAACTTCTCCTTTAATCTTCTGAAGAATAAAATAATGGCAATAGAAAATTGAAATGTTAGGACTGAGTATGGTGGTGCAAACTTATAGTTCCAGCTATGTAGGAGGTGGGGACAGGAGGATCGTGGTACTAAGACAGCCCCAAGGCAAGAAGCTCTATCTGAAAGTCAGACGAAGAATAAAAGGCCAAGGGTGGGGTTGAGCACCTGCCTAGCAAGGACAAGGGAGGACAAAGGGCAGCCAGCTTTGATGAAAGAGATTGTAAACAGACAAAAGAGCATCACAGGAACTTGGAAAAGAAAGGAAGCCTCTATATTCATGATCATCTAATTAGCTATCTTTTTTACTTGTGAGCCATAGACGTGCTGAACTCACTTGGGAGAAAGAAGATCTCCAACGGTCTTTTTCAGGCACTCAGCAAAAACAAACTGCATTCCTCCTATATGTAAGTCCTCTTTGGCTTCTGCCTGTAACAGTTTTATTTTGGAATGTAGCTAACATTTGTGAGGACAAATGTTGTCAGTAGAATCCATGTGTTGGCTAGATGCTAGGGGGAATAGAACCACACACAGAGGTCCAAGTGTAGAAGCAAAGTCTCCCAGTATTTCTGGAACATGGAGATGTCCCATTAAGGAGATGGCCTACTTTGGGTAGCTTCTGCTGCCCTCCATAGCCTCCTAGACTAACATCACAGCACAGCCTCAGACCTCAGAAGATGCACTGTAGTCTTCTGAAGTTACTGTAAGGAAAACTTTGACACAGAAAGAGAAGGGACTTGGCCAAGCATATGTTGTTTGAGAAGCAATGCTATTGTACATCTGCTGGACAGGTAGGATTGGCCCTTGTGCTCCTAGGAGCTTGGTGGGCCAGACAGATGCCAGGATGAACATAGAGCCCTCCCTGGAGGTGGAGAGAAGTGGTGCCTATCTTAATTTGGGGATAGACAGGCTGTGAGGAAGGTGGGAGGTGACATGGGGAAAACCTTTGTCTTTCTCATGCTTGAAGATGAAGCATAGAGTCCTCTGGATACAGGACCTCAGCCATAGCTTAGGGTACAGGATCAGCTGCTGTGGGTTAATGAGTTCAAATCCCAAGTTCATTAAGTTCATAGAGCTTCAGCTGCTAGCTCTATAGTTCCTTCTTCTGGGAGTCACTTGTGAGGCTGATGTACTAGAAACATAACTTCTCAGTACATAGTAGGAGTTTGGGCAGTGGCATAATTCCAGAACTTTCTGAGGGACCTATCCATGTCCTCTAAAAGTGCTACACTCAGCAATGACCAGTTCTATAAACGTGACATAAAAAGATAAGATCCTGAAGCCATGGTTTTGGTTCTTCCCAGCCCAGTCACCTGCCAGGACCTGAAACTAACATCAATCCTAAGACCTGGAAGGTGCTTGCACTCAGCCAGTCATGGGCTCTAGGCACATGAGCTGTAGATCAGCTAGCTCTTCTTTAGGAAGAAGAGGTTGGAAGAGGCCCACTCTCAAGAGTTAGTTATGTAAGTCATTTACCAGCGCCTCCAAAGCCACCTCTTAATGCAGGGAACGAACGGTATGGGAGCCCCAGCAGCTCCTTTTACTGCAACTGGATTAATTGCCTGCTCTGAAAACAGCTCGATTCTAAATGATCCTAAATGGCCTCTAATACCTGTAATCTTCCCTCCGCCACGCTGCCTTGCCACATTACTAAAGCAGGGCTGGTTCTGGGAGCTGGTTTGCTCAGTAAACAGCAGGCAGCGTTGCGGGAGGCCAAGGAAATCAGGCTCACTTCCAAGGGAAGGCTGGAAAATTGATGACAACGCCACTGGCCTATTCACCAGCCTAATTTGATTCCAGAAAATCAAGCAGAGGAATTTCGGCTGGTCTGTTCCACACTCTCCGTGTTCCTTTGTCAGGACTGGGCAATCAAGAGTGCACAGGTCGCCAGCTCTCAGCTGGAGGTCCTCTGTAGCTGGGCTGTGAAGTGTCCCTCCAGGCATCTCCCTATTCTTCCTAAAGACCTCTGAGGAAGCCCACAAGGCCCCAGGATGCCTTTCAGTCAATCATCTACCTGCAAACCAGGAACAGATTGGCAGCTGGCATGTGGAAGGCCGTGTGTCTTGGGCTTGAGTGTGCACTTACTTTACCAAGTAGGTGACAATCACAAGACAATCACAGAGGTCACCAGAGGCGATCATCACAGCAAGGAGAAAGGACTCTGGCTGATATCCTGGCTTGCCATTCACTAACTCTGTTGCTTTGGGGAAGTTATCTCCATGTACCTCCATTTCCTTATCTCTAAGGAAGGGAGGTGATTGTCACAGTACATACCCGAAGGAAGGATTAAAGGATATACCATTCGTAACTGTCATGGAGAATGAGGTAAAGATTGTGCACAAAGGTAACACTGAGATGTCCAGTGAGCATTGGCTCAGTACTGCCTACTCTCCTAAGCAAATGCTGGCAGCTTGGCTAAGCCCTGCTTTCCTACACGCTGTTACTCATGAATGTTTCCATCCAGTTATCCTGTCTATCCATGAAGGTGGACAGAATCAGCCACAGAATGCTGAGGAAAGATAGATCCTTGGTTAGGGAAGGGTGAAGCTCCTGTGGGAGAGAGAAGATGGGAGACAGGTGTCTATCATCCCTCCCTGTAGTCCACCCATACATGAGGAAGACAGCAAGGCAGATCAGGAAGCTGGAAATCCAGTACCTTTTGGCCACCAAAAGTGGTCAGAACAGACCAGGGACCCAGATGGCAAGGGCTGACTTAACATAAGTCAACTCATCAACCTGCATTTCCATGAGCTCATTTACAAGCTACACATATACACAAGTACTAAAGGCTGGCAGGGGGGCACTGTGGATCCCTCATTATCTCTGAGAAGAACGAACCACCTCCCAAACAAACAAACAGGACAAAACAAAAACCAGATATTCTACCAGGTCAATCAGAAGCTCAGCCACAGCTGTTTTACAAGACAGGTAGATTTTCTTTTTCAAATCAAAAGTAGAGCTGCTACTGTATTTCTCAAAAGCCTTACGTAGTCTCTCCTTAATCCCGACAGCATCACCTTGATTGAAATCTTATTCTGATTTCATAGAAGCCCAAACTGATATTTCTAAGAAATTAAAATGACTCACCTACTGGCAGAGAGTTGGCAAGTGATGTGCATGTGTGAAAATGGAAACTGTGGGGAAACCTCGGGAGATGTACCTCCAATGTTCTGATCACTGATTCTGATTCTACCTTCAGCTTCAAACGCGCCTGTACTCTGCCTCAGCACACCTGCTGTGTACCTACATTTCTTTGCAGACACATGTCGCCACTATTCATGGCTCTAAGGACCTCAGGAGCATTCTGGGTCCCCAAGGACACATCTGTAAAATGCAGAGAGTGAAAGCTCACTCACTGGGCTGTCTCCAGATTAGGTGAGAGTGAGTATAATGTGTCTGAGACCACACAGCAGCGGGAGATGCTACACTTAGTAATTGGACAGGTTGAGAACACACTTTTGGGCCATCAGATTTTCAGAAATGAAGAATTCTTGTAATATAAAGTGCCAACAAGGATGGGGAAGGCAGATACTCTCACATTGCTGGCCAAACAATTTGCCAGGATCTAGGCAATTCAGACAAATACTTCTAGATAGTCATCCAAGGTCATTAAAGTATTTTTCTTTTGTAATGATCAAATATTCTAGCCAACCAAAATATCTATCAACAGACCAGTGACAATATGACTATGGCACTCTCCTCAGATGGAACAGTATACAAGAAAAAGAATGAGATTTGAATAGCTAAGAAATAGATACAAGTGAATAGAAACTAAGTTTTGGAATACTCCCAAGTGTTTAAGTTAAAGACAAACTTGGCAGGGCAAAGTGGCTAATTCCTGTAAAACCCTGGCTCCTTTGAGGTAGAAACTGGGAGAATTGAGGTTCAAGGCCAGGTCAGGTAAATATTCACAAGGCCCCATCTCAACAAACAAGCTGGGGGTAATAAATCATGTCTGTAATCCCAGGTATGCAGGAGGTGTAGGTAGGAGGATCATAGTTTTACAGACTCTAGCCAAAAACTTACTAAAGCAAGGGGGAAGAAAAGAAAAGATACTAAGGAATAATAAAAAAAGATGGGATTATATTACATAAACCTTGTTAAAAACATACATCCCTACATATATATAATACATATGTAACTCTTGCTATGTGTAGAGATATATAACATTATACACAGGAGATATATCTCTCTATATGTATATATAGAGACTCTATATTACTATGTATATCCATATATGTGTATATATATGTACGCATGCATGTGTATAAGAGATATATGCATATATGTACATATATACATATACATATGCAGCTGTATTAGTAATAAGTTTTTACCATGTCCTGAGCCCCAGGTAAAATGCTGAGGATACACAGGGGACAGAACAGATGGTAAAGCAAGCAAAACAAATAGATCAGCATGCACTTGGAAGACATGTGTACTGACTGCAGGTACGTTAGGGATAATGCTTTAATTTTCTCTTCACTGATGTTTCTGAAACAATGCTGAGGTCTAAATAACAAGTTTGGGGTCTGGTGCATCATCACAATGGTCTTTGGGATTTGTTTGCTTTTGTTGTAATTTGAGAGTTGGATTTACTATGTGGCCCAGGCTATAGTCAACCTCTTCATTCTTCCTGCCTCAGTTTCCCTGGCGCAGGGATGATAGGCATGTGCCACCATGCCCAGCTTATCATCATTGAAATGTTTGCACAAAAGTAGTATACTGCTGTGTATCAGTGGCTTGTGCCTGTAATCCTAGCTGCTCAGGAGGCTAGATCAGAGGATCATGGTTTGAAGCCAGCTCAGCCAGGAAAGTCTGTGAGACTCTTATCTCCAATTAATTATCTCATCTCCAGAAAACCTGAAGTGGCGCTGTGGCTCAAAGTGGTAGAACACTACCCTTGAACAAAAGAGCTCAGGGTCAGTGTCCAGGCCCTGAGTTCAAGCCCCCCACATGATAAAAAAAAAAAAAAAAGTACCATGCCAATCCACTATTTGATTTCCCAGTGGATCTGTGAATCAATGAGTAATAATGAAAACAGCTACTGAGTGCTAACTACATGCCAGGCTTCATTACAACATTAAAGTGGCTTGACTCTTTTAATTCTCATAATATCCCTATGAAGTAGGTTCCATTACAGTTTTTATTTTGTAATAAGGCACACGGATTTTTAAATAGAAACAAGAAATCAAACAACAAGGCCAATATAAATGTGCATGAGGTTACACAGCTAGTAATATGAAAGTCAGAGCTGGATGTATACTTCAGTTTGCTGCTGCCTTCCCAACAAAAGCATCTGCCCGACAAGACACATCCATCATGGTGTCTGCTCCAAGTCTTTTGCAAACACTGATTATCATTAGCTGCACATGTCTCTCGCTATACCAGAATCAGTGGTAGCTGGTGGAAAGGTGTAGGTCTTTAGTTCTAAATTTTATGTCCCCCATTGGTAGAAATGAACAGGTTCTGCAAAGTAGGGACTTCTTTTTTTTCAGTAAATGCAAGTGTGAAGGGCCTCTTGACCATAGCTCCTAATGAGAGGAGCATCTTGCTAATTGCCACTAATGTGATTACAGAAATAATTGGCCACTTTGAAATATTATACATCAAGTCACATGAGGATTAACATGTGTCATCATCAGAAATGTAACTGCTCAGCACAGAGAGGCCCAGACAATTGGCTCCAAAGGGAATCTTAATGTGCTCAGGCCTACCTCCCAGGGATTCCACATTTGTAGTATACGAAAGCAGACCAACCAAAATACAAATCCATACTACTTCATTAACAGGACTCTGCTCCTTCCAGGGCCCTGTCTCCTGCCTCCCAGAACCTCCTTCTGTGTCCATTCCTTTCATATGTCCATTCTTTTATCCATGCTCCTCATGCCTGTTAGAGCAGCCCCCTCCTCTAGAATTTTCACTCCTATTCATGGTCCAGCAAAAGGTTCACATGTCACCAACCTAGGCGACTACCCATAATTCTCATTTTCTGGTACACCAGAGTCATATATATGTCATATATATATGTATATATATGATAATTTACTTCCAAGCATTATAAGACCACTGTGGATGTGCCAATCAGTTCCCTAGATTGGCAATGATGGCTCAGAGTCAGGGGACTCTGCTCCTCCCCTGCTGTATCCACAGACCCTCACTATAGTTCATGGCCTCCAGGAAGAGTCTCTTCCCTGGTTGACTGCATCTCTAGCCTGGGCATGTGGCTCAGTGTACACTTAACTTATTGCAGGTCCAGGCTTGAGGATGGAGGCCTAGGGAGTATACAGGTGGCACTGCCATGAAATCAAATGAAAGGAAAGCTCAGGATATTTTTGTACAAGCCAATCATTTGGGTCACTAGGACAATAAAATTATATGCCTCAGAACATCTAAAGATGGCATTGCCCACCCCGAACACTGTCCCCTGACTGTTGCACAGTGTGTTTCTGTGATGCAAAATGACTAGAGAATTTCATGACTCTGTTCATCTGCCACCACTTCCATCAGCAACGGGAGTAAATCTATCAGGTTCCTTATTTCCCCTTTAACGCACCCCCTCCCTACCAAGACTGTCTTCGCCTAGGTCTTAACATTTCTCATCAGACACAGATATCAAAGAAAGCATCAAACATGAGAGTTAGAGATCAAAACAAACTAGAACAAAGTCATTTGGAGAAAAATGGACTATTTCATGTCAAAACAACTAAAAATGAAAAAAAAATCAACCCTACTATTATTAACATCCCCAGAGAGATAAAAGAACCTATTATTACAAAGTTATGAACCGAATATTAGAAACAAAAGAACATTCAGAAAACAATTTTTCAAAAAGTCCTGGAAATTAAAAATATGGTAACATATATTAAAATTAATTAAAAAAGAACCTGTAGATGAAGCAGAGGAAATCTCTTTGGAAAGCAAAGAGAAAAAAGTTAAAATATTTAGACAATGAACATGAGGTTATTAGAGAATTCATCTAGCAATTCAAACATCCCCAAACTCAATCACCATAGCAACAAAGAAACTAAATAAATGAAACAAATAAATTGATAAATACACAAATGGAGGAAATACAGTACACCCCTGAACATCTATGGGTTTATGGTTCCAACAAGAATGCTGTTGAGAAAAGAAAACAAAACTGTTCAGTACTATAGCTCAGCACTAGCTGATGACTGATTCAGTTTTTTTTTTTCCACATTACCTACTTCCACTAAAGGTATGCCATCTTTCACCAAATCTAATTCTTAATTCTAGTTCACTTAATCCCTTAAGTGAAACACATTTACTTTTACCTTGTTTCAAGGAGAAGAAACCATTTTGGGGACATATATTGTATAAAGTCAAGGAAAGACTGTAGATCACCCAAGGATTTCAAACAGAACTGGCAATGGCTGAGAGCCTCTCTACTAAACTTCAACACACATGTGACAAAAGTGAAAAACTTTGCTTTCTAAAACTTTCTAGTGAATATTTAAAAATATTAATTGTTTTGATCATTCATATGTGGCCAGAATTACATGTAATAAATCCATGCATAAGGCAGCTTAACTGTAATTACCAAAAGAAAAAATGACAGTAACGTCACTTTATACACTATTTGTAATGGTAAGGTCATGAAATCAGCTTAGGCATGTGAATGATTAGAGGAACTGAATGGTTAGAGAAAATGTGGGATATAAACTCAACAGAGTAGTATTCATGCATGAAGAACATAATTGTGACATTTGCAAGAAAATGGGTGGAATTGGAGATGATTATGCTAAGATAAATGAGCCAGAATCAGAAACAAAAGTACAGCATCTTTTCTCCCATACATAAACTCTTAAAATAATTAAAGTAGAAGGATGTCTAGTAGGGAATAAAAATGAAACCAACAGGATGGAAAAAGAGCAGATCATGGTTGGTAACGGGAGGAAAGTGAGTGAAAGTGCTTTATATACCTGTAAAAATATCACAGTGGAATCTACTGTTGAATAACATTAAACATTAAGAAAAATACTAAGGAAAACAAGTAGTCAAGAAGCTTTTCTGGATGTGAAGGATGAGTGTGTCAGAATGAAGTCAACAATCACATGCCCAACCCATTAAATGGATGAAAAAAATCCATCCATATTAAGGTCAGTACTTGAAATTTTAGAATTAGGAGCAATGTGACCAGGAGTAGGAAGAGCTTTTTTTTTTTTTTCCTCAAAAGCAGCATAGAATGATGAAATGTCATGAAGCAGTGCCTTCAAAAGAGGGGAAAAGAGAATATTTCCAGTCAATCATTCGGCAAGAGATGGCGATGGACGGTCTTCACATGCTGAACTCCTGTTTACACATTCTTCAGAAGCCTCTGAAAGCAGAGGCTTACCTTCTTCTCAGGTAAGGCAGGAAACAAGGAAAGAGAAGCCATTGAGCCACAGAGAATCTGCCAGCTGAGGAGAGACAGGCATCCAGGACAATGGCATGTCCTGCCAGAGCCCAATGCCAGAGCAGAGCAGGCTGGTAGCTCCCAGGAAAGCTTTCTGTAGGAGGATGAAATTGGAAAAACAGAAAGAACGAAAGAAAGAAAGAGAGAGAGAGGAGGGAGGGAGGGAGGAAGGAAGGAAGGAAGGAAAGAAGGAAAGAAGCAAGGAAGGAAGGAAGGAAGAAACAAAGAAAGAAAGAAACAAAGAAAGAAATTAACTGAAGCATCTGAATATCTGGAGAGGCATTTTAGATAATTGGCAAAGAGCTGGGGCTGAATTAGTAATAAAAACATAAAACTGAAGCAAACAAACCATAAACACAGCAAATATTAGCTTCAGGGAAAACATAATAGTTGTGCAGAAAGGGAAATAATCATAATTTACTGCATGGTTCAGTTTTGAATGGCATTTTCATCGTCTAAATATTGTCAACACTGAATGGTGATCTAACCAATGTTAGGATATAAACTTTATTGGACGGGGGAGAATGGTGGTGAGAGAGGACAGCTGTGAAAGGGTTGGGAGTGGGGAGCAGGAACAGCTCAAGATCTTCCTCAGTGAGGAGTTCCTTGATGACAGTGCCCCGAAACAGCTCCAAGTACCAGCAGAAGTGACCAATGCAGAAATAGGAGGTTAACATCCCCTTAGCAGGACAGAGAGCTTGGTGGAAGGTCAGGGAGAGACCAGGACTTGCCTGAACTCATTTTTCTTTTTTTTGTTATGGGGCCTGAACTCTGGGCCTGGGCGCTTGTCCCTCAGCTCTTTAGCTCAAGGCTAGTGCTCTACCACTTGAGCTACAGCGCCACTTATGGTTTTCTAGTGGTTTATTTAAGAGTCTCATGGCCTTTCCTGCCCAGGCTGGCTTTGAACCGTGATCCTCAGATCTCAGCCTCCTGAGTAGCTAGGATTACAGACGTGAGCCACCAGCACCCAGCCTCAGTTTTTTTTAAAATCACACATACATTGAAGAAACATTTTTTTCTACTTCATCTATGTACTGATACAGTTGAATTAAAGATGTTAAAATATAACTTTATACCATGTGATATCAACAGCTCTCTGAGTTCATTCAAGTTTCATATGATCCTAATAGCATCAAGAGGATTCTAAATTTCATATACAGAAAAATAAAAATAAAATGATCCACATTAGCAGACAACTCTAAGAAAGAACACCATGCTGGGTGCAGCTGTGTGTGGGGGGGGGGGGGGAGGGTTAGAGGTGTAAACTAGCTAAAGTAAGATATCAAAGAATATATGAAGGTTTAGCAAATAAAACTTCACAAAGGCAGGTCTCCTCCCAGACAAAAGGAATTCAGTAAACACTGTAGAGATGGATCAAGTTACAATCCTGATCTAGGGAATGATAAAGGCAAGACAGAAATCCACAGGAGAAAAACAAGGGAGATTATTTATTAAGGAGTGCTGAGTGGCCAAAGGTGGGTACAGATATTCAGTCAGTTATGAAACTTGCACGAAGAAAATTTTCAAATGGACCAAAGGATCTAACTTTTAATGAAAAAATAGAATATAAAAAGCAATAAGAGAGACTGCTTGGGAGAGGGGAAAACAAGTCTTACAAAAGCCCAGAAGTGATAGTGAGAAACATCTAAATATAACACACACACACACACATCTTCGTTATTATCCATATAGCTAGAGTCACTATCAAGCAGTAGAGTTAAGAAACTGACCTGGAAAAAATACAACTTATACTTTTCCTATTTCAGAATGGGCTACTATACATAAGTTACAATAAAGAGCAACCACCAAACAGAAAAATGAACACAGGAAATCCTTGTCAGAGGAGAAAACAAAATGATTCATGATCATCTGCAAAGATACTTACTCCGATTAATTTATAGTTCTGGACATTTACAATAATATCATACTAAGAGATTCAGACTGCAGAAGTTTGAACTATGTATACTATATTGTGTGCGTGTGTGTGTGTGTGTGTGTGTGTGTGTGTGTGTGTGTGTGTGTGTGTGTGTGCCTATACTGGGACTTGAACTCAGTGCCTTGTGCTCATGTACCCAACTAAAGAGAACACTATAGATGAAGATGTAGAAAAGCAAGCATTCTGACACATTTCTGTAAGAATTGGAACATGATGAAAGCTATGAAGAGAAGATAATTGGGCAAATCTATGAAAATTGCATCTGCAACTACCTGGGGACCAACAATCCTGCTTCCAAGAATCTTTCCTACTAATATACTCACACATGCATGAAATAATGTTTATAGGAACAAATGACTGCAAATGACTTACATATCTATTAGTAGGGGACTGTTAAATTCACCAGTCACATCCTCACGAACTAGGAAAAGGGTCTTTTGTTGACCAATGCCAGCCGATACCATAAAGACCCAAAACACTCATAAAACACTTATTATGCAACTAAATGATTTCCAAGATATTGACACATGAATAAATCAAAGCCCTAAACAGCAGGTCAATTGATTTCTTTATTTAACAAAAGAAAGGTGTTGGGGTTATGTGTGCATATCCGCTTACCCGTGAATAAATATTTATGTTCTTATCAACTCTTGCACAATGATTAATGGCAGGGAAAGGAACTGGGAACTGTGGGATTGGAATAGAAGGAAAGTTATTCTTGGATATGTATTCTTCTCTGCCTTTGATTTTATGTCCCAAAAAGTATTACTTACATAGAAAATAACAGGTTAAATTAACTAAAACTTTTAAATTAACACTAAAAAGTTGTGCTATAAGCAAAATATTCAGAAAATAAAAAACATTTTGCTCACTTGTACACTAAACAATATTAAAATGTGCTAGGCATCTGGTGGTTAATGCCTGTAATCCTAACTACTCAGATGGCTGAAATCTAAAGACCACAGTTCAAAGCCAAGAGCAGGAAATCCATAAGATTCTTATCTCCAATTAATCATCAAGAAGCCAAAAGTGGATGTGTGGCTCAAGGGTTACAGTGCAACCATGAGCAAAAATGTTAATTAAGAGTACAAGAACTTGAGTTCTTGTAAGAGTATAAGAACCTCAGTGACACACACATAAAAAGTTAAAATTATTTTTAAATGGTACTACGTACCCATATTCACACGCTGTTCCCTTGTATAATCAGTGTGAACAACTTAAACATTCTTAGATGTAGAAAAGACACTGTAAAGCAAAAGGGTTAAGATATCTAAAGACCTTACATTCATAGAAGGCTAGAGGTTCTTTATGTTACTCGTAAGTATGAGATATTTTTACTAATAGGAAAAGAGGTAGAGTCAGTGGGGGATGGGCAGGAGATCATATCAGTAATTCACACACACACACACACACACACACACACACACACACACACACACACACACACACACACACACACACACACCTGTTCTGTGGCTTGAACTCAGGGTCTGTGCACTGCACCTGAGCTATTTTTTTGTTTGTTCAAGGCTAGTGCTCTCCCATTCCAGCCACAGTTCTGTTTCTGGCCTTCTGTGGTTATCATTTCTGACTTTTTGGTGGTTAACTGGAGATAAGAATCTCAAGGACTTTCCTCCCCAGGCTGGCTCTGAACCACAATCCTCATCTCTTAGCCTACTGAGTAGCTAGGATTACAGATATGAGCCACCAGTGCCCAGTCATCAACTTTTACTTTTGATTAAAAACTTCAGGCAAACAAGCAATAATATTATTATCTACCTAATATATATACATATATACACATATATGTATACACATATACAAACTACAATAAAGAATAAATATTTTAAGAAACTTTAGAAACACAGCTATTAAGATTGGTAAACAAGACACATACTTATTCTCATTTGGCCCTGTTTATCAAGAAAAGAGAGGAGGTGAGGAATAAATATTAAAAAGATATCATTTTCAGGATTTATAAATGATGTGATCACACATAAGAGTAAATGCTACACAAATACCAACTATTAAAATCAATAAAAACTTTACTAGATAGCTAGATACAATATTAACTCAGAAAAAAATCAATGGTATTTTTCTACACCATCAATAGCTAACTAAAAAATAAAAAAACAGTAGCAATAACAACTATCGTATGCCTAAGAACTAATCAAGAGCTCATAAGATCTGTATAAAGGTATTTTGAAGCTCTAGCAACGGCACAGGGAAAACTGAACTAATGTAGGCCCTGTGTTCATGGGGAGATAAAATAATAAACAAATATCCCAACATTTTAACCAAAATCATCACTTCAGCGTCATCTTATAAAAGTCCCAATTAAAGCCAGATGGATACAACTTTCTTGTAAAATTTATAGAAAAGAATGGCATCTCTTAGTGGCTAAGGTGGATGATTGAGGCTTTGACCAAACCAACATGAAGACAGACTGAATAGGCATGATTGTGAGGAAACTGAACAAATTACTGTAAAATTATACCCCAAGCTTATCAGATGATAAATTTATCAGACGATAAAGGTCAGATTGCACATTGGTGGGTATGATAGACACACTTGCAAAGTTTCACTCAGTCAAAATTTTAAAACAGAAAACACAAAAGCTGGATTCCACATAGATCAGATACCCAAACCATGCAAATATTAAGTTAATAGAAGAAAAGATAAGAGAAAGTCTTTATGACTTCAGGATAGAAACATGCTTAAAATGCTCACATAATAAAGCAAAGAACTGATGGATCTATCATTAAAATCTGCTCTTGCCACCAGGAGTCCGAGATAAGAGGATCACTGCTGTTCAAAGTCAGACTAGGAAGAAATGACCATAACATTTTATCTCCAGAACAATGCTAGACTGACAGCATGGCTCAAGTAGTACAGTACTATTCATGAGCAAAGAACTCAAGTGAGTGGGTGGAGGCCTAAGTTCAAGTCACTGTGCCAACAGACAAAAAAATATGGGTCTATGTTGAAAAATACTGACCAAGAGAAAGATCATTGTCAATGGAAGACTATCTCGACTATAAAAGGAACATCAGGGGCTGGGAAGGTGGTTCAGTGGTAGAGTGTTTGCCTTGCATGCATGAAGCCCTGGGTTCGAGTCCTCAGCACCATGTAAGCAGAAAAAGCCAGCAGTGGTGCTGTGGCTCAAGTGGTAGAGCGCTAGCCTTGAGCTGAAGAACTGAGGGACAGCACCCAGGCCCAGAGTTCAGGCCCCATGACCAGCAAAAAAAAAAAAGAGGGGGGGGACATCAGCTTCATATTATCTCTCTGAAACAAATACTGAACTATTATTGGGGATATTCCACACAAGGAGGCATATGCATGCTGATCTTCCTAGAACCTGTATAAAGATGTGCCCCCTCCAACTTGACTCAAGTGGTAGACAGCCTGCCTATCAATAGCCCACAGCTGTGGAGAAGGAGACATAATTGTCCTTATGTAAGGTACATCTGTCAACAGCTGCCTGTGACCCCACTGACTGCGTGCACAGACATCAGACACAGCGAGGATATTTCAACAGCACTCTATGGACTGGTGGTTCACAGTCAGGAAGGTCTCAAGGAAAAACATTCCCCTGAGTCATCTCAATCTGAAAGACCAACATTATAATTCATTAAACAAATAATACTGAACTGAGCTAGAAGTGTTTGGACAAAGATGTCCATACTGCTTCAAATTGCAAGTACGAATGAACTGTGAATAGTGTGAGATGCTGTCATCTTTGGAGGACCTGTGGGCTGCTTTGCAGTTGAATAATTATGGTGGTCATTTACTGAATAATGACCAAGGGCCAAGCACTTCCCAATGATTATTCTTTACATTTACAACTAAGCATACAAGATAAATGTCAGCATCATTCTGTAGCAGAAAAAAATGATTCCATACCAGATAATGTTCAGTCTTCTGAATACCCCCTTGCTCTATAGATTCTTAGTTTTCTTTATACTATCCTGTGGGGTTGCTAATCAGCTTTTCAAGTTTCTTTTCAAAGGGAAAGGTATGGGGGGGCTGAGCAAAGACATTAAGAGTCTGTCACTAAAGACTGCAATAATTTTTAGACCATTTTCTTCATATCTTGAAGTGAATCACTAGCAAATGAATAGAAGAAAGACAAAAACAGTGGTATAAGCAAGAAGGGAGAGGAAGGAAGGGATAAAATAGTGAAACACAAAGATCTGCTCCAGTGTCTCATACCTGTAATTCTAGCTACTCAAGAGCTAAGATCTGAGGATTACAGATTGAAAGGTGTACAGGCAGGAAAGTTCATGAGATTCTTAATATTTATTAACCACCAAAAAGCTGGAAGTGGGGGTATGGCTCAAGTGGTAAAATGTCAGCCTTGAGAGAAAAAAAAAGCTAAGAGACAACAGCACCAAATTTCTGGCACAAAAATTAACTAACTAGACAGACAGACAGACAGACAGACAGACACACAGACAGACAGAGACAGAGTAGTACACAATGCAAAGCTTTCCATGAGTTTTCCAATGAGTCATATAGGATTCTTTTTTCGATTGTTTGTTTTGGCAGTAATAAGACTTAAACCTAGAGTGCTAAGCAAGTACTCTAACACTTGAGCCATGTTCCCAGACTTTCGTGTTTTTAATTAATTTTCAGATATGGTCTCATGTTTTTCTCCTTGGCTAGCTTCAGACCACAATCCTCCTACCTATGCTTCCCACATAACTGGGATGACAAGGTATGTGTCATCATACTCAGCTTGTTCTTTGAGGTAAGGTCTTACTAATATTTTTTTCTTTGCCTGAAGATGCAGTTCTCCTATCTATCTCCCAAGTAGCTGGGCTTATAGGTATAGGCCACTGAACTTGGCCCAAATTGACTCTGGGGGGCCTAATGATCCTACTCTCTCTACTTCCCAAGAAGCTTGGGATTATAGGTAGAAGCCACTATGCCTGGCCTGAAATGATTTTTTTTTTTTTTTTGGTCCATGGTGGGGCTTGAACTCTGGGCCTGGGCACTGTCCCTCAGCTCTTCAGCTCAAGGCGAATGCTCTACCACTTGAGCTACAGCGCCACTTCCGGTTTTCTGGTGGTTTATTGGAGATAAGAGTCTCACGGTCTCTCCTGCCCGGGCTGGCTTTGAACCTCGATCCTCAGATCTCAGCCTCCTGGGTAGCTAGGATTACAGGCGTGAGCCACCAGCGCCCGGCTGAAATGATTTTTTTTTGTCTAAGATTTGCCTTTAGGTTTCTATCAATTATATCTAATAGAACAGATGCCCTGTCCATGGTCACACAATTAGTAAATGTCTTCCTGATACACACTTAAGTCATTCCCCAAGGAGCCACGTTCTCTCTTGTCTAGCCCCAAGTTCAGATTGGCTCCTAAGGTGCTGGACATCCTGCTTTGAGAGTGCTGACATGTAAATCCAAGCTTCGTCCTGCAGAGGCAGATTTAGGCTTTAGAATTTCCCATGGCTTACATCTGTGGAATGAAGAAGGAAACCCAGAAAACATTTTTCAATGTGTTACCATGGCTGGAAGGAAAGAAGAAGCAATTGCTCTTATGTCAAATACTTAGTTTGGGAGGCATTTCTCAGTAAACACCAGTCTGGTTTGAGCAATGGCCTCCTTCCTACTTCCCTACAAGTGAATTTCTATCCAAGGAGGTGTTCTCTTCTTCTTCTTTTTTTAGATGTGCCAATACTAGGACTTGAACTCAGGGTTTTGAGCTCTCACTTCGCTTTTTTGCTCAAGGCTGTTTTTCTACCACTTGAGTAACAGCTCCACTTCTCTCTTTTGTGCTGGTTCACTGGAGATAAGAGTCTCACAGACTTTTCTGCCCAGGCTAACTTTGGGCTGCAATCCTAAAATCTAAGCCTCCTGAGTAGCTAGGATTACAAGCCTCAGCCACTGGCCCTCAGCTCCAATGAGACTTCTCTGAAGAAACAGAATGTGACCATTGGGTATGTTGATCAATGTCACCCCATCTTACTTTAATGGATCTATTTCTCTAATGTGACTACATACATGGATATCCATATATATATATATATATATATATATATATATATATGCATATATATATACATATATATACATCCATACACACAGACACAGACACACACACACACAGAGGAGAGCTGGATGCCAGTGGCTCACCCTTGTTATCCTAGCTACTCAGAAAGCTGGGAGCCACAGGATCAAAGTTCAAGACAGCCTAGACAGAAAAGTCCATGAGATTCCCTCTCCAAAATAACTAGCAAAATAATTGGTCTGAAGGTATGACTCAAGTAGTAGAGAGCCAGCTGAATAAAACACAAAACCCAGACTTCAAACTCCAATACCAGGGTGAAAACCAATACCACATTAAAACAGGTAAAAAAGGTAAAAAAGGAAAAAGACAGGCAGGCACACAGGTAAGAAGAAAAGAAGGAAGAAAAGAAGGAAGGAAGGAAGGAAGGAAGGAAGGAAGGAAGGAAGGAAGGAAGGAAGGAAGGAAAGAGGGAGGGAGGGAAGGAGGGAGGGAAAGAGGGAGGAAGGAAGGAAAGAGGGAGGGAGGGAGGGAGGGAAAAAGGGAGGAAGGAAGGGAGAAAAGTAGGAAGGGAGGAAGGGTAGAAGTGAGCATTGTAATTGGCCTTGATTCTTCCAGTCTTGGCTATATAAATTGGTAATCTTACCCTCTCTATCTTTCAGGGCCTTTGTCTGTAAATCAAGAGATGATAATGTCTTCTTTAAAGAGTTTTTTTTTAAACAGATGAAAGGTATTCATACACAGAAAACATCTAAAAGAATTGTTGCACATTGTTGACCCCCCATAAATTATACAGCTCTCTGCAGAAGGTGTATGTTATATGTATTTATGCATATTAGACTTTCAAGGCATTAATCCTGGTGTGTTGATTAAAACATCTGCCTTGTTACTCTGTCATCATACCCTGCAAAGAACGGGGCTACTCCCATTCCATACACTTCCCAGTGGGCTCATTCTTTTAGAAATAGTCATCAGGCACACACAAAAAGCAATTTAAATGGTTCATCTTTCCTCCTTTCATCCATAGACAAATTTCAATAATTATCTTAGTCAACCCATTAATTAGTCTAAATTTGCCCAAGCATAATTGATGCTGCCTACACAATTTTCTATAAAAATTTGAAATGGATGGCTAAACAGAGATTTTTTTTGTTTGTTTGACTAAGTGCATTTTCCTCCTATGTAAAATGTGTTAGTCAATGCTTATCTAGTATAATAAGCTGGGTTCTGGTGTTCTTATCTGCATCTGTGATAGGAACAAGTTGGAATCTCTGAATTCAAATGATGCCTGGCTTGTGAACTTAGGGTCTAGGCCTTGGTCTCCCTGAGAAGACCTGTTGCTCTACTCGTTGACTGATGAGCAGGTTTGTTGAGCCCTGCCTTCTGGAAGCTCTCTCTTGTCTTGGCTTCACTGCATGAACATTGATCTGATTTCTACAGCCACATCGTTTGAGTACTTTCTTGTTTTGGTCCTTCCACGTGGTTTCCTGATTGGGTTTCCTCAAGGTCCTCTTCTGCACTCCCTTCTCTGGTCTTGCCATATTCTGTTCCTGAATAATCTGCTCTCAAACCTTTATTACTCCCTGTGCACATGTGGATTAGTCCTTATAGCAAAGTCAGAAGGCTAACCCCAGCATTGCTATGCATAATTATTTTCTAATCTCCAAACCAGTGGTGGGAACATCTGGTCCCTGGGGCCTATAACGCCAACACGAATCACTTCATCTAGCAGTGCCAAGGCAACTCTAGGTGAGACTCAGAAGCTCAATAAAACATCCAGGTGCTGATGACTCATGTCGAGAATCCTAGCTACTCAGAAGGTTCAGATCGGAGGATCACCATTTGAAGCCGACATTGATAGAAAAATCTGTAAGACTCATATCCAAATAACTGGTAAAAAGCTGGAACTAAGTTGGGAATTGGTTGCTCACACCTGTAATCCCAGCTACTCAGGAAGCAGAGAACTGAGGATTGTGGTTCAAAGCTAGCTCAGATAGAAAAGTCTGTAAGACTCTCATCTCCAGTTAACCACAAGAAAAGCGGAAGTGGCACTGTGGCTCAAAGTGGTAGAGCACTAGCACTGAGCAAAGACTCAGGGACAGTGGCCAGGCTCTGAGTTCAAACCTCATGATTGACTAAAACAAAAGGGCTAGAAATAGAGCTTTAGCTCAAATAGTGGAGTTTCAGCCTTGAGAAAAAAAGCCAAGCAAGAGCTCAAGACCTTGAGTCCCAGTACTGATAGACACATACAAAACTGTTCAATAAATCTAGGAGCTTTTCATGAAAATGTAAACTTACATTAAGTGAATCATACAGTAATGTAAATTTTGAGGGACAAGCAAGGGACATCCATTGTGGGATAGGAAAGACATACATTCAAATGTGATGGGATAGACATCTATGCTTCCTGCTAGCTGTCTGTAGTCCGTCTCTGTATTATGGTAGCTCCTAAGATAGTCAGTGCCAGGCAAGCTGGGAGTGCACACATTACGAATGAACTATGGAGGTCCAGTGATGATAACACAAGGAGATGCCACGGGATAAGTCCTTGAGGAGTTGGTGACCTTGTCTGAAATGACTGATGTCATCACAGGTAGTAACTCCAACCCAACCTTCATCTACATGTCCATGATTCAACATTTGTCACAAAAACCTAATCTCAGATGAAGATGAAACAAATTACAGTACACAGACAAGACCTCAAGAGCCGAAGAGATGAACACTAGATTACATTCTAATTCCAAGATGCAGGGTGAGAACAGCGATCAAAGCAAAAGAATTGCATCATCAGTGATTAGCACGTTGGCTAGTTATTAAAACTTCCATGGCAGAACTACAAAGCAAAGAATTGATGCAGAATAGCAATCTTTCCAGGAGAAATGAACAGATGATTGTTTTGTTGTGGTTTTGGTGGTTGTTGAAGTTAAAATCAAACTTAGAGGAACTATTTTCACTGGAAGCCAGACATGGCCCTACAAATGATGAAGGCTAGTTTCATCAACAAAAACTTGCATACCTTTGGAAAGTTAAGTGGAGTTACTGTAGATGGAGCTCTGGTCATGGTTGGCACACACACACACACACACACACACACACACACACACACACACACACACACACACACACACACACACACACACACACGGGCTAATTGCATTTGTTAAGAAAGACCCGAATCATCTCACTTTTGAGTCAAGTGATTTAATTATATGCCACTGTAACAGACACCAGGAAAGTCTCTGTGTGCAGTCGTTTTGGTTTAACAATGAGATGTCAACAGTAGTGTCATGCATAAATTCTGTTTAATGCAGAGAGTTTAATAGCTACCAGCTTTAAGGAGCTACTGAATGGTCTTGAATGAGTACGGCAGTCATTATCACTGTAAAGTGTGGTGACTGAGTCGCAGGAACATGCTCATGTTTTATAAACTGTGGGGTGAAGTCAAACAGTTTGGGGAGATGAAGGGACAGCATGTAGCATGTTCTAACTCTGCATCTTGGACTTAGAACATCTCCAGCATTCATTTGTGTGATCTAGAGTTCATAGTGGACATTACCAAGGACCTCTCAGAGCTGACCATCAAGCTGCAGGCACACACACACACACACACACACACACACACACACACACACACACACACGCCCCCAAGGCAACTTCTCAGCTCTTGGCTTTCAAACATGAAGGCTGTGGAAAAGTACAACTCTAAAGGAATAACATGATGTATTTCCCCTACTCTGAAAGGATAATTCTCCTAGGGCATGTGAATATGCTGGCGAATGTGCGTAGTTAATTGAGGCATTTAATTCAAGATTTAAGGTTGCAAAAGGTATACAAATGGAACTGACATCTTTGCTACACGGTTTGATGTGGAACCTGCTGATGTATTTGATGATCTACTACATGACATCATTCAGGTGCAAAGCCAGGAGAAACTGAAAGCTAGGCACAACAACCTCCCACCGCTTGAGTACTGCCAAGGAAACATAAACAAAGAGGTCTCACTGGGAGGAGATATTCATTGAAATGATGTACAGCTAGGTCAGAATAACTTACTGCTGAGCAGTTCTTTCCAAAGTTTAAACATCACAAAGGGTCGACTGGACTCCAGATTAACAGCAAAACTGGAAAAGCAATTATTGCTAGTAGCAACATCATCAATAGCAGCTGACTTCACACACCTCACCAAAAAGAAGCAGTTCCAGACAACCCATGAAGGGTGAGTTAATTCAGTGTTTGACCAAATGTAGCAGACCAAATTTTAAGCTGATGTTTTTGCCTGGCCCACAAATGATGTTATCAATATCCAATGGCTCTTGGAAGAAAAAAATGGTTCCCCAACCCCTGCTCCAGACACTTTCTCAACAGACAGCTCCTTGCAGAAATATTTAAAGAGATGTGTAGAAACCTGTAATGACATACACACTGCAAGGTTTTCTTAAAATAGAAATATATTCATGTTGATGAGATCAGAATGAAAGAGTAAAAAGAAAGTTTATTTTCAAGTCAGCTTACTGGGAAATTTCAGATACCCTAAAAATCAAATTTAGAATATTTCTCTAACCTCCACGGAAAGGTGGTGGTTGGTATAGAAGATACACACCAAGAAGAGAATAAAATATCCAGAAACAAACACAAATATATATCACACTTTAGAATATGGAAGAGATACTGCAAAGCCCTGGGACACGTTGTATTATTCAGTAGTAGTGGTGTAATGGGTTAAATGTCTAAAAAATATCAGATCTTATCCCCAAATGACAGATGGAATAAACTCTCAATAGAGAATAAAATAAAACAAAAATGGCACCGTAATTGGGGTAAATGTTTATCAAGTATTAAACACCACATCAAAGATAAAAGCATTGAAGTGGATGATTTAGTCACATAAAAGATAATGCTTTCTCATTACCACAGACACATTCAAAAATATGAATCTAAATGGTCATGTGTAGAGGCACCCATAGTTAATGCCATTAATATCTAAAGTATTCTTTAGAAACAAGGATGGGGGGCTGGAAAGGTGGCTCAGTGGTAGAGCACTTGCCTTGCATGCATGAGGCCCTGGGTTCAATTCCTCAGCACCATGTAAGCAAAAAGAAAAAAGCCGGAAGTGGTGCTGTGGCTCAAGTGGTAGAGTGCTAGCCTTGAGCTGAAGAGCTGAGGGACAGCGCCCAGGCCCAGAGTTCATGACCGAGCCCCCCCCCCCAAAAAAAAAGAAACAAGGATGAAAAGATGTCTCTAAAGGAAAATATACAGTTATAAGTTCATAACATACAGAAGAAGAAAAAATCAAAGAAATACAAGTATCCAACAAACAAGAAAACCTTTTATACTCTGGCTATCAAAAAATGGAAAATAGCTGGGCACCAATGGCTCACATCTGTAATCTCAGCTACTTAGGAGGCTGAGATCTGAGCACCACGGTTCAAAGCCAGCCAGGGCAGGAAACTTCGTGAGACGCTTATCTACAATAAAAACCACTCAGAAAACCAGAAGTGGTGCTGTGGCTCAAGTGGTAGAGTACAAGCCTTAAGCTGAAGAGCTGAGAGACAGTGCCCAGGCCTAGAGTTCAAGCCCCACAACCGACCAAAAAAAAAAACCCTGAAAATAAAAACTATATGTTTTTTTGACATGTAATATTATCATGGGTTTAAATTAAAGCTAGTTCCAGTTATTGTTGAAGAATGGTCCAGTAAGAATTCCCCTGAGCAGTGGTACAGTTGATTTTTAGAAAACATCCTGACTCTTTATATTCCATCCTCATATTCTCTATCTAAAGCCTCAAACTGTGAATAATTTTCCACTCAGCCACTCTACTTCTAGGAATTTACTGAATAATCATATGAATCTGCATCAATGCATGTATAACCATACTTTCTGAAATGGTACAATAATGGAAAATTGGAAATAACATGAAATTTCACTGATAGGCTAGCTCAAGTCAAATCTCCTTCCCCAAAGAGTTCCTTAAATGAATTTCCTCTTCCTCATTACATCTAAATTCGGTCTGTAACTCATACCAATCTGCATTGGATTCATAAGTCTCAATGAACTCACAAAGTCACCCAGGGCCTCTTGCCACCCAATACAAGGGACATTTCTTAGGCCTGATGTCTCAGATAACCCAAAGAATTTGGCATAGCTGTCTCCTTTTCTCTAGAAACATGCTATGTAAGCCAGTAATTACCAGTGCAATCTTCTTGCTACATCTCCATCATTAAGTCACTATAAGCAATACTTTAATCTTCATCTATTTATTTCCTACAACCAGCTCACCTCAAAGTATGGCTCCTAGACAAGTAGAATTAACATCTTATGGAAACATGGTAGAAATGCAACTTCTCTGTCTATATCATAAACCCCCTGAGTAAGAAAAATCTGGATATGAGCTCCAGCAAGCTGTATTTCACTAAGCCTTCCATAGGAGTCTGACAGATCCTAAAGTAAGAGATCCACACCATGAGTCTACTACATCTTTCTAGCAAGGCTTCTCTTCTTTCTACCTTGGCTGCTTATTAGAATTGGCTAAAGAGTTTTTTTTTAATCCTCAAGTCTAGGTATTGAATTAGGATCTTATGGTTGGGTTAACAGTTTATAGAGCTACCTGGATGATTCTGATGTGGAACAAAGGTAAAAATGTTCTCCTACGCTTTGGTCTAGATGCTTTTTTCCCCTGACTTTGCTTCCTAATGAGAAAAGTGTGGGAAATTCTTAAAAAAAATAGAATACTCAATCCCCTCCCCAGAATATTATAAATTAGTATAAGGATGAAGGTCGAGTCTAAGACTGTATCTTGTAGATAAATCTGGGGAACACACACACACACACACACACACACACACACACACTCACACCTTGAATCAGGGATTTCAGGGCTGTGGGTACAGAACCTCATGCTAGACTCCTTGACTAGCATGTATGAGGTCCTGTGTTTGATCTCCAACAGGGCAAAAAGTAATTAAGTCAGTGGTTCTCAAAGCATCTTCCTTAGATCAGCTACTTCTAGGAACTATTTAATGCAAACATGGGGCCCACCTCAGACCAACGAAATTGGAAACTGTGACTTTGGGGCCCAGCAATGTGTGTTTAACACATCTTCCAGGAGGCTGTGATGTTGAGATCCACCATCTTAAATTACTCCATCAGTGAGAAGAGACAGGATACCATGGTGCCCTTGACACAAGAGGCAGACCCCTGGGCTCAGTACTCTCCTTTGCATTCTAACATGCCTTTAATTGATTATTTACTCCATACCTCATACTCTTCACCTGTCATATGGGGAGTATAAGATAGGCAAGCCTCTGAGATTAGACAGACTACCTGAGTTCAATCATCCCCTATGCATTTTGACTGTCTTATCCTGAGAACTTTAACTTATACCTCTTTTAGATGTCTTCTTATGAGATCGAGTGTAATTTCAGACAGCTTTTTATACATCAAACCCACAGCCTGCGTGTATCCTCTATAATGCTCAACTGTGCTAAAACCTAGGGTCCAATCAATGACGGACCACAAAAAGTGCAATGTTATTCTTTATTATATCATTAGTATAAAATTGTTTGACAATTAATAGACTCTTGCAAAACTAAGACCTATGTAGATTATATTTTTTTGTCTGTAATGGGCCTTGAACTCATGGCTTGTGTGCAGTCATTAGGTTATTTTGCTCAAGGCTAGTGCTCTACTACTTTGAGCTACAGTGCCACTTTTGGTTTTCTGGTGGTTAATTGGAGAGAGGAGTCTCACAAGTTTCCTGTCCAGGCTAGCTCTAAACCGCTATCCTCAGATTTCAGCCTCCTGAGTAGCTAGGATTACAGGTGTGAGTCAACAGTACCCAACATGTATCTTCTTTATATTTTACAAATTTATTATAACAGAATAGTTGGTATCCTAAAATTGGTTAGTTCAATTTGAAAAAGCTACAGAAGTATATATAGTTTAATACTATTTTCATGCAATATGAGAAATTGAATATAAAGACAAAACTGCATATATCTGGTTAGATTGTTTTTGTCTTTCAATTTCTAAATGTTCTGCCTTGATTGTATAATTACTTTTGTACTTACAATATTTAGTAGCAAATACTATAATTATATCCTTATGTATATCTAAAACAAAAGGAAATGGAAAAATAGGAATGATATTTTTAACCCATGAAACTATGGTCTTCTATGGTACAAGGCAACCAGAAGAGTTTAATATCATGGACAAATGACCTAAATAGGTTATCTACACTAGAAAATATATGAAGATGACTGAGGACATGTGTGCCATGAAAAAAGAGTTGAATGCATGGACCTAATAGTAGTTCTTGCTTATGAGTGTTAGGCTCTGAGGTCAATGCCCAACATCCACCATCCCTCCCCAAAGGAAACACAAAATTACATTCCACTGTTTTTATAAACTGGCTAAGATGGAAAAGATGCTACTTTTGACTTGGTAATTCAATTTCTTGGATTTTACCCAGTAAGTTAGTGATGTATGTATTTCTTCTCAACATACATCTAACAATCATACATATAACAGTGGTGACAATGTTGGGAAATTCTAAGAACATTATGTTTGAAAATTAATTAAACCAGCTGTCTGATAAGATGGATTTTTAATAGGACTGGCTGACCATGAGCAGTGGCTTTTTTAGATTTGCTTCTTAAAACATTTTTTCTTTTATCTTGTAAATAATGTCTTATTTTTACATCTAAAAAGATATTATATCTTGTTTTAAAATTATGACAATGGTTTAAAAGTGCTGGGAAAGGGAGCAATGGATATTAGGAACCAGTGTCTAAAGTAGGAATAGGAAAGAACTGATGTAAAAATGTCAGCAATGTTCTGTGTGGTGGTGAAAGGGATCTGTGAAGGCTCAGAGGGAAAGAGAAGCCAGGGAAGGGGAGGTCCTGGGCCTCTGGCATCTCTGCAGTAGACATCTCTGCCTGTTGTGTGTGCTGTGAAAAGGAAGAACTCCTACAAATGAAGTACTACCCATGGCTTGTAGAGACAGTCAAGGAATACATGAGTATTGAAGAATATTCAGGAACATTTCCAAACCCATTCCTCATGGATACCCACAGGAACAGTATATTAATCACTTCTGCTTCCCCTAAGCTCAGCAAGTGGCTCATAGCAGATCCTTACAAACCCTTAGTCTGAAGCCAGGAGAGAATTCCTGATTTGAATACCATGGGAAACAGACTAATTTCAAAAGGGAATCTGGAAAGATCAGAGTGAAACCACTGCACCACTCAGGGACATTGTTGATAGGTAAATCATCTCACAATACTTAACTCTGATCCAAGACTCTTTGTATTTGGGACCTCGGTGCCTAGAAAGGAAATGTGGTATTCTATACACAAGCCAATGATAAATCACAGACAAAAGAATAAATAAATAAAGCATTCCTACCTACAGAAACCACTATACATAAAACCATAATTTTCCATTGCTTTTTAATTCAATCCAGATTTTTTTTTAAAAAATGCAATCTCAAGGACTGACATAGCCTGAACATCGAATATGATTTTCTTTCACCAAAATGGTAAAGCATTATACAGTTATGTCGTACATTCTGTCTGGGCTTTCATTAGAAAATCCAGTTTGATGTGTTTTCTTTCTGTGGCATGTGTTTAAATATTGTGCTATTGCTTTGACATTTGTATTTTCTCTTGTCCCTAAACAATAATGATTTGCCCTACATCCCACCTCCAGTCAGAAAGCAATCAATAGCAATAGAAGAACAATAAAGAAGACAATCTGTAGAAAAAGTAAGCTTTCCAGGTGTATGTTTTTATCTCTCTATAAAGCCAACATCCACATGTTGTCATGTCTGTGACTCATGCCTCATGCCTCAGTTGTTTTTGTTTTCTTTGATGCTGCTGGATGAAACCCAGTGTCTTGAGGCATGCTACACAAGTGTTCTACCAGTAAGCTACATCTCCAGCCCTACATCAGCTCCATCTCTACTCAAAGCTTAAGAGAGATTAAGGAGACAATTGGCCTCTTTCTTGATTAGAAAAGGCATCAGCCACCTCACTTGGTTTGCTAATCTCCACTAGTTCTGTGTGTGTGTGTGTGTGTGTACACACACTTGTACGTACATGCATGCATTCGGGTCCTGGGGCTTGAACTCAGGGCCTGGGTGCTGTCCCTGGGCTTCTGTGGCTCAAGGCTAGCGCTCTCCCACTCAGCCACAATGCCACTTCTAGCCTTTTTCTGAGTAGTTTATTGGAGATAGCAGTCTCATGGACTTTTTTGCTCAGGTAGCTTCGAACCACAATCCTCAGATCTCAGCCTTCTGAGGAGCTAGGATTATAGGTATCAGCCACCAGCATCTGGCTTCCTTGAATTTCTATTTTCTCACTTCTTCCATCTAATCTATTCTCTCTCCCATCACTCAATTTCCCCTTTCGCTCTTCTCCACATACTTTCCTTCCTCTGACACACATAGCCTCGTCTCCCTGCTTCTCTCTAGGATAACAACCCTAGCAGCTCTCCAACACTGTGTATCTCCTTCCCAACACTGAGTGAGGGTCCTGGGAGAAGGGACAAGTATGTTGGAATGACTCACCTCTAAACAATGTACCCCCTCCATCCCAAATCACCAGTGGTTTTCCTTCTGATCTGCCAAGAAGTCACTTTGAACAGATTCCACTGGGCATAGTGAGGGCCCGGGGTTCTGTTCCTGATGCATAGGGTTCTTATGGAAGGACAGAGACCTGGAGAGAAGCAAGCACCCACAACAAGCTAGGGACTACAGGTAACACAATCCTGAAGCCCAGGCATCCCTCCCTCCCTCTCCCCTTCTTTCCCTCCTTTACCACAGTTCTGTGACTATAATTTCTTTCAAGCCTGAAGCCCTCTTCCCGCTTCTCCCCTGCCAGGCACTTATTCTCACACAGTGAGAGTTTGTCTTTGTCTCCTTCCACCACACAATTCCTTCTTTCTCTCTTCCTTCTGCACTTCTTTCTGTATAAACCCTCTTCTCTAAACCCAATTTTACTCCCTGTTTCTCTCTAAGATACTTTTAGACCCTTCTGTTCTCTCTTTCGCTCTTCCCCCTCCTCTTCCCTCCTTCCCTTGCACACTTTCACTTCTATACACACAATTGTCCTTCTCATTTGTACACTCTCCCTGCCTCACCCACAGTATTCCAATGAGAAGGTGAAGTGGTCCACTGAGCTGCGCAGCAGCCTTGGCACCTCCCCATGGAAGGGGAAGACCCGAAGCAGGGAGACCGACGGGATGCTCTGGGTGGAGGAGCAGGAGCAGGGCAATTCTACCTCTCAGGTGATGACTCTGAGCAACCACTTGGACATGGGCTGAATGGAGGGCAGACTCCAGGATGAGGTTCAGGCTTCTGAGGGAATAACACAGCAGAAAAAGTCAGTGGAAGCCATGGAAAATGGTGAGGGGATCAGGTCCAGGCTATCTGATACTATGTGTGTGTGAGTGGTGTGTGTGTGTGTATGTATATATACATCTATATATATATATAGATGTATATATATATATAGTTGTGGAATATTTAAACTTTTTTTAAAGATTATTTTTTTAAAAGGAAAAAAATCAATAATTCTATACAAGCAATCCTTAAATTTTGCTTGTTCAACTTGAAACGCTCTTCCCTCTGGAATACTATTCGAGGCGCTCCTTAACAGACCTTTCTCGCTGTCCCCTCACCTCCCCCAGAAAAACTTAAGCTTTCTGCATTAGCAGAGTAAAAAAAAATTTAATAATAATTGAGCTGTTTCACGATGGTAGCCTTTTTGCCTGGCGCGGTTAATTGGTGCCTGTGTCATCCCTTTGCACCACGTTATTGATGCGATGATTCCACCCAGGGAGCTTGCCAGCTTCGTGAGGGCGCCGAGGTCACTCTCCCCGCTCCCCGCGGGGGCCACGCTGCCTGCTAAAATGACAACCACGCAGTGGCTGCTTGGGAAATATGTCGCAATGAATGAACATTTGGAATTTGTTCATGTTGTCAATCATTATTATTCTGTGAAAACAGAACATTGAAATGAAATGATGGCAGCGGGCACATGGGTGAGGTGGGGCACGGGCTCATAAACCCACGGCAATGAGAGCCGTCCTTAGGCGGCCCTGAAACCCGGATGTGTCTAGCTTCAATGGGATGCTCTTTGAACTTAAGCTGGTCAAACTTATGCTCAATTGTCAATGGGAAGACTAAAATTGAAGATATATTGAAAGCTGGTAACAGAGCATTGAAGTATGTAAGCAGTGTCGTTAGCTGGGGAACATATTTTTTTTTTTTAAGATTATTTTTGAAACTAGTCTCCTTTATTCTAACATTGGACATTTGACTTCTATGTATAATTAGGAAAGTGTTGTGTCTGAAGCGGGGGCTGCCTGTCCCAATAGCTTATCCCTACTCTTTCTTCCATAGAGAGGTGTAAATTGCTAGGAGCAAGACAGATTGTGAGAAGTGATTGACAGATGAGTTGTCCAATCGGAACTTCAGAATAATTCAAGGTGTGGTGGCCAAAGCACCAGAGGAGATATGGAAATCTAATGGATACAAAAGGCTCAGGGCCTAAAAGAAAGATCTTAATATGCTGGTATGTCATCCATTGTTATCTTCACACTGTTATACACCAGGTGTCTGATCTACGCCTGCTTCTGTTGCAGGCTCAGAGGACACATTGAAGAAACACAGACAGAAGCCCCTGTCTGAGTAGAGCTGTCATTTGACAGTGACCAGGTAGAAACTGATCATTACAAAGCTAAGTAAATAAGTTACTTAGAATGATCGTGCAACATGTTGACTGCAGCAGAGAAAAATTAAACAGATCCAGGTAGGTTAACTGTAACTTTCAACAGCACGATCAGAGATGTCACAGAAGACCATATTACCCTTTAATCTCCATTACTCATGCCAATGCAAGACAATCAGACATTCTTGTTACCACCATGTGACCTGTAGGTGGTCTGTCTCTGGGTCCTTTCCAGGGTGCAGTGCATGAAGCTTGTTTTGCCTAGGATTTAGTATGGCCACTAGAACATGTCAGCCTCTACTATGGCTGTCAGGAATGCTCTCAAGTGCTAACCTTCACTTCTTAGAACTTCTCCCTCCTACTATGTAAATGTATCACTCCAGACAAAAGCTGATCCTTCTCCTGGGCTTCTGGAATGGAAGATAGATGTAGTATAGAGCCACAGCGTGGAAACCTATACCTATGGCAAATTTGAGCAACAAAAAAATATTTATTGTAAGCCATGTACTAGTGGTCCCTGTCTGTAATCCTAGCTACTCACGAAGCTGAGATCTGAGGATCAAGGTTAGAAGACAGCCCAGACAGTAAAGTCTGTGAGACTCTTATCTCCAATAAACTACCACAAGTCCAGAAGTAGGCTCAAGTGGTAGATGACCAGCCTTGAGCAAAAGAAGCTCTGTGAGAGTGCTCTGGTCCTAAGTTCAAGACCCAGGATTGGCACAAAAAAATCTATTATGTAAGCAGAGATATCATCATTTTTCTGTTACCACAATGTTAACATGAAAGTCGTTCCTAAGAAGGAGGTATTTAAGCCCAGAGCAGAAGAAAGGAGATTAAGATGATAAAACTAAGGCCTTGAGGAGTGAGATAACTCTTCCAAGTTACATATCTATTAAGAGTAAGGGCTATATTGAAAAGCTTTTTCTCTGTGTTGATATAGACACCTCGGGTAGAAATCCACCAACCCAGATCCAAAGAGGCGCCTTGTGGGCACTGTCTCTCTATCCTGGCCAAGGACCTATATAGCCCCTCACTTTTCTAGGTAGCGCCCCTAACCCAGTAAGCCTTGCTATAGTGTTAGGCCACATGGGCCTCCTCTGTGACCCCAAAGCCATCTGAGTCCTCTGTAGAACTGTTCAATGGACTTCCTCCCCCTCCTTTCTACCACATTCAATCCTTACACTAAGACCATGGGGCAAGTCAGAGTCATGATTATGGACAGTGTCCATGTCCAGATGAGAAATGTAAGGCCAGAGCTAAGCTAATAAGCAACTTCCTCTAACTCCATCTGGTAAGTGGATGTTGGTGATTCAGGTCCAGCCTTTCTCGATCCACTACTTTTGCTCTATCATTAGACATTTTATATATTTGATGATTCATTTCTCATTACAATGGTATGAGTTTTTAATTATCTCTACTTTATAGATGAAGAAAGGGGAGCTCAGAGACATGGAGTTACTCCCACAAGGTTGCACAAAGAGTAAGTAAGTATAAACCACAGATATTTCTCACCTCAGAATGTGTGCACTACAGGACCATTTTCCTGATCTAACTCCTTCCTGGAAAGCTGGATGGTCCTGAACATCGCCCTCAAAGGCTCACTGTGAGTGTTCACACTAGAACACATGCACTGATTCATTTCTTCATGTATTCAAATATGTACCGAGTGCCCATGGTGTAGCGCTCATTGGCTAGATGCTAGGACTGTAGCAGTAGCAAGCAGAGTCTCTGCTTTCCAAAGAAGCACTGACAAAGGCTCAGCACTGTTGTATTTTGGATCTGTTAAAAAAAAAAAAGGTTGTACGGCTCTTAGCTTTGTAGAAAGGGGCCTGTACAATCAATAAAATGGCTTACCAGATTACAGAGATTTCTTACAGCCAGAGAAAAAAAGTCGCCACCCCTCTGCTGGTGTAAGTAATACTTGGTCGTAACTCACTTCTCATGATACCTTGTGATTGGAAAAGCAAATCTATCCAAACAACAAATGACTATGTCACAGAAAGATCATTCACGCAGCAATTTCACATCGGATACAGTTATGAAGACAAAAATAACAAACAGAAGTAGTCACACAACCAACACATTCTTAGTTTCTCCTTCATGGTATCTAAAAGCTATGCAGCCATTATTGAAGGAGGGACAAGATGTAACCAGGAAGAAAACAGAACAACATCTAGAGATGAGTGGACAGGGCCTGACATAATACTCCCTTCCACTAATGCTCTTTGACCTCTAACTTGAAGAAGCTGGACTCTGAGAAAGGACAAACCATCTGCCCATCCCTTCCAACAACCCTGCTAAAGCCATTCTAACACAAAGGAATGTCAGAACTGAAATAATCATAATGCATTTGTCCTTAGCCTGTTTACGGAAAGATCAGTCATTGCTCTGCACAGCAATTCCAATTTTAAAGTTCACTGTGCTAGAAAAAGTTGTTAGAGCTCTGTGATTCTTACTTTTCTCATCCAAGACAGGTAGGAGGTGAGAAGTTTGTGAACTATACAAAAATCCACATTTCAGCAGTATCGCAGAGCTTTCTTTTAGCCTTCTGTACTTCGTCTCTTCCTGTAGCACAGAGAAAGCTCCCACCCCTACGGCCTGCCCTCATTCTGACAACAAAAATTAAAAGAGCAGCAGTAGCAGCAGCAAAGATGACAAAGAGAACAGCCCAAGGCCAGTGAACACCTGCCCTGCTGTCTGAGGAGGACCAGGCCTCCTGGGGAGTGGTGGATCAAGTCTAGTCTGGTCTGATCATCTTATAAGGCATCAATGACGGTTTTCAGGAAATGGACTTCTGTGGGCCACCCTACTGGGCTCCCAGGCTCTGACATGTGGCTGGGTTCAGCCAATAGAAGGCAGAGGCATAAAATTAGAGAACAGAAGCATCAGAAGTTGGGGCAATTGTGTTCTCTCTGCTCCTTTATTCTCCTACTGCAGGGCTTCTCAGCCTTAGTTCTACCTGCTTTGGGGCTGAATAATTTCCCTGTCATGAGGGGTCATGTGGAGCATTTTGAAGCCTCCATGGCCTTGTATCAGTAACACCTTCCTCAAATTATGACTAAGGGAGAAACCAATGATGCCTCCAAACATCTCCAGTGTCCCCTAGCAAGCTGCACTGAGTCCAGTCAAAAAGTACTGCTCTGAGCCAGGTGTCAGTGGCTCATGCCTGTAATCCTAGCTACTCAGGAGGCTGAGATCTGAGGATCACAGTTCAAAACCAGCCTGGGCAGGAAAGTCTATGAGACTCTTATCTCCAATAAACCACTAGAAAACCAGAAGTGGTGCTTTGGCTGAAGTGGTGCTGTGGCTCAAGCGGTAGAGAGCTCGCCTTGAGCTGAAGAACCCAGGGACAGTGCCCAAGCCCAGAGTTCAAGCCCCATGACTGACCAAAAAAAAAAAAAAGTACTGCTCTGGGATAAGGTAAAGCCACGCGCACAACCATGTTCACTGCTGCACTATTTACCACAACCAAGCTTGGAAATAGTCCAGATGCTTTTCAACAGACAAATGGAACAAGAAAATGTGATACACAATGGAATTTTACTCATCAGTCAGGAAGAATTATGTCACTTGGAATGTGACATGGAATTATGTCACTTGTAAGGCAATGGATGTACCTGGAAAAAAAAAAAATCATGTTACGTGAAGTAAGACAGGCCCATCTAGTCAAATGTAGAAGTTAGATCCAATATGTAAATACATAATGTAAATGTATACAGGCTCATATGTATATGTACACAAATGTATTAACTGAAGCATGGAGGATGCAGGGTGTAACTCCTCTGAGCTACTGTCTTAGTTTATCAAAATAAATATTAGGAAGCTGGTACTTGAGGCATGTGGGGGTGAGATCAAGGGTTATAAGGCAGATGAATAGGGAGAGGAAGGTGGGAGACTGCAGTCATAATATTCAGTGTATATATATATATATATATATATATATATGTATATATATATGTAAAAATGGAACTAGAAAAATTGAAGAAATGAGTAGGGTTGGTAGAGATGGCGGAAAATGACAAGAGTGGGAACATTGATCAAGATGCATTGCACTCATCAGCTGCCTTTGAAATCCCTTTGAACAACTATTTAAAGATAATTCTAATAATAGAAAAGATCTTCCACTATATATATAGCACTTTCATTTAGTTCCTGTCTCTAACCCTTCAAGCAGGTAGCTAGGAGTCCTTGACAGGTGTGTTTCAGACAATATGCAACTCCATCTCATCTATCCCAGGAGTAACTGCATTCCTTAGAAGAATGTGAACCTCCAAACAGCAGTGACCAGGGCCTCTGTACTTGACACACCCTACCCAGCAGGTTTCTAGTAGCACAGTGTTACCATCACTGAGGAAGTCCTTCTAGGTGTCTAGCTGGATCCCTGTGGCCTTAGTGAAATACTCTCTTGCCCAGCTGCTTTGAAGAGAGGCACAACACCCCAGCCACACTCTCCACCCCCAGCCTCTCTCTCTCTCTTAATGACTCCTCACATCTGCAGGCAATTTCCTCACAGGGAATGAAAGGCCCAGGAGGTTTCAGAATTGGCACGAGTGCCTTGTGGTTAACCTGTGGCTGGCGGCAAATGCTGCTAGGCCCCAGGTTCCAACAATCACCTCGAAATGAGGTCTGCCTTTGCCTTCACTTAAGGACTGTAACAATTGCTTTCTCTCCCTCAGAAATAGAACCTTAGAGATGAACTGCTCTTCAGGTAGTAAATGTGTGCGCCAGTTTCCTGAGCGTTCCAGGAGGAGGCACCTGGCTCCTCTTGCAAAGCCGATAGGAAGGAGCAGGCATGTAGTCATCATGCCTACGCGCTTTCCAAATTCCCTGCAAAAGGTGGAGGGCCAAGACTGAAGACTGAGCTAGGACCCCAGAGTGCAGCAGGGCCAGGGCATTTGGGCTGTCTGACTCCAAGTCTGTACCTGTCATCTACGAGTATTTAATATCAGTGATGCTGACCTGGAGTAACTATCAAGTGACCCATGTATGCCAACTGGGCATGCTGGCCAGAATGACCCATCAGGTGCATACCAGGTATAAGGTCTGGTTGTATTTAGATGCTGGCATCATTTCACCAATTCCCAAAAGGTTCGTGGTACTGCTTAGTATTTGTGGCATCCTGTTTCTTATGGACTTGAATGTGGAGTTAGGATGCTGGCCACCAGATTTCATCACCGTGCTTGTTTTTACCAAGCTAGATGTCCATAGAAGTGGGGGAATCAGGGAAACTCTGCTCCTCCAGGTCCACCCTCTCCCCCAGTAAGCGGGTGCTGCATGCTGACATGCACTCCAAGGAACAGAGAACCATGTGATGGATCTTTGGCCCTCACTCCTAGAACAGCATGACAGGTTGTGGTGAGGACCACAGCATCCTTGACTGTAAGCCTGATATGACTTGTGGGTCCCCCTCAGGCTTCTCTGGGACAGTGCAGAAGCCCACACCTCTGTCCTATGGCTGGTGGAGGAAATCTCACAGTTCTGTCATCGCTTAGCTCCAGCTCTGAAGTCTGACAGCTCTAGTCTGAAATGTCAGCTCAGAACAAAATCACAGCCTTGCTCTGGGCTTCCATTGTTTCATCTGCAAAATGAGGTTGAGCTTCCTTTTTTTTTTTTTGGTTTGTTTTTTAAGTCTTTCTTAGGATCTTTTTGATTTGTGCTATACTCTTCATTCATTAAAAATATGCATACCTTAACTGTGCAATTGGATACATTTCTCTGTATGTACATATGCATATAGCTGCTATCCAAACTGATAGGAAACTGATCTCTGTCCCTTCAGAGCGATCTCATTCCCAATTCAAGGAAATACTGAACCCCAATAGGCAAACACTATTCTGACTTTTATCATCATTGTCATAGTTTTGCCTAGTCAACTGTCATAAAAACAGAACCACATAGTATGGACTCTTGTATCTAGTTTTCTCTCTTTAGTATAAGGTTTTGAGGTCAATCTACATTACTGCATATATTAGTAATTGGATCATTTCTGTTATTAAGTAGTATGCAACTCTGCAGTTATACAAATCACAAGTTTTTTGACCATTGTCTTTCAGGTGGCCATTAGGTTGTTCAAGCTTGGAGCTACTGTGAGTAAAGCTTCTGTGAGCACTCTGTTTGTTTAAAGTATATTCTATCGTTATTGTAGAGGTGATGCACAGAGGGGTTACAGTTATATAAGCCAGGTAATGAAGTACTTTTTTCTTGAACCATGTCCCCCATGCCCTTGCCTTGTCCCAGTTTTTCCCTCCTGTCCCTACCCACCCACAAGTTGTATAGTTTGCATATGCTCATACAAAATAATGCTTCACAAAATGAACTCCAAGAAATGGAAACAAGATTATTTTTGTTGTTATTGCTGTTTGTGTTGCCTTTTCCTTTTGTCTCGTTTGTTAGTTTTATGGGTTTGGGGAGGGCAAAGGGGGGCATAGAAAAGGTGGGACAGTGGGTGAACAAATGCAGCAGTGGTACTCACTAGACATTATGTGGAAAATGAACTCTACAACTTGCTAGCACTCTTGTAGACATGTGTTCCTTTCTCTTGAATTTGTTCCAAGGTCTAGGTCTAAATTTCATGGCATGTTTGAGTTGTCCATTGGCATCTTTTGAGGTTCTGAAGGCAATGGAATACCAGCATGTTCTGCCCCTATCCATCACCCTCATCACTGGGCCCTAATGATGCCCCCAGTCTCAGAGCTAAATGTCCTCCTCTAGGGCTATGGACCATCCACCCCAAACTTCTTTTAGTGCTTTGAAGATGTTTTGTTCTTTCTCCTTTCCTGGCCTTCAGAACAATTTAAAGCCAGATGACTGTATCAACTTTATATAGAAATACCTTTTAGAAAGATTGAAGACTTAACGGCAAAACAATAAAAATGCTAGAAGAAAATCTGGAGAATATGTCCATATTTTCTCACGGCTCCATAAAAAGACAATAATGCTAAAAATAAGAGGGAAAGATTGAAATGAACACTGAAATCTTCTGTAAAGAAAGAATATAAATAAAATATGTGTGCTAAAAACAAAAAAGCATATTAACCAATACTAACCTTAATATGCAAAGAGCTTCTTACAGCAAAATATTAAATGTGTTAACTTCCAGCAGAACAAAATACATAAACTAGAGGAAGTAGATCTTTTGTATATTCCTGAATGAATTATAAACCAACACCTTTCTAAGAAAACATTCTTAGGATTAAAAAAACACCATTGTGATACAGTCAAGCAATTTAATTTCTAGAAAGATGTCCTAAGGAAATGGTTGTGAGGTAAGCAGATAAAACAGGGGTCAAGTTTGCTGTATCCACTTGTAGGACAGGCTCATCAAACCACTCCTGCCTGAGGAACACTGCAGGACCCTAACTTACCATCTATGGCCATCAGAAGGCACTGATAAATCCCTTGCAGGCCAGACAAATGAGTGTCACATCCTGATAATAGGGATGGTTGTTCAGCAAAATAAAATCCCCCTTAAGCCAGGCGCTGGTGGCTCATACCTGTAATCCTAGCTACTCAGAAAACTGAAATCTGAGGATCATGGTTCAAAGCCAGCCCGGGCAGGAAACTACTTGAGACTCTTATCTCCTATAAACCACTAGAAAACCGGAAGTGGCACTGTGGCTCAAGCGGTAGAGTGCTTGCCTTGAGCTGAGGAGCACAGGGAAAGCACCCAGACCCAGAGTTCAAGCCCCACCACTGACAAAAAACAAAAGAAAGAAAGAAAGAAAGGAAGGAAGGAAGGAAGGAAAGAAGGAAGGAAGGAAGGAAGGAAGGAAGAAAGTCCCCCTTAATGGCACATGTGTGGTACTATGCTTGGCTATGCCAAAGTGAACTTTCAGGGGAGACCCTCTAATTCAGACTTCATGTTATGCAGGTCATATCATTAATTTAATTATAATGGGATGCATTGTGGGAATTGGCATTTGCAATCAAAAATCTGTTACAAATGCAAATCAAAACAACACTGAGATTCTACCTCACCACAGTTAGAATTGCCATTATCAAGAAAACTGACAATAACAGATGATGATAGGGATGCTGCCAACAGGAACGCTATTAGACTGTTGGTGGAAATGTAAACTTGCTCAACCACTCTGGAAAGCAGTGTGACGTTTCTCTAAATACTGAACATTGAACTTCCATATGATCCAGCAATTCCACTCCTGGGTATTTATCCAAATGACCACATACCAGGCCACACTAAAGCCACCAGCACAATCATGTTCATTACAGCACTATTTACCATAGCCAAGCTATGGAATCAACCCAGATGTCTCTCACTGGGTGAATGACTCAAAAAAATGTAGTATACATACACGATGGAATTCAGAAGGAATGCTATTATAATATTAGTAAGGAAATGGAAAGGCTTGGAAAAAAATTACATTAAGTGAAGAAAGTCAGATCCAAAGAAACATAGGTTACATGGTTTCCCTCATTTGTAGTAACTAGAATGTGCCTATAAATCTACAATAAATACATTGATTAGTTTTAAAAAAATATACTGGAGCATGATAAATTATACGGGTCTCTACATATATTCACATGGTGAGAGCAACAAAGTCATAAGAGCAGATCACAAAGGCTCAATAGCTATGTGCATATGATCATATAAAATGATATTTTACAAAATGAACTACAAGAGAGCAAGGAATGTGGCTTAATGGTAGAGTGCTTGCCTAGCATGCATGAAGCCCTGGGTTCAATTTCTTATTACCATATAAGCAGAAAAAGCCATTAAGTGGCGCTACGGCTCAAGTGGTAGAATACTAGCCTTGAGCAAAAGAAGCTCAGGGACAGTGCCCAGGCCCCAAGTTCAAGCCTCAGGATTGGCAAAAAAAAAAAAAAAATTAAAAATAAACTACAAGAAAAGGAAACAAGATTTTTTTTCTTATTGCTGTTTTTGCTGACTTTTCCTTTTGTCTTAAATGAATTATATACCCTGTGGGTGGGGATGGGAGGTAAAAACAGAAAAAATGAGGAAAGGGATGACATGGCTCAAAATAAAATGTACTCATTACTTGAATTATATAATTATAACCCCTCTGCACATCACCTCTACAATAACAATAAAATATATATTTAAAACAATCTGTTACATAACCATGACCTGCCATTCAAATCTGTCCATCACTGTGGGAGGGGTCCTTTGACCCTCCCCTCAACTCATCAACTTGTGTGTGTGTGTGTGTGTGTGTGTGTGTGTGTGTGTGTGTGTGTAAGTGCACGTGCATCACGCACGCATGCACGCGCTATTCTTAGGGCTTGAACTCAGGACCTAGGTGCTCTCCCTGAGCTTTTGAGCACAAGGTTAATGTTCTATTACTTAAGCCACAGCTCCACTTCCAGCTTTTTGCTGGTTAATTGGACAATCCTCAGATCTCAGCCTCCTGAGTAGCTAGGATTACAGGTGTGAGCCACAGTGCCTGGCCAACTCTATGAACTTTAAGTTGTCACAGACATCATTCCTCTTGGCCTTGGAGCTCTCTTGTCAGGCCCCTCCTACTTTACTCCCATTTTACTTTCACTTCAATAAACCTGTGCTGTGTCTCAATTCTTCATTCAACGTGCCCAAGAACTTGGAAGGATGCCCAACTGAGACCACCACCCAATATCAGTTGGAGAAAAGTATGAAGGTATACAATAGTTGTTCGTGATAGAAGTACTTATAAAAATGTTAAAATTGGAAGCAACCTAAATATCCATAAATAGAGTAGTTGTTAAATTAATTATATTACATGCATAGTGGAATAAAATAAGGCCATTAAAGTGATTGGGTGACTAGATCTCTATTGTGGAGAGGGGCTCACACCTGTTTTCAGAGACAAAAGCAGGTTATGATCACTAATTTATGACTCCATTATGCTAAATGTGCATGCATATACACCTACTTACAGTAAGAATTTGGAAAGTGTTCTATCCATGGTTGGTTAAGACATTTATCTCTGAGACTTAACATAAGAAAGATTTCTTTTTGTTTCTATTATGGTCCAATAGGGTCTGTAATGGGTTCTGACTTGTTGGGTCATTGAAGAGCCCAAGATCCTCGTGTCCATGGCTCTTTGTCCTCACTGTTTTTGAGTCTTCCCTGTGTTCCCTGCATGTGACTATGAGAAGAAGGAAGAGATAATGGATATGGGGTGTTGGAAGGGCCAGGGTTGGAAGTGGCTCAACTCTGCCCATATACCCAAGAATAAACAGCCCTGTGGCAGCCATAGCATCAAGGAGTTGCTGAGAGTTGCACCCTGGCTGCTCAATACTTATTTCCTATCTTCCATGGAAGGAATCAAAAAACAACTCCAAAGTGGTTAGGCAGGCTAAAAAATGTGTAGTAGCTTTGCTTTATCCTTTCTCTCTTGTGGTTTGTCTGAATTCTCCCCCTAAGGACTTGTGTTAGTTTTTAAATGAAGGTAAAAATGCCCAGTAAAGCTATTTCTAGTTTGACAAATATGAAGATGAATTAGACATTGTTGCACTTTGGTGGCTCTTTTGCCCTGGGTCCTTGGTGTCAGGACTATGCTAACATAGTAGTTCTTCTTATCCATGGGGGAAATATAAGAACCCCTAGTGGATACAGTGGATACTTGAACCCATGGTAATGTTGAGCCTTATATGTGGCATATTTATTTCTACATTTGTTAACTTGAACATACTTATTTATATTAAATGCTCTGTGAGAAATTAAGCATTGTAAGTAATAATATATACATAACAATTATAATCATATATTGTAATATAATTTCTGGCATCACTACTTTATGTTTTCAGGCCATTATTAATACATAAACAGAAGTACTGAGATCCAGACAACAGGACAGTCAAGCTGTTAATGCAGACAGTAGCTAAGTGACTGATGGAAGGGCAGCTTATACCCTGTGGACACACTGGATAGAGACGAACATCCCACACGGGATGTAGAGAGATGAGGAGAGAAGTCATCACACTACAAAGAACAGGGCAGGAACTGTTGCTTCCACTTAATATTGTGGTTAGCCATAGGGAACTGAAACTATGAAAATGGAGATTGCAGAAAACAGAAAGGAAGGCGACCCTGACACCTCCCTCATTGTGCTGCATATTCCAAACGCTGCAGATGCCAGCCCTTCATGCAGCTCAGAGCCCACAGCCTGGAATTCTCGCCATGTCTGTGAGGCGTCAAGCATAGAAGAAAACCCCCCTGTTGCTTTCTGACAGGGCCTCTTCTGTCAGCGGAGGTGCACAAGCCCACTCCATCACTCAGAGGAATACACTCCTCCCAATCACCATTTGTCACTGTCAGCCCGGGGAGCAATTATATGCCAGCCAGCCACAAATAAACAGACAGCAGCATCACACAGGAGATGACAGGCAGACACATTGTACCATCATGGCCAGCCATGATGGAGCCTCTGGGCATGGGTGCAGAATGGACCCTGATGAACAGAGCGAATCACTTGAGTCCCTTGAGAGTCATCTCATTCTCTGTCATCATCTGTTCATTTCAGGTCATATGAAAGGATTCAAGAAAAAACCTTCCTCCAAAATGGAATGGTTATAAACCTTCTAATAAAAATGCATTTAAAGAAATACCATGATGTGCCAAGGCTTCTCCAATGGCTATTCCATCCAAGGGATCCTTCTCTTGAGCTGAAGACCTTCCCGACCAGCAGAAAGACGGTAGGTTGGTCTGGGGCCTGTGCAGCCCTGGGGTTGTGTGTTTTTGCAGGTCTGCCCACAGCGAAGCCTTCCTAGCTGGGGCCTGTAACCTTTCTGCCTACAAAATGGCTGTATCATCTCAACTTTTATTAATGCAATTTCGTTCACTTCAAATACATTCTCACATCCTCCTTGCTCCTTCTTGGCACACTTAGCTCTTGCTATTAAATTTATTCCCCACCACACACATACACAGACACACAGACACAGATACACAGACACACAGACACAGACACACACACACACACACACACACACACACAGAGCACACAGCTGAAGCAAGTAGCAGATCTGAAGCTATAAATTATGCATTTTCAACCTCAATTTTGGCTTTGTGTTGTTTCAAGCTTTTCCTTCCTTCCTTCTCTCTCTCCCTCTTTCCTTCCTTCCTTTCTTTCTTCTTTCCTTCCTTCTTTCCTTTTTTCCTTCCTACCTCCTTCCCTCATTTCCTCCTTCCCATCCTTCCTTCCTCCCTTCACTTCCTTCACTGACCAGGGCTTGAACTTAAAGCCTGAGCACTATCCCTTAGTTATTTTGCTTAAGGTTAGTGCTGTCACTTGAGCCACAACTCCACTTCCAGCTCTTTGTTCTTTAATTGTAGATAGTCTCTCAGACTCTCCTGCTTGGGATAACTGCAAACCATGATCATCAAATGAGGACTATTTGTATCATCTTCACAACTTTTCTATAACCTTAAAATTATTTCACAATTAAAAGCTTATTATATAAAAGAAGAAGAAAGCTGGGCATCAGTGAATCACACCTATAATCCTAGCTATTCAGGAGGCTGTGGCCTGAGGATTGTAGTTCAAAGCCAGCCTCAGGCAGGAAAGTCCTTGAGATTCTTATTTCCAATTAATCACCAAAAAGAAGTGGAGTTGTGGCTCAAGTGGTAGAATGCTAACCTTGAGCAAAAAAAAAAAAAGCTTAGGGACAGTGCCTATGCCTTGAGTTCAAGCCCCAGGACTAGCACAAAGAAAAATCAAAAGCTTATTACTTAGCCAGGCACTGGTGGTTCATACCTGTAATTGTAGCTACTTAGGAAGCTGAGATCTGAAAAACAAGGTTTGCAGAGAGCCCATGGAAGATAAAACCAGCAAAAAAGTAGAAATGGAGATGAGGTTCAACTGGGAAAGCAACAAACAGCCTTGTGTGAAATAGCAAAGTGAAAACACAAAGTCTTAAATTCAAGTCTTGTCTGAACACTCACATGTACATGCACACACACAGAGCTTATTATAAACAATAATAAATAAATATACTTCAATGTCATGGAGCCATATGTTTGCATTTATTTGTTTCTGCATTCTAGCTTGCCCTACTGAATGTGCAGTTCCTTCTCTGTGAAAGTCCTGGTCACATTTTAGAGCTCAGCTCCAACACTAAGTTCTCCACTAAGAGGTTTTCTGATTCCTAGGGGTCAGCCATCCTTCCATTGTGTAATTGCCTTTTTCCATAACACTCTAGAGAAGCAATAATGGGCCTCCCTATTTCCCAAATCAAACTGAGGTCTTCTTAAATCAGAAGTCTTGTCTCCGTAAGCTACATTATGCCTTCTGGGGCTCAGAAATATTTGGACAATGAGTTAATGCCAACCTCATCTACGTATGTGAGCCATTACTACACCAGCTAGCCTGAAACTGCTCCATTAACTCTAAAGTACTGCACAGATGTACAGGATGATTAATCAGTTGCAAAGTATTTATTGATCACCAGGCCTGCTTTACGGAGGTGATATATTTTTCTGGTCGCCTACAGTGTCTGCATTGTCTCATGATTGTGATTGTTTTAATTAGTATTGATACAGCAAAATGGCTGTCCTTCGGACATCCAAAAGCATTAAAGATGGGAGCTTCTGTGGATTGAGTGCCTACTGGGTATAAGGCAAGCATGTGCTAGGGGCTTTCACTCCTGACATTTCACTGAAATCCAGCAGAATTCCTCAAGGTGGGAATTATGATCCTCCACTTTACAGGTAAGAAAATTGAGGAGCAGAAAGAATGTGATGTGTTTACCACCGCTCACTTCGTAAATAAAGCTAGGTCTCCAAAGTCTACCTCTAACCTGTTTCCTCTCAAAACAGCATCCTGATGTATGATTGATTGCTAGGCTCCACTAAGAACTGTCATAAAAATAAATCCAATTTTTTCTGTGCCCCTCTGGGTTGGCTCTCAAATAAAAACTGAATGCCAGAGCTCAAACAAACTGCCATAAACTAAAGTCCAGTTCTTGGAACTAGGGCTTAGAGGTCAGGGGTGCATACCCTAGGTCTACAGAGACCACCTTAGTCTAAGACGTGAAAGCCAGGATCCTTCAAGTTTTCTGGAATCTTCTGGGAATAAGAAATCTTTCATCTCTTAGGACATGTGAGTGCTATATTAAGTACCTTGCAGAGAACAGTTCACTGAGCCCATTCAACAACTCTAGGAGAAGATTTTACCATTTTACCATTGTCAGAGATGACAAAACTGAGCATCAGACCTGTTAGGCAATGATGACTGTAATAAATAATTTGCTATGAGAGTAAAGACTCAACGCTTCCTTTCTTAATAGACATTTAGTGCAAAAATGATAGTGGGTTCTCTTAAGGAATTTTTGGCCAGAGCGATGATGTTGTCTAAGTAGAAATAGCAGAGGGCTCCTTGGCCCCAGTACTTTCCTGGTTATCACCTGGCTCTGACTTACCATGATCTGTGGTCAACATTTTGTCATCTCCTCATGAAGACAGTTGATGTTATCTAAAACCTATTAACCTGAATTCTCTCAAAGTCTCCAATTCTAGATATTACCTGCTCATCCTCTGAACAAGATGTGTGGCTGGGAAGGTGGGACTTAAGGTGACCAGTATAGCAAAACATTCAGAATGAATCTCCATTTAGGCTCCTGTGCATTACAAGATAGTCTACGCACTGTGAACATTCTATAACTCATAAACGGAGGGAGATGTTTAGGGCTGGAAAAGAATAGAACCACCTTGCTGCAGAGTTGCTTGCATACCCCAGCCCTGCATCAGTGTTCAAGGCTTAGTGAGCAAAGCATGCATCCAGCCCTCCCCCAGACAGGTAGTTTTTATACCATACACTTGTTCTCCTGCTGTCTCAAGCAGTCAAGTTTTTTCTGTATGCCTACACATGCTAGGAACTTGGGTCAAGACTTTATGGTAGGACACCTATTGTAAGTCCTCATTAGCCTCTTTTTATTTTCCCTTTCAATATCCAAGACATTGTCATAATTTCTGTGTACATAAATGATTATCTGTTTAACATCTGACACAATTGTTATGCTCTGTATTACACAAAAATGCCTTATTCAGAACTCTACATCCAGCACCTAGCACAGTAAATAGCACATTGAACATGTCTTTCTTCTCAAAGAAATTAGCAGTTATATAGAACTATTTGGAACATCTCACAATTTGCTCAAAATTTTACTCTCCTTTCATCAGGATAAATCATCGGATGATTTTATCTATATTGGAGAGTAGGCAAATATTCAATGGGGCAAAGACTAAATGTAAATACGATTTCATTTTACATAAGAGACTTAAGCATCTGAGGAATTTAGTATCCAAAAGAGGTCCTGAAGATTATCTACCTTAGATAATGAGGGATTATCCATCCAGTGTGGGCTCTCTTCTAAGTGACTTTCCAGTTCTTCCCACCCAAAGAAAGGCTTGGTATTTTGACTTGGCCTCATGACTCATTTTGGCTCATAGAATGAGACAGAGGTGATAGCATGACCACTTGGAGACTCTACAGCTCTCTATTTATCTCCTATGCTACTGTGAGATGAAGTTCTGAGTGGTTCACTTGTCCAGAGGGAAGAGATGGAGATGCTGGAGCAGTCAGAGAAACCTGCAGGTCTAATATCCAGAAAAGAGCCATCTCATTTTAGACCCTCAACCAGACGAGTAAACAAGCTCCACTAGGACTACCCAACTTGCACCCAGATTATAGTCAATGCATGAAATGTTCCCCAACAAGATCATGTGGTGAATTCTAGGTCCCCAGCTAGTGGTGTTATTGTGGGAAGTGATGGAAGTGTTAGGAGGTAGTAGGTCGTGGGTATAGGGGAGTACACAGCTCTTCCTTCCTGTCTCACATTCCCTACTTCCTGTATATCTTTCTCTACTTCCTGGCTGCCATAAGGTGAGCTATTTCGCTCTGACACGCCACCATGATGTTCCACCTCACAGAAGCCAGCTGACTGTGAACCGATCTCTGAAACTGAAAACCAAAATAAATTTCTTCTGCTTTAAATTGTTTCTCTCAGGTTATTTGTCATGGTGACAACAAAACTAACACACATAAGATAAGTCAATGCTCACTGCTGCTTGGCACTTAGACAGTGGGCCTCATTTCTTACAAAGGAAAGGCTGACAAATGCAGATGAATATGTCTACACTACAGAAAAAGCCACAACAACTGACAAGGTTAACTTGGACAACATTACAAAGTAAGAAATAAAGCTAGTATTTAGAGTCATACCTGCCCATTTCCAGGTGCTGCCAACACCCCCTATCATCCCCTTCCATCCTTTGGAAGGACACAGAGTCCTTCCTCCCAGCAGGGCATCCAGTGTGTGTCTAGGCCATCTTTCCCATCTGTCCCTTCTTGACAGTAGCACAAAGGTGACGCAGGGGCAGATGCTGTCCTGAGTCAGGATATTATACCTAGAAGCCCTGCTTGTCCTTGCTGAGTAACTACCCTTTACTCCAAAACTCTAAGCAGCATGTCCAGATATCCCTCACTTTAATGTGTAAATGCCATTGCAACTAAACAACCCACATCCACCAGGTAGGCTATCTCCAGGTGATTAATGCATCTCTCAGGTGGTGAGAACCACTTAATCTTCAGCTGCAAGTTTCTGACTCCGCCAAATGCAGCTCTAATCGCCCACAAATGCACTGCCTGATGGGCTTTTATTGCTTAATTACCAAGGTGAGAGGCTCGTAATTAATAAGCCATTTACTTCTACATTTACATGTTTCCGGAAAATGTCGTCAAAGATTTTTCGAAGGAAAGTCACAGTTCTTTGTCATCTTATTCTTCTCCTACCTGAAGCGTTCCCTGGTTCTCTAATTTTGTTGTCTGCTGCTTCTTGTACCAGTATCATAAAAGACTCCCCAGTTTATTCCCTCCTTCCACTTGCTGATACTGAACTGGCATTAGAGAAAAGTTCGTGGTAGGCATCATTATCAAGATTATAGGGCAACTGCACAAGAACAAAAGTAAATTAGAACAGTAATCATGTAGGTGTGTATGAATACAAGAGGAAGAAGCATTGGAAACTGAGACTTGTTCAAGACCACCCTTAGGATATATGACAAAATGAGCCTATTAGACACTGTGAATATTCCAAGCCTAATCAGCTCTTGGCGTCCACTACCTTGTGTTTTTGCACTCTGCATCTGTGGATCCAACCAACTGTGGCCCATGTACCAGGGGAAGCAGTTAGGTTGATTTACACAGAAGGACTGTACTGCATGCACATCTATTGTATCTCTGTAAAGTAGCCAAGACATCTAGCAGCCTAAATGAATTAGTATCCTCAGTAAGCACCACTAATGGAGTAATTTTAGTTGAACAAATACAAATTTTCATTTCCTTTACAAACCAAGTGACTGTGGGTTTCTAATATGTAACTTTCACTACATATAAAAATGAACATCTGTGAACTCCAGGAAATGGAAACAAGAGATGTTTTCTGTGTTGCCATTTTCTTTTCTTTTCTTGTCTTGTTTGTTCATTTATCTGTCATTGGGAACATAAGGGGAGGCACAGAAATGGAGGGACAAAGAATGAACAAATGCAGCAGGGTTACTCACTAGACACTATGTTGAAAATGAACCATACAACTTATGGGTGGAAGTGGGAGGAAAAAACAAAAAGAAATGCCCTCTCAGCCAGGTACCAGTAGTTCACAGACATAACCCTAGCTACTGAGATCTGAGGATCGTGGTTCAAAGCCAGCCCAGGCAGAAAATCCCTGTGAGATTCTTATCTCCAATTAATCACTCAAAAACTGGAAGTGGAGCTGTGGCTCAAAGTGGTAGAGCTCCAGCCTTGAGCAAAAGAGCTCAGGGGAAGCACCCAGGCCCTGAGTTTAAGCCCCCTACAACCAACAAAATAAAAGAGAGAGAAAGAAAGAAAGGAAGGAAGGAAGGAAGGAAGGAAGGAAGGAAGGAAGGAAGGAAGAAAGGAAAGAAGGAAAGAAAAAAAAGAAAGAAAGAAGGAAAGTGCCTCTCTTCTTGACTTATGTAACTGTAACCCCTCTGTACATTACCTTTTTAATAACAATGAAAAAGTGAAGAATAAAATGAACATCTGTGAAATTCACTTGCTGTGTGCTAACAATGCACGGGTCTAAAGATGTGCATAGTCCTTGCCAATCCCTGTTGGTAAAAGTCTTTGTCAGGACCGAGCCTGATGTCCAAGAACCCCACTACTGGACTCAGATCCCACGGAGAGGCCTTCATTCCTGTGGGGAGCAATTTGATCCTCACAATAGAGGAACACCGTCATCTCCAGTAGGAAGGCAAGGCAACAAAATTTTTGACTTTTGTCATCATGCTCATCTCCCCTCATACATACACATACACGGAGCTACTGAGTCTTCCAGTGACAGAAACTAACAAAGGGGCCTCTACCCATGAACAGCTCTACTGTCTGTATGGGGTCCAGAGACTCATTATATCATCTTTTGTGGGGGTAAGGAGGGTACACACATGCCAGTACTGAGGCTTGAACTCAGGGCTTTGAACTATCATGGACTTTCTTACCTGGGCTGGCTTCAAACTGCAATTGTCAGCTTCCTGAATAGGTAAAATTACAGGCATGATCCATTGGGGCTGCCTGTCATTATATCATTTTATCCATCTTACCCTGTTTTATCTATCTATCTATCTATCTATCTATCTATCTATCTATCTATCTATCTATCTATCTATCCATCTATCCATCTATCTATCTATCTTTCATTCATTCATTTATTTTGGTTCTTGGGACTGAACCCAGCTATCCTAGGAAAGTACTACTTGAGCTATGTCCTGGAGATGGGGGTCTTGCTCCCTTTGCCATCTTCCTGACTGTGCCTTCTGAGGAGTGGGGATTACAATTGTATGCCACCATATGCAGCCCTAGAGCGTCTTTAGAACCCTATTCTTCCCAGGTTCTTTCTACTCCACTCCAGACTTTGCCTCATCTAATCTTGACAGATTAAAAGAACAACAACAATATTATTGTTTTTACAGAAAAATGAGGAGCTTGCAGACAGTTAGAAGCTAAATGCGTGTGGATGAACTACTAGGTATAACAAATGTGAACTCTCCTCCTCTGGCAGTCTTATTTTCTCCTAATTGTTTATCCTTTGTGCACATGTTATAGAAAGCATAATACTTTTCAAACCTGTCCAGCTTCAGCACAGTCCGTTATCAGCAGTTCCTCACAGGCTGTGATGGTGGCAGACATGACAGGGAAGAGCAATCACTTAACCATTGTCCTCCATGAAATGCTCACTTGTTCCTCAGCCTTTCTTAACACAGCCACATTTCTGCGATGGATACTTCGGTAGGCAGCATCATGTCCCTGGTTTAAAAATAACAGTGTCCACATCCTCATCCTAACTCCCTGGAACCCAGGAATAATGTGAATGTGATACCTTGCATTGCCAAAAGACACTTTAACAGATTAAGTTCATTAATTAAGTTAATTAAGTGATTGAGTTAATGATCTTGAGATGGAGAGATTAGCCTGGATTATTGGGGTGAGCCTGAATGTAATCACAAGGGTCTTTATGAGTGAGAAATGGGAGAAAGAGAGAAAGTGAGAAAGAGAGGAGGGGAGGGGTAAGGGGAGGGGAGGGGAGAGGAGGGAAGAGGAGAGGAGGGGAGAGGAGAGGAGGGGAGAGGAGAGGAGGGGAGAGGAGAGGAGGGGAGAGGAGAGGAAGGAGAGGAGAGGAGGGGAGAGGAGGGGAAAGGAGAGGAGAGGAGAGGAGAGGAAGGGAGAGGAGGGGAGAGGAGAAGAGAAGAGAGGAGAGGAGAGGAGTGGAGAGGAGAGGAGAGGAGGGGAGGGGAGGGGAGAGGAGAGGAGAGGAGAAGAGAGGAGGGGAGGGGAGAGGAGAGGAGAGGAGAAGAGAGGAGGGGAGGGGAGAGGAGAGGAGAGGGATGAAGTGAATCAAGAAAGGGGAAGAGGAGAAACAGGAGGAGAAAAGGACGTGATAAGGGATTGAAGATGCTGTACCACTGGTTTTGAAGCTGCATTCTCTTCTGGCACCTCCAGAAAGAATACACTTTGCTGACAAGTACCCTGGATGCCAGGCAAGGTACTGTCATACACATTTTATCTCTGCTCTCTCCTGATCATCATTAATTAACTTTTTAATTACTTACCTCACTTTTAATCAAAGTTAAAATGAAACATGCATGTTGTACAATCTGTGAATTTTTACAAACTGAACACACTGTATAACACCTTGACCAAGAAACCAAATTTTCTCTACATTCTAGGACCCCCTCCCCTTTCTAGGCACTAAATCCCGGGAGGTAAAGCCCATCTTGATGTCTACTGATTTCATCAGGCCCTCCCTTCATAATTTCCTTCCTTCTTCCTTCCTTCCACGCTTCCTTCTTCCTTCCCTCCTTCCCTCCCTCTGTCCTTTCTTCCTTCTTTCCCTCCCTCCCTCTAGCTCACTCTCCCTCCCTTTCTCAGTCTTTCCTTTCAGCCCTGGCCCTCCCTTCCTTGTATCAAACCACTGTCTTTGAAATTATCCCAGCAGGCCCTCCTGCAGGACAAGGGAAGGCGGGGAGATACACTAATATATTACTAGCATTACTAGTGGTCGTAGATTGGTAGGGCAGACTCCCTCTGAGGAGGGCATCCTCTGACTGAGAATGGAATGGGGTACACTGGAGGGGGGACCCTGGAGCCTACAGATGTAGAAAGGAGGCTGCAGAGCTAGGCAGCATGGCAGGCCAAGGGCTGACATTTCCCAGCCAGTCAGAGCTCCATGGCAGCTGGTATTTTATTTAAGACATTCAGGGTTTACAGTTAAAAAGCTATGAGTCTGAACAAATTCTTTAACCGCCAATTTCCTGCAAAGGGCTCTGGAGTTCGCGCTGTTTCCGTCATGTGTTCAATCAAAGGGTATCGGGGACATAACTCTACATTATCACTACTGACATTTCCCAGCCTACTCCATTTTGCTTAAAAAGTGGGTGCCCAAAGATGCCACTTAATGACTTTGGGCATGATGAAAATGTCACTTTGACAAGTAGAAACGTGGAATTACATACCCACCAAAGGTGACCTGTTTAAAAAGAGACAGCAAGGATTGCTCCCTAGCCTCTAAAAGAAGGAGTCATGGGCCATGTCCCCGGGAGGTTACCATGCTCAAGTAGAGGGAGTGAGAGGAAGAGGGCAGGAAGGGTGGCATCAGCTCAGGTGGTATCTGGTCCACAGCAGCACAGCTGGGGGAAGGCTTGGGTGAAGCTGAGGAATTAGAGTAGCCTGGGGCTCAGGGCTGAGAACAGAAGTGGATCCAGCCCTAGCCATGGACGCATAAAGAGACGAAATAAAACAGTAGATCAAGAAGAAAGGTGATGGGGCTTGGCTCCAAGGGGTGGCCCTTTCTTCCATTTAGATGGGGATAGCAGGTAATCCTGCGATCAGGTAAGGTCAAGGTCAAGGATATAGCCAGAATCACAGAAGAGAGGGATCCATGTTCCAAGGAAGGAGATGGGGAAGGGCCAGTCAGAATGGCAGAGCCCAGTTAAATTAAAGGGGAAAGGAGGCTGAGGAGGGTTAAGAGATTAAAGTGGACCTTTCCAACCTTCCCTGAGTTTTCAACGAATGTACCGAACCAGAAGGTTCTTTCAAAAACCTTCCTCATCATCGGCTCTCCAGGCCTTACATCCAACTCAGCATAGGATGGACATACCTATGCTTTCTGGGAAAAATAAACAAAAAAACCCACCACACAATAAATACACTATAGGCTTTGCAACACTATTACAACAATGTTGTAATAGTGTGAATGTTCCAATAGTGTGAATGTTCCAATAAAATTTACAAGGCCGGGCAGTAGGCCAGATTCAATTCACCAACTACTGCTTGCCAATCCCTGATCAAACACATTGCAAAGGCAATTTTTAACCTTCTGAAAATGTCTTAGATGTGCTCACGTCTCTCCAGCCCCATTGCCTACCCCAGTAAGTCAACCATGGTCCTTTCTTTCCTGGATGGCTGCAGTGGCCACACATTGTTTGTACTCCGTTTTCACATCTCCCCTCCCCTGGCTCCTTACCAGGCAGGTCTGATGGGGTCACCTCTGCTCCAAACGCCTCCATGAGGGCCAAGCTTCCAGAAACGGTGCTACACTCTGAGCTGACCTGCCTGACAGCTCAGCTTCCCAGGGGATCATCAGCTCCTGTTCAGTCCTCCATCCTGTCCTGTGCACTGCAATCAAGCCAGTGGTGTCAGAGCCTAACGATTATCAGGAGCCAATGGCTCACACCTGTAATCCTGGTTGTTCTGGAGGCTGAGATCTGAAGATTGATATTCAAAGGCAGCCTGGACAAGAACATCCATGAGACTCTTAACCACCCAAAAGCTGGAAGAGGAGGTATAGCTCAAGTGGTAGAGCACTAGCCTTAAACAAATAGCTCAGGGATAGCACTTAGGTCCTGAGTTCAAGTCCCAGTGCGCACACACACACACATACATACACACAGGGCCTATGGAATATCTTCTATCTCTATTGTAGGGCCCTTTTCCCCCAGGAAATAACTGAGCAGAGACTCCACATGGGAGCTAGTTCCATCCTCATAGTCCAGCCCTCTCCTTACTCAGACACATCTCAGTTTAGGCATCACTTCCTCTGAGCAGCCTTTCCTGATATCCTGAGTTAAGGTCAAGGGCCTTCTCTAGACCCTCTGTTTTTCTTGTAGCTAAACCATGAGCGTCTAGGAGTCATGTTCAGCAGTACATCCACACCTTGCAGCATGATACTGACCCACAGACAGTGCTCAAGAAGTCTCTTTGACGGTCTAGATGCACCAATGAATCAATCCAGTACAATAGGAAGACTGGATTCCAAAGCATATCCATTTGGCCATTCTTTCCCAAATGCTTGTGGCTTGAGTTGACCAGGGAAGGTTCATTTTCTCTGGGGTTCTCTGGGACGTACAGATGTTCTAGCCCACGAGTCACTCAGGTTAGAAAAACAACCTGTCTTCTAGAACTTTCCATGTTTTATAAGGCAAACTATGGTTTAGAAAGACAGAAAGGCACTCATACATGTATATCTTTTTTTTTCCTTCTTAGGAGAATTAATGTAAATTCATAACCATCTTTTCTTCCATGTAGTTGTGATTAATTTTTTTTTGGTCAGCTGTGGGGCTTGAACTCTGGGCTTGGGTGCTGTCCCTCAGCTCTTCAGCTCAAGGCGAGTGCTTTACCGTTTGAGCCACAGTGCCACTTCTGGTTTTCTAGTGGTTTATTGGCGATAAGAGTCTCACAGACTTTCCTTGCCCGGGCTGGCTTTGAACCTCAATCCTCGGATCTCAGCCTCCTGAGTAGCTAGGATTACAGGCGTGAGCCACCGGCACCCAGCTCCGTGATTAATTTTTTTATTCATTCACTCTGCAAATGTTGCCCAAACTTGCAGGAGGTTTCTGCCCCTGAATTGGCTGCTGTCTCCAGAGTTGGCCGACACCCAATTCTTGCCTTCCTGTGGGGAAGACAGGCCATTGGGATATAGTGCAGTAAATGCTATGATAAATGGATGGTCAGGAGAGATTCTGGGGAGTAAAATGAGGAAGAATAAAACTGACAATAAAGTATACTAGAATGTTCAGGTCAAGTAGTATTTTAGATGCGAGTAGATTTAACAGTGTGAAGAAAATCAGGCCAGCACCAAGAAAGTGTACCAATATAAAGACAGTTAAAAAAAAAATAATAAAGCTAGATAGGATGGATTCCTACTGCCGACTGTTAGAGCAGACAGAACAAAAAAGACACAGTAGGCGCTTGGCAAAACTGGATCATAATGTGGTTTGCAAGGAAATCAACTAGCTTTCATGATCCATCCTTGCCACAAAGGGCCATGCGGGTGTTAGGCTTGGTGATGAAGTCAGGAAGCAAGGAACAATGAATGGGTACCTGAGGGAAGAAGCCTGAGAAATACCCAAACAGGGGCGTAGGCTGCCTCCAGGGGGTGGGGTGTGGAGAGAGCAGCAGGCTTGCAGGTCTGCAAACAAGAGAAAGGATGAAAACCTATAGCTTTTCTTCTGCCCCGGGGAACCATTCTGTGTAAATAAAATGATTTCACAGTTTTGAGACACTGAACTCTGCTCTTATTGGAAACACTGAAAGAGGTGGGAGAGTTCATTCCCCTGGCAATGTTATTGTTAGCCTTGGCTGACAGTGATGGCCGCTTCTTTCTGCTTGCTGTGGCCGCCAGGGAGGGTCAAGGCTGCCCCAGATGAAGAGCCGAGCTGAAGGAGAGCAAAAGCATGAAAATGTATGTCCTTCAGATTAAAAGTGGCTGGGACCCAGTGTGGTGGCTCTGGCCTGTAAAGCAAGCAACGTGAGAGGCAGAGATCAGACCATCAGGGTTTGAGGTGCCCCTGGGCACAAGGTTTTGCAAAATGCCATCTCAAACATCTGGCTGGGTGCAGTGACACATGCCAGCCATCCCAGAGATGGAGGGAAGCACAGACAGAAGGATTGTAATCCAGATCAACTCAAGTATAAAAGTAAGATCCTCTCTCAAAAAATAACCCACACACCATGGGCTAATGGAATCTCTCAAGTACTAGAATGCCTGCCAGGGAAGTGTGAGGCCCAATGTTGAACACCAAGTGCCACCATAATAATAACAATTATTACTCTTTATTATCAAATCTTTATTAGTAGTAGTAATAATACTAGTAAGTTGCCAAAGAATTGTCCAGGGAGATGAGATCTCCCTGAGGAAACCCGTGTGTGTGTGTGTGTGTGTGTGTGTGTGTGTGTGTGTGTATGTGTGTGTGTGTGTGTGTGTGTGTGTGTGTGTGTGTACTGGCAGGCACAAGTAAACATACACAACTTTTCAGGAAGAGGCCGGATACTAGCAAGCCAGAATGCGAAGCCCCTGAGGTCATAACGCTCCTGAATGATGCAGCCCTTACACCCAAACAGACACGACAGGTTATTCCTGTCGATGTGCTCATTTTAGAAATGGAAGAAACTGCCACCCAGGGTCAGGGGTATGAGTAGCTTCATGTCAGCTAAGGAGACTCTGTGGGTAGAGATTCAACTCCACTCCGTCTTTCTGGAGAGAAAAACAAAACCAGGGCCTAACCACACATTGTTTTTAATCTTCAGCTCATCATAGTCTATAGAAAGAAAAGTATCTACATGTTAGAGCTACACAGAAGCAGACACACAGAGATGGCAAGTAATTTTCTGGAAGTCATAGAATTAACCAGGTAGGTGGTCATACTCCAATGCTGTCCTTTTCCTTTCTCAGATGGTCTTAGAGATGCCCAGTGGGCATTTCAAGCCTCACATGTTTGAAACTAAACCACTGAACTTCCTCTAGACTTCTACTCTCATGCTGTCCTACCCCTCCAGTTGCCCAGAATTAATTTTCTCTCTTCCTCTCATCTCTTTTCACATCTGCCAAGAATCTACCAGCAAAGCTGTTGGCTGGATCTCCAAGATGTCAAAAATCCCAACCTTTCCTCCAGTACCCTGTTCTCACCTGCTCCATCTTGAATTTGCTGCAATGGCTTCCTCTGCCCTATCTCAACTCAGAGCCTGAATGATCTTTTCTTATATAAAGCCAGTCATCTCATTCATTCTGTTCGAAAGACCCATCACCCATTGTGGGTGGTGGGCAAAAGTTGAAAAGTTCTGCAATGGCCTGAGCCTTGCAAGCTTGTTTGCAGTCATCCACCATGACTTAACCACTTAATCCCCCTCCCCCCTCTCTTTCTCTCTCTCTCTCAAACTCATCCATATTCTACCACAGCCCCATGGCCTCCTTGGAAGCATGTTCCTGTCCCAGGCTCTTTGAACTGTCTGTCCCTACATTATAAAAAATTTCCCTCAATCTTAGAGATTCATTTGGCTAAATCTCTGTCTCCTTTAAAAGTCTCTACAGTCAATTTCCTCCTCGATGAGGCCTACAGTGCTGACCTATTTAAAATGACACACCATCTCTCCTTAAAGCACCCCACTCAAACTACCTCTGTGCATACATCAGCTATACTCATTCATTATGGTATTGATTATTTATCGCTCTCTTTTCCAAGAATGAAAACACCATGAAGGCTAGTAGTGATCTGTTTTTTTCTTTTCCAGGGCATCCCAATATCCAGAACAACAGTTGACCCCATAGTATGTCCCTTGAATTGTATAATCTCTAACTGGTGACTGTGGAGGAAAAAGATTTAAAGACACAGGAAACTGTTCTATATCTTCAAATCATCATCATCATCATCATCCTCTTCATCATCATTATATTTAGTTGTACAAAGGAGTCACCATTCAGCAAGGCAGTTTATGAATACAGTACATCTTGATCAATGTCACCCCTTTCAACATTCTCCCCCACTCCTCCCAACCCCACCCATTCCTCACTTTTCTTAATTTTGTAGGATATGCACTGAACTCTCGATTGCATTCTACTACCCCATCTCCTCTTTATTCGCCAAAATCTTTCTTTTTAATGCTATCTTCTCCCCAGTTCTTCAACAAGAGTCGCTCAAGATGTAATCTTAACGATGAAGTTTGTGCAGAAGAAACTCTGGAGAAGGGCGAATTGTATTGGTTTTAGAAAGGAAAATAAATGTGCTATGGAAAAGCAAAGGTACTTAAGACAAGGCTCTGTAGGTGGAAATAGCTCAGAGGTGGAGGGGAGACAGGGCTGCTAGGTATGGTAGAATTCTTACTGTTATCTCCTCTCCTGCCTGGAGCCGGGCTGAGCAATTTACAGCCCAAATCAATAAACAACTTAAATTCTGTTCTAAAGGAAGAACTGAAATGAATACACAAGTGAACAGGGAAACAAATCAACCCTGGGAACAACAAAAGGGCCAGGATCCTGGCTTTGATTCACCCCACTGAACCCAGTGCTCTGGGCTACTTGCTAAGCTGTGTGATGATCTTTTTTCTTTTTTCTTTTCTTTTTTCTTCTTTTTTTTTTTTTTTAGTTGGCAGTGGGGCTTGAACTCTGGGGCTTGGGCACTGTCCCTGTGCTCTTCAGCTCAAAGCGAGCACTGTATGGCTTGAGACACAGCACCACTTCTGGTTTTCTGGTGGTTAACGGGAGATAGGAGTCTCATGGACTTTCCTGCCTGAGCTGGCTTTGAACCGAGATATTCAGATCTCAGCCTCCTGAATAGCTAGGATTACAAGCGTGAGCCGCCAACACCGGGCTGTGATGATCTTAATAATGCATGCTTGGCTCCACGCCCCGTCCTGGGTTCCCAGATTCGGGTCCATTTTGTGGAGAGAAGAGAGGAGGCATGCATTTGTCCTGCAGTCTATACCTCTCCTTTCCTGGGCATGGAGGGCCTACTTCAGGCCTAGTGTGGACTAGTTCTGAAGCAGTGCTGAGCTGGGGACACCTGGGAGAGAAAGCAGGGTAGTGGGACAGAGATGGACAGAAAACAAGATCACAGTGAGTCATCAGTTACCAGGAAGGACAAGCAGGGCCTGGAAATAAATCAGCCAGGAAACCACTGTTCCCTTGCATGTTGGGGAGCCCAAAGGAGGGAGTACCAAGAGAGGGTACATGGAGGGAGGACATGGTTTTGCATTCTGTTTACAAAAGAGAGCTTCTTGCTTTTGAACAAAAAAACAAAACTAGAGACCTGAAGATATGGGTGACTGGCTGTGTGTGATTGGCTTTTGGTGGTTTGCTTTATAACAGCAGAAAATGCTCTGAGAAAAAGTAAGAGGTGGAAAAGTAGGAGGTAGGGGAAAATCAACTCAGTGATCCCCTCAGGATATGCTGGACCGTACAGAGAAGCCTAGGGAACATTCTTGGGTTTCCCTTTTGACTCCCCCAATTCATCCTCCAATGGTTCTTTTACTCATCTGTCCAATAGTGCTATTTCTAGATAGGACCAGAAAACAGAGGTGGTAGATTTGGTTTCTTCAACAGTGTTTTCACAGACCCAAGATCAATGTTTTTATAGACCAAGAACCATCTCCCTCAGTCACCCTTACAGTGCCAAGGCTTAGCACAGTTCCCTTGTCCTTGCTTTGCCTTGCCTTGGCAAATGCTATTGTGTGTTTGGGTGAGCCTATGGATAATGAATGAATGAATATTGAAACTGTGTTGCAGCTCCCCTGGGAGCTGGGACCACAGAGACAGTCCTGATCCTGACCTTGATGATTGGAACACATTCTTAAAGACTTGCAATCTCTAACAGAGGGACAGTATCCTTTTAAAAAAAATCAAACACACACACACTTGAGTTGGACACTGATAGTTACAATCACTGTATAGAATTAAATAAGCAAAGATCTACTTGCCCCTTAAGCCCCAGTATTACTGACAAACTTTGAGGGGTAAGGGATTTTGAAGTGTTTTCCCAGGGCTTGATGTTCAGGAGAATTCTTTCTAAATGGCCAAGCAAGAAAGACTGGGGTCTGACAAATCTTTATTGGGAGAGGCTAGTGATTACACTGGACCCCAGTCGTGGATGGACACTGACCCTCCACGTGATGTTAAACTTTTCTTTTTTTCTTTACTTACTTTTCTTTTCTTTCATTTTCTTTTTTTCCTTTCCCCTTCCTTTCTTCCCTCTTTCCATCCCTCTCCCTTTCTCTCTGTCCCTCCTCCCTTCTCTTTCTTTCTAGTACCAAGCTTGAATTCAGGGCTTTGTACTCTTGCTCAGCTTCTACACTCATTGCTGGTGCTTTACTACTTGAATAATGCCTCCAGCTCAGCATTTTGCTGTCTAATTAGAGCTAGAATTTCATGGGCTTTTCTCCTCAAGGTGTCCATGATTCTCTGATCTCAGCCTTCAGAGTAGCTAGTGAGTCACCCACTGTCTAGTCTGCAGATAAGCTTTTCAAACAATGTGCCTGTGGGCACACAACAAGGTACCTTCACACACCCTTCACACACACATTGGGTTATCTTCCCTTATCCACCAGTATTCCCTGAAAATACTGACTGACAAGTACTCTTATTACATGAATATAAATAGAGGCAATCTCAGGAGGAGATTTTTTATTATTTCTATGAAATCACACTGGCCCTTTGGCCCCTTCCTTCCTCTTTTACTCTATGTGATAATTAAACATGGCTGCCAGTTGAATCCTGTAGAACATTCTAGACTACAGAATGCCATGCTGCACAGGCACAGGCAGGCACTCCAGACAACTGGCCAGTAGAGCCCAGCCCTCCAAGATACCCAGGAGCAACACCATCTTGGATTCTGAAAACCAGCTCACCCTCTACAAAGTGAGAGTGATCTCCACCTGCCAGCGCTCCATAGAGCAGAAAAATCTCCTGGCAGAGCTCTGCCCACCTTCTAGGCCCACAAAGTTGTATGGAATGATGGCAGCTCCAAGTATCCCCCAATCTTCTCAAGGCCTCAAATCCTCACAGTGGCACAGGATCCTGTGTGTGAGTGATGTCACCTCCCTTCCTCCCTGTGAAGAGGCTCCACCCCTTTGCAGTAGCAAGAGGTGAGCCTGCATCCTCTCCTTCCTCTGCACAACTATCAGAGAGATCTCCTCTGATAAATTATCTAAGATGAAAGTCCTCTCTTTCTACCTTGGGAAGCAGCCCTCCATCCTCTCCCTGCCGTGTTTACGCAATTGATTTCTAAATAAGTTGTGTGTGTGTGTGTGTGTGTGTGTGTGTGTGAATCTGTAATTCATCTTCTCCCCACAAAAACATGCACATTCCAGAAGGGTGTGATGGTACGTGCCTATAATCCCAATGAGTCAGGAGGCAGAGGTAGGAGTATCACACATTTGAGGTCATCCCAAGCAAAGTTAGCAACACCCTATCTCAGAAATAAAATACAAACAAAACGGCAGGGGACATGGTCCAAGAAACAGAGTACTTGCCTAGCATATGCTATGCCCTGAATTTAATCGCCTCCACTTTACTCCCAACCCCCCTCTCATATGCTACAGTATAAACTTCCCAAGAAGACAAATATCATCTGTATCTATTACATCACATCATTATCCCTCAGACCTAGCGCAGTGGCTTGGGGGCTGCAATGATCAGGAAACATTTGTAAATAAATGAATCAATCGATATATATTCTTGTACAGACATCTTCCTGTGTATTTCTGACTTATTCCTCAAGATACCTTCCTGGAAGTTAAGTTTTGCATTGTAAGAATCACACATCACAAGATCTTTTAGAAAATATTGGACAAAATTCCCAATAGTCAGGTTGTGCTGGGTTATTTTTGCTCCCATTACAAATGTTTGAGTGTTGATTTCTCTGTATCATCACCAATGAATGCTCAAAATCACTCAAAAATATTTGCTATGTGAGAAGGTGAATAGACTTGGTTACTCATTTGAATTTGACTTTATTAATCAGTGGGGACTTCACTTCCTTGTTCACATATTTACTAACTGATAGACCATAAATTCCTTAAGAACAAGGCCTTAGTTCTGCCCCCTCAGAGACCCTCAACACCCAAGAGAGTCCAGTATATAACAATTGATATTTGTTGAGAAAATGAATTAGGGGATTGGGAGGATTGCAGTTCAAGGCCAAAGTGGGCAAAATGTTAATGAAATCCAAGCCAACAAATAAGCTAGTATATTGGTTTTACAGAATCCTGCTATGCTGGAGGTTGGGGTGAAAGGATGGTGGGAGATGGCCAGCATTTGTGACCTTACGTGACAAACAACTACAGCAAAAAGGACTAGGGGCATTGCTTAGGTAGTGGAGCACCTGTTGTGCAGGTATAAGGCCCCATGTTCACATCTCATCACTGCAAAAAACAAAAACTCTAAAAAGAATCTATTAATACAGAGGTTTACTTTTTTTTTTTTAATGGAAGGGTGCTGGTTCATGTTTCCTTTAAGAAGTCTCCTTCTTTCCCTCTTGTTGGCTTGAAATAACTCTACACATATAGAGTATTTACCCTTTTTGTCCTATCACCAAGACTGAATTTTTAGCATGTCATTTACATTCTGTTTGGTGTATGCCACTTTTTGACATTCATAAATTCTAATATTTACATGGTCTTAGCTATCATTTCATTTTAGTTCTCGTACCAGATACCATGTTTAGGAACAAGAGTAGTAAACATTTGTTTAGCACTTTCCACAGGCCAGGTGCTTTTGTCAGGCATCTACACATGTTACTTAATGCCCACAGTGATTCTAGATGATCAACACTCTTGTTATCTCATGATACAAATAGGGAAACTGAGGCAACGAGCTGTGAAATAGGTTTCATATATCTAATATATATCCTGCATAGATATCCAATATTCCATATGTATTTGCTGATATATTGCCTATATATTATTTATCTGATATATATCCTGCATAGATATCCAATATTCCATATGTATTTGCTGATATATTGCCTATATATAATTTATCTAATATATATCATACATAGATATCCAATATTTCATATTTGATGATGTGTTGCCTATATATATTATTTATCTAATATATATCCTGCATAGATATCCAATATTCCATATGTATTTGCCGATATATTGCCTATATATATATATATATATATATATATATATATATATATATATAATTTCAAGTGTACTACTTGTGATGACCTAATAGAATGCCACAAAGGGTTTTCTGGCATTGAATTTAAGGTAAGAATCCATTCATTTTCCCCCAGTAGTGGACAAGTGCCCCAAAAAAGCTTATTGAATAATTTACCATTTCTCTACCAAATGAAAAATTATACTTTTTAGCATATCTGTAACATATTGCTGTACATATGTATGGGTACACAATTATGTCTTTGCACAGATAAACATTTTTACATGAACACACAAGTACACACATCCATAGTGTTTGCTCTTTTCCTTATTCTATTCTATATTCTATTCTACTATTCAGTTGTTCTTTATAGTTGTTTAACAATTTTGTGGCAGGTCCAAGAAGCAGACTTAGGAATAGAAACATAAAGAAGAAACACAGGATTACCAGTGACTTTCTACAATTCCTGATTAAATGTACATTCAGTGTTGTTCTCAACTACACACGTAAGTGCTCCTAAATTGCATTATAAATGCACAATCATTTTTGGATATCATTTCCTTCAGAGCTTCAGCAACTGCCACAGAACACACAAACCTCTTCTTACCCCAGGGACGTGCATGCATGTGCTGCATACTAATATACTTCAGTAAACAATGCACTACAAATACCATGGCCAGGGAGCTGAGACATGCAGTAGCCTGTCCCATCCAAGGATTATGTAAACACACTCTCCTATGTTCATACAACAATGAAATTGCCTGATGACACATTTCTTGGAACCTAGCCCTGTCACTTAGCAACACACTACTGTATCTACAATGTTTGGATATTTAGCTCCATCAATTTCTTTTCTTCCTGTACTGGTACTGAGGCTTGAACTCAAAACCTGGGTGCTATCCCTTAGCTTTTTCACCCAAACATTGGACCACATCTCCATTTCCACCTTTTTGGTGGTTCATTAGAGTTAAGAGTCTCAATGACTTGCCTGCCTAGGCTAACTTTGGATTGTGATTCTCAGATCTCAGTCTCCTAAGTAGAAAGGATTAGAAGCATGAACTACCAGTACCCAGCTCTAACACTTTTTTTTTTTTACTGCTTTGGATTTCATGCAAACTACTTTGCATTCAAAGTAATAAACATCAGTGTTTGCTCAGGTATACAAAACCCAGTTCTGCCCCACTGTGGGGACCAGATCTCAGGAAAATTGCTTCTAGCACACAGGGTGCTCCTAGAGGGGTGACATACTCCCTCGATCCTTCCTTTTCTACTCCTCACCACACACAAATCCTGAGACACAGTGGCAGGAGTTGGGAGCCATGCTACCCTGGGTTTTGGGAGACACACCTGTTCCTAGTTAGCACCATTAAGGACTGCTGAAGACCTGAAGGGATTCATGCTCCTCATTCCAGACCCTTGTCTGGGCTCTGCTCTCCATTCAGAACACCCTGCCTACAACCTCAAGGTAATAACCAGATCTGTTAGAATGTCATGATCCATTTACATTCACATTTATACATTTATTTCCCTATTTCCATACACAAAAGGGAGTACATCAGCTCTCCTTTCCCCACCCCTCCTCTTCCCCCCATACAACTTGTTTCCCTCTGAAGGATTTATTTGGAAGTGGCTTCTGGTCCAAGTCTCTGGGTGAATGAGAGTTCCCTGGGTAGCTTCACCATCAGTTAACCCAGGAGGCAGCCTTCAGGGTCCACTGCCTGGCACTTCACTTAGTATAACAAACAGTGTCCCCTGCTACTGGTGCTACCTGGCTCAGCTCAGGACTCAGAAACAAGAGCCTGATGGGCCCTGGCATTCCAGAATTCCCCAATGTTCCAGTCTTACTAGGTAAATCCCACTGAGCTATGTCTATCCTCCCTATCTCTGCCCTATCACCCTTGGCCACATGCAACATGACTTCTAGAATCTAGTTGCACAGATCCAGGTCCTCTCCATGGTAAATGAGGCATCTGGCCATTGTGTTCCCCTAACATTCTGCAGAGAAGCTGTCACTCCTGAGAAAACTCCAACCCTCCCTGAGGCTTACCCTGCAAACAGACATTTGCATTATTTCCCAGGCTGGCACAGGTCCCTCACTTCTACTCCAAGGCAGAGGAAGGACAATGGCTGGTATTTGCAGGCATTGCATGGAATGGGCTCTGGATTGCCAAGATGGACTCTGAACATTGAGTTCTTTGTGAACTGTCTGTGCCACTACTCTACCAAATGGATACAAAATGAGCTCTCAGCTCACTCGAAACAGAACCTTGTCTTTAGCCTTAGCTCAAACTTTGACTTGGCCATAGTCTTAGTAGTGACCTGAGTCAACAGATTGAACTCTTGTACAGATGATGTCCTGACTGTGGCCATGGACTAACCCCAGAGCCCAGCTTGCCCGTGAGTCATGACCCAGGTCACAGTAACCACCTTAGACTTATCTCAAGCTTAAGCCATAGACACAGTCATTCCCTTTGGTCAGGACCATCTTCAAATGTGGGTACACAGGAGGCTGGCACCATGGGCAGGTGTCCTGAATAAGCCCTATCTCAGCACCTGTGTCCTACTATCTGTAAAATTGAGCATCTAGTGGCCCTCTTGCCCTAGTGTAGAGTTGAGTTTAAATTCTGTTCTTGAACAACTGGATGGCTTTGGATAAACAGTTATTTGACACTGAGTTGCCAATGAGTACTAATTACCTTCAGGTCAGATGATAATCAGATTAAATGAGAAAATAATGTAAAGTACCAGATTTTAGTTGAGACTCAGTAGGAACCTCCTTTCTCTTAACAGGTACTTTTTCTGTCAAAGACAGACCTATGTTGTAGGTCTATGTTGTGTTGGCCACCAACTTCCTAGAACTGTTGAGTAGTTGGACTGTGACTAATGCTGATTGCCATGTGCCATAAGAAAAAACACCACACACGACAGGCCAAAATAAAAATCCACCATAAAAAATGCAACATACCAGACTAATCATTCTTACATCAATTATGCTTCCACATGACTATGTTTTAGATACATTGGATTAAATCAAATACATTGCTCACATTTACCTCACTTGTTTCCTCTTGTTCTGTTTTTATAATGTCACTTCTAAGAAACTATTTAAAAAAAAAACTGATGACTTTCAAATTTGAAGGCCAACGAAGAACAGCTCATGTGTAATAATAACAAATTGAACAATAATGAAGAATGAAAATAGGAGCAAACTTTGAGTATTTATAATGTACCAAGCACTATTTTAATGATTTACCTCAATGTTCACACGCCTTTCTTTCTTACGTTTCACCCCAGTATTGTGTCCATTACTGAGGTGGGTCAACTGAGGTACTGAGAGATGAGAAAAACGATCTGGCTGAATAGCTGATAAACTGTAAAACCTCTGAATCCAGAATTCATAATCTACAATATTGCCATACTTAGTAAAGGTTATCCCAGCAAGGGCCTCCTTTCCCACTAACAGATGACCTGATAGGGCACAAGCTGGCATTAGATTCTAAATTCTCTGTCACTGAGCACCAGGAGACAGTGACACTCAACCTTCCCCAGCCATCACTGGTCAGCAACCAGTAAGGATGTCACAGGGAATGGGAGAGTTCATTGATCTAGTTGCTTGCATTTCTCATATGTGGCCCGGATTATTTTGAACTAGCAGAGGCAAAGAGGTCAGCTTCCTCAAACCCTGTTAACTTTCCCCACTAGCAAAGAGGCACATCTCAAAGCAGAAACGATAAACTCGATTGGCAAAAAAGCAAGTTCCATTCTTCAATTTGTGTGCTGGCCATAAACACAGCACCTCCTATTTGAGCAGAAACCAGGCGTTTCAGCAGAAAAGCGCAATATGTCATTTCCCCTGCATCCATCTTCTTCAAAGCACTTACTTCAGAAAGTAGAGAAGGGGAAAAAACAAACTCTAATCACCTGGTACTTTGGATGGAAGAGGGAAGTTTATGATCAAGAACTCAGAATGCTTTACCACATCCCTGCACAAGACCCCTGACACACTTGGAGCTGCTCCATCGATGGGAAAACCTCCCCAGGAGTCCAGCAACTGGCTTCACCTTCCAGGTGGAGGAGGGGTGGGAAGTACAATCACTGCACACCCCATCATTTCTCATCAGTCAGAAAGCTAGTTCAAGTCTACAGTTAGAGCATGTACTCATCTTGATGATCTTGAGCATTGCTACAACAATGTAACGGACAAATGAAGAAAAAGACCAATAGATATGATGATTGATAGATCGACAATGATATAGATAATGTAGTTGAGAGATGATAATAGATAGATATAAATACATACATATGCATATATACATAGACAAATCATCCACATGGTTTATATTTTCTGATAGTCATCTTGATGATCTTGAATACTGGCATAACAATATAATGGATAAATGAATAGGAAGATGATAGATATCGATGGCATAGCTGATAATTAGATAGCTAAGTATAATACAGATACTTGACAGATAATAATAGATAGACAGATACACATATGTAGACAAATAATCCACAGGGTTTCTATTATCTGATGACGGCCATGACCATACCATTTATTCCATTGTGATCTTGTCCTTCTCCATCCAGATTGCATTCATGTCCTGCTTCTTAACCCTGGGCAGACTTTGGGGTCTGTCATAACTGACTGAGTATAGCAGCCATGCCTGTGACTTCTGATACTAAGAGATGCAGCTTCTCTCAAGCTTTCTTTCTCTTGGAGCTACACACCATGCTGTAGGAAATCCCAAACCCTACGAACAGTCCATTGACGGTGTCCTAGTTAACACCCTAGTTAAGGTCAGGGTGATAGACTTGTGATCAAGGAAGATTTAGACAGGACTCTAACTCTAGCAATGGACAGTTAACAATGATATGAGGAAGTCCAATCAAGGAGCCACCTAGCGGAACCCAATCATAATTCACCAAAACAGTGAGCAATAGCAAAATGAAGCATGGCTGCTATCAACAATTGGATTGAGTACCTACTGTCTTTAGCTGACTGCTAAAAGATAGAACTGTGAGGCTGACTTTATCCTCATTCTCAGTGGGACCTTAGAAAGATAGCCAATCATAGGTAGTACCACATAGGAGGTAACCTAAGGGTATACAAGATATTCTGAGAACAAATCGAAGTTGAGTAAATGTAATGGAGTATGAGAACATCATGGAAGGCTCCCTGGAAAAACAGACTTTTTTTTTTTTCCAGGGAGGGATAAGACTATTTTTTTTTTTAATTTAATTTAATTTTATTTGTGAACATACTGTACAGAGGAGTTACAGTTACATGGGCAGGATAATGCGTACATTTCTTACCAAGCATTGCAGCCTCCTCCTTTGTTTATCCTTCACATCCCTTCCCAGCCTCCCCCCTCCCACCCAATCCCAATCCTTCTCCTCCCCCCCCCCCCCCACACCAACGTTGTAAAGCTCGTTTTGGACATGACAACTTGTACTTCTCATTGTTGCAACAGGTCCACCTGTATCCTTAAACAACTGGTTTTTCCCCATCTCCTCCACAAGTTATACTGACATCAAATATAGTGAAAGCAGGGGTTATACTGTGGAGGAGTGACATACAAAGCAACAAAGAGATAATCTTATAAATGTGTTAGAAACACATGCATGAAAGAAAAAAAAACATTAAAATACACATCTAAGGGTTCATTTTCCTGACATCACATTATCTGACCTTTTCTGCTTGACTCATACATATACTAGATATTACAAATAAGGGAAACCATGGGACCTACGTTTCTTTGGGCCTGGCTTACTTCACTTAATATAATTTTTTCCACGTTTTTCCATTTCCTAACAAATGGGGCAATGTCATTCTTTCTGATGGAGGCATAGAATTCCATTGTGTATATATACCACATTTTCTTGATCCATTCATCTACTGAGGGGCATCTGGGTTGGTTCCATATCTTAGCTATGGTAAATAATGCTGCAATAAACATAGTTGTGCTGGTAGCTTTAGTGTGGTCTTGTTTGTAAACATTAGGGTAAATGCCCAAAAGTGGGATTGCTGGGTCATAGGGGAGCTCTATGTGAAGTCTTTTGAGGAACCTCCATACTGCTTTCCAAAGTGGTTGAACAAGTTTACATTCCCACCAACAATGAAGTAAGGTTCCTTTCTGTCCACATCCCCTCCAGCATCTGTTGTTGTTAGAGTTCTTGATTTTTGCCGTTCTAACTGGAGTGAGGTGATATCTCAATGTTGTGAAAAACAGACTTTTTGAAATGAGTCTTGAGAATGAGCGCTAGTAGATACAGGATAGAGCTTTCTATTTATTGTGAGGAATTTAGGGAAATGGACTAGAATAAATAGAACAGCAACTGAAAACCCTGCTTTACTTTCAAAATATATTATGAAATCTCAATAGTTGAAAAAACTCAATAATTAATTGGCATGTCAATGGAACAGTTGACCAATGGAACATTAGAAAGTCTAGATTCAGTCTAGATGAGTTTAGCATATCTACTGAAGATAGTATCCAAAAAAAGAACTTTTCTAGAAATGTTATCATTCTGTAAACTATAATCATGGGATATCTAAAAGCCTGTGTGTGTGTGTGTGTGTGTGTGTGTGTGTGTGTGTGTGTGTGTATACAACTCCTAGGGCTTGAACTCATGGCCTGGGTGGTGTCGCTGAGCTTTTTCTGCTCAAGGCTAATGTTCTGCCACTTGAACCACAGAACTACTTTTGGCTTATTGGTGGATAATCAGAGATAAGAGTCTCATAGACTTTCCTGCCAGGGCTGGCTTCAAACCAGGATCCTCAGATCTCAGCTTCTTGAGTAGCTAGGGTTACAGATGTGAGCCACCAATGCCTAGCTGTGTTTTTACTTTTTGACTCAAAATTCAGAAACATTAAAGAAAGCTAACTAAGATTCTATAAGAAGTAATCCTGTAATGCTAGAAAAGAGAAGACACAGACAGAGATAGAGAAGGAAAGACCATGAGAGAAAGGGAAAGAGAGAGAGCTAATATTAAGCTAAGTCTATGGAAGATGAGCTGAATGTCAACCTGGAGAACTTCAGCAGTCCCATGCTGCTGTAACTTCCTATACCCATTGCAAGACCATACACATAGATGTTCTAATAAGACCTACTGGGTGTGGGAGTTAGCAGAGGTCTGGATGATATTCTGAGTTGATCATTGCTGGACAGATGGTAGCTAGTTACATGAGCTGGGACAGAAGCAAATAGATATCTGTGTGCACACACCTGTATGCTACACAGGCTAGGAGAAGCAGGAAATCAACTGCTTCCTCAGTGCACTCTGACCTTAGCAAGGTCAAGGTCAAATGGCAAGGTCATATGTCATCAAACCAGCCATAAAGGTTGCCATCAAGGCCGTCAAAGCAAGCCCAAGAATCAGAAGTGTTAAAGCAAGGCCTAGATCCAATGGGTTTCTTCTCTATCACCTTCAGCTCATTCCTCTGAAAGTGAGGACCTGAATCTCACTAAACTTCATTATTTCACAAGCCAAAGAGAGATAATGACCTTTTAGAAAGTGATTGAGAATGGAAAGGAGAATAATGCGTATAAAAAGCCAAGCACAGGCACAGGACATATGCAGGCTGAGTGCTCATTCTCTTCAGCCAACACAATTATTACTGTCATGGTGGCTTTGCTAATGATTCCATCTGACAAACACACACAGGCAAGACTTTACTGGATTAATAAGCAATCTCTACTCGCCTTCCTCTGTTCAGACCAGAGGCCATATTTCCCCTCTTCTTCTCCTTGCATCCCCCCTGCCAACTTTTAAGCCCTAGTAGATAGATAAATAGAAAGCCCATGGAAACAAACTGATGAAAGTTTCCTGTGCCCAGGGAGGAGGCACAGTTCCTAGGACATTGGCTCCTCTTCCTGTTACCCCAGGCTGAGACAGGAGCAGTAAGAGATGAGCTTTAGGCTCCAATTGCTCTCCTAATCCAGTGAGGCAGAGGAGGCATTAACAAAGTAGAGAAAAGACCCATGGAGACCTGTCATGCCTAGAAAACACGGGCTATCCATTCTGATGGCACTGTCTGACTTCCTGGGGTTTACTCTTGGTGGACACCTTACAAAGTTAGAATCTTAGGTACCTAACAGTGAGCTTGAGATTTCTGGTCTCCATTGTGAGGATTCCATGGAAATCATGCCATCAACCTCTGCCGCTCTTAATCAAAGATCCAAAGGCAATCTCTATTTAGCGGGCAGGAGGGGTAGTTGTTAGGAGATCTGAGAATCATTCAGGAATATTCAAGTTTTTGTGTCTTTTGGATGTTGCTGCTCTTGGCTTTTTTTCTTCTTCTACTAATGTTATAAAAAAATGGCTAATGAACTTCCTGAGTGTGAAATTCTCAGCCATGGAAAGAGTACAGAGCCAGTCTGGCTAGTAATGAGTCAAAGGGCTGGAGAAAGCTTCTGAGTCATTGGACAGCACACGCATGAAGGGAAAAGACCAAAGCAGAAGTGCAGCATCTAGCTCACAAGGTGTCACATGAGTCAAGCTTCCTCACAGGCATAGTAGTTGATCACAGAATCCCGGAATTACCAGAGTGTTGGGTTCCCTCAAGACCCCTACTATTGGATGTCAAGATCTTCCTCCTCCCTCTAGTGGCCACCAAACTCCAACAGCCTCTGGGCTTACCACTCCGAAAGGGAAGCTGTGTTAATCAATTACACACCCACTCCTATGTCACCTCACCAGAGCAGCCCTCCCTGTCCTCCCTGCTGACTCTATTTTTGTCTTCTTCATAGTTGTTCAAAGTACTAAACCACACACAGGGGTTATAGCAGTAAGGTGTAGCTCAGTGACTGATATTTGGCTGGGGAATTTCTTTATCTCATCTGTTAAACCAGATTTGGTAGAAGGTTGAAAACCTCCATGTTTCCACATGTGCTGACAACCATTAACTATATAGAAGAGTGGGGAATTGTTGATTGTAATCACCTTGAGATACTAAGGACCACTTTTAAGGACCAGAATTCTGATTGCATGCAGGATCCAGGAATCCCTCAGCAGGAAAAGGAAGAGACATACTCTCCACTGCCCAGAGATTGCGTCCTAAACTATGTGAGAAAGACACATCAAATACCACTTTGTTTTACTCTAAATAGGAAAATGACCCTTTGATAGAAGCAGTTGAAAGTGGCAAGAGGTGAGGTTAGACTTATACATATATTTTCATCCAATTTTCCAATGAGCATATGGATCAGGAGACGTAGAGAAAGTGGTTGAGGGGTGGGGAATTAATGCGCTTGCTGTTCCACAGAAGACAAGAGGAGAGTAGAAGGTAAGGAAAGGTCCTGGCAGATGAGTCAACAAAGAAATAGTTAAGAGTCAGGCAAAGCAGGATAATCAGGACATTTGTACTAAGGATGGTGAAAAAAATACATGGAAGTGGTGGGGGGGGGGGTGAACAAGCTCCTGGTGAGAGGAATTAAAATGGTTCGGACTTAGAACTCTTTCTGAAAGTATGGGTTGGAGACACTGTCCCCACACAAATCACATTTGTTTCTGTCAACCTAGCTCTTGTCCCTTTGACATCATTTCTGAGAAACAGACTCCAGACCCAGAAAACCTTTCTATAACCTTAGTTTATCAAACCCAAAGATGGCCACTGGAATCCTTTTTGGGTAACGATTTAGAGCCAATCTTTATTTATAATATCTGTTCTCTTTCTCTCTCCTGAGAGAAAAAAGAATACTGCCCCATCAACAAATGTTTCTTAAAAAAGAAAGAAAACCTTGCTCCTGAAACAAACTTTAAAAAAAAGAAAGAACCCCTCTTAACATAACAATCTTCATAAAATAGACATATACTTGTATTACAGGTGGGGAAATCGATGTATGTTGACAGATGCCAATGGCATCAAATGCCAATTTATTTATTTCTGCTCTACCTTTTCTCTGGATCGCTCTGGAAGAGCACTGTCCCTGAAATTTAGAATCCAAATAATCAGTCCTGACTCACACATATACCATGTCCAGCTCAATATCAAATATTTATCAACTCTCAGAATTTCAGATATCCAGCCTCCTCCCCGAGCTGACCTTGCCTGACACACACTGAGCCGCAATCTGGCCAAACTCCATGGGTGACCAGAAACAAAGATGAGGCCAGTATTGAGTAGGTTGGTACACAATGCAGGAAAGTGGCCAAACAAAAGTGTATGTTGACAGATGAGCAGCCTGGTATTTGAGCAAGAGGCAAGAGCCTGATGTACCTCACAAATAGAAGTGTGTGTGTGTGTGTGTGTGTGTGTGTGTGTGTGTGTGTTTAATATCCTCTTCAGCTTTAGCACAAGCAATAATATTTTAATATCCTCTGTAGCTTTGGGACAGAATTCCTGCAGGTGAGCTGTTCCCCCTCCTAAGAGGCTAAAGGATACCCAGAAAAGATCTCAGGGAAAAAGGAAAGGATCCAGGAAGACAATTATTCACAGAAGCTGGTGCATACTTGGGAGATAGAGCACACAGGGATCTCTTTAACTTGAACACATCATCTATTTGCATCATTCCTCTTATTCCTCCTAAATCAGGATTTCTTAACCTCACTGCTATTGAAATTTGTGCCAGATAATTTGTCATACCCAAGCACTGCCTGTGCCTTGCAGGATGCTTAGAAGTATCCTAAGAGCATACGTACTAGATTCTGGACAACCAAATTTCTTATCCGGATATTGTCAAACATCTTTAGATGACAGTAAAATGGCCCCAACCAGACAGATACTTTTTTATGCAATCACAGACTGTGGGTGTCATATCTACCCTTCAGATGCTTTGAGGAATCGTCCAGAGTCTAAAGAACAGGGCAGGCTGCTTTCTCTCTTCTTGCCAGAAATTTTAATGTGATGTTTAACATCTTATGGGGGTTTGCTCATTGCAAGGATGAATATTTCTCCTCCTACCTACCTCCATCCTCACCCTGCATGGAAATACTGCTGCTCAGTCTGTTAAAAGGGAAATAAGGACTGCACTAGGCCTGTCCAAGTGGATGCTTGTCTAACAAGCCCCTCTGCCCATCAAAGTGTTTAGAGAAAGTACACCAAAGAGGAAAAGCTAGCTGGTAGCTCATGCCTGTAATCCTAGCTACTCAGGAGGCTGAGATCTGAGGATCACAGTTCAAAGCTAGCCCAGGCAGGAAAGTCAATGAGACTCTTATCTCCAATAAACCACTAGAAAACCAGAAGTGATACTGTGGCTCAAGTGGTAGAGTGCTCGCCTTGAGCTGCAGAGCGTAGGGATAGTGCCCAAGCCCAGAGTTCAAGTCCCATGACCGACAACAACAACAAAAAAAAGGAAAAGCTTTGCATCTTCAAGGGAGGGCAGAAGGTCCTCCAGGAATGGTTTATTCATCCACCCTGTGGAAATTAAGGCAAGCCTCTGATTAGAAGATCTATGTGCCTCCTGGACTCAGATTTGCAAGGCCCAGAGACACTGAAGGCATAGAACTGGAACCAATTGGTCCCAGGTAGAACATGCTCTGCTTCCTTCACTGCTCCATCTTCCTGTCCCACCGAGAACAAAGTCTGTTGAATTATATGTCTGAGACATTCTGGGCTGAGACCTTTCCTGGAAGGTTTTATCTCCATGAGCTCATCTAATGTAAATTCTCATTGCTCATCTTGCCACCAATCAACCAGGCTTTCAAGCAGACCTCCAGAATAACATTTTTAAACCTCAGCAGTATGAGAAAACAGTTTCTGCCCTACTCATCAAATACTATCAACAAGTTTTCAAATTTAAAAAAAGGCTTAATCTGGAAAAGCCAAGAAAGAAACAAAATAATTTGTAACCATTTTTTAAAGTCACTTCCTGCTCTCCACAAATTGATAGCAAAAATAAAAGTGAGAAAATAAAACGTGGGAAATCTACAGTCTTCATTGTAATTTAATTACAGATTAAACAAGTGTTATTTTAAACTTAGATTAGCAGAGATTCATAAGGTTGGAATAGTGAATGCTGCCTGGCAAAATAAAGTGATGGAAATGGAAGCTCTCATGCTGGTAGAGAGTGTAAACTAGCGCCTGATTTATCAAAGGCAGTTTGCTTACATCGAGTTAGTTTTCTGCTGCTCTATAACAGATCATCACAAATTTAGCAGATCAAAAACAATGCACATTTACGATCTCAAAGTTGCATAGGTTGAGTCCAGATCAGCTTCGGTTGGCGTTTATGCTTAGGATCTTTAGAGAGATAATGAAATTTTCAGTGAGGACTTGGATCTCGGCTGCAGTTCTGAATCTCCTTCCAAGTTCATGTAGCTAATGGGAAAAATTCATCTCCTTACAGCAGCAGACCCTTGGTGACATGCCCCCGCAAGGCCAGCAGGAGAGGCGCTGGTTTCTGACTTTGAGACCCTCTTGTAATGCATTTACCTGGCTGAGAACCATCTCCCTACCAAAAACTTAAAGTGAAATCACAAGACCATAGTTTTACCAGCAAAATCCCCTTCCTTTTGGTAAGTAATGAAGCACCATCAACTGAGTGATGCCCATCATCTTGGCCACCGTCTTGGGCTAGAAGCAAGTGGCAGGTCTTACCCACACTCAAGCACAGAGAAGTAAAGCAGGATTATGGCTAGGCATAGTGGTGCATGACTACAATCCCAGCTACAACTACCAAGTGGAAGGAACTCAGATGGCTCTAGGCCAGCCAAGGCAAAGCGAACACAAGACTCTCTTTGAGAAATAAACAACAACAAAAAAGAACTAGGGGCATGGCTCAAGTGGTAGAGTGTTTTGTTTGCATAGCAAGCTTGAGGCCCTAAGTCAATTCCTAATATCAGAAAGAAAGAAAAGGAAGAAAGGAAGGAAGGAAGGAAGGAAGGAAGGAAGGAAGGAAGGAAGGAAGGAAGGAAGGAAGGAAGGAAGAAAAGAAGGGAAAGAGGGAGGGAGGGAGGATAAGAGGGAGGGTGGGAGGGAGGGAAGAAGATGTAATCTAATGTCTTGTTATACCTGCAAACCTCGTATGTTGGCACATGTAAACATAAAGCATTTACAGTTGTTATAATAACCATTGCACTTCTAGGATGAAGGAAATAAATGGACCAGAGTGGGTATATGTACACAAACACCTTTTAAATTATTTGCTGTTTGAAATCACAGATATATAGAAGCTGCTCAAATATACATCAATAGGAGTTTAACTCACTCACAATATCGTATATGGGGCATCAAAAAGAAAAAGGATACAAGTTACTGAAAGGAAAAAAGAGAGCTACGAGGTATTGAGTGAAGACAAAAAGTGGATGATTAAAGCTTAAGCCATCTAGACCAGTACTTATATTTCTATTTATACCTAGCAGTATGTATAACATTCCAAACATATATACAAATATTAGTAGAAGCTGATACTAGGTATTGAAGGAGGCTTTGGTCTTTGCTTTACATATCATTTTTATGGTGCAGAACTTTTGAAAATAGTCAGGTATTATTTTTACAGCAATAGAACTGTTTTATTAAATGCTGAGCCATCTGTTAGTGAAAAATACTGTGTATAGCAAAGTATACCCCAGGGCATCTCAGATTTTGTGAACTATAAATGTGAGGAGAAAAATTTATTAAGAAAGACACAAAATTCTAATTGTGGCTAGACAGAAGGTGGTATTAGGAGGAATCTAAGCTTTGACTTTAACTCTATTTTTCTTCATTTTTAAATAAAGCACATGTATTGTTTTCATTGCTTTTAAAATTCTATGGCTTTTTAGGTACAGGAAAGAAACCACACTCAGGAAAAACAAGAAAGCAACAAGTTCTAACTAGTCATCGGTGGCTCCGAACTATAATCCTAGCTACTCAGGAAGCTGAAGTCAGAAGATCAAGGTTCAAATCCAGCCCGGGCAGATAAATCTAAGAGACTCTTATCCCCAATTAGCCAGCGAAAAACCAGAAGTGGAGGTGTGGTTAGAGTGGCAGAGTACCAGCCTTGAACAGGAAAAGTCAAACAAGAATGAAGGTGTTATAAGGGCCTCTTATGTCAACTTCCTATCTGTCACCATACACAGGGACGATTCTACAAAAAGGAGCTTATTATGTGTCTTCTGAGCAAAATCCACTTACCCAAGCTCTGAGAAGAAATGCCTCTGACTCAGGATTCCATTACTTCTTCAAGCTTGGACTGAGGTGCTGTGTGGTGAGGGATGGGTTATGGTGCCTAGCACTGAGGGAGTGGAGAGGCCTGGGTATTAGATATTTGCTGTGTGCTGTCTGAGGTGAGGCTGTTCCATCCCGCAGGAAGATGCTCATTCACACAGGTCCCTGATGCTGGGTACTCAAACATTATCTGTTGCCTGAGATGATAAGGGTTGTCCACACCTAGGCCCTGAAACCCTGACATGTAGAATGCTGCCAGATCATGTGGCCCAGGATGACTTCTGAGAGCTGGGATGGCAGGAGACTGGCTCTGAGTATCAGCTACACCTGTAGTCAAATGATCTTGCTCAAATGTCAGCTGTCCTCACAGGACAGCACCCAGCACCCCCCCCCCATGAACAGCCCATTCCCTTGTCTACCTCAAGTTCTTCCTGACACTCAAATGAAATGCTCCCTAAGGCTTTGCCGTGTGCTCCTCGGAGCACATCTGTATCTCTAAATTGGCCTCCTCATGCTCTATGGTGGTTGGTCTCCATACTGATTTGGAAGCTTGGCCAACAGGAGGGTGGAGGCTGGGTGGTTAGGTGGTGGTGTGGACGTTAAGAGGTGGGACTAGTGGGGGTCCTTAGTTCACTGGGGGCATGTACCCTCAGAAGGGAATAAGGGAGAGCTCTTAGGATCCCAGAGTTGGTTCTGTCAAGAACCAGCTGTTACTAAAGCGTCCCCAGCCTCTGACTTCTGGTCATATGATCTGTTCTCTCTACATGGAGAGGTCTACAGCCATCCAGCCTATGGATCCTCCCCAGAGTTGAACTGGTGCTGGTACCATTCCCGTGAACCTCAGAACTTTTATTCTTTATGAAGTCACCTTTCCTCAATTGTTTTGTCTCACGAACAAGCAACACATGCACTGTCAGTCTGTGCTGCTTGTTCAGCCTTGATTGCCCTTCTTTGGTATACTCCAAGAGTGGAAACCCTCAGCATCCTTCAAAACCCAGCTTAGTCATTATCTGGGAAGTCTTCAGTCCATTTCCAACAACTGGGTTTGGGTCCTTTTGTCTCAAGTCTCTGCACAGGCATTGTGTGGTGGCTTTCTATTTTTGATTCTGTATCTCCTTATACAACTCTGAACTCGTGGATGGCTATGGCTGACCTGATCCCATCCAACCTCACACCTACCACAAGGTTGGACACCAGGGAGCTGGGGGTAATTGCTGTCTGATTAAATCCACCCTACTGACAGATAGATAATCCTTCCTCATTTATTCCAAACAGACACAAAAGACTATGCTCAGAATAAAGGGGTTTTTTGGGGGGGGGAGGGAGAATGGGTGGCATCACCTTTTGCTCTTCTCTTCTCTAGCTCCAACACTCAATCTGCCTCCCACCTCCACATCCATCCCTTTCATTTCCCCATTATTTTATTCCCCGCTTACAAATTATCATCCTACCGGTAACAAAAGCATCGCCTACAAATTGCTTTATAGGCCATCAAGCATCAGCATGTGTCACGATTATCTACATGCTCATAAATTCCTTGTGAGATTCAAAGTCCAGACACCATCTTCCATATTTTACACATGAAAAAAAACCAAAGCTCAGTAAATTACTCCAGGTCAGATAAAAAAGAAAGAAAAAAACCAAAGTAGTGGAGTATAGATGAGAACTCAAAGCTTATATTTTACAGGCTTGAGCTCTTCACATCCATTAAATAGTCTTTTTCCAAGAGTTAATTGTGGATGTTTTCCTCTGAAAGAAAGAAAAGACTCTCTCCTTCCATTCCCAACCCCTCGCTCAGGGCCTTCACAGTAAACTGGTTCAATAAATCATTACTGAATTACTGAATAAATAAAGGTCATTTTCGCTGGCCTGAGTTTTCTCCTCTGTAAATGAGCTTGTTTAGGTGAGACGGTTCCCTTTCTCTAACTACAGATATCTAGCTACCATTCTGGATGCCATGGCAGAATGAGGTCTGCACTGGGTTGAATGAAGACACACGGAAAACACCAGCTGCATTCGTTGTGGATAAGAAGCAACCATAATACGAATTGAGTCCATTTAGGAAAGGAATAATAAAACAACACACTCCTTGATGCTAGAAATAATACAGGGCTCCGGGCCTCATTACGGTCTTTGCTGTTGATGTCTTCACCATTCCGTTGCCATTTATTCCCATTGAGCCTCCAGCTCTTTCTGCCTGCAGAAATATAATGGAGTGGGAGGCTTTCCCCACAGCGCCATGTCACCAACCCATCCATTCCCTTCTCTGCTTTTAAATTTTATGTCCTTTAGCACACAATAGCTGCACACTTTCAGTCTCTTCCAGTCACACACGACAGAGAAACTCCTTCTAAAGGCTCCTGCAGATCTTGAGAGACTAGGGTTTCCAATGAGACCAGGGTGCTATGAGATTGGGTTTTTGAGGATTCTTTAGAGGACTCGGCTGCACACAAGACGAGCTGGGAAATCATCACGAGAATAATACAAGAGGTAAAGGCTTACAAAGACATGCTTAGTTTGTGTTACACATTGGGCAAAAGACTTTACATACCTTCTTTCACTCGGTTCTTACTACAGCTCCATGAGGAAAGTGCTACTCATACCTCTACCTTACAGATGGGGATCTGAGGCATGGAGAAGTTCAGATAAATGTGGCAGGTAAGCCCAGGCACTAGCATCATATGCCTGTTATCATAGCTACTCGGGAAGCCGAGAATGACAGGATCACTGTTTGAGGACAGTCCAAGTAGAAAAGGTCACAAAATTCTCCCCTTCCCCTTCCATAACACAGAACAGGGCATGTTGGCACACACCTGTCTTCCCAAGCCAAAGGGAGGCTGAGATTGAGGGGAAAAAAAAATCACAGTTCCAGACCAAATCTGGCAGAAAAATCCATGACACTCCATCTCAACAGAAAGAAGCTGAGTGCTGACAAGAGACAGATTAAATGGGAAGCCTAAAATAGGTGGATTGTGGTCCAGGTCTCCACCCAGGTAAGGAGCAAGGCCCTGTCCCCAAAATAGCCACTGTAGGAAAAGGAGGTGTGGCTTAGTGGTAAAGTGCCTTCCTTGGAAGCAAAAAGCCTCGAGTTCAAAGTATCAGTGCCATAAAAAGAAAAGAGAGAAAAGAAAGAACTATGGCAGGTCACAGAGCTAAGATTAGGCTTGGTATCCAGACTCAATGCCTCCAAACCCATGTTCTCACCACTGTGTTCTTCTCTCAAACATCCTTCTTAGATGGGCACTGGTAGCTCATACCTGTAATCTTAGCTACTCAGGAGGTTGAGATCTGAGGATCGCAGTTCAAAACCAACTAGGACAGGAAAGTCCATGAGACTCTTATCTCCAGTTAACTACTCAGAAAAAGCTGGAAGTGGTGCTGTGGCTTAAGTGGTAGAGCACTAGCTTTGAATAAAAAAAAAAAAAAAAAAAAACTCAGGGTCAGTGCCCAATTCCAAAGTTCAAGCCTCAGGACTGGCAAAAACAAAGAACAAAACATCCTTCTTAACCACTACACAAACACCAAATGGTAGGTGGTATCAAAGCAAGGCAAGGGAGCGGTGAGATAGTTAGAACTCATTCCACACCTGGCTGTGCTTAAATTATTTGTGTGACTATGGACAGATCAGGTGATCTCCCAAGTATTAACATGTGGCTAATGACTATTTCATAGTTCCTCAGCAAACACTTGGGACACAAAAGACAGTATATGTACTACATGGATAGTCCCAAGACAGAGATGGAGGACAGAGCACCCATTCATCTCTGGCTAATACATTTCATCCGTTTACCCAACAATGCTTTATTGAGCACCGATCACATGTGATGAATTGTTACAATGTTGTGTGTCTCCTGCTCCCACAGAGTGTCCAGTGAGGAGTGACAGAAGGTAAAAAGCAAAGGAGCAATTGATGTATCATTTCAGGAAGAGATCAGTGCAGTGAAGAATATAAATAGGATATAGAAGAGAAAGTAAGGGCCAGTAAGGGAAGGCTGTGGGATAAGAGAGATTTGCTACAGACTGGCAGGAGAGATTTTGGAGCTGAGACAAACGAAGAGTATTAGCTAACAGAAAGTCTAGGGTGGCAGGGGAACATTCTAGACAGAGAAAGCTATAAATGCCAAGTTCAGACAGGCAGAACAACCTGGAGAGTTCCAAGAAAGCAAATACGGCCAGCTGAAGTATAGCTTGGAGTGGTGAGAAGAGAGAGGTTTTGAAAGGTGACTGAGGATACATATTGTTGAGCCATGCAGGCCACCATACCTATGGAGTTCAGATTTGATCATGAGTGCAATAGGAGGTTCTTGGGAGAATTTTAAGCAGGGAGTGACTTAAGCCGATTGATATTTCTAGAAGCTCTTTCTGGGTAAGAAGTGGAGAGTAGATAAAAGAGCAGATGAGTAGAATAATACTTAGGAGACTGGAGAATGTGATCCACATTAGCCCTGGAAACTACTCAGTAGATGGGTGAGAACGGCATTTCTGCTGTCTCCTGAAGTGTGTTTTACAACAGGATGAGGATAAAGAAGGTGACGGCAAACAATGTAAATCTCGCTCCACCCACCTTCCAACCTCGCTCCTCCAGCAATATCCAGCTCTGCTCAGCCCAAGGCTCCCTCAGGAACCCCACTTCCAACAATTGCCATAGAATCAATGTCTTTTCCTTTTTCTTCGTCTTTGGGTAAAAAAAGAAAACATATATTTAATTTAGAAACAAATCACAGGATAAAGAATTGTCATACAGATGGACTGAAACTGAGGAGTACATCTGAGGGTGTGTGAACAGTTTCTGGCTTCCCTCATCAGTGTGACCCATGTCGGAGGTGGCACCAGACATTCTGGGCCTAGCTAGGACTTCCTGCTGAAGCTGATTACTATGAGTCAACAATGTTCCAGCTAACGTCTCCTCTCCCCACCCCATTTCTCTCCCACCTCTGCATAGTCATCTGATAAGAACCCACATGCTTACAATGTTTTGTCATCCTCTTTCACACAGTTAATACGCAGGGCCCATAACGTTTTGGTACTCATCTGAATTCTTGATGCTAGGCATGAAATGGAAGAGCCACACAAGTCCTTTGGAGACAGGGAATTGACTGGTGCAGATCCTCAGGAGCTCGTGAACACTGTGACTCAAGCTTTTAATCCATAAAGGAGTCAATAATATCTCAGGGCAATCTCTCAATTGCTTATTTCTTATTTTGCCTGATCATGTTCCCTTTCTGCAAGTACTAATGTGTGTGGCTGTGGCACTGGGAGAAGAAGACCGAAACAAATCCTGGTGGGAAAAAGTCCCCTTATTTTCATCTTCTTCTCGTGAACAGAACCACTAGAGAACAAAGTGGGGGTGCTGGAGCCCCAAGCCCTCTGGATCCAGATACTATCAGATGGCAGTGACCTTCCTCCATTCCTGAGAGTCAGGTCAGCCTCTGTTCATGAACACCAAGACTCCATGACCACCCAAAGGAAAAGAGTATATCCATACACCAAAGTCACTACAGAATCATTAGGACACACTAAGGAGGAGAACACACTTCTGCCTAGTTTCTTCCTTTGCTGCCCTGGGGTCACAAGGCAGTCACGCCCATCTTCCTTTCTGGGCTTTCTCTGATTTTTGATCTGCAGGATTTGCTCTGCCCACTGACTACCCTTCTAGCCTGTGCCTGATACAAAGTCCTATCCTCGCATGAAGAATTCTGTGCATGATGAAGACCACGGGTGGGACATGAGTTCTCATCCCTCTTCTTTTTCTCCCAGGAATGTCCAGCTCAGCTGACTACCCCTGGAATATCCACCTCTATATAGCACAGAGCTGAGCCTCTAGGAACACATGGAGTTTCGTGAAGTGCTTCATGCTCTGCACGAGTGGTCTACATTGCTGTCGCTAGAGGATCATGACTGGGGAATGGATGGCCAACCTCTGTCTCTCCCGAGGTTTGCTGGATATTGAGAGGGTAACTCATTTCAGGTGTTGGGCTAAAACCTGGCTTGGAGATTCGTGTTGCTGCCAGAGGGAGAGCTGACAGCAGGATGTCTGCTGAGGGCTGTGGAGCTCTCTGACAGCTCTAAGACAGTGATGACCAAGGGAGGAAGAGCAACTAAGACATTTTGTTGGTCCAAGAAGGGCAGAGTTGGAAGGAGAACTCATTGAAGAAGATGTGAACTAAGTTCCATGAAGATTAAGAGATGTACAAGGCATAGCCTGGATGGAGGCGTAATGAGTCCTTAAGAATCCAGTAACACCCGCCCTGGTGGCTCAGATGGGCTGAATGGGTTAGAGTTTAACAGTGGCAGAACCCACCCAGGCATTGCCTGTCTCAGGCCAGCCTTCTTCCTTAGGAGCAAAGAGAATGAAAACCTCCTAGAACTCCTAGACCAGGTTCAGCTCCTCAACACCCAAATGAGAGAAGCTGTGTCTCTGTAGATCCTGCTCATCCCCTCCGATACTAAATTTACTCATTTCTCTGATATCCCTGTAGAAAGGTCAAGGGCTAGACGACTAATCATGGCTGAGCTAACTCCTCTGCCCCAGCTATCGATCCTCAACCTCGATTTTCACAAATGTGACAATCTTATCCAAATATGCTTCAGACTTTGGAGCAAAGAACATTCCTGGTGACATTAGTGGATAGTGAACTTAAATGGCTGAGGCTTTCTGAAGTAGATATAAAGATATCCTCAAACAAAGACTGACCTCCTGCCCAGGGACCACCCAGTGGTCCACTCTTGGGAGGTGCATGGATAGGGGGCTCTCTACACCTATTATTGGAGCTTGGAGCCTCCCACTTCAATATACAGATCAGAGGTTCTCAGGTTCCAGGAGATATCCTGCCAACTGCAGACTCTGGGTCCCAGCCCCAGAGAGGCTGAATCTACAGATGTGGCTCCAACCCCTGGAATCTCCCTTGAGCCTGAAGAGATGCAGGACTGCTGCTGCTGAAGGTGTGGTTAATGGACAGCAGGTAACATCATCATGGGAGAGTATGAGAAAGGCCCCACCCCAGACCTACAGAATCAGAGTCTGTATTTAGTAGGATCTCCAGTAATTATTATGCACATTGAAGGCTGGGACATGATTGCTTCAAGCACACTGTAAGCCTCCTGGGATCTTTCCTGGACTTTGATTTTTCCTTAACTCTGCTTATGATTCCACCCCCTTTGTCTCTTCCCCCCTCCCAAGGTGAGTATAATTGCTACCCTAAAGCATGTGATCTCATGGGAAGACAAGTGCACACATACTTGCACCTAGCAAGACTGGTGTAGGGGAGCTGTCCCTGCAGTGTTTGGGCCCCAGTTAGCCAATCTGAGGCTCAGAGACTCAGAACTACAAGACACTGATTTCATCAAATAAAACCACAACCATTAGCATGTGTTTTAGCATGTATTGGGCAAGTGCTATGAGCTAGGCCCTAGGGAAATGACAACTGCCATTCATTTAATGCCTTTTGATTGATAAAATATGTTCCCTGCCTCCTCTCATTGAACTGCATGTCCAACAAAGAGACAACAAACTGAGGAAGCAGAAAGCATCATCCTTATTCTACAAATGACAGAAGCAAGGCTCAAAGAAGCTAAGTAACTTGCTCAAGATTAAGAAACTGCATTTGAGGATAGGCATGGTGGTTCATGACTTTAATCCCAGCTATTTGGGAGGCTGAGATAGGAGGATCACAGTCCAAGGTTGGCTCAGGCAAAAGGTCAAGACTTTATCTGAAAAATAAACTAGAACAATAGGTGCTACAGTTATGTCTCATGGTGTAGAGCAACTGCCTAGCCAGTGCTAAGTCCCTAAGCTCAGAATCTGGTACAGCCATCCCTTGTTATATTATGGTTCACTTACTGAGGTTTCATTATATCGCAGATTTAAAAGAAAATCTAATTCTCTATTGTGGTGTTTTCACTATATTGGGGGATTTTGCAGTGTATAGATATTTACATATGGATGATTTTAACTATTTTTGCCTAAATTTTTAAAAATATTAAGAATGTTAAGGTTAATGAGAGTGAGAAATGTTTATAGGGTTTAGAAAGCCTTAAAACACACATATAATTAATAAATATAATACTGCTACTTTGTGGACTTTTACCTATTGCAGGGGCCTCTGAAATGTAACTCCTTCAATAGAGATGAGGGATTTCTGTATTGTCAAAGAAAGAAAGAAGAAAGGAAGGAAGGAAGGATGAAAGGAAAGAAGGAAGAAAAAGAAAGAAAGAAGAAGGAAGGTGGGAAGGAGGGAGGGAAGGAAGGAGGGAGAGAAAAAGAAAAAGAAAGGAAGGAAGGAAGGAAGGAAGGAAGGTAGCAAGGAAGGAAGGAAGGAAGGAAGGAAAGAAGGCAGGCAGGCAGGTGGGCAGGCAGGAAAGCAGGAAGGAAGGGAGGAAGGAAGGAGAGAGAGAAAAAGAAAGAAAGAAAGAAAGAGAGAGAGAGAGGGAGGGATAAAAAGAGAGACAAGAAATAGTGTTTAACATGGGATCCCATATTCTTGGCTTTTTCCTCTCATACCAATGTGAGCAATCTGGTTGTCTATTGCTTTTCCCTCTCTGACTGATGTCAGTGGGAAAGTGTCATAAATAGTCGCTTGCCATAGATTTAATTATATGGAGCCACTGATTCTGACATCAGGGTGGTCATAAGCATACCCCATGTTCATGGCAGAAACATCCCTGATAACTAAAATATAGATGCAACCCAAATGTCTATGGACAGATAAATGGAAAGGCAAAAATGTGGCATATGCCTGCAATGGAATAGTATGCAGTTTTTAAAAGGAAAGGAATTCTGATACATGCTTCAACTTGAATTAACCTGGAAGACATGCTAAGTGAAATAAGCCAGACACAAAAAGGACAAAGGTTGTCTGATTAAACTACCATGAGGTACCAAGAGTTTCCAAAAATCCTAGAATCAGAAACAGAGTAGGAAACGGCCGCCTGTGCCAGACACAAATATATTAATACGATTACGCTGACCAAATCCAGGGATTCCGAAGGTGAGCAGGGCTATGCAGTTTATCACCTTGAGGTGCTGATGCTTTATCCCTCATCAATAGCAATCCCTATACTTGAAGGAACAATGAAATGCTTCCTGGGTGCACACACACACATGCACACACACACACACACACACACACACACACACACACACACACACACACACACACAGAAATAAGTGAATAAACAAATGAAATCTCAACATGCCTGAATGTGGAGAGGCAACGGTTGAGAACAGAGTCCATAGCAATGCTGGCAGCTTGCTGTGTGCGTTGTTTGGGGGCCCGATGGGGTACGGAGGGGGCAGTCACATGAAGCTGGGGTTCAGAGAGAGGGAAGCATGAAGGTCAGTGGCTAGAGAAAACTGTGGGTGCTTTGCTTTGAGGCATGTTCATCCAGAGGGATTTGAAGGTCCTCACTTCACTCTCTGACCTCACATTCCATGCACCTACAGCTAATTAGAGCATCTCACTACACCCAGCAGCAATGAGGTGGCCATGTGTGACATGTCATAGTTCACAGGGCATCTCCACATGCCACTGAATCTTCAATGAACCCCTACACCTTGGTGAGATTGTCAAGCTTAGAGCTTAGGAAACAGACTCAAAAGAACACGGGTCCTCTGATCTCAGCATAATGGAAGGGTTGACTCCCATTCAGGCCCTGGATTCTAGAGTCAGCCTCATCTGGCCCCAGAATGACCGAGCCCTCAATGGCCACAGCTGGGGTACCCCATGTATCCAAGACCAGCTACAGGCACCGCCTCAGTGCCTTTGTCAGATGAGCATGCAGTAGAACAGCACCCTAATAAAGGGGCTGTTGTTAGAAAAGATTAATTCATTCATGAATATAAGGTCTCTGGAAAGCCACAGCGTGATATAAATACCCGTGTTGTCAGCTTCGCCTCTCTGTTGCAGAATGAAAGGGACCATAGGCCCCCATTGTCCTTGGATAATGGCTTTGATTTGGTGCTGGGCTGGAAAAGGAGTCTCTGTCTGGAGATAAACAATGCTGAGCTGTTTGCACAGCACAGACTGGGGAAGGGAGAAGGAAGCTGGGGTTTTAATCTTCCCAGAGGAACTCTATGCCTTTGCTCCTGAGCTGCTTCTCCCATTACCACCCCCCCCCACCCCCCAAACAGGCACAAGCACAAGCATAAGCACAGGCATAGGCGCGCGCGCGCACACACACACACACACACACACACACACACACACACACACACACACACACACTTTCTCTCTCTCTCTCTCTCCCTCTCTGATTCCAACCTAGAAATGATACCTCATCATGGCTTCTGGAGCAGGGAGCTTTCTATTGATGAATATCTTGTCTGCTCAGACTCTCATAACAAAATGCCATAGATTGAGTGCCTTAAACAGCAGACATTTAATTGCTTACTACAGTTCCGGAGGCTGGAAGTCTGAGATCAAGGTGCCAGCATGGGGAGACCTCTTCGAGGCTTGCAAACAACTTTTCTCTTGCTATGTGCTTACGTGGCTTTCCTAATCACATCCTACAGGCCTCACCCTTGGGCTTCTTCTAAACGTAGTATCTTTCAACCTTATCCATAGGGAATGAGCTGGGAGCAAGAACACCTGTGAGAGAACAAGGGCTCCAGGGGGCCACCCTGGGAAGTCAGGCCACTCCTGCTTTCCTCCACACAACCAAACAGTCACAGTCTACCCAACTCAGGTGAAGGGGACAAAGACTCTTTTCTTGATGATGGAAGAAGTGCCAAAGAGTTGGGGGCCGGGATTTAAACCTGCCACTGGGAATGACTTCAGAGTTGGTACAGGCCTGGTGGCATTGTGGGATTGGATGTTGAATGTCCCCCCCCAATGTGGTCAAAGCTTGGTCCCCAGGATGGCACAATTGAGAGGTGCTGGATCCTTTAAGAGGTGGAGCCTAAGGGAAGCTTTTTAGGTCTTGGGAGGATTATTCCCTCAAAGAGGATGGTAGAGCTCCAGTCCCTTCTTCTCTTCTGCTCTCTGACCACATGTAACTCTTTGCTTGCATAGATAATTACCAGTAATTATCTCAGGTATTTCCTAGAGGGTGAAAAACTGTCTGGGTTTCAGTACTGTGGCCTCAGGTACTTACCCGAGTCTTTAACAGGGGAAATAGTTGATAAAATTCCAATTTTATACGAATTTTAACCCCCCCCCCAACTCCCTAAGACATAAGAATAAGGGGTACTCCAAATTTTAGTCTTTGAGAAACTTAAGTCCTGTCTTCATTTCTGAGACCAAAAGTGGCTGCTAAGGGACTTGGTCAGTAAAAGGAGGAAAATATAAACTAACTCCAAATCTTACACTCATTCTTGGCAACTCCACATCCACAAGCTGGCCACCGTGGGAGCTATAGATGTCTACTTCTTTCTATCATGATAACAAATCCATCTGTAGAGCTGGGTAACCAGCCAGGAAACAGAACCTTCAAAGCTCCCTCCCTCTAGTGGGGAAGGAGAAAGGAGCAGGGGCGGCCAGGGGACCTTCAATGCCTGGAGAGACTGTGGACTAAGCAAAGGTGAGTGTGTGTCAGCAGTCCCCAGCCCTGCAAGCCCCCAGGGTGGTGTGTGATGGGCAATTGGATAAACACATTTGGAGCAAGACATGCGTGCAGCCAAGTGTGTGCACATTTTTAAATATACATTTCACATCCATATGCAGATCCCAGTGACATGTGACAAATAGGCAGTGGCCTCCAGGAGCTGTTCTCCAAAGAGGCACTTATTCCATTTGACTCTAGGCATCCAAGATTCAACAGTGTGCCAGAATTCAGACAGGCTGTGGGAAGCAGGCCTCAATTACTACAAGAGAACCCAAGTTAGACAGCAAGAAGGACTTCTTTCACACCAGCTTTTTTTCCCCCTTGCCAGCAGATTCTTTTGCAATATGCTATACAGACTCAACATAGACACTTAGATAAATAAGAGTGCTCTCTGGAGACAAGGAAAGGGAATCCAACGGATAGAAACTGGGCTGTTAGCTCATAGCCCCAGATTTTCTTGAACACGATTATTCCACTGAGTGTCATTGTGGTGAGCACTTTTGGCATGAATGAAAGCTTGGGTGCATTTTTTCTATGGAGTGAAATGTGAAGACTTGAACTTGGAACGCTGAAAACAGCAGCCCTGTCAACCTTCTCCAAAGGCATCTGTGAGGTGGGAAGATACTCAGGATTATATAAATAAGTGGCTTGCTGGGTGCCAGGCATTTTTCATCTTCTCTCTGGGGTTGGAGAGAATAACATTATGTTGAGACATAATTCACATGCTCTATACTTCACTAGCTTAAAGTATACAATTGCTCTACATTTTCATACATTTATACACTTGTACTTGCCATCATTGCAACAGATTTTAGAATATTTTCATTATCCCTAAAAGAAACTCTTTGCTCTCTTAGTTCTAAGCCCCTCACCTGGGCAAATAGGAAGCTACTTTTGCTCACTGGAATTGGCCTATTCTGCATAGTTCATAGAATTTGGGTACAAAAGATAGGAGGTCATTTGAGAAAGGTTTGTTTCACTTAGCACACTATTGTCAAGGTTCTCGGGATTGTAGCATGTATCATCTCTTCCTTTCTACTGTGGAGAATGGGTATGTCATATGGACAGACTACCAACTCTTATTTTTGCATTCATCAAGTGATGGACATGTGAATTCTATCCACATTTGGGTCGGGATGATTAATGGCTGCTATGAATATTCATATATTTCTTTATGTGGATGTATGTTCTCATTTGTCTTGGATATACACTTGGAAATGGAATCTGAGTGTCACAGTAAGGCATTAACCCTTTCAGGAACACATCCCCACCCCACCCTCAATTGTTTTCCACAGGAGCTGTATCATTTTGTAAACACACAAGTCACAGCTGAGTGTTACAGTTTCTCCACATCCTCACCAGCACCTGCTCTTATCTGTGTTTTTTTATCATAGCCATCCCAGGGCTTGTGCAGGCATGTTGCTTAATTCTTTTACTGAATCATCACAGCACTCCCACAAAAGACAGGTGCTACCAGCTGCCCCCCTCCCCCCACTTACAGGTCACTAGACTGAGGCTGAAAGGGGTAGATTTGCTCACCCACCGAAGGCCATCCTACTGATAAAGGGAGGTCCATACCAAGTCTTACTCCTTCTCTTCCAGAGCCATCCCAGCTCTCAGGAAAGTAGTATCACCTTTGCTGTCTGTGTGGCTTTCTCTGTGTTCTTCATGTGGCCCATGACTATCACAGTCAGGAATGACAGGAGCTGCACATTCTCTCCAAGCTCCCTTCTTCCTCTGAGTCCTGGGCTGAACTCTTCCCCTGCTGCAGAGTGTATTTCCTCTTCTGAGGGCAGGAGGCAGCTCAGGCTACTGGGAAAATACAATCCCCCCCACCTGCCTCCAGCTCCCACCTGCACCTTCACCTGGTTCAGTCCCACTGCAGCACATCCAGGCTGCAGGATGCTTAGCCTCCAATCTCCACTGGCCAGCCCCTCAGGGGTTTTCAAAGATACCCGTATTAGACTCACCAAAACAATCCTCCCAAATTCAAGAAATCATAGTGAGCACAACCTGACACAACCTCCTACCTTCCAGGACCTTGGTCATAAGTTGGTCCAGGTAATGACCTCTGTCTGTCTGCCCAGCTGTCTCCTCTTGCTCCTCCCCTTCCTTGCCACCCAGGAAGATGAATGATGCCAGGAACCATCAGGTGTGTCGTATTTATGGGAGGCACTTCGTGCCTTATTCTCCCTCCATTGTTCTCTGATGTATGACAAAACTCCCAATTTGTCAAATGCTTAACAGCAGTCAGGATAATCTATTCTCCACACATCCACAGAGCTTTTCATTTTGCACAACTGTCACCGAGAACAGTTTATGAATTCTCTGACTTGAGGAATTTGAGAAGATGAGGAGGGGGAGCAAATCTACCAGAACATGCCCGCCCTTCTCCAGCGAGTCACAGCTTCCACTCGTCAGAGAGGAGAGAATGCAGACCTGGAGAGTCCCCCTTCAATTACACACATTGCAATGGACTCCATTTTCCCTGGGACCACCACTGAATGCCTTTCTGTTTGTAGAAAATCCCATCCCACAAGCAAAGATCAGCCTGTCCCCTCCTGCCAAGGATGGTACATTGAGAACCCAAAGCAGGCAGCTAGAGAAATTGGGAACCAAGAGTGCCCTGCATGCTTAGATGCCAGCCCACCTCCCTGGCTGACCTTCCTTCAACTGACCCAAGTGCAAACCCGAAAAAAAATTAGATACTGAAAAAGGTACATTGTATCATCTTTAATAGTAAAAAAATGAAATCAATCTCTATCTCCAAAGAAACGAGATCAATTAAATAAATTACGCTAACCCACACAATGCAACATGATGTACCACTGAAATACATGTTTCCATGGCGCAGTAAAGTTTCAAAACTGTATTTACAGTATGACTCCAATTTAGTAAATGTATGCATGTATATGTATGCATAGGGAGAAGAAAAAAAAAAGACCAGATGGAGAGATACCCTAAATGTTAAAACTCAAGAGATTATCTGCTTTTAGAAAAGATATTTACTTTCATGTGTTTTTCAAATATTCTTCAATGAAGAAACAAAGTTATTCTTCAAAATAATTTTTTAAAGTTGTTTTTGCCCAGCTCTGTCTCTTCACAAATTGCTTTGGACATTTTAAAGTAGCAGAGAAAGGGCAGGTGTGCGGTAAACAGAATTTACAGCCCAATGGCTTTGCCATAGTATTTTTCTTTCGCACAGGGTGACGCCACACTGAACAACAGCTGTCCATATGATTTTAATCACAGGAACTTTGAAACCATAACCCACACTCCCCCTCCCTCCTTTATTCCACTAAAAAGCTGTCTCTGGAAGCTAACGAGCAAATTCTCAGAGCGCTGGAACCTAGGAGAAACTGAATCACTGGGCGAATAGCCCATTAAATCCATACTAGTTATGCAGTCCTTTGAAGACTCACATAGCTCAGATCAGCTGAAAGTCCCTCAGAGAATATATGGGATCTGTAGTTATCATATGTAAATGGAAGCCAGTGCTTAACAGGAAACCATGATTTGCAAATACCTTGGCTCTGATCTACATTGCTGTGTTAATCTGAGGTGCAACAAGGAGATCGGTCTAGCAAGAAGCCAGGGGCCAGGATTAACCTTTACAGGAAAATCTTGAAGAGGGGTTGAGACTTTCCAAGAAACTGAGATCCTACGAGCTCCTTTGACACCAAATCCCTTGGTCCTTCCTTTTCCTGTGGATTTGATTCCTCTTCAGTTTTCTCTCTCTTCCCTATCCTCCTTCGATTCCTTGGTCATTCTCTGCAGTAATACCTCCAGAATATATTCTTAAACTGTCAGCCCACGTCCTTCACAACTAACTTGCAGGAGAAAAGCACAAACCAAAGCAAAAATTCTTGGGTACAAGTTTTCCAAAGCCACACCATACTACAGTAAAAAGAAGGTAGGCCTCCCTGGCTAGGTAGATATAGAGACAAAAAATGGTGGCCAGGACTGATTCCAACATGGCAGGGAAAAATGATGTGGCAAGAAATATCCATTTTGCCAGGCACTGGTGACACACACCTCTAATCCAAACTACTCAAGAGGCTGAGATCTGAGGATCATGCTTTGAAGCCAGCCTGGGCAGGAAAGTCCATGAGAATCTTATTTCCAAGTAACTGCCACGGGGTGGGGGTGGGGGGAAAAAAACAGAATTGAAGCTCTGGTTCAATAGGTAGAGTGCTAGACTTGAACAGAAAAGCTCAGGGACAAGACCCAGGCTATGAGTTCAAGCCCCAGGAACGGCACCAAAAATAAATGAATAAATAATTAAATAATCAAATAAATAAAGGAAGAAAGAAATGACCATCTTGGGCTCTGGGTCCCAAATGTATGAGCCCTTTAGACTGTGGTCTGTGTCTCCCTGCCATACCCTCCCTTCCACCCCCCCCCCCATCCCGGCCCCTCACAGCCTCCATCCAATCAGGCATCATTCCTATGCACAGAGATGGGGATCCAATCCTAGGGTGCCTTACACACTTGTACACTAAACTAGAGGACTCAATCATGATACTTCCTCTCCACCAATCAGATGAGAAGCATAACCTTAGCAGGAGTAGAGCAAGAGACCCCATATCTAGGGAAGAGGGGAAGTGGGGAAGAGGAAATGAGAAGAAGGGGGTGGGAGAAAGGGAGGGAAAGGGCGAGGGGGAGGGAGAAAACCATGGACTCCAGTTCCTGGACCTCTCCTTGTAAAAGGAGTCTTTTTGTTCTTCTCTTGCTTTCAAATAATCGTGTTCTATCTGCCTTAAATACTTTCCTGCCCTTTAATTCTCTAATCAGAGAAAACAAAGATGAACCCCACACAGTACCCACAGTGCCAGAGCCTGGAAGATTTAAATACGAGACGTGGTTACTGTCAGACCATTTATGAGGCTAGAAGTCCAAGATCAAGGTGACTGAAGAGGAATGGTTCCTCTTGTCAGCTGCGAAAGACAGTCTGTTTCCCATGCCATGGCTGGCTTGCTAGTAGCAGCATCACACATACCTGTTGTCTTCTTCACACATTGTCTCCCTGTGCTACTCACACTTGTAATCTTAGCTATTTAGGAGGCTGAGAATGATGATGATCACATTCAGAGCCACCCTGGGCAGGAAAAATCCATGGAACTCTTATCTCCAATATATTATTCCCTCTGCCCTCTCCACCAGAAAAGGCTTGAATAGGAACTCTGGCTCTAATGGTAGATCAGTAGCCTTGAGCAAAATGAAGCTCAGGGACAGCACCCAGACACACACACACACACACACACACACACACACACACACACACACACACACACACACACACACACACACACACACACACACACACACACACACACACACACACACACACACACACACACACACACACACAGGCAGAATTTAATCTCAGTATGTAGCTCAGGCACAATTCTCCTGCCTCTTATCTCTCCAGTGCTGGGATTATAGGTCTGTGCCACTACTCCTGAATGAGTATTTGTTGTTGTTGTTTTGGGGACTTGGGGGTTTTGGTTTGGGGTTTTTTTTTTGTTTTGTTTTGTCAGTCCTAGGGCTTAAACTCAGGGCCTGGGTGTTGTCCCTGAGCCTCTTTGTGCTCAAGATTTGCTCTCTACCACCTGAGCCACAGCACCACTTCTGGCTTTTTCTGAGTGTTTTTTTTATTAGAAATAAGAGGCTCAAAGGCTTTCCTGCCTAGGCTGGCATCCTCAGATATCAGCCTCCCGAGTTGCTGGGATTATAGGTGTGAGCCCCTGGTGCCCAGCTTCTAATGAGTTTTATTTAATTGCATCCTGAATGACACTCTTTCCAAATGAGGGTACATTCTGACATCTGGGAATTTGGACTATAATATATAAAAAGAAGGGGGTGGAGTGGAGAATTCACTTATAATGTCTTGGATCAACTCAATCTCCCACTGTGCACTGGCCTCTTTCATAACATGCCCATTTCTTTACTTCTATAAAGAGAAACATCTTCGATTTCCATGTTCCTCTAAGCCTTTCCTCCCATCACAGCCGAATTTGGAGCAAGACTGAAATAAAGATATTTCCACTTTTCTTGTTCTCAACCTATTCCATCATCCTTCTTGTGAACTGTGGAGTCTTGTACCTCAGGACCTTGGACACAAGAACTCCCTCCCTTTCCCATTTCATCCTGGCTATGAATGGAGTTATTGCCTAGCTCCTCTCTTTCTGGTTTCCTCTCTCCCCTACCTGCCAGGCAACTTTGATCTCTACTGCCACGTCCCTGTATGGTAGTAACAAAGGAGGTGGCAGAGTTGAGATGAACTCAAGAGAGTCAAAGACAACTTTGACAACAGGAAGAAAATCAGAGGGAAATTGAAATTCAGAGATGGCTAGCTGATGCAGTTGGTATTTCCTTGAACAATATTCTCAGTCTAAATCCTCTTTAATTCTTTGCTACCGCTGGTACATGCTTACATTCTAAAAGGCAAGATTTTTCTTGACATGAATCAAATCTAAATGTGCTTCTACCTTAGAAAAAAATACATTCTTCTTCCAGTAACACCTTCCAGTAACACCACTGAAAACCATTTATATATACATAATATATGTATTTATTACATATATATTCTATCACATGTAAGTCTGCAAGTCTTAAAGTAAATATTGTTTTCCCTATACATATTTACACTTTTAAGAGATTTGTCCATATTAACTTAGGCTTCCCACTGTCCACTCAACTTGGTCTTTGGCCCCATTCTTGTGTATAATAACAATTATTAGTCTCTGGATACTAAACAGAAGCCAATGTAGAGTGATAAATGTCAAAGGAAAAGCCAAGATGAGAAACAGAAAAGTTAATGGCTTCCACATGTGTTAGCTTGGTGGTGGTGAGGGGGACTGCTTCTATATGGACATTATCTCACATCATCACTAACAAAATAAATTCAAAATTCTAGGATCTTGGTGAACAGAAAGCTCACCAACCTCGATTTCAAAGCAATGATATCGAAACTGATAGTTCAACTCCCTCAGAGATTAAACTCTGCAGAACTAGAAGAGAGGGTGGAGGGACTTGGTTCTTTTTCTCAAGGGATGTGATTGCCCTGGAAGGAGGTGGAGTCATTCTCAGGGGACCTGAGATATTAGAATTTTTGCTGAGTATGCCCATTTCCTGCCCATTAGTATCCCAGACATGCTCACCTCATCTATGTGCCTCCTCTGAATTCTAGCTTCAGAACAAATGATCTCCACATCTCAACAGGATCCTCTGATCCTCCTAGATCCTAAATAGACCCTTATCCCTTCTCTTAGGCTTACTTTAGACCAACTGACTGTGCTGCTAGTATGTTCCATTCTGTTCGAATTATTCAAGCTCAACCGCAACCAACTCCACCCAACAATTGCATTGTCAAAATGCTGTGAAACACTCAGCTCACAAACTGACAGGCTGAACCCATCCCTTCAGGCTGGCTGATGAAGAAGTGAAAGTTGTTCAAAGATCTTATCAGAGCAAGCAAGAAGTAAAGGAAGTCTTGATACTGGTGGGTTATGCCTATAATCCTAACTCACCAGGAGCTGAGATCTGAGGATCTAAGTTCAAAGGTAGCCCAATCAAAATAGTTCATGAGACCCTAATCTCTAATTGACTGCTTCAAAAAAACCTGGAGCTGTGGCTCAAGTGGCAGAGTGCCAGCCTTAAGCAAAAACACTACAGAAAAGTGTGAACTCTAAGCTCAAGTCCTATTACCAGTACAAAATAGGAAGGAAGGAAAGAAAGAAGGAAGGGAGGAAGGAAGGAAGGAAGGAAGGAAGGAAGGAAGGAAGGAAGGAAGGAAGGAAGGAAGGAAGGAAGGAAGGAAGGAAGGAAGAAGGAAGGAAAGAAGGAAGGAAGGAAGGGAGGGAGGGAGGGAGGGAGGGAGGGAGGGAGGGAGGGGAGGGAGGAAGAGAGAAAGAGAAAAAGAAAAAGAGAAAGAGAAAGAGAGAGAAAGAGAAGGAGAAAGAAAAAGAAAAAGGGAAGGAGAAAGAGAAAGAGAAAGAGAAAGGAGAGAAGGAAAAGACAACAGAACCCGTGCTAAGAGAGTGAGTCAGGAAGCTGGAAGCCCTAACTTTCCAGGCACAGTGCTAGGTGCTGCTGTTCAGTGTCTCACTTAATTTAATCTCCCAGCCTTTAATAGCACCGTGCTCTGTGAAATTTGCACAGGGGGCAAAAGGAAACAAGGCATTATTTATAATAATTGGCTTGCCATTATCATTCACTTGGTACTGCCTAGAATAACATGATGGGCCTTTACAATGCTCACAGACTATTAAAAAAAAGTAGTTCTGTGATGATTCAACATACAGTAATCTCCATTTTAAGGGGACAATGGATACACTCAGTCATTATTCATCCCAGAGCCGTAAACAGCAAAGAATTCCTTTATCAGGAACATAAGGTTAAAAACACACGAGTTATTAATAATTGCAAGGATGTCCACAACACATTATTGATGTGCTCACATTATTAGGAAAAAGAAAAAAAAACGGAAATGACATCTTAAAGTCTTCACCCCCACAATCTAACTCAGCTCTGAGTATTCTGGATAAGCAGATGAAGGAGGAAGAGCAAAGCATATTTAGATGTTGAGTTCTGAACAGGTGGGTGCCATGAAATATGGCAGCAGCCATAGAACAAAGTTAATCAGTAATTATTAACAGAATTCGCATCACCCATTTGGTCTTTAGTGAGCTCTTCATTTGCACATTCACCCCCTTCATTCCACTAAGGGTTAGAAGCAGCCTGCAAACAACATGTCAAAAATGTGAAAAAGCCTGAAGAATCAGGACCTAGAAGTGGGCACAACTGCTGGGCATAACATTCTCCACAGTCAGGTTCCACTTGAGATGCTTCCTGGCGGCCCAAGGGAAAGATGAAGTGTCTGTTAAAGGCTTCTCTTTCTTTTTTTTTTTTTTTTTTTGGTTTTGTTGTTTTCCAAAGCAAAGTGTGAATGTTAACCAGTGGCCCCATAGAAAATGACAACAAGGAAGGCTATTCAGATAAAAGGAACCAGGAAATCTTGTTCCTAGGACTGAAGGTCTGGAGCTGAGAGTCCTCACTATGAGATGCAGTTTGCCACTTCACAGCTCCAGGATCTTGGAGAGGATTCTTAACATCTCGGAGCCATTAAAGCTATCTTGTCTCTATTGTCCCTACTGGCCAGCTTCTGGGCTGTTCATGCTGATTTATTAGACACAGCCTGGCCTCTTCACCCTGAAGATTTCATGGCTTCAATGTAGGAAAACAGACTTGGATCCCCAACTCAGCAATGATGAAGAGAAGCCTAAAGTTCATTGGTCAAAATCCCATTTCTCTCAGTGCAAAGCAAGAGCTTTGATGAAGATGGCCAAGACGATAGCCATAACTGTTTGTTCATTTAAGTCACAGTTCTCAAAGACTATGGGGCATCCTTGCATTGGGCCAATCTCTTCTGTCCTCCTGAAAATGGTTTCAAACCTCAGTATCTTTTTTATCTTTGGGTTGTGGGGGGCGGGGCAGAGGCAGGGGGAATACTGGAGCTTGAACTCAAGGCCTTAAACTTTCATTTGGCTTTTTTGTTCAAAGCTGGTACTCTACCACTTCAGCCACACCTGCACTTCTGGCTTTTGGGGGATTAATTATAGGTAAGAGTTTCACAGACTTTTCTGCTTGGACTGGCTTTGAACGAGATCCTCAGATCTCAGCCTCCTGAGTAGCTAGGGTTACAGATATGAGCCTCTATTATCTAGCTTTCATCTTTTTTTTCTTTGTCCAATGATGAGCATACTCCTTGAATTAATGCCTTACAGCATCAGTCACATTTATGTGATTCTAGAAGGGTAAGATTTTTTAAATATAATTTCACTTTTCTTCTTGCTCAAACTCGCATAAAGCTCTGGATGCATTTAGTCCTACTGCTTAATCATGTGCTTATTGTAAAAAAGAGCACTCATGTGTTAGATAGACTAAGTTTGAATAGTTCACGTATATTAACCAAAAATTATCCAGTGGGATAAGGAAGAAAGAGTCTTTATATCTATATTCAGATTTATGTCTGCTCAGGCTTTAGCAAAATAATTCCACACCCTATATTTAGAAGAATGAACTGATATTCAGGCCCAGTTTCAATGTTTTGTGGTAGTTTTGCTTGTTTTCTACCTTCTATCTTTTCTTTTTAAAAAGAAATATTGACTTAGTATTTTCACTAACATGTTATTTGTAAACTGAGAGAGTTTATTTTAGAGATAAAAATAAAAGTGAAGCCAGCTGCTGGTGGCTTACATCTGTAATCCTAGTTACTAAGAAGACTGAGATCTGAGGATCACAATGCAAAGCCAGCTTGGAGAGGACAATGCATAAGAAAGACTCTTATCTTCAGTGAACTACCAAACTTGGAAGCAGGCTAGCCTTGAGCAAAAAAGCTTGGGGACAGCACTCAGCCCCTGAGTTCAAGCCCTATTATCAGCGAAAGAAATAAAAAGAAAGAAAGAGAGAGGGGGGAGGGAGGGAAGAAAGGAGGGAGGGAGAAGAAGGAAAGAAGGAAGGAAGGAAGGAAGGAAGGAAGGAAAGAAAGAAAGAAGGAAAGAAAGGAAAAGAAAGAAAGAAAAAGAAGGAAAGAAAGAAAGAAAGAAAGAAAGAAAGAAAGAAAGAAAGAAAGAAAGAAAGAAAGAAAGAAAGAAAGAAAAGGGAGAGTAATAAAAGGTAGAAGTTCTAGTATGGGCCTCATTGATTTAGTTCTTGAATTTCTTTCTACGGATGGTTAATAGCAGATAAAGGGGACCATCTTTGTCATTGACTCAAATACTGAAAAGGTGTCTTTCCTGTGTCATGTGAGCCCTGTCACAGACAAGGCTCCATTAGCCTGAGCGACCACTCAGAAATGATGTCAATCATTTGCAGACCCTCAGAACTGGAAACCCACACAGTCCACAAACCATCTGGACATGAACAAGATGCCCAGGGGAGAGAAAGAGATAGGTGAGAGTACCACAGGGTTAGAACCCAGGCAATTCTGGGGCCTCTACTTCTGGAAGAGTTGTGATATTCATGGGATCACGGAGGGTGGTTAGGAAGAAGCTATGGGAATTGCCTTGGCTCTCACAGAAACTAGCCACCATTGGGAAATGGCCTTAGACCACATCACATTGTGGTGCCACAAGTCTCCATAGCCTGCCTATAAAACACTGACACTCTCCCATGTGACAGAGATGATGTGAACCACAAAGCTTCGATATCTACAAGATGGCCCTGTGCAGACTCAGTGTGACCCCCTGACCTTTCCCAATAACAACCAAGGAGAAGAGTGGATGATTCAAATCCACATCTTCAGTCTCAAAAACAACCAAACAAACCAACAACAACAAAGAAAAGCATATTCTTCAGTATTGTTCCATGCCACCGAAGTGTTCTGAGTTTTGTCTCAGGGACTTATTGACTCCCAGGGTGAGCTGGAGAGTCTAGGTCATGGCCTGAGGTGCAGAACTAACCTCTGTTACTTAGTAAATAGTCAACCACTGTTGAGGATCCTCTTCATTAGTGAGAAACATCAGTGAAGACATTTTTCCCCCTGGTGAAATAATTATAGAGATGAGTATTGATTTATGTTTTGACTTTGCCTCAAAAGTAGTTCTGTCTCCTCCAGTTTAAGTAATTACATTTGTTTCTAAATAGAGCAAATGGAGGTATAGTTCTCAAACAATGCACAGATCAGCCAACTGCACTTCTGGTGGGCTAAATAGATGAGAAGTTAAAGCAATTACAACAGTCCCAGGAGAGGTGCCACAGAATAGCTTGTGCGCACCCCAACAGGTGCGCATAGCGTACACCTTGCAAGTCAGAAGAGAATGGGAGGGGAAGCACAGACAAGCAAAACTGGAAATTTCCTTTCAATGCAATGTATCTTCCAACACCTTTGTCATCATGATGCCTTAACAATTCTCTATTGTAACATGCTTGCTGATGCTCTCTGGTATGAAGGATATGTTTTGGGTGTTCCTCCCACACTTGCAGACTTCAATTTTTGCTTGGAACTTTGGATGCATATAAGACCCAGAACAAAGCAAGCAGCTTATGAACAGCTGACACATTGACTCTTAAAGCATAGGGAGAGACTAAATGCAGAACTGAGCAGAAATAATAAGGAAATTGGCCTAGCCATAGACCAAAAGTTCAAAGGACACAGGAGCAACTGGAAGTAGCCACTGCTAAGGCTCTGCACTACTGGACAAGAAGTTCTTGGCACTAGGTCCCACAGATCATAGAGTCCTACTGTGAGAGGCAGAATGGGGTCCTCTCTCTCTTCCCACCAGCTGCTCAAAGAAGATGTCCACTGGAATGTGTGACTCTGCCATTTGAGCTGGAAAGATACTCTGCAGATGTGATTAAGTGAAGGATCTTGGAATGAAGACTTACTCTGGAAGGGTTTAGTGGGCCCAATGCAATCATCAAGATCTGGCTGAATGAGGGTGGTGTCAAAGAAAGACTTGACAGTACTCTTCCTGTGGCTTCGAAGATGGAAGAAGGGACCATGACCCAAGGAAGCTAGAAAAGGCAAAGGACTGGCTTTCTCACCTAAGAACTTCTGGAAAGAGCATAGCAGTCAATACAGTGAAATCCATTTTATACATCTGATGATAATAAATTTTCATCTGTAAGGTAATCAATTGGCCTCTACCTTCCTAAATAATTTGTTAGAGCAGCTTAAGGAAACAAATATAACAGGCTAGAAAGAGGCAAGAGCCACAGACTACTCTTTCACTGTGGAAGGAACAGTTAGAATATGCACGACTTCAGATACCATAAGGCAACCAAATGGGCTTTGGCCTAATATGCTTTAAAAAAAAAAAAAGCCAATCACTGATTCTCAGCTCCAGTGTTGCTTGTTGCTAGAGTGTAAAAGTAGTATTAAAATTCCCTAATTTTCAACACTTAACTTATTTGATGCACCTTAAATTATAATCCTCCATTACCTAACCACAAATCTTTATACCCATAGGTACATGACAGAGTAAGAATGGAAATATTTGGGTGCTGGAGGCTCAGGGGAGTCCCTGGCTGGCAAGACTTCCTGCTGCTTGGAGAATGAAGCACTGTGGGTAAATCTCCATCAGAAGATGAACTGGAAGCTCGAGATGGGTTTCTCCTGTACACCTCCTTGTGCTTCAATAAAAACCAGCCCTGGGCTGAGTTCCCTTTCATTGTTTCCCAGCATTGAACTGTACCTCTGAGTATAGCAGCTTTCCTGAGTTGTTTGAGTCCCTCTAGCAAATCATCAAAGCTTAAAGGTAGTCTCAGAGATGCCAGCATATGCCTAAATGCTGAAAGCTGCCTGGTCCACAGGAGTCTCAACAACTGACTTGACAAATGCTAAAGATAAATGCTCAGAAATTGAGAATCCATTCCTCAAATATTAGCCAGGGAATGCCCTGCCAAGCTCTGCCTACGGAACGGTGCTTCCTGAAAGAAATTCCAAAATCGATCTGCATTTGCTATGTGTATGGGCAATAATAATCAGCTCCCTATGGAAAGGAAATCTGAATTTTTTTTTTTTTTTCAGAAACTCTGGCCACTGGCTCTAACTGACCTTGAGCATGCTATGCCCTTAGAAAGTCCCCTGTTTTGAAGATTGTAGAAGCCAACAGAAATCGAGTAATTAGAAAATCGATTCATTTGCTCTATTAGAATAACACCAGAGAATGGATGTAGCCCAGCCAAATATAGCGACCCTCAATATATTTTATGAATTAGAAAATATCTATATCTATTTATCTATACATACACAACCCTAGCCTAGACCATGCTGACAGTCTAATAGAGGCCGGCTGTGGCCAAGGACACAGAGTAGAAAATGAAGATGTGGGTTTTCTTTGCAACTTCAAAAGTAAAAGGTGTCATCAGAATGTCTGAAATATGATAGCCTAACAGCTGGTCATGTTAGAAATCTGAGAAAGATAGGTTTGTTTCAAAATCTACAAACAACCAGACAGTACATTCAAATGCAAATACTCTGCTTTGGATGTTATATACACAGTATGGTTTAACAAGATGTTAGAGCTGGATTCTTTCATCACTCCTCAATCGGTTACAAAATAGAAATCAGAGTATATTCTAAGGTAAACCTTAGAGGTAAAGGCTTTTGTTCTAACTCAAAACCCAATCTTGATCTATGAAGCCTCAGCTCAAGCACACAGTAGGTATCAACAATCCACAGATAACTATATGTATGAACTCAATTAGAAAGTCTCTATTCTGCTTTTGTTTCCCCTGGAGGGTAGGCATCCTGTAGGTCTGAGCTCTTTCACAGTGAATTAATTTTATTTCAAATCACTATGAATGGATGGATGATAACTTTGGAAAGACACATTTAGATGCATATTGAAAATAGAGAGATGCATGGGTCTCCAGATGAGAGAAAATAACTATGTAAATAAAATTTAAAATAAACACTTTATAGTGTGGAGAATTTCAATATCACAAATGTTCTTCTAAGTTCCATGTCACCGTTAATTGTATTCCTGAAATCTATGAGCAAAAGGGCAAAATTGTGAAAATAAAGTGGATGCATATTAAAGCTGAAAATTCATAAGCGATGAATTGAGAAAAATAATCAGTAACAATGTGCTGTATTTCAACATTTTGGAGGCTTTAAGATCTATATTTCCCTCTGATGTGCAATTATATGAACTTATAATCCTTGAAAAATTGTCATTTCTTCTGTTACTAGAATTACTTGTAATAGAAATAACAGATATGTTTAGAAATATGCCTAGATGATTATAGCTGAAGAAACATCATGGTAGTAATTCTCATTTTTTTGGAAGTGCTAAGATGCTGGAATCACACATAAAGTTAATAGCTTCTTTCTAAGAAGCCTTGGGTTTTATTTTAACATTTTTGTTTTTGTTTGTTTTGCTTAAGACTGGGTAAAAGTGCAACTTAAAGACAATGGAATGCTACTGAATCCTAGACCAAGCTACTAGAACAAAATCCCAACGCAGCTGACCATACCTGTGGAATCCTATTCACATCTGTGCACTGTCAACTTTCAGTTATTACCAAGCAAGCAGAATGTCCATGCTGGGTTCTTAAACATTCACGTACAATGCTGTTGTATATGTAGCACATAAGCTATAATTAGAACAACTAGTCCCTGAGGACACTTTGTCTTTTAAGCAAAGTCCTTGAGTTAATGTAGAATAGAAGTCCCTTAAAAAATGGGTCCTTGAGAAATTAGTATAGTTGAGTAATGATTTCAGTAATACAAAGCTACATTAACCTTGTACTTGGCTACTCTTAACCTTCTCCAACAATACAGAAATCCTGAGGAAGGGCTGTTCTTTTTGGCCGTAGAGAGGATACCCAATCACTGTGATTTTCTCGTAATTACTAGGGAGGATGAAAGTCTTAGGTGGATAGAGACTCAGAGAGAGATAGTTAATGATTTAAATTTATTATCACAGAACAGTTCGTATCAGTCATATGCACGGGGTGTAAAAGCTTAATGCTATGTTGTGAGCTGCTCTTTCTGCTACACTTTAAGTCAATGGAAAGAACCATCTTAGAGAGGAGGTATACTTATTAAGGCTGTTTGAGAGAGAGGCACCTGCTGGTGTGGGGAATGATGTAATCACCACTGCGCAGGTGGAATTTTAACCAGGTGATCAGAATGAGGATCGTGGTCTGGTGTGTGAGCTCCATCACCCGCTCCAACATATATAGATCTGATATGCTGTAGAAAAGCCACTCACGGGGGACTCAATCTTGTATTCTTTTAGGAACCTAATAGTGATAAAATGTATGATTAAAAAATAATAATACATACACAAGCAGGGGAGATGGTGACCGTAACTCCAGAGAGATAACATGGCAAGACCACATCTGCCTACAGCCCTGCACTCACACCGGAGCACACACTGCACTGCACTGCCAGAGAGGGTCTGATAAAACCCACATGGCTGGGACCTGACCTCAGAGTTTCTGAGGAGGTTTAGGAAACTGCCTATGAATTTGCTTTTGTAACAGCTGCCTGTGGGAGGCTGAGGCCACTGGTCACTTTGAGGATCTCTGATTCAGATAACTTCACCCAGGAGCCAGAAAGGCCTTTCCTTGCTGCCTTCTAGTTGGGATAAAAACCCAAAGTCTTCAATGTGGCTTACAAGGGCTCCTCAGCTACCTTTCTGATCTCATGGTCCTTCCTTCCTGCTCTCCCTTAGACATCCCAGACAAAGGCCTTACATTTGTTATTCACCCAGTCCAAGAGGCCCTTCCCACAAGTGGTTTGCCACTTCATTTCCTTCTGTTTTCTGTTCACAGAAGCTCTCCAATTTAAAAACATTCCTTTTCCACAACCCTGACGACTTCCTATCTTCTCCTCTGGGTTTTCTCATCACAGAATATTACCTGAAAAGGTAATATTCACTTGCTAATTGCCTCTATTCCTAACAACCGAGCGTTGTTGGGCTCGTTGCTGTATTTCTCACACAGAGGCAGATAATACTTGATTCATAGCAGGCATTCAGTGAACATGCATGAGATGAAAGCGTGAATTAATGAGTGGGAAAAAGACTGAAGAAAGTACAAATGTACATAAGCGAACCTCTGTGCTGCCAAAGCCAATGGGATCAAAGTATTAGGTTTTGAACCTAAATCTGGGGACTGGATGTGTGCTCAGGTGTAGAGCGCCTGCCTGGCATGCACAAGGCCATGAGTTCAAACCCCAAGACCACTCTTCCTTCCTGCTATACCCATCCTCAAAAAGAAGAATCTACACTGAAAAAGAGAAAGAACTGTGAACTATCTGCTTTTCACTTTTTTTTTTTAGTCAGTTGTGGAGCTTGAACTCTAGGTCTGGGCTCTGTGCCTGAGTTCTTCAGCTCAAGGCCAGCACTCTACCACTTGAGCTACAGCAGCTCTTCTAGTTTTCTGGTGGTTTACTGGAGATAAGAGTTTCATAGCCTTTCTTGCCGGGGCTGGCTTTGAACTGTGATCCTCAGATCTCAGCCTCCTGAGTAGCTAAGACTACAGGCGTGAGCCACCTGCACCTGGCTCTGAACTATCTGCTTATAAGAGTTGATGGTCTACATCTCTTCTACCCAATCCCACATTGTACGATTTTACATTGATAGACTGACATCAGCCACACTGAGATTATTTACACCAAGGGATTGGCAAGCACTGCAAATCAGGGCTTGTTTTTGCCAGAGAGCCAATTTATCAGCCTGCTACCTGCCCTTCTACCTGTAGATAAATACATTCCATCGTTCAGTCTGACAGCCTTAACCCATGTCACCAAAGACCAGCTGTGAGATCTAATTACCAATCAAAGAAGCAGCAATGGTAATTTTCAGTAGAATGGGAGAGTTCATTCAAATCCTGTTCTGGGATGTCCGTTCAGTGGGACTTACTATGATCTTAGTCTGTGCTGAAACCATCCCAAACCTGAACCAGCTCTACACATGGAACACATACTTTTTTGTGTGTGATATGCATACTTTATTTCCTCTTCCACATGTGCATGGGTCACATGACCCCATTCCATTCTGGAGACTGGACATAAAATATAGACTCTATTCATATTATTTAATGTTAATTTTACTTAATTGAAGACTATCAATGGATTTTCAGTTATACAAGTCATTGAATCTCTCTCTCTCTCTTGCAGGTAAATGCTAAATGGATCCTGTATTTGTAAGTCTTTTGTTGTATGTATGTGTATCTGCCTGTATGTCTAAGGCTGTTGAACAATTCTTCCCATACTATTAATCTTATTGTAAGAAAGGTCTGTTCAGTTTGCTTGCCCATTTCTAAGTTGGATAAGTAGTAGTAGTAGTAGTAGTAGTAGTAGTAACAGTAGTAACAGTACTAGTAGTAACAGCAGCAGAAGCAGTAGTGGTAGTATGGCTGCTTTTAGATATTTTTTAACTCTTTGTATATCCTGGATAATCTGATAGACAGTTGGCAAAGATTTTCTCTCATTCATTGAGCCATCTTTTTGTTCTAGTAATTATTTATTTTGTTGTTCAGAAACTTAATGTGATTCAGTTCCATTCGTCAATTCTTGTTCTTGTTTTGTGAGCATCTGGAATCTTATTCAGAATACAATCACCTGTGTCTGTAACTCCCAGGGTTTTCCCTATGTTTTCCTGTGTTCAATTGAAAGTTCAGGTTTTACTTTGAGTACTTTTGATCCATTTGGAGTTAGCATTTGTACAGAGTGAGAGACAGGGGTCAAACTTCAGTCGCCTGCAGGTGAATACCCAGCTTTCCTAGTGCCATTTGTTAAAGAGGCAGTCCTCTCTTTAGTGTATATTTTTGCTCCTTTGCGGAAAATTGAATTGCTGTGGATGTGTGGTGGTTTCATTCCTGAGTCTCATGTTCTGTTGTATTGGTCTTCATGTCTGTTTTTTTTTGGGGGGGGTCTGGTCGTGGGGCCTGAACTCTGGGCCTGGGTGCTGTCCTTCAGCTCTTCAGCTCAAAGCTAGCGCTCTACCACTTGAGCCACAGCGCCACTTCCGGCTTTTTTCTTTTTGCTTATGTGGTGCTGAGGAATCGAACCCAGGGCCCCAGGCATGCAAGGCAAGCGCTCTACCACTGAGCTACCTTCCCAGCCCTGGTCTTCATGTCTGTTTTTGAGCCACTATTAAGCTGTTTTCATTACGGTGGTTCTGTAATATAATTTGAGGTCTGGTGTTGTGGTACCTCCAGCATTGCCTTTTTACTCAGAATTGCTTTTGTTATTTGGGATCTTTCATGTTTCTATATGAATTTTTGGATCAGTTATTCTATTTGTGTGAAGAATGACATCAGGCTTTTGAAGGGTATCGTACTGAATCTGTAGAGTCCTTTTGGCAGTATGGCCATTTTCATGATATTGATTCTGCCAATTCATGGGCATGGAAAGTCTTTCTTCTGGTGTCTTCTTTGAGATTTTGTTCTTTAAGGGTTTCTACTTTTTATTGTGTAAGACTTTTACTTCTTTGGTTAATATCTAGGAGTGTTATTGGCTTTTTTGAGACTATTTCTTCTAAATGGATTTTTTTCCTGATTTCATTCTTAGCCTGTTCATTGTTGTTATACAGAGAAACTTCTGGTTTTTGAGTGTTGATGTTCTGGAACTTTTTAGTGGAGTTCATCGGCTCTGTTAAGTATTAGGATCCTATCACCTGAAATAGGCATAATTTGACTTCTTTCTTCCCTATCTGAATCCCCTTTATCTACCTCTCTCCCCTTATTGCTCTGGCAAGAAATTCTAAACTGAGTAAGAGTGAGATAATTAGGCCCTATCTCCTGTTGTTTTTGTTGTTTTGATGAGAGTGCTGGTTTCCTATTCCAGCTCTGCTAATCTACTCATCTAGTAGAGTTCATTCTTTCTTGTATTTGCCTATCTGAGAGACTCTATAGGATCCTGGACATTTCCTTCTCCCCAACCACCTCTTATAACTGACTTGTATCTGAATTCTTTGGCAAAATGTTCTGTGAGTATTTAGATATGATAGATTTCTTTAATCCCATCTCCCAGAATGCCTTTTCTCACCAAGGCTAGCCTTCTTACTCACTGCCTCACAAATCCCTGTACTAGGATTAAGGCTTGGGGGCTATGTGGGCATTTCCCACGGCTAGAGTTGGCAGTCTATCGGCAGGACTGTCGATTGACATTGTCTTGCAGTCTTCAATTTCCCTTCCTCTAGGTGGAGATCCAGAGGCTGGCTTGGAGCTCTCATTGATCTTCTCCCTTTGGGATGATTTTCTGCAGAGTTCTGCCTCTCTGTCACCACTTCTGTAGATTCTAGCTCCCTTTACCCTCCTCTCTTTCCCCACCCCACCTCCAGAATCTAGTCTTTTCTATGGCACTAGATTGTTCTCATCTAGAGTAAAAAAGGCATGTGTCTCAAATCCTCCATCTCACCCTGTCCCCCTACCACTTTTAAAGGCAGAATATAATGTATTTCAAGTATGAACACAAGTAAATAAAATACATAGTCAAGACCAAAGTGAAGTAACTGAATAGGACCAGAGTAAATAATCTTAGTACTGGTAATTATATGAAACCAGCCTTAGATTTAAGTTGTATTGCCTTTTTTTATTTGGAAAAAATAGGGTGGTTTTAAGTTCTCTATTCTGTTTACAAAGTATTTTCTCAGGTATTAGAAAGATAGCTAAAATAAACTCATGAATTAATGAAGAATTAAAATGGTAGAGCCAATTTATATAGCACATATTAAAAGAAAAGCCAGATGGGGGTGGGGGAAATCTCTTGTAACAAGAATTGTCATAGCACATTAATTATAAGGTTTCAGATAGATTCTGTAACTCAAACACAAACATTTTAAATGACTTTCCCATTTGTCTCTCTTACTTATTAATGTTTCTCATGGGTGGAGAAGTTGACCTTTAAGTTTGAACCAGTTCTAAAAAATGCCCAAAGTCACACTTGACCTCTTCTGTGAGGAATCTGTTTTTTGTCACAGTATAATTTTTTCCCTTTACAGGTGCTCTGTAACTATATAATGATGACATGCCCACTTTTTAAAACAAGCTAAGAAAAAAAATAAATAAAAAATAAAGCAAGCTAAGAAAAAAATAAATAAAAAATAAAACAAGCTAAGAAATAACAGAATAAAGAGTCATGTGTTTTAACTGTACATTTAGGCATCTAGACTTTGCCCACTGGAGACCATAGGACTTCTTGTTTCACAGGAGGCCAGGACTTCCTGTGCCTGAGGCTGGGACTTCCTGTACCTGGCTGTTGATGGCCTTGGCATGCAGTGTCTGCTCTTGCCTCCAGGCTAGCTCTCTCCAGGATCCCCAGGGACAGCATTCCTTGGGCCTCAGATCCAAAGGAGAAGCTCAATTCTAAGGAGCATTTTTCAGGGGACACAAAAGATTGGGCCGCGTAGCCACCACCTAAGGCACTCTACTGAAGAGCACCCAGAGAGGCCTTTTCCAAGAATCCCTCCTTACTCCGTGGACCTTTGGGGCTTTTCCAAGCTCCCTGCACCATTACTCTTCCTGACTATCCTGTCCCTGTTCTGTTGCTCTTAAATTTCAGGACACAAACCAATCAAGACCCCACAGGCTTTCTTAGATCCCCTCATACAAAGCCTTTTGTACCTTATTAGATATCTTGTTCCATTCTTTCCAACCATTTAACTTATCTTGTTTAGCCTGGCATAGGCCAGAGACTTCTGCTTTACAAAACTACCATCAAAGAAGAAAAGGCAAAAAAAAAGGAAAGGAAAGAAAAGAGAAAAACCACAAGACCAAGAACTTGAGCCTACACCCTACAGGACACAGGACCTATGTAATATCTCCTTTCTCTAGCCAAAGTTCCTAGACATTTTCTAAACCTGTGCCCCATACTTCCTCAGCCCACTGCAATCTGAACTATATCTATACCACCCACCGATCAAGTCCATCAAGTTCTTAATACATGGCCTGCTTGTAAGACCTTGTTTTAATTGAACTGATATTGTATGTGCTGCTTAGTGTCCTCATTAAAATAGGAGAGGTCTGGAAACATCTATTAAAAATAGAAACTTCTTTGGGGGAAAGAAAGGGGAGGAGTGAAAAGGAAAAGGAGAGTTATATGTTGTTGGGAGAGGGAAAAGGGTAATTAAAACATATTGAAGCTGGGTGCTGGTAGTTCATACTTGTAACCTAGCTACTTAGTAGGCTGAGATCTGAGGAGCAAGGTTCAAAGTCAGCCCAGGCAGGAAAAGTCTGGAAGACTCTTATCTCCAATTAATCACCAGAAAACTGAAAGTGGGGCTGGCTCAACGTGGTAGAGCACTAGCTTGACAAAAAGAGCTCAGGAAAAGGCTGGGGCCCCAAGTTTGGGCTCTATGACTGACAAAACCAAAACCAAAAACATTGAAATTCTGTGTGGAAATGCAACAATGAAATTGCGAAAAACAAATGAAAATAAAACAGCCTAAGCAAAAAAAAAAAAATCAGAAACTTCTTCAATGATATCTAACACAAGTTTTGCCACATGCATTGCAAAAAGAATGGCTCAAGAAGTTAAAAATTTGTAGGGGTCTTCACAACACTCAACAGGCTCTGGCCAGCTCTGTGTTGATCCTATTTTTCTTTCTAGTTGGAAATCAATCTCCCTCTGGCTAGAATCTGGGGTCACAGATTACTGCTGGAACAGTATCATTTTTGACAACACAGAATTTTACATGCTTTTAATCACTGTGTATGTTTGGTGGTATTTCTTGGCTTGTTTATTTGCTATCCTAGCAAAAGTATTTCCCATGTTGCTCAACAGCATCTATAATTACCATTTTAATGGCTGCATAATATTCCACTAAATAGATTCACCATGATTTATAGAATCATTATTATACTTTTGACCATGTAGATTGCTTCCAATTTTCATAATTATAGATTACCCTGCATATAACTTTTTTCCTCCCTGTATGAATTGATTCTTTATGATCATTTTCCCTGTATTAGATTATACTGAACCATTTTAAAGTCTTGGATAAACAGCCGAGGTTCCTTCCAAAAGAACTGTACCAAACTGCCCCCAACCACGTGTGAAGGGCTTTCCCCATGTGAACTGAGATCTACTCAGAACAGAATGGCACTGCAGATCAAGAAGCAGCAGGCAAGTTGAGAGGACAAGTTAGTCTGATAGATTCTAAGTCTGTACTATCTTTGATAGAGAATCTATGCCTCTTCCCTGCTCCCTCTCTCCTCAGCTACTATCTAGAAATCATTTACCTAGTCATCCATGAAAGTGTCTGTTGTTGGGGTGGGAAGTTGGCTCAGTGGTAGAGCGCTTGCCTTGCATGCATGAGGCCCTGGGTTTGATTCCTCAGCACCACATAAGCAAAAAAAGAAAAAAGCCGGAAGTTGTGCTGTGGCTCAAGTGGTACAGCATTAGCCTTGAGCTGAAGAGCTGAGGGACAGGGCCCAGGCCCAGAGTTCAGGCCCCATGACTGGACCCCCTCCCCCCCAAAAAAAAGAAAAAAAAAAGAAAGTGTCTGTTGCATCCAGGGTAAAAGCTTTCCTGGAAAAAATACCAAAGACCTAGTACACATGACAAGTGTATTTCTGCCTCAGTGGTAGCCAGAGAAAAGTTGAAGACAGCTCTGTCCAGTGGGCAGAACTTTCCAGTTGTTTAGATGAGGCACTCATGACATATGATTCTCATTGCCAGACCCAGGGAATATCTGGTAGCCTAAAAGGGTGCAATATTCTTAGGTCACAGGTTCCATCCTAGCTCTGCCTTCATAACTTGAGACCTCAGATTGACTATTCAACCTCCCTTTGAGCTCCCTCTTTTCCAAGAAGACCCACAAGACTGCTTCTGGCAGGAAGAGCTGAGTATACGAACTTGTCTGGGATAATCTAAGGGTCCATAAGGTGAACAAATCCAGTTCCATGACCAGATTGTCCTCACTAGCATGGTTGCCTGCTCAACCCAGTCTAAACTTGTCTTGGACTTCAGCATGGGAGAGGGGGAGGCTAGGCAAGTGTCAAATGGCCTAGGTCTCTACAGAGCTGCTATTCAGAAACAGACCCCATACTTCCTGCACTCCTATTCAGAAAAATTAAGATTAGGTAGATGCAGTGGGAGGGCCTTAAGGTTGGACTCATGATTAGAACTTTTCACCCTTTAACCTTACATTCTAGTAGTGACTATAGAGGACTTTCTAAATTTGGTCAACTTATAGAGAAGGCTCTAGTCCTTACTAGTTGTGTGCCCTAGGGGCAGTTATTAACATGCTTAAGCCACATGATTCATTTGTTAAATTGGGATAGAAATGCCTCTACTGAGACTAACATGCAGTATAGGATGTTCAAAATAACCAAAAACTATAAGGGTGACATTTGTTGAGTTCATACAGCATGCCTGCTCAGAGTTAAAACAGAAGGCCTTATTGTGTTATCTCTCTTAATACTTGTAACTACCTCAATACATGTAACAAGAGCGAAGACTCACACAGTGGTACTCTTAGTCTATACCCCACACAAGCAATCCTGTAACTCCTCCCTAGACATGGAATTTGTGAAGCAGTATCTACTGCCCTGTAAAAACTGGCAAAGAAGAAACCATTCTTTAGCCAGGCATTGGTGGCTCATGTTTGTAATCCTTGCTATTCCAGAGGCTGGGATCTGAGAATCACAGTTCAAAGCCAACCCAGGCAGGAAAGTCCGTGAGATACTTATCTCCAATTAACCACCAGAAAACCAAAAGTGGCGCTGTAGCTCAAGTGGCAGAGTACTCACCTTGAGCTGAAATGCAAAGAAAGAAAGAAAGAAAGAAAGAAAGAAAGAAAGAAAGAAAGAAAGAAAGAAAGAAAGAAAGAAAGAAAGAAAGAAAGAAAGAAGGAAAGAAGGAAAGAAGGAAAGAAGGAAAGAAGGAAAGAAGGAAAGAAAGAAGGAAAGAAAGAAAGAAGGAAAGAAAGAAAGAAAGAAAGAAAGAAAGAAAGAAAGAAAGAAAGAAAGAAAGAAAGAAAGAAGAAAGAAAGAAAGAAAGGAAGGAAGGAAAAGAAAACATAGGTCCCATGATTTCCCTTATTTGCAATAACTAGTATATGTCTGAAATAAGCAAAAATGGTCAGATAAGTTGATGTTAGGCGAAACGAACCCCAAGATAAGGACTCAAATGGTTTTTCTTTCTTGCTATTGCTTCTAACATATTCATAAGATATTTCTGTGTTGCTTTGTATGTCTCTCCCCCATGGTATTTCATAGTATTTGATATTGGTATAATTTGTGGAGGGGAAAGAAAAAAACAAATTGTTTAAATAGGGATACAGGTGGTGGCCCCATTGCAACAATGAGATGTACAAGCTGTTACGTTGAAAAACGAACTTTACAACTTTGGCACGGGGGGTGGGGTGGGGGGGAGTATGGGAAGGGATGGGAAGGGGAAACAAAGGAGGAGGCTATAAATGCTTGATAAGAAATGTACTCATTACCTTGCTTATGTAATTGTAACCCCCCTGTACAGTACTTTCACAATAAAAAAAAGAAAGAGAGAGAGAGAGAAAGAAAGAAAAAAAGAAAGAAGAAAGAAAGAAAGGAAGGAAGGAAGGAAGGAAGGAAGGAAGGAAGGAAGAAAGAAAGAAAGAAAGAAAGAAAGAAAGAAAGAAAGAAAGAAAGAAAGAAAGAAAGAAAGAAAGAAAGAAAGAAAGAAAGAAAGAAAGAAAGAAAGAAAAGAAAGAAAGAAAGGAAGGAAGGAAGGAAGGAAGGAAGAAAGAAAGGAAGAAAGAAAGAAAGAAAGAAAGAAAGAAACCATTTATTGACTCTAAAAAATTCAATAGTCAAGAAAGTACAAGTGACAGACACTGTCAGGACCCTACTCAAAACTTGGAGGTCATGGAAAGGATGAATGTACCAAACTCTCTACCCAGGCTGGAGAAGCACTACTGGGAGGGAGACACTTGACCTTAGGCTATGCAGGAATGTTAGAAAACTGATGTAACCCTCATCCAGTATGAATTTCGAAGAGAGAGATGGGGGGAAGAAGACTCTAAGATGTGTCCAACAGAGTCTACAGTGGGATATATACTCATTCACATCCCTTTATCCCTTTCCTTTTCTCCTCCATTTCTTTCTTTACTATGACTAGAGGATCACCTCCTAAGGAGATAACCTGTATTCAGGTAACAATCTGCCTTTGCAAAAACTCAAAATAAGACATAGGGAGATGGGCTTGTTATCTAGAAGAAAATCTGTGAGGGAGTCATGGCAGGGAAGAATAGCCAGGACAAAGAAAGGTCAGGTCCCTGAGGTTGCTGGGAGCAAAGCTAAGTGACAGAGCAGAACAATCACATGGCTGCCACTTGGTGACATCATACATGTTTTAGACGAGTTTGTGAGGTGTATGTGTGAGAGGGAGGAGGGAAAAGAGGGTATTTTCATAATTGATAACTAAGCTGACAGAATTGAAGTGAGAAAAAAAGTTACAAAAAAGGTGTTCAAGATGCTTGAATTATGTTCCTCATGGAAAATAATGCTTTGAGAATTTGATAGGACAGAAAAATGAAACACATAAGAAGCACTTAACACTAGGCCTGGCCCGGCCAGTGAGCGTGCAGTAAGAATTATTAATGGTAGTAGATGCTATTGCATGCGTCTTAGCTTCCCCCTCAATGGGCTACTATATCCATCTCCAGACAGGGAGGATGGATGCCTGGAAAGTTAGGAGTCAATGACCCCTTCCTTTGGGAAATGCTCCTCCATTAAAGGATGTCATCTGGTCCCAGAAAGGACCGCATTTCCCCAGGCAGCCCACAACCAATGTCAGTTGACATAGGCTATGCAAACCTGTCCCCTTACTGTGTTTCTCTCTCCACATTGCTTTATGACACATGGATCAAAGCCAATTCTCCACTCACTTTTTAGATAAGACACTCATTAGAACACAGCTATACCCATTGCTTCTGGATGGTCCATGGCTTCCTTTCTGGTACAACAGCAGCAACAGAGCTTTCTGCAAGACCAAAGGTGTTCACTAGGAGTCCTTTACAGAAGACATTGGCCAACCTGTGCTAGTGTCTTATGTGATAACCAGATGTCATAGGTCAGTATTCAAATTCACTCAAATTGAGTAGTTTCTCAGCCATATTAACCCCAGTCTGCATGCTCAGTGGTAACCCGTGCTGCATGCTCCTCTGATGCACATCACAGACACGACGTTTGCCTATTTTATAACATAAAGTTATGCTGTGCAGCTCTGGTCTCAGAAGCCTGTTGCTTGTGGATCGGGACACAGGTTGGCGTATTCTATCGCCCTTTACCTACCCCCTTCTACCTCAGTCTTCTCTCAATAAATGACATATACCTGTGCCCCTATCCCAGGCTCTGTTTCTAGAGCTCTCAACTCAAGAGTGATTTTTATGCTTGTGTAGTATTCACAGGTAAGTATGTTTGTCTCTCAACTATGTGAGCTACACCAAAACACAAGGGAGAATGTGACTCCCTAAATCTCCCAGAACAGTGTCTGTCACAGAACAGTAACTGAATGATTGAACAAATGAATGAATGAATGGACGAATGAATGAGGTAAATAAGTAGCCCCTTCCCATGTTATGCTGGGGGATAGCCAATAGCTCAGAGTAAAACCCCCCCACCCCCACCCCCCCACATCCTTGACCTGCTCCTACTGCAGATTTCAGGCTCGATTTCCCAGCCATTCACCCTTGCTGAGAAGCCCAGCTGTGACAGCTAATAGATGAATCCTTTCAATTTGTGAGTTCTCCTGAGTCGCAGGCATAACACTAGCCAGATCCCTGGAACACCCCACACCTCCTCCGTCTGAGCGCACCCAGCCCCCTGACCTCGTGTCTGCATGTGCAGACGCCACGCTTTAACATTGCACCCTTGGTGCCTCACAAAGGAAGGGATGGGAGGCAGAAGGATGGAAACACAGAAGGATGGAGGATGTGTCTGCATCTCCATAGACCGGCTAATAAGGATGGTCTCTGTGAAACCATCTGAGGCTCATTAAAACCAAGGCTCCAGTGACCAGTTCCTCCCAGATTTCAGATCTGAGGCCATGTCTGCCTCTCCAGGCTTCTCTCTGTCTCTCCCTCTCTTTTTTTTTTTTCATAAGATGCTGCAAATCACATCTGAAGTGGCCAGGGTAAAAAGAAATCATTAAGTAATAACAAAGATAGGAGGTTTGTTTTGTATTTTACCCCCTCTGAAATAAGTTTCACAGGGAATGACTGGGCCCTAAGCAATGTCACATCTCAGAACACACAGAGGACGGTGGCCCAGATGCGGTCCTTCAGCGGTTGATTTCTGAGTCTAGCAGGGAACACTGGCCCCTGATGCTCTGGGGAAATGAAAATAGCTCGCGCTGTGAGGCCGTCTGGGGTTTTCGCAGCACTCTCCCAAAGCCTCTGAGCCTCAGGGTATCTTGTTTAATTTGCTGGGTTATTGGCAGCCATATTGAAGCTAGATGTTTTCAAGAATCCAACAGCTCAGCTAGAGCAGTCCTGGGGTCCTTCATGAATGGGGCTGCCTGCCTCCCTGGCCATGCAGAACATTTATTCTTTTCTTTGTTCAGTTGTGTCCATAAAAGCACCCTTCATTTCTCACAATCAAGATAATAGCATTTCTGGATAAGCTGATAATGTCCTATTTCTTATGGGATGCTCCTTACAGAGGCCAGGAGATAGTGAGTAGATGCTTCATATACTACTAAGTTTGCTTATCGGTTGACAGTAGACATTACATACCCGGCTCTCACTTCCCTCTGACTTTGAGAAACAATCCAGCTGAATTGGTTTGAACATTTCAGCCAGGCATGGGAGGCTCACACCTGTAATCCTAGTTACTCAGGAGGCTGAGATCTAAGGATCACAGTTCAAAGCTAGCCAGGGCAGAAAAGTCCCTGAGGGACCCTGATCTCCAATTATCTACCAGGAAATGAAAAAAGGATCTGTGGCTCAAAGTGGTAATGTGCTAGTCTTGAGAAAAAGAGCTCAGAGATAGCACCCAGGACCTGAGTTCAAGCCCTATGACTGACAAAAAAAAAAAGGTAAAAGAAAACTTTTTGTGCTTGCATAAAACTCCAGAGTCCATGCGCAGAGCCTGTCAGTGCTCCGATTCTGCCTCTGGATGCAGGCAAGACTTAATCATTTCAGATCTACATTACCCAGGTAGGGAGAAGGGAACCAGGGCAGTGAAGGAATTTCACTATCCTCACAGAAAGAGGTCACCCAGAAGTCCTGCCTACTACTCTGCTTTACATCTCACTGGCTAAAATACAGTCTCATGACCAAACCCAGCTGTAAGGGGCGGGGGGGGGGGGGTCATGGTGGGAGCTATAGTCTTTGAGCTATTCATATCCTTGCAGGAATAAAATATAATCTTGGTAAGTAAGAGTCAGGAAACAGATTGCTTAGGCAAACTAGCTGTGTCTTGTCCACTTGGCTCTTTTTTTCCCCCCTCTTGCAGAGGGTAAAGAAGCACAGAAGAATTAAGAAACTTGCCCAAGGAAACACAGTAGAACCAGGGCAGTTGGAATTTCGTGGATCAAAACCAACACCTCCTGATATCCTGTCAATTGCCTTCCTTACAACATCTGATCATAAGCCTTTTATACAATGAACCACCAGATATACTAACAAGCAGTGTCCTCCTTCCTCTGTTTCTCTGTGGTTCTCTCTCTCTCTCTCACAAACACACACACACACAAACACACACACACACACACACACACACACACACACCCTCTATTCCCCTAGACTCATCAGAATCATGTCAGTTTCAAAAATACATGTGTCACCTCCAACAATCATGAAAGACAATCAGCCAATCAGCTGCAGAGGAGCAGGCCATGTCAAGTCAGGGGTTAGAGTAAGTTGGTATTGATCAGTGTGGTTCTTTTCAACCACCACCTTCAGAGGCAAGCAGCCATGGCACAGAGGCTGGGGGAGATGAAAGACTCCTCTCCACCTGTGCAGGACAGTGCCTTCATTCTCTGCCGTTTGCATTTGTGTCTTGGCTCAGCAGTGACGATAAAGCAGAGGTCAGCTCCCGTGCTGTTCTGACATCCCCAAGAATATGCATGCAAAGATAAGGCAGAAGAGAAAAACCAATTTCCTTCCAAGATTTTTTAGCTTCTTGGGAAAACAACTATCGCGCAGAAAATAGTCATCTCTGCCACCATGGCCAAGAATGACAAGAACATGGAACAAATACAATTGGACCTCGTGTATTCACACTGAGAAAAATAACACAATTAAGAAACCCCAGTGATGCTGGAGTTGTGAGGAAGTGTGTCGAGATCCACTTCTCTAGGAAGCTCTCCAGGAAGGCTTCTAGAAGAAATTAAAGGTTACACTCTCCACAAACTTCACATGCAGGTCCTTTTATGGGCAGCATGATATGGCTCATGTATCTGGAGAGTGTTATAACCGGCTCTTTAAGCAACAGGCATCTGAACAAGGAAACTGGCTTCTATACATGTTATTGTGTGAGGAGAGAGCAAATGCTTTCACAGAAAGCAACTCTGAAAGAGATGATGCAGCATGTCACAGCAGACTTTTTTTTTTTTTTTGTCAGTCATGGGGTTTGAACTCTGGGCCTGAGTGCTGTTCCTGAGCTTTTAGCTCAAAGCAAGTGCTCTACCACTTAAGCCACAGTACCACTTCTGGTTTTCTGGTGGTTAATTGGAGATAAGAGTCTCACGGACTTTCCTGACCCTGCTGGCTTTGAACAGCCATCCTTAGATCTCAGCTTCCTGAGTAGCTAGGATTATAGGCATGAACCATCAGTGCCTAGCTGTCACAATAGACAATTTTAACTGGATCAGATACCATTAATCAATATGGCCAAACTTTACTGCTTGCCACAATCAGATCTGAGAAAGTCCCTGCAGAGCTAGGGGTGTAACTTAGTGGTAGCTGTCCACTGTAGTCTAGACAATCCCCTGGGTTTTCTCCCCTAAGACCATGGAATGACCACAAAAGTATGGGGACACTATATTGATTCCTAATACAACAATTAATTAACATTTGTTTTCCTTCAACTCCCGACAGCTATGCTAGAGAGAGCCACAATGATAAACTATTATGTAATATAAATTATTATCTGTGAAGCCCGTGTCTCAAGTCTATAAAGTCATATTTTACTCCAGTTTCATAGATGAGAAATCGAAGGTTCAAATTGCTAGGGTAACAGTCATTAAGAGAAAAGAACCAGGGGCTGGCCTGGGATCCACCTGTGGTGACTCTGGTCCCAATGTGCTTCCCAAGCTCCAAAGAGCAATCTCCTTTCCCAGAGCAGCATGGGTGCTATCCAAGAGCAATGGCAGTGCCTAGTGAGCCTCCAGGGTCCCAGCTGGGCTTTGCTATGCATCAACCCCTCCCCCACCATGACCTTGAACAAGTGACTGCCTCCCCTGAGATACTTATCTTCAAAAAAAAAAAAGATGGTACAATACTAATACTTAATTAGAGAATGGAGGGAAAGTAGTTGCCATATATTCTGATTCTTTTCTATTCTCATGACAAAAAAATGGCCCATTAAACATTCATTATGAAATCAGGGTACTTGGAGAAATTCCTTCAGGAGAAATTATCTTCTCTGAATCTACATTGTCATTTGCATGGCTGGACTACATCCACATGGTGTTTTTCTTTAATAAAACATTCCATATCCCTACATAGTGCCAGGCTACAGTGTGCACCAGGATACTAGTGCTTAGATGATACCAGGATATCCCCTCCTTCCTCCCCACCCCAGGGAAATCTGCTGAGGGATGGTGCACAGAACCAGTGGTCAGAGATCCTCCCCATATATGGTGGTGGCCACCATGGGTCCCAGGAAATGTCTTGCCCTTCGGGGTTGATTTTCCAACTTCCTCTTAGGACACCTCCCTTTCATTCACGATTCCCAGGGCCTTAGAAACCCCATTCAGGGCTGTCAGAACCAACCCTGCCTATATGACCCTGTCTTCTCTGCTGTAAAGGAGATCTAGGGCTTTAGGTGTTTTGGCTAGAAGGCCAAGTCAAGGGCCTGCTCACTTGCCAAGGTCTTTGTCACGTCCCCAATCTTTATGTCATATCACCTAGCACGGATTTTATGCACGGTGTGCCCTTCAGTTCTTGGGGAGCCTGTGGATGAGTAAACTCAATGATTCTCAGGGAGTAGCTCAGCAACTTCCTTGGCAATGATAGCACACCAGCTGGGACCACTGAGACCCCATATTGTATACAAAAGCCCTGTGCTCTGTGTTGGGGTCCTACTAGCATGTAAATAAGGTCTAAACAGGCTCAGTTCTGTGGAGCTAGCACACCTTTGGGGATGGCCTCAATGATCATGGAATTCAACAATAGGAAAAAGCAAGAATTAAAAGGTCCTACCATCAATAGATGTAATATACAGGGTAAGAGGGAGCTAAGATGATGTTTGGGGTGCGATGATGATGGTGGAGGGGAACAGCAGGTGCAAAGCAGAGTCAGATCCCCACTGATCACTGGATGAATCAAGTCTCATAGGTTGTTATAATTCTAAAACTCTCCTATCACATCATGTTAAGAAACCGGACCAAACACTAGTAGCTCACGCCTGTTAATCCTAGCTGCTCAAGAGGCTGAGATCTGAGGATCACAGTTCAAAGCTAGCCCAAGCAGGAGAGCCCATGAGACTTTTATCTTCAGTTAGTTACAAAAATAAAACAGAACAAAAAAGCTGGAAGTGGAACTGTGGGTCAGGTGGTAGAATGCTAGCCTTGAGCAAGAAAGCCCAAGGACAGCATTCAGGCTCTGAGTTCAAGACCCAACGTAGACACAAAAATATTTTTAAAACCTACATTCTATCTCCAACATGCCAACGTAAACTGTCATGGAATCATTTTTTGTTGTTGTTTTTGGTGTTTTGGGGTTTTTTGGTCAGGGCCTGGGTACTGTCCTTAAAGCCTTTTCTCTCAAGACTAGCTCTCTGCCACTTAGAGCCACAGAGCCACTTTTGGTTTTCTGGTGGCCAATTGGTGCTAAGAGGCTCCCAGACTTTCCTACCCTAGTTGGCATAGAGCCTTAATCCTCGGATCTCAGCCCCCTGAGTAGCTGGGATTATATGCATGAGCCACTGGCTCCTGATAGCATTTTGAATTTTTTTTAAAAAATTGTTTATTTTCCTTTATTACTTGGATCCCAATAAAATTATTTATCAATGGCTTATGTTTTCCCTTCTTATTTTGCTTCTTTGAGAGTTTTCAGTCTATGAGGAAGCTAACTTAATGTTTATTTGTCACATGAAGTAAAATTTTTGAAATAGTAATTTGAAATATACATATGTTTTAAATTTAAATTGGATATATTTCAGATAATTAAATGCTTACTGGCTTCAAGTACATAGTTCTCCTAACATATTTTTTAGGCCTTACACTTCCTTCCAAGGGCTTACATGCTTTTGAGCGTCAGGTGCCAGTGGCTCACACCTGTAATCCTAGCTACTCAGGAGGCTGAGATCTGAGGATCACAGTTCAAAGCCAGCCCGGACAGGAAAGTCCTGGAGACTCTTATCTCCAATAAACCACTCAAAAACCAGAAGTGATGCTGTTGTGGCTCAAGTGGTGGAGTGCTCGTCTTGAGCTGAAAATCCAGAGCCAGAGCCCAAGCCCAGAATTCAAGCCCCACGACCAACCAAAAGCAAAAACAAAAAAACATAGAGGTGGTGCTGTGTCTTAAAGTGGTAGAGCACTAGCCTTGAGCAAAAGCACTCAGGGACAGTGCCCAGGCCCTGAGTTCAAGTCCCATGACCGACCCCCTTCCCCCCAAAAAATGCTTTGCTGAAGTTCTGAAATCTCCTGGACATAGAGTTGTATGAGAAAAATGAGTCTGGAAAGGACAGAGAAAGTTGGAAATCCTTTGAATGGTAGTGTGGGTATGTCATACTCAGAGCAGAAGCAATGACTTGGAAGTGGTATAAACTAGGAGAGGAAACAGGGCCATATCTGCGTTGGGATGGTTGTCTTGCTTGTAATAGCAGTGAAGACATGAAACGGCAGTGAGCAGATTTGTTGCGACAGGGAGGAGATGGCTGATGGAGAGGTCCAGGAGACAAGGGAGAAGACTAAAGGTGAAAGACCCTTGCTAGCTAGGCACCTGGGGGCTCACACCTATAATCTTAGATACTCAGAGAAACCTTTCCTAGCACAAGGAACGTGAGGTACAGAAAACAAAGTGTGCTTTCAGGCAGACACCGAAGCAGGCAGGGGTCTCAGGGTTAGAATCTCAGAAAAGTGCAGTGAAAGAAGAGAGCAGCCCTGCCACAACTGAGAAGAGTCCATGCTCTACCCAGGGCTGCGTCTCCCAGGAACACACTCCCTGAGAGCATGAAGCTGTTCATGCCCCAGGGTTTCCATGGAGATGGTATACGGCCAGCCCAAGAGTGTATCTTTCCAGGGGATGTGAGGTCCAGGGTACCCACCCAGAATCACACCTGCAGAATTCCCAGATCATAGATCAGGCTCAGGGCACTCGGGGGTAATTCCATGTGTAAATTCTCTGTGTATCTCTGCGCATCACTTGGGCCTTACCACAGCCCATTGAGAGGAACACCCATCTCAAACTTGTAGATGAAGCCCAGAGAAGTCCTATAACTTGCTCAAGGTCACACAGCTGATAAAGTGCTGAGATAAGAGCTTCAAGTGGTAAGGTCAGAGTTTCCCCAGATGTTTCCCCAAACCCATTGATAGCAGGGCATGAATCCCATGGCCACTGACACTTAAGAAAACATTGCTCCAGCCTGACAATCCAGTGAATCCATCAATACCTCACTGTCTTTGATGTGCTGGTGGTCTTGTGTGAGAGTCCCTTCCAACTTGAAGGTCCACTGAAATGGACCAAAGATGGAAAGGTAAAGAAGCAGCAAAATCAAAGAGCTTTTTGTTTGTTTAATAGAACAGAGTCTAGTGCAAAAGAAAATCACCATCTGCCTTAGAGATTTCTCAGGTCTCATAGACCTGGTAAGACAAAAGTTGGTAATGAGATAAAATAAAAACTGAGAATCAATGAATTGTGGCAGAAAAGACTCCTCAGGCCATACCTATGGTGGGAGAGTAACATAGAAGAAGAAGTAGGAGGAGGAGAAAGAGAAGGAGGAGGAGGGAGGAGGAGGAGGGGGAAGGAGGAAGGAGGAGGAGGAGGAGGAAGGAGAGGAGGAGGGGGAAAGAGGAAGGAGGAGGAGGAGGAGGGGGAGGAGGAGGAGGAAAAAGAGGAGACAGACTTAAGAGATGGGAAGGAGGGAAAAAGAGAGGGAGGGAAGGAAGGAGGTTAGGAATAGAAGAAATTCTGATCCCTCTCAGACTTCTGAACTGGGCAAGCAGGATGCTACTCTTCATCAAATAGAAGTTGACACCATTTTGGCCATCAATCTGTAAGGTTGAGGTAGACCTATGGCAGATAGGAGAAGCAGTTAGGTGTGTAGACTTGGATGTCAGAAGAGATGGAAATGTGTCTGGATGAAACCATGGAAAAAGGGAAGCCATCTAGACAGTGTCTATATAATGGGGTTCAAAGAAGGCGGTGGAAGACACAACCCTAAAACTGTCATTGTGTGCAAAAATCAGAGGTAAGAAATTGACACGGGATCCTAGAAACAACTCTTTCAATAGCTAGATGGAGCTTTTAGTTTGAAAACAGATCCAGCACGTATCCCTTAGGGAAGGACAGGTAGAAATTTCCTCTGCTGGCCCAAATAAAATGAGCTCTTCTAGAGGTGTGGTCACGCCTTAAGAGGAAGCAAAGCAGAGGCAAGAAAGGGATGCTGTTAGGAAAATAGAGAGATGGATTTGGAAGGGGAAATGTCAAAATGCAGAGCCTGCCTAAGCCAAGGCTAAAGGAAAGATAAGAACCTGCAAATATTTGACATGTGTTTAATGCCAACAAGAAAAAGAATTGAGTCTGCTCCAACTACTGGGGGCTGTGACTTGTAAGTAATGATAAGAAATAAAAGCCATTGATTATCAGCTCCAAACACCAAAACACTTGTTTGTGGACTTATTATCTCCAGAACACAGAGAAGTATAAAGAAAGAATGTAGACTCCTAATAGCTACCCATCAGCCTGTCCAAATAAACTAAGATGCTCAGCTACAGTGGATGGCAGGGTGTAAGCTGAGAGAATTTCTGAAGAACTCTCACTGACCCAGCCAAGACAGTTCCAAGAATTTATCCTCGGAGGAGCATTTTGGAAGATGCACATATATATTAATCATACTTTTAAAAATAACTTAGAAAAGACCTAAATGTTTAGAGAGCAAAATTAGTGAAAAATCAATGAAAGATCCATATAACAGCATATTAATACTTGAAGACATTAATTTTTACTTCCTGGCTACCCCCTTTGTAAGCTATCAATGTAACTCTAGGTATGCTTGCTGATGGTACCTTAGTAGTTGCTCATGCCAACACAACTGTGCCTGCAAGGAATGGTGAAGGAAGGGGGACACATTAGGGAAGAGAGAGAGAGAGAGAGAGAGAGAGAGAGAGAGAGAGAGAGAGAGAGAGAGAGAGAGAGAGTGTGTGTGTGTGTGTGTGTGTGTGTGTGTGTGTGTGTTGTTCCCGTACTGGGCTTGAACTCAGGGCCCCAATCTTTCATTCAACTTTGTCACTCAAAGCTGTTACTCTATCATTTTGGCCACACCTCCACTTTGAGCTTTTGTTGGTTACTCTAAGAGTCTACATGGACTTGCCTGCCCAGGCTGGCTTCAAAAGTCAATCCTCAGATCTCAGCCTCCTGAGTAGCTAGGATTACAGGTGTGAGTCACCTATCCATAAGTGGCTCAGTATGATGCTGCACACCTGAAGACACCACGTTTCCTGGTGGTTCTCCGGCCTCCATTTGCACACTCTGCCTTTACAATCCATCCTCAAAGTGGTAAGAGTGCCTCAGGGGTGGCTTCTCTTATCCTCCATGTACTCTTCCTAGGTTGATCACATTTATTACAATGGCTTTGTTGGGGGCCGGGATAAAATTAAATCAGTGCTTCAATTGAAAACATGTATTGTCTATAGCTCATGCTTCCTTGTTATCTGATTGTGGTTTTATGGAAGCTATTTTGCCACTCTGGAGGTTGAAGATAATTGGTAACAATGCAGAACAAATCCTGTCTATAGACTTGCAATGTGGTTTTATAAGGGGGGGAACAGCCCAAATTAAAAAGCCATATTCCATTGCATTTACGTATTCATCTTAACATTCCTGATGTATATAAATGGTTCAACTCTTTGCATTTTCCTCTCTTTTGCTTATAGCTCGTTTGTTCATTGGTGAGTTAAGTAAAACCATGTTCACTTCTGGATCTCTTTGACAGTCATTCTCATTTTACTTTTTGCTTGAGAATGATCTTTTAACAGTTTTGAAAATTGAGAGCCCAAGAAAAATATCTGTCTCCATCCCTCATCATCCTTTCTTACTAATTTATTTAGACTTATGATCAAGTCTTGTTATTCATAGCAATGTTCTACAAAGTTGCCCTAGAGGAAATTCAAGGTTAGATTCCTGTGAGTTTATGGTCATGATACTGTTGTCAACTGACCAAGGCATCCTTCTGTTTATGTGTGTTTCTGCTTGACGACACTTTATTTAATGGGTGTTGTGGATTCACGCACAGTGACCTCACAGCCAGCAGCACGTTCATTCAGGGCTAAACACAGCTCAAGTGTCACTCCTATGCTTTTGGCTAGGTATAGCCTAAGGACACCACGTCCCATTTCATCACTATGCTTGGGTCACTTTGAACAATAGACTCACCAACAGAATGCATCAACATGTGAAACCCTGGCAGTAAATAAACCACCAAAAGGACCCTTCGTGAGGGAGGGCTCAAACAAGACCTCTGCTGAGACCATGTATGTCTGACAGCCTAGTGTGTGTTTGTGAATGACAGGGAAAGAAGGCGTGAGGACTGGCTCTGGTGGGTCAAGAAGGTATTAGTGGGAATATAAATTTATAAACATGGGCTTCACAAATCATGGAAACAGATTTTATTCCTTTATCTATGTTAAATATACCATAAGTTCTCCCGCTGATCCTCAGGCCCATTATTAACTAATACCCTATCTACCCATCACGCTACCTGCCTTAATTAATACCAAGTTCTATACCTGGCACCTAGAGTTATTCAATGTATACTTGTATTTACTGGAGGGAAACTAGGTAAGTACATGAGAAAATGCCATATATTGTTCAAACAAGAAATCGATGACAGTATGGATTTATTAGGTTAATTTTGTTCAAGGCGATGCACACATCTGTATTTTAAAAAGATAATGAAGAAAAACAAGAGGAAAAAAAACCATAATGGGAAGAATTACACTGAAATTTGGAGAGGTTATATCCAAGTAGTGGAGTTTATGGGTGCTTTATCACATTCTTCTTTAGTGTTTTCTTCTAGCTTCCCAAAGTAAGATACATTTTTTTCTCTCCATCAACACCTCAGTGCCAGTGAGATAAGAATGCCTGTCTTAACTTGGCCTCTAAAACAGCAGATGTGAATAGTGTACCAAAGGCTCTCTATTTTGCAAGGAAAGCTCTTAGCATCTTCAGCCTACTTATATGGCAGAACTCCATAGCCCAATCCCCCCAGGATCCATCACTCTCCTTGGTTAATATTTTTTATTCAATGTCTTTGAAACTTTGTGGCCAGAATTAAGTGCCATGTTCTAGAGGCATCTTGTACGCCACAGTAAATGCATCCCACTGCCTCCTCCTCCTTCTGAAATTCTCAGGGGCAGGAAGGGAGAGGAAAGGGGGGTAAGAACGGGATTCTGTCTTTTGCTGAGAAATGGTTGGGAGTGTTGATCATCATTTTAAGGAAAGCAAGCCAAGTTTTGAAGGATAAAGGTTGCATGTTTTCTCTCATATGTGCATGCTGGACCTAAAGACATTGAACCTATAAATGGAGATGTCATAATGAAACTGTCTGAAAGCTGTGTATCATAGGGGGTAGGGAGGCATGGGGAAAGTAAGAGTAAGAAAAAGCATCCATCTGATTAAACTACTCATGTATGTGTGAAAAACCACGATGAAACTTCTTTGAGCAAATACAGTTTGCAAAACAAATGACATCCTGTTTGGAGCTAGGCCCTAGTGGGAGGGGAGAGGGAGGAGGGAGAAGATGGAAGGGTGAATATGGTCAAAATACTTTCTGTATCTGTGTGAACACAGGACAAAGAAGCTTCAGCGTAGGAGAGAAGAGATGAGGGAGAGAAAGGGTGGGTCTGGTCAAGGCACTTTGTATGGGTATATGGACATAGCAAAATGAAACCTCCTTCTACAACTAATTAATGCAAATAAAAATGTGGGGAGGAAAAAAAAGTGCAAAACAATGCTACCTGGATTAATCATGCCTACTCTGGACATTCATCTGGGAGTGGGGAGGGTAGGTCTGACTGGTGCCCTATTGGCCACATGGTGAAGGGTGGGGCCTGGCATCTTGTCTTCATACTGGGGGAAGGAAACGCCCCACCTCCCAGGTGAAGGGTATGCCCAGATCCCTGGAGGCAGGAGCACTTGGCTGATAGGTTACTGAACCTATCAGTCCAGTGCCTGGGACTAGGAATTTCCTGTGGACCTGCCCTCTGCCCTGACCCTCTTTAAGCCCAGTGGAGCACAGATGCCATTACACCATGCCAAGTGTGTCTCCATAATCCTGTCCTGTGTCCTGTCCTGGCTCACCTCTGATTATCATGATGTCCCAGTTCAGCTCCAATGGAAAGCTGAATTGGTTTGTTAGTATTGTTTTTGTTCTTTCTTTCCTCTCTGGTCTGTTTCCTAGCTGTGTTATATATATTTGAGGGCTGCAGGCCCCTTTGTAACAATGGGCAGCCTGCAGACTGCTAACAGTATAATAAAGACTTCAATATTCCATCTTCCAAAATGTAGCTTTTCTGATAAGTTACCTTACAACAATCTGTTCTTCACACTGCCAGATATGCAGCCAGACAGGGAGTTGTCCTCAGGGGGTATCCAGTCTACTGGTCCTTTAGTGCTTGGGGGAAACCTGTGGATTTCTATGGTAGCCCAGGCTTTGATCACAGCCGTGGGGGTGGAGGTGGAGGAAGTCAGATATGAGGACTGACTGTAAAAGACAATTAAGGGTCACACTATTGACTTCTTCCCTTCTCTGGGATTCCTGTGGGCTCAATTTTATTGTGTTTAGTTCGTATACCAACCTATATAAAATAGTCTGGGTCAAGTTTAAATGGATTTGCTGCTTAACCTTCAAATAAAAAAAGAAGAAAGAAACCCTCCTTCAATTAATCAGAACTTCCTGCCTCCTCGATCCCACAGCCCCCACGGCTCCCCCAAATCTGTGGGTTAATCCATGATTCAGTGCACACAGAAACTTGCTGCAGTGACCAGATAGAAGGGAGGCGTAGGAGAGTGTGGGATGAGGAGATTCTAGGAGAAAACACTGAGCTCCGCAGAGCCTCAGTTTCCCATTGTGAAAAATAGGAGGAACTGCCTGTTAGTCTTCAATTGCCCATGAAGACCCAGCTTAGAACCAGGCTCTGGGGAGATAAGACTTTTCAAAGCTCTGCAAACACAGGGTGCTGGCAACTCAGAAGGTGCTGGAAAAATCAGAAACTTCTACCAGCGAGTGAAGTCTGCATGAGTGGTTGGGATCCCAGTGTCCACTCGAGCCCCACAGTCCTCCCCGAACCCTGCCCCATCTTCAGAACCTCACGGTGACCTGTGGGTCAACACAGTGGTGATACAAGGACAGATACTCTGGCCACCCTCTTTCCTGGCAGGCAGGCACAGCCCATTCCTGCCTGCATGGAGTCCAGCTGCTGTTCTCAACAGCTCTCCGTCCCATCTTTCTTAATGTGAGGGCCGAGGAAGGAGGAGGCATTTGAGTTCCAGGATGGCTTGCTGAGGGCAAGGTACTCTGGATAGAATTCCTCCACACCTGAAATCATTTCAGCTGAGGCTACACACCCAGCTCTTGATTGGATGGGGGTCCCTCAGACCCCTCTGTCAATGCTGCATGTGGCTACCCTTGGTGACTTGACTCATAGTAGCTTATGTTACCATTATCCCCACCTCCGGTCCTCAGCTCCACCCAGACCTGAGCCCCTCCCGGCCCTAGAGTTCCCACAGATAGCTGGCTACTCCCTCTCTCCGTCCAGACCTACTTGGGCACTTGCCTTGCTACTAGCCCATAGCTACCCACTGCAAAGGGTAGAAGCCATATGCTCCCTCTCCCTGGGGAGATACGGTCCCTCTAATAAACCTTATAATAATCTTTCTCCCGTACCTGCCTGCCTGCCTCCGCATGGTCTCCTGGGATGGTCATGATGGATCCTAACAGCTTAGGGTGATGGGTCCTGGGTAAGGAGAGAAAACAAAGTCTTTGGGGTTCTCAAGCTCTGGGAGCCATCTACTAAAACTGAATTGCCCCAGGCAGTCAGAAGTATGTAGTAGGAAGGGTTTGAAGCAATACTCTGGAGTCAGATTCTGTGCTTTGGAGCAAAGCAATGAAGGTCTCTGCTGCCGATGGGGATGGTGAACCTACCCAATGGGTCGCAGGTTACAGGTAGATGCAGGGAGGTAAGCCTCAGTACTCATCGCCCACATTAACAGTGATGAAAAGAATTTCTACCAGCAAAGAATTCCATGTAATCCCCACCAAACACATGAGGAAATGGCTGCAGGGAGATCAAACTGCCACTGGCTGTCCAGCGTTCTCGTGACAGAAATGGGGCTCAAACTAAGATGAATTTGTAAATGAACCACACGTTTGGATGTATCTTGCTCCATTTGAACACTGAAGTGTGAGCTAGTTTTACATCCCAGGGCTCTGCGATATGGAACTGATCCTGTAGCTTCCCAAAATACCAAAGAGGTGCCAACTGTAATAAAAATAACCTCTCACATTTAAACAGTGTTTTACAATTGATAATGCTATTTTGCATCCACATTTGACTCTAAGAAAGGAAAATTACTTTCAAATTGGATAAATTTTATGCAGTAGAGCAAAACAAGGAGAAAACATTTACAATGATCCAAAAGCTCAAAACCTGAGTGTGCACATAAGCACGCGAATGCCTCTGTGTGTGTGTGTGTGTGTGTGTGTGTGTGTGTGTGTGTGTGTGTGTAGAGAAAGAGAGACGGATTAATGAGTGGGTGGATAGATAGATAGATAGATAGATAGATAGATAGATAGATAGATAGATAGATAGATAGAACCAGTATGTATGTACATAAGTATGTATGCATGTATGTGTCTGTTTACGCTTATATAGAGTGTAGATAAAACAAGTACATTTTAAAGGAACATTGTCCCTTTTAAAAGAAAGGCTTTGCTGGGTACTGGTGGATCATGCCTGTAATCTTAGCTACTCAGGAGGCTGAGATCTGAGAATCATGGTTCAAAGCCAGCCCTGGCAGGAAAATCTATGAGACTTCTATCTCCAATTAACCACCAGAAAATGCCAAGTACAGCTATAGCTGAAAGTGGTAGAGTGGTAGCCTTGAGCTACAGAGCTCAGGGACAGTGTCCAGAGTTCAAGCCCCATGATCACTACCACCACCACACAATCACCACCACCACCAACAACAAAAAGCTTTGATCTCAGAACCAGTCACCTCCCCTTACATTACTACTTCATTCATACTCAGCTCAGTGCAAATAATATGCGAAGAGGAGCCTGGGAATAGAGAATAGAGCTTGGAGAAAGTTAAAGGCTCTGCAGACTTGAATGAGATTTTGCCCAACTGTGGCTGATCTGGGAGAGAGGGAGAAGAAAAATGATATTCAATCCCTACCTGTTGAAAGCCCCCCGAGGAAGGATTTCCAGTTGTTGCCTGAGCTGGGTACAATAAAACCCCTTGCTTGCATTCCACTAAAAACCAAGAGGAGAAAAGAGCCTGGGTTCATAGAGTTTCAGGAGAGTGGCAGGGAAGGGCTCAAGGAAGAAGGGATGATAGGCCCAGAATCCAGGGCAGCCAGCCATGAATGGGGGCCCCCTGCAGTCTGATAAGTTGCTACTTCCAGGATTGGGGGGGTGGGGCGAGAGGAAGCATGCTGTGGTATATAATTCTCACTGATAAACTTGTCCTGTAGTTCATAAAATTGAGACAGGTGCAATTTTGTAAAAGCCTATGCAGGGTTTTTGTTGTTGTTGTTGTTGTTGTTGTTTTAAAGCATGGGACCACTGACTCATGCCATTAGATAACCTATGAAAGTATGGTCATCTTGCCTACCTAGAATTCCACTGAGTGCACACTCTAAGATCTGTATGTATTGCTATTGCTGATACATTGAAGTGATTTCAAAGATTTGTTTTTGACCTTATAAATAATTCAGTGATGACCTGTCTATATAAAACTCTTTTTAAGGGCTCTGATTATATTGTTAGGAAAAAGAGCAAATCGTCCTGTCAATATTCAGTGCCAGTTAACTCACCTGCAGAAATTGTGGAGAAGCCTGTTTTGGTACTCCTTTGCCAAGGCTAATTACAATCTATTAAAACAATACGCTGCGAGGATCTTATGGGTGATTGAGTATATTTGATCATTTATGGCATCAGACATTTTTTACTAAGCTTTCACTATTCATATTTTGTTTGACAATTACCTCTTTGTAGCCCTCTTCCTTCATCAATGGGATTCCATTTTGATGTTACAGCTCTTTTCTCGTTAAAGATATTTATCCTTTATTCTTAATTTAGTCACAGGCTCATCTCCCTGAATCTCCTTGTAATTTTGTCCCTGGTTTACTCAGTCAATTTTTGGTTATTATTAATATGGACTGGAAGAGAGTTGTCCCCATTCTTTTTTTCTATTTTTACGCAGTGAAATATAACCTCAAGAATGTGCTGGCTTTTAAGGAGCTGGAAGTCCCTCCCAATAAGAGAACAACCTTTTCTTTATTTTCTTCTACTTTCAACTTAAATACTTAATCTAACCATAATTTATATAGCCTATCATGATATATATGCAATGAACTCAATTTTTCTAAATTATTTGTACTATGTACTATGTATTAATCACACAACATTTATATAAATTGAAAAATAACCAGTTTCTCCATATACTATATTTCTTTTCCAGGCTTTAATTATTATGATGATTATAAATGTTGATTTCTCACAGAGAAATCTTCTTCCCCCTGCTACTTTTTCTAAGTGGTCTTGACTACTTCCCCCTGTATATTCTTTCAAATCAATTTTTAAATCTCTTTGTCAAGTTCCAAGAAAGAATCCTATTAGGATTTTGATTGCAATTATATTAAACCCATAAATTAATTTGGGGAGAACTGATATCTTCACAGTATTAAATTTGCTAATCCAACCACATGATATATTGCTCCATTTATTCTAGTCTTGTTTTATTGTCCTCAATAAAAATTTTGTAGGGGTATGTGTGTGTTTGTATTTTCCTGGGGATTGTGCACATTTCTAAGTATTTGTATTTTAATTGCATTTGAGGATATGATACATTTTATTATATTTTATAATGATTATTATTAGCATATAACTATTGATTTTTGTTTATTTGTTTTGTGTCTATTTGTGTCTGATCATGGTACTGAAATCTGTTAGTAGTTCTAATAACTTCTTTTTCTTTCTTTCTTTATTTTTAGTTTAGTTTTTTTTTCTCTTAGGATTTTAAGCTCTAAGATATTCGCTGCTTGAAATAGAAAAGGGCCTCTCCATTACTCGCTGACTAAGAATTCTGATCAGTAATGAAGGGTGAATTTTTTAAATTACTTTTCAACCTCTCCTGAGAGAATCAAATGGTTTTGATCCTTTAACCTACTAATGAAAGGCATTACACCAATAGTTTTTTTCCTAATATTCAGGATTTTTTATCAGCATATTCCTGAGGTAAAACTTCACTTGATCATGGTGCATTGTGCTTTGCTCATGATACTGAATTCCAGGGTTCCTATTAGAAATTGGGGGAGCTTTGTAGCAATAACAGTAAGGGATCAATCTCCAAGTTAGGCCACTTGGGCAAGTATATGGACTTTGCCAAGTCATTTACCTCCAGACAAAGTCCTTCATGAATTCTAAGATATTTAAAACAAAGATATTTAAAAACACTATAGCTACAATGAGAGCTACTGCTCTTATTATTATAATTATTAATTTGGTTATTTTGTCATCTGAAGTTTTTTATAGCTATAGGAGTTGTTAACCATAATTTTAAAATATTCCTTTAAAAAATCAAGTTAGAGTGATAAATAAGCAAATGGTGCTTTTATTTTTATCAATGCCTCTTTGTGGCTCAGTTTGTTCAAATCTCAATCTTCTATGTTAGGAAGACAGGCTAACTGTTTGTTGATATGCTCTTTGGAGCCCCTCACTCTCTAGGGAGAATGACATGACAAACAAATCTAAGTGTAAGAGGTTGTTTAATAAGGCTTTTCTTGTTGTTTGGGAATTTTACCTAAGGCTTCATACACCCCATAAAGCAATTTTTCAGATACCAGTAGCCTCATACAAATAATTCTAGCTACTCAGGAGGCTGAGATCTGAGGATCACAGTTCAAAGCCAGCCCAGGCAGGAAAGTCTGAGACTCTTACCTCTAATTAATTACCAAAAATCTAGAAGTGGAGCTGCAGTAGAGCATCAGCCCTAAGTAAATAAGGGACAGTGCCCAGGCCCTGAGTTCAAACCCCAGTACAAGCACAAAATAAAAAATAAATAATTTAATCCTGCCACTTTCTACAAGAAGCCTTCCCAGCTGGCCTTCCCAGAAACCGTGTCAAGATATACCCAACTGGAGATTCACACTTTCTCCAGCACCAGGGTCCATTCAGACAATAAGGAGATACTATAACTAGGCAGAGAACGCCTTTGAGGTTGTAAACTGTAAATTTAATGACTTCAGACTGAAGGCGTTGCCTTTTGTTGGCCTCTTTCACAGACTAAAAGATGGAGTCTTTAAAGTGATCCCTTGTAGACATTACATGTATGATAGGAATGGAGAGAGGTTAGGAAGAAGAGAACAAGAAACACCTCACAGCCAAGCTGGTGCTTGGTTATCCACAGACACCTCTTGGTTCACGCAGAGGCACTAGAACAAACTGAAATAAGATCAGGTTTCCCTCTTCTTCATGTCTGTTCTTTCCCCCATAGTCCTATAGCATAGGTGAAGAAAGGAGTGCAGAGCAGTAGAGAAAGCAAGCAGGGGTGGGCAGAACCAGTGTCCCTGTCTTTTTGAGGAAGCAGTGGGCACAGTTGGTTATCTGTACTTTCCATTAGTCTGGGCTCAGTGCTCTAACAGCAGTGTTCTTCTGAGCACTGGGCGGGGGCGGGGGGTCCTGGGGGAAAGGCAGGCGGGGAATACACACAGGAGAGTTTTCTTCCTGGTTGCTCTGGAAGATTCCTCCATTGGTCTTTAGCGTCTACTGATGATAACACTTCATTCTGGATGGGATGGCAGGATGGTTTTTATTAGCTAATCCTGCTACACTCCCTTAGGATTCTTGGATCATTTCACCTGAACTATATGATGGGGCAGAGATGAGACTTAGATGTCCTATACTGCCACCACTGACAAGAAAGTTTTGTTGGATTCTAGGTCAGAGCTCAGAGTTGAGTGATGCTCTGGTACAGCCAAAGCTTAGAGAAATGAGAGAAGAAAAACAAAAAACTCTCATGGGGCCAGTGATGTGGTCTTGCTTTGCAGCCTCTCAATGACTCCTTTATCTCTCTCTCTTCCTCTGCTCTTGCATGCAGGCCCTTTACAGAGCACAGAGACCATCCCAGGATGCTAACAAACACCCTACCCCTGCAAGGGCTCAGGTCTTGCTCCTCTTCCTGGTTTGCTCTGAACTTGACTGTGCAGAATGAAGGTTCTGGTTAGCATGCAATGCTCTCTGGTCTAGTCTAGAGATAGAATCACTAAAAGAACAATTCCCCTCCATCCCACTAAACCCTTCCATGGTCACACATCACAGATCACAGGATACCTGCACAGCCATAAATACCAGTATCTCACCCTCCCCGCAGCCCAGCCACAAGTGTCCCATCCTCTCTGCAGTGGTCTCAGCTTCTATGCTGAGCCACCACTGTCTGAGCATGCGACAGCAGGGAAATCTTCTCCACTAGGGGTTCTCTAACGCAATGGGGGTGGGGGGGGATGGTAGTAAGGAAATCTCTTTATATTGTGACACTCTCTTTCCAGGTATAAGATTTGTTTCTAAGTTATGTTCCTTAAAGGGTTTCTAGGTTCTTCATTTTCTGCTAAGCACACACCTTATCATAAGGAAGCTTTTCTTACTCGCTACATTTATCTCCCTTACCTGGAAGAAAAGGAAACTGAGGCACAGAGAGATTATCTATATCCCGCCCCCCCCCATCTCCCTAGATCATCCAACTAGCAAATGCCTCAGCTGAATTTTTTGTTTTTTAGTCAGATTCTCTTTGGCTCTAAAGCCCATGGCCCTCTCACTAAATTCTAATGACTGCTCTCACTGCACTGAACTTGGCGATTTGAACTTGTCCTTTTTTAAAAAATCCCTCTGGAGAAAAGAGAAAGCTAGACATACATATCACTTCAGTAGAAACCCGTAAATATGTAAATAAAATATAACGTGTAATCAGCCCTCAGGTAAAGGGGACAGAAATCAGCAACAGAGGTGGCAGCTCTGGTGGTGCAGGGATGTTTCTTAGGTGAGGAACTGGAACTCTGTGAAGCCATGAAGGAAGGAGGCTTGCAGTCATAGGGGTCTTTGATTTGCAGGAGCCAGCAAGCCCCTGGAGGAGGAGCAGTCTCTTGGTTGGTGTATTGATGTGTGATCCTGTGATGATAAACATAAAGGGAACTGCCTGCCTCGGGTCTGGTTCAAGCAGGGCTTCAGAGAAGAAGGAAAGAGGTTTTTAGGGCTTAAGAGATAGGGAACTGTTTTCACTGTCTTTGATGTTGTTATAATTTGGGGAGGGGAAGGGAAAAAGCAAGTTGTTTAAATAGGGATACAGGTAGACCCATTGCAACAATGAGATGTACAAGACGTTATGTCGAAAAAAACGAACTTTACAATTTTGGCGGCAGGGTGGGGGGATATGGGAGGGAAGAGATGGAAGGGGAAACAAAGGAGGAGGCAATAATGCTTGGTAAGAAATGTACTCATTACCTTGCTCATGTAATTGTAACCCCTCTGTGCGTTATTTTCACAATAAAAAACCTTATTAATAGACGAAAAAAAAGAGAGAGGCAACTGTAGGTTGAAGAACTGTTTTTAAGATGAGGAGAAATGCATCCAGGCACAAAACCAGGATCCATAGGATCCCATGGAGGCAGACATGATGTCTAATGACCAACAGGCAGGTAATAAGGACATTAAAAGGGAGGCTACACAATAGATTCAGGACCAACGTGGATCAACACACTGCCTATATTATTGTCTATCATACAACTATGAATACATCTCCACTTGCTTTCCCTGCTACTCACCCTGGTAACCATTCTCAATGTCACTGTTCTCCCTGTCAACTCTAGATAATAGTTAATGCTATGAGATGTTGCTCCTACTGTTTGGAATCTAATGAATATCCTCTACCTATCATCTCCTCCTCAGTTTTATGTTAACCATGCTAATGTTGGATAGGGAAACTAGCAATGGTCTGCAATGGTCCTGCCAGAAGGCAAGATTCAAAGTGAGCTGGGTGAGGATCATACAGCTCCCTCAGGACCAAACACCTGGCCAAACACCTGACCAAACACCCCAGGCCCCACTCCCTGGCTACCTGCTGCTGGGAATGGGATGATCAAAACCACTTCATGTTCTAGACAAGAAAATCCCTGGGTCCAGACTACACTATGAACATTGTATTCTGCAGCAGGATTATCCCATGGGATAATGAAGAGTAATAAATGATTATAATTAGATCCCTAAGCAGTACTAAACAAACACACCAGCAACAAATAAACAAACCAAGAAAAGAAAATGTCCATCTACTACAGCCCCATCTATCCTGAGAAACAGACAAGCAAGCCTGCTTATTTTAATATAATGACTCATAATCATAACAGCCATATCGAAAGCAGCAACAAATAATGGTTTGTTTCATTATAGGCATCTAAAGAGCATTTTGAGCTTTTCAAAACACTTTGATATACATTATTGCCTTTGCCCTCAGGCCTGTATCTCAGGCAAGATGATGAATGATTAGAATGAAGAAGAGAGAGAAAATAATGAATAAGGAATGAATGGAGCATGAAGACGGAATTAAATTGCATTTTCTCAGTAGTAAGAAGTCCCTTTGATCCTAAAGTCCAGATGAAATCAGGTAGTTCTCATGAACCAAAGTTCTGCTGGGGTATTCTGAGCTCCATATTTTCACATTTCCATTGCCTGCTGTTCATCTTTTCAAATACAACACTCAAACCAGAATGGACTCTTTTGCCCATCCTGTATCTTCCCCATCTCAGAAAACAGTCCCACTGCTCAACTCTCAATCATCTAAACCAGACCCTGAGGTGTCAACTTACGCCTCTGTTCTCCCATCCCCACACCCCTGGACTCCTGTGAGAATCTGCCTAGGTTCCAGTGTAACTGGCTCTCTCTGAATTCTAATTGTTCCTATGGGATGCTCTGTGATTGGTAATAATAATCAATACTACCTGCTTAAGAGCTGAATCCTCATCCTGTGCCCCAAAGATATACCTGACCAGTGACTTGTCAGACCTGGCAGAAGTAAAATATAACTCCACATACCCTTGCTGAGTTGTTGTCCTGGGGTCTACTTGAGCGTTTAACTTACTACTACCATGCTTCTCCCTGCTCCTGGTCTCTGGCCTCACTCACCAGTGCCTGGGAGGGAGAAGGGACTCAATACGCATTCATTTGATAGAAGGGACAGAGCCAGCCACTTGTTTTAGTCTGATCTCTACAGTTATCATCCATTCCTAACCTGTAAAGGACTCTTGTGATCAAAACACAAAAAACAGCTCCCAGGGCCAAAATTCTACCACACCATGTAGCGTGGGGTGCTTTCAGTCCTGAGCCTTGGCTATAAGCACTTCAAGGATGTGGGACCTCTCCCTGGTAATCCTGTCTCAGTGTTTCTCCCACCTACTTTCAGAGCTACCGTAAGTGTCAAGTTATAAAATGAGTATACTGCCAAGGGGGCACATATGTTGCATGGTACATTGGGATGTATCTCAGAGGGCTTCAAGAACATAGCTTTAGGCCTCACTGTCAGAATTTCTGACAAGTTCCTAGGATACTTGTCCTAATTCCTTTGGGCTGTTTGAATAGAATAGCACAAACTGGCTATTTTATAAAACAACAGAAATGGATTTCCTATAGTTCAGGAGACTAGAAAGTCCTAACTATCTACATGCCAGCTAATTAGAAATCTGGTGAAGGTCCATCTCCCTGGTTCACAGAACCATCTTCTTGTGTTCTCACATGGATAAAGCCTGGGAACTTTCTGGGGTCTCTCTGTTTCTCTGTTTCTCAACTTTTGTCAATGAGCTCAGGGCCTTGAGCTTGCTAGTCAGGCCCTCAACTACTTCATTCTTGCACCCATCCCTTTATTAACGTTAGTTATTTTTCAAATAAGGTCTCATTGCCTCGCACTTTTTTACCCAGTCCTACCTTAGAATGTGATCTCTCTACCTCTGCTTCCATGTAGCTAGGATTATAGGTATAAACTACCATGCTGATCCTTGGCGGGGAGTATCTTTTTTGTCAGTTGTGCGGCTTGAACTCTGGGCCTGGGTGCTGTCCCTCAGCTCTTCAGCTCAAGGCTAGCATTGTACCACTTGAGCCACAGTGCCACTTCCAGTTTTCTGGTAGTTAGTTGGAGATAAGAGTCTCATGGATTTTCCTGACTGGGCTGGCTTTGACCCATGATCCTCAGATCTCAGCCTCCTTAGTAGCTAGGATTACAGGTGTAAGCCACCAGCACCTGGCTCTGGGGTATCTTTTCTAAAGGTATAAATTCCACCTATAACCTAATCACCTTTCAAAAGCTCCACCTCCTAATACTAGCACACTGAAGTTTATGTTTCACCACATGAATTTGGGGTAAGCACAAATATTCACTATGTAGCAAACTAATAATGCTGGTCAAGGGGTCCCACTGCTTGAGAAAGCTCTGCTTTAGATAATTCCAGGAGTATTGTTCTTTTCATGATGACCTGGTTTTCCTCTGTGACATATGCTATTTCAATACCTGACTTTATATGTATGTTTTCACATCTTCTACTGTTTTGTTGGACTCTTTATCCAGCTTCTAAATCCCTCTGGGCAGAAATTATAACTTCCCCACCCCACACTCCCTCATTTTTCTATTTTGCAAAATAATGAGTACATTTCCAGTGTGATTAATAATAGAATAGGAAAGAGGAGAAAACGCAGACAACTAACACCAATAAGGAGCATTCACAAATGAGTATCAGCCCTGAAATGCTCTTAAAAATTAATTACAAAGAAAAGAACATTCTACCATCAGTGGCAGTGAGAGAAGGAAGATTATTTTCTTGATGATACATTTGGTAGAATGTGGGTTATTCAAGGTTTTAGCTGTAACTTACTTATACACCAACATGTCTTGTAATATAATACCGCAAGCGGCATGCTAGCTCATAATTTTTATAGTGATAGACTATTGTGTTTTCAACATGTAAAATCTCCATTATACAGTTGTGGCAACTGTCTGCAATAGCTTGTGGATTTTTATTGAGACAATCATCTTGTGATTGAATTTCTAAATGTATTATACGTTCATCAGCAAAGAAGTCCACAGGGGCTGCTAAAGTACTTTGAATATCATTTATAAAGATCAAACCCCCTGAAAACCATCACATTTACCCTGTGGAAGGAGAGAGGAATCATCAGCAAAATCAAATCAATTATCTTTATAGATGACTATTGCATTGCAAAGCTCAGATAAGGTATTACCTGGTTTAATAACCTACCCTTATGTCCTTTCAAAATAGTAAACTCCATAATCTGGTTCCAGAATGAGGAATTTTACCAAAGGCCTCTTTTGTGAATAATGGAGAAAATGGCATCTCTGTTGATCAAAGTCGTTCAGTAACGTTCAAAGAAGTAGTTACAAGCATGGAATATTCCCTCTCCTACCTGTAACCCTGTTGAGAGACTTTGCAATGGTTATATAGCCACTATTGCCACAACACTTAAATTTGTTCCAAAACAAGTCCTCTCTGAGGGATTGATTTAAGCATAATGCAAATTCTGCACTTCCCTATGTAGGATTTCGTGCATAGAAAATCTTAGTGGAGAGCAGGAAACTTTACCCAGTTGAACTGAGTCACACACAGGACACACATGCACACATCCCTCCAACACACTGCCCTTAGCTCATGTCAGGGGCTATGAGCCAAATCCTTGGGTGCCTGGCGACTACATCTTCCTAACCGCCTTCTTTGAGTCCTTCTAGACAACTCACAGCTGCAGCCGTTCTGATTCCCTCAAGCCCACTTCAGATCTTTCTTAAGACACTTAGTCAAATGTACTAGATAATTTACATATTTCTTAGCCATTCAACATGTGTACAATTGTGCCACCATGTATGCTAGGTTGATATTTTTTAAGGAGAAGCTGATGAAATATGGGAAACCCCAGCCTTATTTCAAAAAAGAAATACCGTAGTTGTTGCCTGGTGCCCTGTCACCTGAGCCACACCTTCAGCATCACTTTACTGCTGATGATTTCGGAGATGGAGTCTTGTTGACTTTCCTGCCAGGCCTGGCTTCCAACCTCAGTCCTCCAGTTCCCAGCCTCCTAAGTAGCTAGAATTAGAGACATATGAATCTTTGGTGTCTGGAAGACAGCCCTGTAGTTTTTTATTGCATAATGTGGCACAAGTTAATGGCTCTTAGCTGCACATATGTCACATCACAGAAGAAGTGATGTGCTATACTCTGTTTTCTGTTCCATGTAGCCATACCGATGGATTCTTCACTGCCTCTCATACCTGGAAGCTACCAGTGACTCCTTTTCTCTTGGGTGGCCATATTGCCTGCTTCCCTGAGCCCCATCCCTCATCCCAGTGCAGCAGCCCCAGGTCCGCCTGTCATGACAATGGCTTTCACCTTCCCATGTATCCACTATGGTGTGACCAAAGGTCAAGGGCAGTAGCATCAGACAACCTGAGTGCAAATTTTAACTGTGCTATTGGCCAATTCTTAGACAAAAAGTTTTAAAATACTGAGCCTCTATTCCCTCATGTATATATAAAAGTACTTATGGCAAATGGTCATTTAAAGTGAACAAACAGAATACAAATTGCAGCTGTGTGTGTGTATACCAGTCAGAGCCCAGAACCTCTCAGAGTTACAGCCCTAGCCAACAGTCCCTTATTAGAAATGCAGTCAAAGCCAGGAAGCCTCAGGGATATAGCTGGAGCCAAAGAACTCTCTCAGACAAATTACCAGCCAGCAAACTCTTTTGCAGCATCCAGGAACATCAGGGAGACAGCTGGAACCAGAAGCCCATAGAGATATGGTAGAATCCCGAGTCCCATTAAGGAAAAGTCCCATTCCAGACACTTATATGGGAGCCAGGAGTCCCAGCAATACAGACTAAGGAACCTCCCAGCCATTGGAACTATCCCAGGATTCGTTTCAAGACAGGAAGTCACAATGACATAGGTAACACCAGGAGCCCCTCAGAGACAAAGCAAGAACCAGGAACTATCAGAGAAATGACCAAGGGTTACAGGCCCAGCCTGGGACTCTCAGGGGCACAGCTGGAACAAAACACTTGTTAACTATATCACCAGAACCACACCACACAGGGATGTCATCTCCATGAAAATGTTAAATAAGCACACAATCAGTTAGGAACTCTCCAAGGCTCAGGGACAAGAATCCTGAGACGCACAAAACCATGAGCCCTGAGACACATACAAACAGCATCAGAAATCCTCACGGCTATGAAGCCAGTGTCTCATCAGACATCATGTCAGAATCACAGCCTTTCCACAATAGGGTCAAAATCCATAGTATTTAGAATCATGGTCCCAGCGAGGGGTTTCTCCGAGACAAGACTTCAGCTTGACTGTTTATAAGAAGACGCGTGGACACCAGAGAAATCTGGGAATGTTCCATCCCAGAAAAGCAACAAGGAGACCAGTCAGGTCAACATCCTCAGCTGTCAAAATGGCGCCCGCAAGGAGGTTCTTACCGGCACACTTGGTCCTGGTGGTAAGGGGAGGCCCTGGAGGTCCCGTGCCCCCTTCACCGGGCCGTGTGAGGAGCACCCGGATCTCGTATTCCACGTCAGGGTCTAGGTGCCAGAGCTTATAGTTGGGAGAGTCAACGATGTGGGTCTCAGCCCAGGTGCCCGTGGTGGTACGGTACTCCACCTCCTTCAGGATGATGGGACCATCTCCAATGATGGAATTGGCGTTGGGCTTGATCCACAGGTAGGTGGCCCCCACAGCCAGCAGCTCTGGGGGGGCAATGGGTGTGGGAGGCTCTGTAAGACAAGGAATTGACAACAGATTCTTACATGAGAATGGTTTACAGAGAGAATCCAAGCTTGGAAATACAAGGGGTGGGATTCCAGACATAGACACACCAAGTAGCCCAATTCCTGTTGTTGTTTTTTTAACTTCATTCATCCTCTATTTCAATGATATATCTCTAAATACTTGAACTGGCCTTTCTGCAGTTACTATAGTCAACAGCTACTGTATCATCTTCATTGTGTTAGTGAAATGAGCTCCCTTCCCGTAGCTTAGTACGCTCTTCCCCTTTCCACAGCTTAGCATGCTCCCTTCCTAGGCAACACTAGGCCCATGTAGTAAAGGCAGTAAATAATCAGCCTCCAACCCCCTTTACCTTGGGATGGCACTTCTCTGGGGCAGCTACCACCATATAAGGCAACAAGAGCCCCTTATAGTCTGGACAGCTGCAAGGCCCCTTATCTGATACTTGGACTGCAGCCACAAATCCTAGCCCACCATGATGAAGCTCTTGGCTCTCAAGTCCACACCAGGGTCTCTTGCCTCCTAGCTCCTTCTAGCCCCTCCTAAACCTCCTAGGTTTTATAGGTCACCTCAGACAATAGCTTGCACTTCTTTGCACTTCTCCCTTTCCTGGCAATCAACCTTTTTTTGCTCTCTGTACCTGGATGTCTGCCTGGTTTTCTGGCAAAGTCTAATTTATTCTATCATAGGTACATTAGCCAGGAACTAGATTTATCTTGGTGAATTTGCTCATCCAAGCTTCCCAGGAGCCTGGTTCTCAAATGTCTCTGTGCTAGTTCCCCTCTCACCCTCAGAGTTGCGAACCCAGGGGTCCAGACTTCTGCCAAGCCAACAGGACCCACTACATGGGCTCCTGCCACCCAGGGCTCTCCCACATCCAATTCATTGGCCTTCACTCATCTGCACGGGGTGAGTGGACTTGGGATTCCTATGGTGTCATTCTTTTCTTTTATTCAGACTCATAGTACCAACTTTTCTTTAACTCATACCCAAAAGCCTCGGTACTAGGCTGTTGTGAGTCTCCAGCTGAAGACTTAGGGTCTGAGACACGGGCCTAGGACTCAGACCTGAGGTTCCAGGGCACAGGGGTCAGGTGATAATCTACCACTGTCTCCCACCACACTCTCCCAAAGACTAAAACATTCTGGGGACACCTTGATTGTTTTGGCCTTAGATCATGTCACCATGGGTAATTCTCAGTCTAAGATCCCATCTAACTCCCCCCTGGGGTGCATACTGACCAATATGCTCTCCCTCCACCTGGCCCCTGGCCTCAAGCTCAGGCGCCTCATTGATCCGTAGGACTGAACATGGCTTGATTATGACCTAGACAGCCAATCTAAATGGCCGCTTAACAGCACCTTTAACCCCATCATTATTTGGGATTTATACAACTCTTGCGAGTGCTCAGAAAATAGAGCACATCCCGGACTTCTTACTTCTTTACTCTCTCTTTACTTCCAGACTAAAAATCACTCTCTCCCTCTCTCTCTGCCACTCTACTTATGCCCTTATACTTTACACACTAAATTCTCCCTCTCAAGGCCACACTGTCTTCAGATTCTCTCCCTCCTGCCTTCCCTGCTGCCCATTGCCACTGCCGCCATTGCCTGTGACTTCTCACCCCTCCCCCAGCCAGCACCCCGCCCCAGCGCAGCTCCTCCTCCCACTCTGGTGGCAGCTCCAGCTGCCCCCTCAGCTCTTCCTCCCACTCCAGCTCTTGCCCTGCCCTTTCCTTCCTCCTTTCAGCAGCTCCTCCTATGGCTCCTCCTTTGGGTGGTCACTGCCCCAGCCCCTTCTCCCACTCCACTCCCTCCCATACTCTCAGCAGTTCCTTCTCCCCACCAAGCCTTCAGGACCAAAGCCCTCCTCTCTCTCTCTCTCTCTCTCTCTGTAGGCTAACTCCCATGTGGCACTGATACTCCTTCCAGGCCCCTTTCCAAGCCCTCCTACCCTCACTGTTCCAACCCCCCCCCCACACACACACTTGTCTTACACTGCCCACTAATTCCTTCTCTGCTATAAATCTCCTAGCCATCTCCTCTAACTTCTCTTGTCTGGTATCAGCTCCATCTCTCTGTCCATCTCTCTCTGTCTTGCTGATAATCTCCAGACTGGAGATCATTTCCCACTAAATTGTCTCTACTCCTGCTGACAGATTTGTGCCTTGAGAAGTGAGATGCAGGCAGGGTCCCAAGGACCCCCCCCCTAGATTCCCTCTCCAGGGCCAGCCATCCTGGATCAGTGGTTCCTCTTGTACATTCTTCCTCTCCATAGCTGGTTGGGATTCTCTAAACTAAAACTGTTGTCTAAGTGGACTTGAGATTCCTATGGTGATGTTCTTTCTCTTTTATCCAGTCTCTCAATTAATCTTTTAAGGCCCTGGTACCAGGCTACTGCGAGACTCTGGCCAAAGGCCTGGGGAGGTCTGAGCCATAGGGGCTGGGTGACAACCCTTCCATTGAGTCTCACTGCCATTATTCTCCCTAAGGACAGAGACACTCCGGGGATGCCGGGACGGTTTTGGCCTTAGACTACACCACCAATGGGTCATCCTCAGTCTAACCTCTGTCCCTGCCTCCCTGCCTGCCTCTCTGTGTGAGCATAAACCTTACATTTCCCAACCTTCTTCTCTAGCTGACACCTTCTTCCCTTCTAGACCCTAAATAATCGGGCCCCTGCCCTGTCTCTGTCATTAATCCATCGCTGACAGTGGCTGGCTGGCTAACACACTGGACCAGCTTCTCTCTTTACTGCTCTTTCCTTTTACCCACCACCCCACAATGTCTCCTGACTCGCTCTTCTCTGGTCACCATGATGCCCCACTTCAGCTTTCCATTGGAGCTGAATTGGTTTGTTGGCATTGTTTTTGTCCCTTCTATCCTCTCTGGCCTATTTCCTAACTGTATTAAGTATATCAATGGGCTCCAAGATTCCGTCCTTCTAAGTGTGGCTTCTCCTTTTCCCACCTTAAAAGTCCCACCAAAATCCTAGTGCCAAGGAGGGTATCTGGGTTCATTAAAGTCACTGGTGGATGGCCTCGGTGGGCTGCTTGTCAGGGGAAAGAAACCCCTACAGAGGGAGGTACACCTCTTGACAAATTTCAGGGCCTTGTCTTTCCACCACTCTGACAGCCAGCTCGTCAATGCTGGACATGCTTTCCAAACATCTTTTTGGAGTCACTCAAAAACCTTCTGGAAGTCTTTGTTTCTTTGTCCTCTTTCATGTTTATATGTTTGTCTAAAACCTGGGACTCTACCCTTCTGTTTCGTCTGGTGTCTATTCTGTGACCCTTGCCTGACCTCTCTACTCCAATATGGTATGTCACCTGTCTCTATGTTCATGTCCATTATGGCATGCCATTGTCTCTGTGTTCCTGTCCTGTCTCCTAAGTTCTTTGGTTGTTGGCAAAGTTTTGTTTTTTAACTGACCACATGGTTCTATCATAATCCCCCAAAACCCTTAAATGGCCGATATTAAAATCTAAGCACACCCTGTGATTTGTGCACAGACATGTCTATTTATCTAATGTAAAATACATAAAATGGTCATGGTTTCCAAGTTACCAAGTACTGTGTTTGTAAAACATATTAGTCAATGGAAGCTGTGATTTAATTTGAGTTGCTTTGAAAATTCCAAGAACTGACTATAAGCCAAATTAAAAACAGGCAGTTTTAAAGGGATTTAGGAAAGAAATTTTAAAAAATGGTTTCTTTGAAATGTAAATTAAGTTCACTATGATTTATGTCATTCCTTATGTCCATCTTTGCTAAAAGTTAAATGTATATCTGATCATGGCTGGTGAAATAAGGCTAAGGTTTTGTTTCTCCATCTTCTCTCCTGTGTGCCCATCAATTCTCTTTAAGATCAAGGGACCAGATGCAGTTTGCTCCTGTGCATGGGTAAAGGCCCAGGAAACAAAACAAAGTTGTCACCACTGCCTAAACCAGTGGCACCAACCTGCAAAAGCCAGTGTAAACCAGGTCTTTAACCAGTATGTGTAGAAATGTTGCAGGAAAACAACAAGAGGTGCGACAATCCATTCAGGCTGGGCCTAGCCCAGACCTGGGGCTGATTCAGGGTGAAAAGCACAAGCCACTTCAGAGCTACTGAAGCTCAGACTTCTCCATTGTCCTGATTTGCTTGTGTTTCCTTCTACCTGTCGGTAATGTTAATCCCCACAAATCAGATGATAGGGGTGTATGAGCAAAAAATGTGATTTGATTTGATTTCTGTACTATTTTGCAATTTGATGTATCTCTAAAAGGATATAAGCCATTTTAAACAGGCTGCCAAGAGGCAATGGTTGGTACCCAAAGTGCCAATCAGTTGCAGTTTAAAAACATCTATTGAGTTTTGTCATTGCAAAACTCTGAGTCCCTGCCTCTTGAGACTTCTTCCAGACTTCATTCAAGAACTTGTGTCTACCACCAAGGGATAGCTGCTGCTTACTGCCTTCTCTCAGAGAGGACCACATCTCCACATCTCTGCCTTTTTACCCCTAATGTCAATGCCCCTTGCCAGCAGAAAGTTGTGTCCTCTTCTATACAAAGGGCTGGAGATGTTAGATCCAGTCCCTATCTGTACAGGTCCAAGGCTGCTCCCCTACAGGATTCATCTTGGCACATCGAGTGCCACCGGCCTAACCAGCCTTCTCACTCTGCAATCTACCAGACCGGACAATCCATCTTGAATCCATCCAGTCACCCTAATGTCACAGAAATGCCAGGTGCTAAAGATTGAGGGCAGAAACAGCATCATCAGCCATCCTATCTACCCCAAACAAGTATAAATGCCATCTATGCTGACTCCTACTGGGGAAAGCCTTCACATGAGAGACTGGCAGATGCCCTGTTGTTATACACCACCCTGGGTTATAATGCTGGAAAATAACACCTGTTCCCAGATTCAAAATTGTACCCCAAATTGCATAGAGCTGAAGAGGGGCAACTTTACTTGTGCCAACTATGAACGTATTTTATATGTGGAGGGCTATGTCTCCTTACCCAGGGCTGGTTTTTTACCTGTGAAAGTTATACTTTGAACTATATCCCTGCCTATCTGCCTCGTAACTCCCGCTGCTGCCTAAGCCATCTAGCTGTTGTGCTACTTCACAAGGAGCTTTCCCAGCCTCAACGAGGTTGTAAAACTAGAAGTCTGGCACTGGATGAAAGTTGTATTGATAAACTACACCTCCTGTCTGAAGCAGAATATTTTGCCTTGATTGGGATACCAGGGCTGGTGGTAGGAGCCTATATATTTGGCATGCATAGTGGTAAAAAGCATTAACTACACCTCCTCTGCCATTGCACTGCTATTCTTGACAATCATGCTGCCTTGATTACTCTTACTCCATCACAAGAGTATGAGGAGATTAAAAATATGTGCTTCTGTGACCTAACTGGTAGCAGCTATGCCATTAAGGAACAAGTCAAACATCTCAGAAAACTTGAGGAAAATATCCAACAGAACGAAGGGAGATGGGACCTATTCTGGTGGCTTACTCCCTGGTTCACGCCTATCTTGGGTCTCTTAACTGCAATTTTCCCCTTATTTTGATCGTGCCTTGTCTGCTCAGGTGCATGCAAAACATCCTCGTGGGGAAGATAAAACCTTTCACCAATCAGTCTGTCAATCAAATACTCCTGGGAGGCTACCTGGTCAAGCATCTCCACTGACTACCTCACCCCCCTCTCAGCAGGAAGCTCCAGAAGAAACGACCTTCACCCATAATCCCAACATGGTGCCCCTCATTCAGTTATTAAACCAAAGAGTTGGGAATGTTAGCGAAATGAGCTCCTTTCCCATAGCTTAGTCCAGTCCTTCCCTTCTCCCCAGCTTAGCATGCTCCCTTCCTAGGCAACACCAGGCCCATGTAGTAAAGGCAGTAAATAATCAGCCTCCAACCGCCCTTTACCTTGGGATGGTACTTCTCTGGGGCAGCTACCACCATATAAGGCAACAGGAGCTCCTTAGAGTGTCCTTCAGGCCCAAGCAGCTGAAGGGCCGCTTATCTACTATTTGGACAGCAGACATAAATCCTGGTCTACCATGATGAAGTCCCTGGCCCTCATGTCCACACCAGGGTCTCTGCCTCCTAGCCCCTTCTAGCCCCTCCTAAACCTCCTAGGTTATATAGGTCACCTCAGACAATAGCCAGTGCTTCTTCTCACTTCTCCCTTGTGAGAAGGGGTCTTGCCAGCCCCTTTCCCGGCAATAAACCTTTATTTATTCTCTATACCTACATGTCTGTGTGGTTTTCTGGCAAAGTCCAAATAATCTAACAAAAAGAAAGATATCTGTCATAGAAAAAAAATGATTTTTCCAGAATATAGCAAAACTATCTAGGGAAAGAAGGAGGGAAGTTTTGCTTTCTAGAAGAACCCGTCTCTACTAAAGTGAAGCTTGAATACCAGAGTCTGTTATAGAGTTGTTACATTAAAACACACATAGGGTGAATAGAAGTCATTTTTCAGGTAAGAGCTCACGTTTTTGCCTAGAGTTGGCCTCAAACCCTGATCCTCCTATTTATGCTCCCATATACCTAGGATTGTAGATATGTACCACCAAACTCAAATTTTTTGAGAAGATGGGGATGGTCTCACTAACTTTTTGTTCAGACTGACCTTAAACCACAATCCTCCAGAGCGCTACTTCCCAAGTAGCTGGGATTACGTGCATAAGCCACCTGTATTTTTATTCACATATTGATATCTTTTTGTTATTACATATTAACTAACTGGCTTGCCTCTGGGCTATGTATATGTATAAAGGAAGGTTAGTTACTAGCTCTGCTGAGGACTTTTGGATAAGGACAAATACATCATTTTTTGTCCTAATTAATTACCTAGCAACATAGATTCTCCAGAAGCAGAATAATGTGCTAGAAAACAGGGGTGGGCAATATTTTCTCAGTATGACTCAGGCCAATCTTAAGGGCCGGCTTTAGATTGCCTCTATTATAGCCTGCCATTTGGTCAGAGAAGGGAATTAAAGCAGATTAGTCAAGCTAGGTGCTTTTCTTTACAAAGCCATGGAGGTTATTACTCAAGACCTTGTTATCTCAAAGGTGTTTGCAAATTGATTTCTGGATAATTTGTTCCAGGTAGCGAAGTTAAGTTGGCAGGCAGATAATTTCTAGGCTCATCCTTTGTGCATTTTAAATATATGGACCCTTTGATCGCCATTATCAAATCTCCAGAGTTCTCATCAGTCTCCAATGAGGCCTCAGGGGTGATATTTTGTAGTTCTGTGATGACTCTGCCTAATTCTTTAATATAATTATACGGAGACTGGTCCCGGGTAGAATTAAGAGCAGCAGACTTCAGTGCTTTGGGGCTGAGCAAGTGGCCACATTAAGCTCTCTTCCATTGACTTTTTGTCATGGCTTGCTGCCCTCCTATTGCAGTTTTCAATTTCTGACCACAGTAAGAAAATGAAGTATTATTCTTTCCAAATGTTTAGTCTCTTCTTATGAATATCTAATGGCAGGTGGAAGGACACTAACAAACACCTTCATGAGTACACAAATGTTCCCATCTCAAATGCCTTGCTGGTTCACAAGTTCACAAGACCCAACACTGTGTTTCTTTCCATTCATCTTCGCAGGAACAGACCATCATAGTAGCTCCTCTTTCTGGTATCAAAAAAGCCATTAGTAAATGGCTTTGTTTTATTCTCTTACTTTTCAGTGATCTTCCAATTTAGAATTACCTTTTTAGGAGACACGTGGACTGGTGATTCATAGGAAAAGAAGCAGGAATGAAGCAAAGAAAAAATATAGGTGAACTCAGAACCAGATGCCTGCCCCTTCGTTTTCTCCTCTGTACTTGAGATATTAATGTCATCAACCAGAAGGGTCATTAAGGAAAGTCTATACCAGTAAAATTTTTAACCTGTGCCTTGAAAGAAAATCTAGTAAGAAATGCTCTTCCCAGGAAAATGCACAAAAAAAATATTACCATGAGCTCCACAGATCACTTCAGAGATCCAGGAGCCATTCTGAAACGCATGCAAGATCCCCATTAGTGTCTGTGTTGAGAAGAGAAAAAAACACACAGAGAATCTGCTAGCAGATGACATGCCCATATCCTACACTTCTTTGGGACTCTGAATTTTTTTGATGGTGTACAGGCTGAGAACACAGCCAAGGGGAGAAAAGAAGACTTAATACAACTTCTGGACCAGTTCTCAAACTCTGGACACGAATAAATACCCTGTGACAACACATTCACAGATTTAACATCTGCACCATTTTAGCACAGACATCTTAGTTAAAGAGAAAAGATGTAGCCTATCCATAATAGGATAGAGGCTCCACCAACACCTTCCATGGAGACTATGTTTACAATCTTACATTTCTCAACATGAAGGTTCTATCTATGGCTTGGAGTCTGGAAATGAACAGTACATCAGCGAGAAAACCTCTGGAAAAAGAACTGCCTCCTACTATCTATCTGTTCATCTCAGGTGCCAACTGGAGCATCTTAAGTAAGGAAAAACATTGTCCTATGTCAGTGGCACACTTGTAAGCCTAGTTATTCAAGAGGCTGAGGTTTAAGGATTGTGGTTCAAAGCCAGCCTGAGCAGAAAAGTCCGTGAGACTTTTATCTCTAATTAGTAAGTAAAAAAAAAAAAGTTAGAAGTGGAGCTGTGGTTCAAGTGATAGAGCACCAGCCTTGAGTGAAAAAATCTAAGGGACAGTATCCAGGCCTCGAGTTCAAGCCCTAATACTATCATAAAATAATAACAATAAACTCAGAGCAGTATGACCTCTTCTGGGATGAATTCCTGGAAGGGAACATGAGAAAAACCTCTGGAGTCATGAAAATTTCTACATCTTGACTAGAGTTGAGTAACAGGTATCAAAATGCATACTACAAATGTACGTATTTTGCTATATGTCAATGATACCTTTAAATATTGTGGGGGGAAAAGGTAACAAACAAAAGTAAGACTTCTCTATAACCTAGCAGGGTGAAACAATATCACTAAATGTTACTGGAAATTGAACCCTAGAAAGCTGCCAGAAATAGGCCTTTACACCTATACCATGTCCTATTAGGCAATTCTATCAACACCTTCAAGACATTGAATCCTCAATAGTTTTCTTGATCATCAGTTGTTCCGATGTATATCTAGTTTCATTCATGAGCTTTTCAACATATACCACAATTGACTCCTCTCTTTCCCTAGCTCCAAAGCATCGACCATACAAAATCCAGTAGAGTTTGACATTTAGTGACATGTCTGCCCACAAAGTTTGGAACCAAATCAAGAGTAGAGAAACCTGGCCTTCAGAAAGTTGCACTGTGAGTGGGGAGATACTATGGGTGCCTTATGGCCAGATATCAAAACCCTATGAGCACCAGGACTTAGTGAGCTAGGCCAGGGGAGCATCTATCCTTAAACTGCCACAGCTCTCCTCCAACATAGAGATGGTGAGGTGACCCTTTAATGGAATTCGGCCTCATCCTCAGGCAGCAATCTCCAGACCAATTCTATCCTTCTTTTCCCTGCTGTGAGCACTTGTAACAGTTTGACTCCCAAAAATTCCTACAGAGAGCAAAAGTGCTTCAAATAGCTGAAGATCGAGCTGTATGTGTATGTATTGCCTGCTCCAGATAGAAATCAAACAGTTTCAGGGGGAAAAAAGCAACAAAAACAAAACTGGTTGTAACTAAGAAATGAAGTGAGCCTTGATGTTCAGGTGGGGATAACATGGCTTCCGAAAGCACTTAACAATGCCCCCTTCACTCGACTAAGCCTCAGTCTGGTTGCAATTCTATTCACTGATCCTAGGGCCAGGAAACACTCACCCCAGCCCACCCACCCACCAATGCACATAGAGATACAAATAGAGGAGACATTCTATTTCTCCCAACTGCCCAACTGGAGCCTCTTTCCTTTGACTATTAACTAACTCATACTTTCCTCTTTGCCCTTCAACCCTGCTGTATAACCAATTTAGTTTTGTGATCCCTGCCCCTGGCCCCCTATCTAAGGACAGACCCAGATAATGTTCAAAACATCATGCTAGTTACATAGTCTATTGATTCATATGCAACACTGCTTCATAGAATAAGGAACTGAGGATCCAAAGAAAAAAAGAAACTCACTTAAGGAACAGAGGCTGAGCCTGTCTTTACCCCTGCCTCATAAGAAGTGAGATGTACAACTCTGGGCAGGCCCAAAATCTCCATGATTTTCTCTTTTTTCATCTTGAAAATGGAAAACCACGTGATGATTCTAATTATAAAAAAGTTCTAACTTCACTACCTAGGACTATAAGAATTTCCAGGACACTCATTGGTCCTCAGAGCACAGACAGCACAACATCATTTTGGGTGTGCTGGTTGAGGAACCAGCTAAGATGGCTTCACAGGTCTCAGAATTAGCCCTACAGGCCTTCTCCTTGGGAAGTCTAGGTCCTATCACCCTATATTTGCAGGTCCAGGTGCCATAGCTGCTTTCCCTTTCTTGCCTTCCCTGGCATCCTACTTTTTCTCTATCAGCTTTCCCTCACTTCGGTAACAAATTCCCATCAATAAAAACCATCCTTTGAAATACCTTAGGTGGTCTGGTGTTTTCAGGAGCCTGACTAACACAGGTAACTATTATAATCATCTTCATTTTTTTTCCGCCTGAATAAACTAAAGCACAGAAGTTAAGTAGCTTGCCCAAAGTCACATTGTTAGTACAGGGTAAAGCTGAGTTCCGCAGATTGTCTTGCCAAAGAGACTTTGCAGAGGTGATGGAGACAAGTAACTCAAGTGGGAAGAGCATCTGCATTATGTAAGTACATCCAATGTAATTACATGGCTCCTCGTGAATGAAGAAGGGATGGGGGCAGAATGAGGAGGAGGGAGACTGAAAGAAGTTCCTCCATTGTGGCTGGAGGAAAGACTCTGAGCAGGAAAAGACTGTGACTCATAGAAAAGAAGACCTGGGCTAGGGATCAAGTGGTAAATTCCTTGCCTAGCAAGGTCATGAGTTTAATCCCCAATATCACAAAAATAAAATAAAATAAAGCTAAAGAAGGGAAAGAACCAAGACTCTATGTTGAAAACAAACTTTATAACTTGGGGGTGGGGGAGGGAGGAGTTGGGGAGGTGGAGGGAAGGGATAGTACGGGAAAAACAAAGGAGGAGGTAACAATGCTGGATAGGAAATGTACTCATTACCTTACTCATGTAACTGTAACCCCTCTGTGCAGTATTTTTACAATAAAAAACATATATTTTAAAAAGGGGAAGATTTTTCCCCTAAGTCAAAGGCACAGAGGCCTGCAGAGCCATGGGTAGACTCTGATCTCTAGTACTATTCAGTAATGAATCTAGGTGGTCTTAAGTATTCAAATCCAGGGCAGTTCATTACAGTAGTAATAGAAAACCAATTCAGGGACAGACTTCAAAATAAGATGGAGGACATACGTCTTATATATCTCATTGTTGCAATGGGTCCACCTGTATCCCTATTTAAACAATTTGTTTTTTCCCTTCCCCTCCACAAATTTATACCAACATCAAATACAGTGAAAACACGGGTTATACCATGGGGGAGGGACATACAAAGCAACAAAGAATTCATCTTATAAATATAGCAAGAAAAAAATAGTAAAAAAAAAAAATTTGAGTCCTTATCTTGGGATTCATTTTGCCTAACATCAACTTATCTGACCTTTTCTGCTTGTCTCAGACATATGCTAGTTATTGCAAATAATGGAAACCATGGGACCTATGTTTCTTTGGGCCTGGCTTACTTCACTTAATATAATTTTTTTCCAAGTCTTTCCATTTTCTAACAAATGGGGCAATGTTATTCTTTCTGATGGAGGCATAGAATTCCATTGTGTATATATACCACATTTGCTTGATCCATTCATCTACTGAGGGGCTTTACAATTGGTGTGTGTGGGGGGGGGTGGAGATGAGAAAGGGAAACAAAGGAGGAGGCAACAATGCTTGATAAGAAATGTACTCATTACATTGTAACCATGAGATGTACAAGTTGTTATGTCGAAAACAAACTTTACAACTTTGGTGCGGGGTGGGAAGGAGGGGGGATTGAGTGGGGGGCAGGGGGAAGGGATGGGAAGGGGAAACAAAGGAGGAGGCTACAATGCTTGATAAGAAATGTGCTCATTATCTTGCCCATGTAATTGTAACCCCTCTGTACAGTATTTTCACAATAAAAAAAAAAAGAAAGGCAAAAAAAAAAGAGAAAGAAATGTACTCATTACCTTGCCCGTGTAATTGTAACCCCTCTATATGGTACTTTCACAATAAAAAAAAAAAAGAAATCTTTGTCCTAAAAAAATAAAATAAGATGAAGGAGGCAAAGGAAGGCTTCCTAGGGAAATCAAAGCAGGAGCTGAGCCTTGAAAGCAGAGGAGAGTCAAACCAGGCACAGGGAGAGGAGGAAACATTATCAGAGATGAGAAAAGGTGGGGTCACTCAGGATAGATACATCCTGATAAAACACAGGAGAGGATGGGGGGCAGCAGAATAATAGAGTGAAGAGGTCAGCAGATGCCCGATCAGGGCTGGGGCCTTCTAGGTAGTCATATTAAGAGGCACATGCTCATTCAGGACCGCTCTTCTGAGTTATGATAGAGATTGGGTCTGAGGGAAAGCTCTGAATTAGGATACCAATAAAGACATTGTCTATTACTGAGTAGAAAGATCTGACCAATGTCACCATTAAGGGATTGCAGAGGCAGAGGGTCTGTTGCATGTCTGGGAGACTGAAGAGAAGAGACAGGACTTGGTCATTGACTGGATATAAGGTGCAAAGGAGATGGAATGAGTAGAAGTCCTAGTAACGTACACGGAAATGTTCCTGGACTTTTGCAATGCCTTGAATGGTTCATGCAAAGGACTGTTTGCCTCAGTTTCCCTCCTTTGCAGCCTAGTCCATCATCCTATGCTTTGTTTCCTGCGGCTGGCCATTCACTTTCACTAGCAAGGGTAGTTTGGAAAACACAGGCTCTGAGTCACTGGGGCATGCTCACACCTGTAATCCAAGCTACTCAGAAGGCTAAGATCTGAGGATCACAGTTCAAAGCCAGCCTGGACAAGAAAGTCTATGAGACTCTTAAATCCAATTAACCATCAAAAAGCTGTAAATGAAACAGTGGTTCAAGTGGTAGAGTGCTAGCCTTGAGCACAAAAGGTAAGAGACAGCACTTGGCCTTGAGTTCAAGTCCAAAGATTGACACATACACACACATACTCTCTCTCTCTCTCTCTTTCTCTCTCTCTCTCTCACAAACACACACACACATCTCTGAGTGTCAGATACAGATTGACTTAACATTTCAGTCACCTTGGGCAAATTACATGAATCCCAGTTTCTCCACAGTACTGATTCCTTGTGAAGTTTGAATATAAATATCAAGACACAGCAAGTTTTGCAGAAATGTGAGTTACTCCTTTCTCCTCATCACTATTAGGTATGGTTTCCGGCATCTGTCCCAGAGCCTTCTCCACTCATGGGCCACGGAGCCCAGATTCTCCTCTTGGGATCTCTCCCAGCAGCTGCCCACCCAGGATATCTTGGACTTGGCCATCACACCATGTGATCCCCACCAGGACCAGCCACTCGCCCTCGGTACTCACTCAGGGAGAAAGCATGGAAGCACTCTACCAGAGTGAACAGAACAAAAAATAATCAAGCATAGAGGCAAAGGAAGTGGCGGGAGCGAAGGAAGACATGTGGCACCCAGGCCCATCCGAGACCAGGCCAGCAGTTGCTATGCTACCAGCTCCAGGAAGCGAGGCTTCCACAGAAAGGGGCTGGGACTTTAGAGATATTGTTATCTTGCAAATTTATTCTCCTTGTCCTAGCCTTGCATGCAAGGAGGAAATGTATAATGAGTCTCTAAGCTGCTGAAATGGCTCAAAGTGACTGGAAGGATGGACCTCTCTGAAGTGTCAGGAAGGGGCATCCAGATGGATTAAGAGGCTTTATTTGCACAGTCTCCTCAGTTTGTGGAGAGAGTTTAAGAGATGGCTGCCCCCTTTCTGTAAAGGAACTGGCAAATTAGCGTCTTCAACTCCCCCCTCGTTCCCCTAGGGGCAGGCTCTGTGTTCTGCTTTATCCAGGCAAAGAGCCTAAATTATTGCTCTCTGAAACAAAGGAATCCCGCCAATTCCCACAGACCACAGGTGGCCCTGGGCTCTGACAATAGAAATAAGGGATTCATGTCAGGGTCTTCCGCAGGCCTCTGTAGCTACAGGTTTCTGTGGTGGAGACAAGAGGAAGTAAAGTAAGGTAAACTTATTGTCTAGACAATTTCAGACACAGTTTTAGATCGTTTTCTCTTTTTTTATTTTATATTTTATCTCTCTAGTCCTGGGATTTGAACTCAGGGCCTCAAGCTCACTCAGCTTGCTTGCTTCCTTGGCTAGTGCTCTACTGCTTGAGCCATGCTTCCAGCCTAATTTTTGACAATTATTTTGGAGATGATGTCTCATGGACTTTTCTGCCCAGGCTGGGTTCAAATTGTAATCCTTTGGATGTCCACTTCCAAATAAGCAGGATTACAGGCGTGAGCCACCGGTACTTCTGAAACAAGAGGCATGGTGAACTCAAAGACATGCACAGTAACTTCAAGGAGTCATACAAAGTAACAAAATTTTAGCTAGAATATCTTTGCAGAACAACTACTACTCGAAGGTAGAGGATAATCATATTTTAATTTTTACATACAGAAAATGTTTCGATGGAATATCATCTCCACACAAATTCCTTCTAGGAATAAAAAGAAAAGATATACTTCCCAATTTATTTGGCAAGTTTGTGACAGAGGATCAAAACCTTACAAAGGCTGGACATGGTTGTTCATTCCTATAATCTCAGCTACTTAAGGAGACAGAGATTGAGAGGATCATGGTTGGAAGACAGCCTGTGGAAATGTTTATGAGACTTCATCTCAACCAATAAAATACTGGAGATGGTGATGTTAGCTTATCATCTCAGATACACTGGAAGAGTAAATAGGAGGATTGCAGTCTAGGCCAGCCTGGGCACAAAATGAGCTCCTATTTGAAAAACAACTAAAGCAAAAGGGCTGGAGTGTGGCTCAAGTGATAAAGCACCAACTTATCAAGCACAGAGCCCTGTGTGCAAATCCCTCATACTACTAAAAAAAAAAAAAAAAAAAAAAAAGCCCATCTTACATAGAATCCAAACATGTAATTCCAACATTTGAGAGGCTGAGGCAGGAAGACTGTGCTTAAGGACAAACTGGAATACACAGCAAGACCTCATCTCAAAATTCAAAAACATTACAAGATATGCAAAGATAGTTCATACTTCCAAATCTTATCTATGCCCCCCCCACCCCCCGCCCAAATCTGACAGGGTTCCTCTCCAATTAACCATCCAAAAGCAGAAAATGGTGGTGTGATGGTGTAGGACAAGTGGTAGAGTGCTAGCCAGAGAGAGCACAAGGCCTTACGTTCAAGCCCCAGCTTCAGCATACAAAAACACACAGAAAAATACCTTATAAGGATAATACCTTTTAACTATGAACAGAGACAAAAATCCCACACATTCTAACACATCAAATCTAGTAATCCATAAAAGAACAAACAGATCCTGACAAGTTGGGCTTGTTCTGGACCTACAAAATATATTTTATATTATTGTATCAAGGTAAAATCAATTAAAATCATGTAATCATGTCAACAGGTGCCAAGGAAATATTGGATGAGAGTCAAGCCAATGTTAAAGGAAAAGTTCTAAGCTAACTAGGATCAGAAAGGAGAAGCCCTTTTCTTTAGTAATAGAGTCCAAAATATCCACTTAACATCATAAACAACAAGAAAATCCTGACTGCTTCCCTGAGCCCCATCCCATGTCTACTTCGTGGTCCGGCCAACCCAATGAAGCAAAAAAGAAGAAGAGACAGAAGGAAACACAGCTTTTCATTGTTCTCAGACTATAACTCTATGTCTTCAGACCATATAATTTTATTTCTCTATACCTATATAATTACATCCCACAAATTATAACACAATCGAACAACTGAATTCAGCAAAGTCTATGTATTAAAATGTATAGACCACAAACAATTACATGATGACATTTACAAGGCATCATTACTGAATTAGTGTCAATAAGACCATAGCAATGTCACCTTCAGGGGCGAGAGTAATAAACACAGGAGAGGTTGAGATAGGTAAAGTACAATACAAAAAAAAATCTTTTTTGCCAGTCCTGGGGCTTGAACTCAGGGCGTGGGCACTGTCCCTGAGCTTCTTTTGCTGAGGGCTAGCACTCTACCATTTGAGCCACAGCACCGCTTCCAGCTTTTTCTGTTTATATGGTACTGAGGAATCAAACCCAGGGCTTCATGCATGCTAGGCAAGCACTCTACCACTAATCCACATTCCCAGCCCTGTACAAAATTTTTATAACTACACACCAATGGAGGTCATATGGTTGGACTTACATCAAAGTCATTGAACTTCACACACGCACGCGCGCGCGCACACACACACACACACACAAACTAAACATTTTGCCCTTCAATAAGAAATGTGCATAAAATTATCCCACAAAGTAAAAAAAAAAAAACACAATATTTAGGAATTCACATATACATATCTATATACGTATATATGCATTTTTTATTTTTATTTTTATTTTTGTCAGTCATGGGGCTTTAACTCTGGTCCTGGGCACTGTCCCTCAGCTCTTCAGCTCAAGGCTAGTGCCCTACCACTTGAGCTACAGTGGCACTTCAGGTTTTCTGGTGGACTCATGGACTTTCCTGCCTGGGCTGGCTTTGAACCCTGATCCTCAGATCTCAGCCTCCTGAGTAGCTAGGATTACAGGTGTGAGTTACCAGCATCTGGCTTGCATTTATTTTTCTACACTGAAAACTACCAACCATTACAGAGATACATTTTAAAGGCTGAAAGAAGGGAAGCAATATTCCACGTTTGTGAACGAGAATAATCAACATCATAAACGTATTGATTCTCCTTAAATGGAACTCTGTGCTGTTCCAAATCAAATGTTTGGCAATTTCCCTGGATAATTTGACAACTGAATTCTAAATTTCATATAAAAATGCAAAAGGCCAGAGACACTCGGAATAATATTGGAAAAGGAAATGAAAGTTGGAAGGCTTATATTTAAAGTTATCAAAAGTCATTACTGAGCTCCAGTAATTAAGAAAATGAGGTATTGACCAAATGCAGAAAACAGATCAGGAAGCAGAATGAAGTCCGGAGGCAGATCTGCACATCATCCAGCCCAGATGTCACACCCATCCCTCCATCACACCTTGTACAAGTCACTTCCTGTGTGCTGGAAATGGAAACACCAACCCTAAACAACATGATTTTTTTTTTATCAAATAGCTAAAATAAGATACATAAACACAAGTCATAAAAGAGATGAGTGAAAACTAGACTGTCAGGGTCTTCCTGGCTTTATTTTGTTTCTTTCATCAGTATATCTTAGTAAGTACAAGGCAGTTTCATTGCAATAATCTCATAGGTGCATAAAATGGACTTTCCTACCCAGGCTGGTTTGAACCTTGATCCTCAGATCTCAGCCTCCTGAGTAGCTAGGATTATAGGCAAAAGCCACTGGCACCCTTCCCACCCTCCCTCCCTCCCTCCCTCCTTTCCTTCCTTCCTTCCTTCCTTCCTGTCTTTCTCCCTTTCCTCCTCCTCTTTTTCCCTCCCTCCCCCTCTTTTTCCTTCCTTCCCTCCCTCCCTTCCTTCCTTCTTTCCTTCCTTTCTTCTTTTCTTTCTGTCAGTATTGGGCTTCAAATTCAGGGTATCACATTCTATACTGGCTTTTTCAAGGCTGATGCACTTTAGGTGAGCAACACCTCCACTTCCAGCTTTTTGCTGATTAACTGGAGATATATAAAGGTCTGACAAGTTTTTTCTCCTTCCCTGGAGTTGATCATCAGATCTCATCCTGCTGAGTAACAAGGATTACAGGCATGGGTCCCACACTCAGTGCATACAATGAACTTAACTTACTCTACCACATTTCCAGAACCCACTCCCTCCCTTCCCCATTTTGAACAGTGTATGCTGCCTTCATATATGTATATCCCTGTTTTACAATCTTCTTCACCTTTGGTACCCTCTTTTTCCCTCCTCCCACTGATTCCTTCCCCCTGCAAATTCCTTGTCTTATATTCTTATACTTCTTTAAAACCACATCCTCCTCTTTCTCTACTCTACCTAAAGTTCTTGACTAGCACCAAAAGTCCTAAAAGTTCTTATCATTTCAAGAAAGATAATGCATAGCCTTTGGGGAATGACTCCCCACCCCTGCCCCACTCAGAATAATACACTAGAGATTAATCCAGGCTGTAATTCCTTCTTTTTTATTGTGAGGCCAGGTACGAACACAACTTTTGTAACCACCCACCTGAGGAAGTTCACCTGGACCTTTTCCAAGCTTTATGGATGTTATTAATAAAGCTATTTTGAATCATCACAGACACATTTTCCTATGAAGATAAGTTTTCATTTCTCTGGGATCAGTGCCTAGAAGTTCAACTGCTGGGTAGTATGGAATTTGGAACTGTCAAACTGCTTTGCAGAGTGTCTAGACCATTATTCCTACTGGAGAAGGAATGATCCAGTTCATTGACAGCACTGGTGTTACCATTGCCTTTGCTTTGTTTTGTTTTGAAGCCATTCTGGCAAGTATGATGTGATGTCTCTCCAGGGTTTTAATCCACACTCATCAAATGGCTAATGACTGAACATCTTTTCAAGTGCTTACCTACCATCTACATATCCTCTTTAGTGAAATGTTTGTTCATATCCTTAGCCCATTTTTTCATTGGTTTTGTGTGTGTGTGTGTGTGTGTGTGTGTGTTTGTGTTGCTGGAGTTTGAATTCAGGGCTTTGCATTTGCTAGGCAACTACTCTACTACTTAGCTATGTACCCAGACTTTCTCTGTTTTAGTTATTATCTAGGTAGGGTCTCATAGTTTTTGCATAGGCTAGTCTCAGACCACAATCCTCCTACTTTCGGCCTTCTACAGAGCTATGATTATACTGCTGGGTACAGCATCACACCCAGCTTGTTTGTAGAGATATCTCAATAAACTTTTTCCCTAAGCTGGCCTCACACTTCACTGCCTTCCCTATCTGTCTCTTGAGTAGCTGAGATTACAGTCATGAACTTCTGTGCCTGGCAGTTTGCCTTGTTCTAAATTTTACAATTCTTTATACTCTAAATACTACTTTTTTCATATAGACCATTAGTAAAATGTCTTCCCCCCACATAATTTACCTTTTCATCTTGCCATGTGCTTTCACAGACTTTGATAACATTCAATTTATCAATTTCTCAGGTATAACCATACTTTTGATGTCAAGCCTATATTAAGTTTGATTATCTTCAAGCTCTGGCAAAGTTTACCTATCAGCTGGGTTCCTGACAAAACTGTGTTCAATCAAACATTCAGTTGACAAACACGAGTATGCATGGCACTCTGTCTCAATAACAGACGTGCTGAAAACTAACCTTGTTCTGTATTGAAACTTTCAGTGGCATTCATTTATTTTTTACAAGTATTATATTTTAAAAATTATGTTTTCCATCAAGATGATTGAGAGTTAAAGAATATGCTGGAAACTATTTAAAAGACGTAAGATAGTAAAACTTAGAATAAGCTACAAGCTGTGGGGTGAGGGAGAAATAGCCAACACTATACTATCTTTCAATATCTCCTCATCAAACTTGACTAGAAAGAAGATGGAAATGTAACTGAAGTTCAATGCATGATTCAGAACAGAGCAGGTATCAATTTAGAAAGTGTACTCAGACATACTTAGATGTGCACTGAACACAGGATTTTTATTACTGGTGAGCTTCCAAGAGCTAAAACTTAGTATCTGTTCTGCAAGAGAATCATCAGCAATGTCCACATAAGACATCACTTTTGTTGTAATATTTAAAGAACAATTAATTAATCCTCCAGTGAATTCTCCTCCGGATGTGTAACTTGTATATCCTTCCCGTTCAAGAGTGGGGAAAACCTAGTTATTGATTTCTAACAAAAGTTTATCAAAGCCAGGCACCAAGTGGTTTGAGAGACTATAATTCTACCTACTCAGGAGGCTGAGATCTGAGGATCATGGTTCAAATCCAGCCCAGGCAAGAAGGTCCATTAGACTTTTATCTCCAATTATCCATCAGAAAACTGGAACTTGTGCTGTGGCTCAAAGTACTCGAGTATTAGCCTTGAGTAAAAGAGCTCAGGGACAGCACCCAGGCCCTGAGTTCAAGCCCCATGACCTACAAAATTAATTAATTAATTAATTAAAAAGTACAGCTAAAAAAAAGATGTGATGCTACTTCAGAGGCCAGATTATAAAAAAGTTACCATCTTACTTACCTTCCTCTCTCTCTCTTCCCCACTCTACCTCAACCTCTTCTCTTCCCTCTCTTATTTCTCCTTTTCTTCTGCTTCCATCTTGTCTTCTTTCTCCTCTTTCCTTCTCTTCCTTTCCTTCTCTTTCACCTCCTTCCTCTCTTCCTTCTCCTTCTTTCTCTTCCTCTTCTCTTCTGTTTCTGTTCTCTTGCTCTTTCTCTCTCTTCTTATTCCTGTTATCCTCTTTGTCTCCTTCTTCCCTCTCCTCCTCTCTATCCTCATTTTTCCGTCATGTTGTAATTAGTCTTATGGACACACACACACACACACACACACACACACACACACACACACACACAGAGAAAGGAAATGCTACCTTCAGCCTTCAACTAATGATGCTCTAAAATTGACCAAAAGCCACATGAGTGATCTTTGAAGTGGATCTTCTCAATATTGCCAAAGGTCTTGAGAGTGTGTTGGGGAGCAGCCCCCTCCCCACCAGTAAAGCACGGTGAGGAGACTTTAGCCCCAGCAGAATCCTGAGTGTAGTCTTTCCAGAGTCCCTGGACATAACTGTCGAGCTCAGCCATACCATGATCCCCAACATATTTCTGTTATTTTAAGAAACTGTCTCGAGGTATTTTTGTTTGTATACAGTCATAGATAACTAGCACATCATATCTATCCCATAACAACTTTTTGTAACTAGAAAGAGAAAAGTCTTGGCTAGAAGTCAATAATTTAAAACACGCACACACACAATCAAATGCTCTAAAAACAAATAAAAAGCATCACGCTTCCTTTAAGATCAGCTTCAGAATCCTCTTTGAAGATGAAACTCACAAACAGGCAAAGACTGAGGAAGACACAGCTGATTCTGTTTGAGACGAAAATGAAAGGGGACAGCCTACTTGCACTGAAGGACATCCTCTGAGGAGACATTCTAATGTATGTAAAACTCTCCTTGAACACTTCCTAAGCCCCGTGTTTTATTTAATGGTGGTCCTCATGTTTGGCTACTCAGGTCTGCCACTGTGTAAACTTCTCTTATATGTTCTAGAACGCCAATACCTATGAAGGCACTGGTTTGAAAATGACTTGAAAAGAAGATGGCTTGTCAAGAAATGGTCCACAAACTACAGATGGGTGTTGGCATTGAAGGGGCCTGTGATGGTTGATCTTGTTGACTTGATTGATTTGAGAGACATCTAAGAGATTAGTAAAGCAGGCCTCTGGGGGATGTCCCTTAGAGTTTTTCCAAGGAGGGTCAACAGAGGCAGGAAATTCTGAAGGGGAGCAGTACCATCCCATAGGCTGGGGCTCCATGGAGGATAGAGGGAAAAGAACAGGAAGCCCACTTGATGACGGTGCTTTCTCTCTGTCTCCTGGCCACCATGAGGTGGCTGCTCCATTTGGCTTTGTTCTGCCAAGTCCTCCCTGTCACCGTGGACTGAGACTTCTGAAACCAGATGGCAAAATAAATCCTTCCATCTGTTAAATTGTTTCCCTCAGGCACTCTGTTACAGCAATGTAAAAATGACAAGCAAAGAATGAATGTAAAGCAGGCAAAAGTATGAGGGCAGGATGGGGGGGCAGCTACGGTGCTTTCAAACATCTCAGCAGGTATGACAACATTTAATAATGAAAGCTAGTTCAAAAAAAATAAAACAGTCTACCTCTTTATTTCATCCATCGGGTAATAAAAGCAAAAGGAAAGGTTTAAAATCCACCTTTGTGGCCATATATGCAGTAAAAGGAGAAGTGAATTTGAAAGCTTGCCCTGCTTCAAAAATATACCTTGGCTTATTCAGTGGTGCTCGCCAATGGTCGCAGCAAAATTGCTATCATTCTTCATTGACGAAAAACCCATATAAGTAATACCAAAGTTCTTTTTTTTTTAAGCTTTTGCCAAAAACCTCATCTAGATCTTAATCAGTAAAGCAGTCTGACTAAAGCCACACACACACACACACACACACACACACACACACACACACACACACACACACACGCACACACACACATGCATACATACACGCACACACAAACACGCACCCCAAGAGACAAACAGATCCAGTGTAGTGAATTTCTGAAAGTATTAACATTTAAAAAGAAGAAGAGGAGGAAGAATCGATCTCTAATGGTATCATTCCTGCAAAAGCTCTTCACAGTTTGGAGGAGTTTATGGCCTCTTCAAATTGCCCCATGAATTTCCTCTCCTCTCTCTCACTCTCTTTTCTGTCTCATAGGAAAGGAAATAACCTGCACTATATCCTTTCCTCCCCCAATTCCCAGGATTGACCTTGAACTATCAAAACATTTGGGGGAGGGGGTGTGTCAAGGTCAATTCAAAAGTTAAATAACTATCTCCTGGACCAACAAGAAACATAAACCGGGCCCTCTAAGAAAGGGGAAGAGTCATTCTTTAAACTCTGCAGGCCTTGGTCCTTGTAGCAGTCCTTTGAAAGTTGCTACTGACCTCCACTAAATGACAGCATCTAGGCCCCACCAAGCCATCCTAAGTACTGCCTGGATTAAACTAACTCACTTTTTACCAAAATAAGAATCTTTTGTTGTTGCACCAATGGGCTCCCAAACTTATAGAGTTTGGAATCTAACAGAGAGTTTTTTTTTTTAATTTAATTTAATTTTATTTGTGAACATACTGTACAGAGGAGTTACAGTTACATGGGCAGGATAATGCGTACATTTCTTACCAAGCATTGCAGCCTCCTCCTTTGTTTACCCTTCACATCCCTTCCCAGCCTCCCGCCTCCCCCCCTAATCCCAATCCTTCTCCTTCCTCCCCTTCCCCCCCTTCCCCCCCCCCCCCCGCCCGCACTAACATTGTAAAGCTCGTTTTGGACATGACAACTTGTACTTCTCATTGTTGCAACAGGTCCACCTGTATCCTTAAACAACTGGTTTTTCCCCATCTCCTCCACAAGTTATACTGACATCAAATATAGTGAAAGCAGGGGTTATACTGTGGGGGAGGGACATACAAAGCAACAAAGAGATAATCTTATAAATGTGTTAGAAACACATGCATGAAAGAAAAAAACATTAAAATGCACATCTAAGGGTTCATTTTCCTGACATCACATTATCTGACCTTTTCTGCTTGACTCATACATATACTAGATATTACAAATAAGGGAAACCATGGGACCTACGTTTCTTTGGGCCTGGCTTACTTCACTTAATATAATTTTTTCCAAGTTTTTCCATTTCCTAACAAATGGGGCAATGTCATTCTTTCTGATGGAGGCATAGAATTCCATTGTGTATATATACCACATTTTCTTGATCCATTCATCTACTGAGGGGCATCTGGGTTGGTTCCATATCTTAGCTATGGTAAATAATGCTGCAATAAACATAGTTGTGCTGGTAGCTTTAGTGTGGTCTTGTTTGTAAACATTAGGGTAAATGCCCAAAAGTGGGATTGCTGGGTCATAGGCGAGCTCTATGTGAAGTCTTTTGAGGAACCTCCATACTGCTTTCCAAAGTGGTTGAACAAGTTTACATTCCCACCAACAATGAAGTAAGGTTCCTTTCTGTCCACATCCCCTCCAGCATCTGTTGTTGTTAGAGTTCTTGATTTTTGCCGTTCTAACTGGTGTGAGGTGATATCTCAATGTTGTTTTGATTTGCATTTCTTTTATGGCTAGGGAGGTTGAACATTTCTTCATGTGTCTATTGGCCATCCTTCTTTCTTCTTCAGAGAAGTTTCTCTTTAAGTCTTTCGCCCACTTATTTATTGGGCAGTTGTTTCTTTGAGGATTTGTTGTTGGGGGGTTTAATTTTTTGAGTTCCAAGTATATTTTAGATATGAGACCCTTGTCCGTTGTATGGCTAGTAAAGATCTTCTCCCAATCCTTGGGCTTTCTATTGATCTTGCTAGCTATGTCATTTGCCCTGCAGAAGCTCTGCAACTTTATGCAATCCCATTTGTCCAACCTTTCTTTGATTTGTTGTGTTTCCGGGTCTCTATTCAGAAAATTTCGGCCTGAGCAAAGGAGACTTAAGGTTTCTCCTATTCCATCCTGTAATGTTTTCAGAGTGTTTGCTTTGAGTTCGAGGTCTTTGATCCATTTGGAGTTGATTCTGGTGCAGGGTGATATATAAGGATCTAGCTTAAGTTTTCTACATGTAGTTAACCAATTTTGCCAGCACCATTTACTGAAGAGGTTGTCTTTCTTCCATTCTATTGTTTTAGCTCCCTTATCGAAGATTAGATGGCTATAGGTCTGTAGGTTCATTTCTGGGTTTTCAATTCTATTCCATTGGTCCTGAGGTCTGTTCTTATGCCAATACCAAGCTGTTTTGATTACTATGGCTTTATAGTAGAGTTTGAAGTTTGGTATTGATATTCCTCCAGCAGTGTTCTTTCCATTCAGGAGCGTTTTTGCTATTCGGGGCCTTTTATTGTTCCATATGAATTTTTGGATTGCCTCTTCTATTTCCTTGAAGAATGAGGGTGGAATTTTGATAGGTATTGTGTTGAATTTGTAGATAGCCTTGGGAAGTATTGCCATTTTCACGATGTTACTCTTTCCAATCCAGGAGCATGGGAGGTTTTGCCATTTTTTAAGTTCTGTGTTGATTTCCTTTTTCAAGATTTTAAAGTTTTCATCATAGAGGTCCTTCACTTCTTTAGTTAAGTTAATTCCTAGGTATTTTATTTTTTGTGGGGCTATTACAAATGGAGTTGCTTTCCTAATTTCAGCCACACTTTTCTCATTGTTGGCATACAGAAAAGCCATTGATTTTTGGGGGTTAATTTTATAACCTGCTACTTTGCCAAAGTTTTGAATCAGCTTGAGTAATTTGGGAGTGGAGTCTATGGGATTCTTTAAATACAAGATCATGTCACCTGCAAAGAGGGAGAGTTTTATTTCTTCTTTCCCTATTTGGATCCCCTTTATGTCTGAATCTTGTCTTATTGCTGTAGTTAGGCATTCTAATACTAGATTGAAGAGAAGTGGAGAGAGTGGGCATCCTTGTCTTGTTCCTGAGTTAAGAGGAAATGGCTTTAGTTTTTCACCATTGAGTATAATGCTGGCTGTAGGTTTGTCATATACAGCCTTTATTTTATTGAGGAATGTTCCATGGATTCCTAATTTTTCCAAAACCTTCATCATAAAGGGGTGTTGGATCTTGTCGAATGCTTTTTCTGCATCTATTGAGATAACCATGTGGTTCTTATTCTTGCTCCTGTTGATGTGATGAATAATATTAATTGATTTGCATATATTGAACCAGCTTTGCATCCCTGAAATGAATCCTGTTTGATCGTGGTGTATGATTTTTTGGATGAATTGTTGAAGTCGATTGGCCAAAATTTTGTTGAGAAGTTTTGCATCAATGTTCATCAAAGAAATGGGTCTATAGTTCTCTTTCTTTGATGAGTCCCTGCCTGGTTTTGGGATGAGGGTTATGATGGCTTCATAGAATGTGTTCGGTAGTGAGCTTTCTCTTTCAATTTCATTGAAGAGTTGGAGGAGTATTGGTGTGAGCTCTGCTTTGAAGGCCTTGTAAAATTCCGCTGTAAAACCATCTGGTCCTGGACTTTTTTTAGCTGGGAGGTCTCTTATTGCTATTTCTATTTCAATGCTTGATATGGGCCTGTTAAACTGGTTTAACTCATCTTGGTTTAGTTTTGGCATAACAGAGAGTTTTTTAAAACTCCTGACATCCAGGTTTCAATTTTCACCAGGAACTTAAGAAGCTCCTGGAATTTGCCTTCCCTTCTACCTCAGTGGTGTGTGGTCCTAAGTATAAGGGTGATGGACTTCTATAGTCCCTAGCGCAGCCTCTGCTGTGAAACCTGGAGGCTGGAAACTCCACCCCCCTCTACCCACCCAGCACCTTCCTCAGGCAAAATGGTCTAAGAGGATCTGAATCTCTCAAGAAATGGGCAGATGTGGACCACCTCATCCACATGGCAGATATTTTCTCTTTTTTTTTTTTAAAAAAAAAAGTGTTTTCACTTAAGAATGCTAATGGACCATGCACAGAAATAAAATCCCTGACCTACTTTGAAGCTGAACTTATTAAACAAGCCGACCTTATTACTCAGAAGAGACTGTAAAACAGGAGAATAAACCCCACATGAAATTCCTCACATCCTCCTTTAACAAGAGCAGCCAAAAAGAAGAAAAAGAAAAAGAAAAAAAAAATCACAAAGAATGTCAGAGCCCTAGGCTGGCAGATAGGAGTCTGGGGTCTTGTCCAGTTTTCCTGCTGACTTTTGAGGATACTTGAGAGATGTCACTGGTCCTATCTGCATCTCAGAATCCTCACTGAAAAGCTGGACAAGGGTGTCTCTGAGGGCCTTCCTATCTGCTGTAAAGGGTGATTCTGGGGTGTGTGTGTGTGTGTGTGTGTGTGTGTGTGTGTGTGTGTGTGTGTGTGTGTGTGTGTGTGTGTGTGTATGTGTGTGTGTGTGTGTGTGTGTGTGTGTGTGTGTACATGTGCGCACATGCATGTGCCAGTCCTAGGACTTAAACTCAGGGAGGGCCTGGGGACTGTCCTTTCATTTTTTTTTGCTCAAGGCTAATGCTGTACCACTTCAGTCACAGCTCTACTTCTGTATGTTAGTGGTTAACTGGAGACTAGAGTCTCATAGACTTTCCTGTCCAGGCAGGATCTCAGCCTGTATGAGGTTAGGTTACAGGCAGGAGCCACCAATGCCTGCCTTGGAGTTTTTGTTTTGTTTTGTTTTGCTTTGGCCTTTTAGTTTTGGTTTTGGGTTTTCAAAATGTAATGTTCAACTAAAAAGGGGAAAAAAGGAATGCATCATCAAGGGTCTATCATGCCAGACACACTGTAAGACAGGGGAGGTACTAAGAGGAAGCTGGTGTGCCTCCAAAGGAGCCCACAGCCTGGCAGAGCCAGGGGGCAGTCCATACTGATGAATGGATTTATTTCCTAACAGCAATTTGAAAGCTGCCACAAGGCTACTGCAGACATAACACAACTTGTGTCTGCAGCAAGAATTCCCTCTGGCTCTTTACCTGACAACTTTGGTTTAGTTGAATGAATCTTTCGGTGCATTTTAAACCGTCGCACAGCCTCCAGTGGCCGTCTGCAAGTTATAATCAGATTTATCATGCTGGGAAGGAAGAGAGTGGCAATACATTTCTATGGGGCTTTAGGGCAATAAACGTGAGTCATCCCAGTTCATTCCTGAGAAAATCCTGCAGCCACCAGGTACATTATCCAATGGAGAGAGGCAGCAAAGTTCAGTGATGGAACTGTAGGCGTTCAGGATAACATTAGATTAGTCAGAAGTGAGGGGTGGCACTGTGGGCTGGTTAACGATGTTACCTATAGAATGCCACGGTACCAAGGGATCGGAGGACTTCCTTTAGGGTCCAGATTTCAGGCTCATTGACTCTTCCCTTCATTGACTCCTTAGAATCCACATCCCCACTTGGGGCTCAGAAAACAAAGCCAGAGAACAGGAACCATGTTGTTTCTGTGGCATTTTCTAGCCTCATCCATTCAGGGTGAAATCAATTGATGAAGGAGGGAGTCCTAAAGGAACATTTTCAGAAGGAACAAGAGGGTCTGAGCTTTGGATTAAAAACTGCAGCTTCTCCCAGAGCAGGAGTGGAGCAGGAGCAGTTAGAATTGGAACTTGAAGCTATGTAACAAAGACTAAGATTAAGAGAGCCTTATTTGTGATCATTTGGGTAAATGCCCAAAAGTGGGATTGCTGGGTCATAGGAAGCTCTATGTGGAGTCTTTTGAAGAACCTCCACACTGCTTTCCAAAGTGGTTGAACAAGTTTACACTCCCACCAACAGTGCAGTAGGGTTATCGCAGCATTATTTACAATAGCTAAGATATGGAACCAACCCAGATGCCCCTCAGCAGATGAATGGGTCAAGAAAATGTGATACATACACACACACACACACACACACACACACACACACACACACACACACACACACACACACACACACACACACACACACACACACACACACACACACACACACACACACACACACACACACACACACACTGGAATTCTATGCCTCCATCAGAAAGAATGGCATTGCCCCATGGAAAGACTTGGAAAAAAATTACATTAAGCGAAGTAAGCCAGGCCCAAAGAAACATAGGTCCCATGGTTTCCCTTATTTGCAATAACTAGTATAAGTTTAGGACAAGCAGAAAATGTCAAAAGCTATGTACATATGACCATATAAGATGATGTTAAGTGAAATGAACCCCAAGATAGGGACACAACTTGTTTTTTCTTTCTTGCTATTGTTTTTAATGTATCTAAAATGCACTATGTGATTTTTTTGTTTCTCTTGTATGTTCTTCCCCCACAGTATAACCCCTGTTTTCACTGTATTTGACATCCATGCCCTGCATCTTGTATATACATGTTTCTAATTTAGGGAAGAGAAGTGAAATAACAAAATGCTAAAACAAGGATACAGGTTGACCTATTGTAACAATGAGATATACAAGACACTAAGATGGAAACAAACTTTACAACTTGGTGGAGGGAGGGGGTAGTTGGGGAGGTGGGGAGGGAAGGGATGGTAGGGGGAAAACAAAGAAGGAGGTAACAATGCTCGATAGGAAATGTACTCATTACCTGACTCGTGTAACTCTGTATACTATTTTTACAATAAAAAAAAATTTAAAGAAAAAGTCCAAGCACTTGGCCATCTAAAAAAAAAAGAAAAGAAAGCCAGCCTTAGGGAGTTCTGCAGATTTCAGATCTGAAACTAAGAAAGTAGTGCCTCAGGGTAAGAATGAGAGAGGTTCCAGCCCAGAGTGGGCAGGATCCCTAGCTGTGCTGTCACTGTCAGCTCAGGACTCAGGTGAGCCCTGTGTGACCACGCTCAAGGCATCTCAATGGCTTGGAGGAACTTGAATCCTCACAAACCCTGTGGAACAGCCAGGATGCCCCCATTGAACTGGATATGGATACTGAGATGGAGAGACAAGCCCAAGGCCACATAGCTATTGTTCTGCCAAGAGGGATAGGAGTGTGTATAAGCATTGAGCCACAAAGGTTAACCCAAACCCTAGTCTTGCTTTCCCAGTGTTCCCTTCCTTAACTTCCCCTGCCTGCTACAGTGGCTCAGACACAAGTATTCTACACCTGTCAGTCATCACGGTGCCCACCAATCACAGCCATCCCCCTCACTGAGGATACAGCCTGTAGAGAAGTCCTGCTGCACGTCAAATGGGACACCCTTTGCCCTGGATGACTGGTGTTCTTATAATTATGGGCTTGCTCTGACAGCTGCTCTTTGGGTTGTGTGGAGTGTCTTCATATCACTAGACCCAGACAGTGTTTGCCTCATTTTCTCAGTGGGTAATTCTCAATAACATCTCTGGGAAATCAAAACAAACAGGAGCATAATCAGAGAGCCCAAAGTTGGAAGGCAGGCCAGCTGTACCCTGCTGTAGAAGCAGAAGAAGACTTGTTTGTCTGCAAAGTCCTGAGTGCCTACTCTGACCCACTGCTGCTGAACGGACCCTTGATACAGCAAACCCTCCAGGGAGTCTTTCTTCCTCAGTAAAGCCTGAACAACCAGGTTTGGAGAGTATCTGCTTCCCTTGGGATGGCTGTCCCATGTCCTATTCTGAGCGCCATCTTATTCTCAACCAACCAGCAGTGGGAAACAGAAGTCAAGAGATAGCAAGAAAGTGTTCAGTCAAGTTCCCTTGGTGTGAAATCAGATCTCTTGGATTCTAAGGCCTGACCCTCAACAATTAATATTTCATAAGCATCTCGAGAAGAATGTCCCTCAGTTTGGGGTTTTTCTCTCAATTCTCTCAACTTTAATTTACATTTCTTCTGGTTGAAAACCTCTTCACATGCCATCTTGGAGAGCCTGGCTCCACAGTCAGTCCATGAAATGGTAACCAGTACTTCCATCAACCCTAAGAGCAGCTCTGATTGGCTCTAGCTCTAGCTAATTGGCATGCCCACCATCCCACTCCCCTAGTTTAGGGAAAGGACACACTTTTGTCCAAGGGAAGGCAAAAATAGTCTTGTTCATCCATGGAACTATAGTGAGTCTGGTACTGCTGTGGACTTTATTTGACCTCACAGAGACAGGAAATGAGAATGTGGCTGAATTAGCACCAATAATAGTAAAGGGAGAGGATCAGGGAGGAACTGGAAATCTGTGGAACCACTATTTGACCCTGGAATCAGTCCCCACTGGAAACTCCCACTGAAATTAGTAATGTGACTAAGGACAATTTTCACAAAACAGAATTAAGACCAAGTAAAGAGGTGGCTCAAGTGGTAGCATGCCAGCCTTGAGCAGAAAATCCAAACAAGAGTACAAGGCCTTAAATTAGAGCCCTAGTTACTGTTATTTTTTTTAAAAAAGACAAGGAATAATGGAAGGAGTTGTTAAATTATACATACATCCAATCCATAAAAGAACATGACATACATATATGTAACATTAACTTTAAAATGCAAGAAATAAAATGGTAGTCTCCTCTGATGGTGTCGATGTCAGATTCCCACATAGATGGATTTTTTTTTTTTTAAGTCAAAAGACTTTGGATATGAGAAGGTAACAAGATTGCTGGTACAAAGCTATCTCTTCATTTTCAGAACTTAAAAATGATGAAGACCATGATTGCTTTAACCCCTAGTTCATTCACTAAAGTTATTTTGCATTCACATTTGAGTAGCAAAGCAAGTCACTAGCCTGCCTGCCACTGAGTTTACACCAGGACATGTAATATCCAGGCTGCCAGTGCCTGAGAGGCATGCACACCTCTCCCAGGAAGCACTTCTTTCCATTTTCCCTGCTTCCATTCATATAATTAGATGTCAGTTCTACTTGTAAATGGCTCTGATCACATCCTTCTGGAGGTATGTATTAGTATTCATGATCCGTTTTTTTCAATTAAATTAACTTTATTAGTATAAAATGTGTTACATCACACACACTGAATGTTCTACTCATTATGGATGTTTATTTTTTTCAATCTCTCCCATTGATCATATTCTTTTTTAATTTTTCTTTTATTGTAAAGATGCTATACAGAGGGGATACAGTTACATGAGTGAGGCAATGAGTACATTTCTTGTCGAGCATGGTTACCCCCTCCTTTGTTGTTCTCCCACTATTCCTTCCCTCCCCTATCTCTTGTACTCCTCCCCTCCCCAAACAATTGTAAAGTTCATTTCCAATATACTGTCTTGTGGGTGTCATTGTTGCAAGGGGTCATCCTGTATCCTTATTTCAGCATGCTGCTATTCCCCTTCCCCTCCCCAAATTAGGTAAATGTATTGGTGTGTGTGTGTGTGTGTGTGTGTGTGTGTGTATAATTGAATTCTATACTTCCATCAGAAAGAATGACACAGCCCCATTTGTTAGGAAATGGAAAGACTTGGAAATATCATATTAAGTAAAGTAAGCCAGACCCAAAGAAATATAGGTCCCCTGGTTTCCCTCATTTTCAATAATTAGTATACATCTAGTAATTTTTATCAGATAAGCAGAAAAGCTCAAAAAGCATGTACATATGACCATTTTTAGGGTTATAAAGTGGAAATGTTCCTCCCTGTGGTTATAACCCCAGGGAAAGTTACAGATGGGGGCTGTTCTATTCTCTTCAGCTTTGGATAGAAGAATGTCTATAGAGCAAAGCCCTATTCAACTTCTAAAGACTAAGAAGTGAGAACAAAAATGTCTATAATTCTAGCTACTGAGGAGACTGAGTTCTGAGGATCCCAGTTCAAAGCCAGCCCAAGTAGGAAAGTCTATGAGACTCTTATCTCCAATAAACTACTCAGAAAAATACAGATATGGTGTCATGGCTCAAAGTGGTAGAGTGCTAGCCTTGAGCAAAAGAAGCTCAGAGACAGCAACCAGGCACCTAGACCCTTGTTTCAAGCCCCAGGATGGGTTAAAAAATAATAATAATCAATAAAAACCTGTGTAGTGTCTGACTTTGGGGCACTGTTTGTTACTATTGCATTGCTTCATGCATCCTAGCTAATATAGTGTTAATGACACTCTTCTTTTCCATAGGTGGTGAAAACCAGGCTGAGATAAAGTCATGGGCTGAGACACATTCCTTGGCTAAGGTTCCTGTCACTGCTATTGATGGGCCTGAGACTGGAGCTCAGGTGGCCTGACTCGATAGAGTCCACAGCTGTCACACTTCATGCACGCTTCCCAGCTCCTTGAAGCCTGGATAATCCAATGATACCTTCAAGTGGAAGCAGAATGTGGCAAGACTTCCACTTCACAGCAAGAAGCACATACTCCACCACTCTTTACCTGGACTAATGAGTCAGGAGCAACATGGGAGAAATCGAGTAAAGAGGGTCATTTGACAGGAAGAGGTACCTCATTAGGAAAGGAGGCCCAAAGGCACCTCTTCTCTCCTCTGAAGAGGCTCCACTGCCCATATGCCAAGGTGTTGCATTTCTCCCAGTCCACAAGGTCAAAATGTGGGTCCTGCCCAGTCTGAATGTCAGCTGAGTTTTTCTTAGGCCACAGCCAGTTTGCCAGTGATGGGAGAGTAGTCTTTATTTTAAGGGAGGCCAACACCACACCGCAGTCTAGAGAAGAGGCCCACCACTATAGTCACTTCTTCTGCAGAATTAAAAAAAATCACAGGGGCTGGGAGTGTGGCTTAGTGGTAGAATGCTTTCCTAACAGGCATAAAACCCTGGGTTTGATTTCTCAGTACTGCATACAGGAAAAATCAAGAAGTGGCACTGTAGCTCACATGGTAGAGTGTTAGCCTTGAGCAAAAGAAGCTTAGGGTCAGTGCCCAGGTCCTGAGTTCAAGCCTCAGAACTGGCAAAAACAATCCCAAAACTCAGGAACTGAGATCTGAGGAACATGGTTCAAAGCCAGCCTTGGCAGGAAAGTCCATGAGACTCTTATGGAAATGGCACTGTGGATCAAAGTGATAGAGTGCTAGCCTTGAGCAAAAAGTGCTCTGGGACACTGGCCAGGCTCCAGGTTCAAGAAAAAAGAAACCCAAAGATCCACAAGAGGTTTATCTTCACCTCTTCAGACCACGCAAGATGACCAGTTAGGACACCCAGATTTGGGCTTACCAAAGCAACACACCATTAAGTGTGACATTGAGTGTATCTCTGAGCCTTGAATTCACCATCCATGCATAGCACAAGGGAATGCAGAAAGTGCTTTCTGTGCTGAAAATGCAGACGTCAGAATGGATGCCAATTTGCACATATTACTGATAGGCATGTACATTGCTACAACCCCTATGGAGAACAACTTGGCAATGTCTATCAAAAATAAAAATGTTTAACAAACTCAGACCTAGGAAATTATGCTAAAGAAATGCTTATACAGTGAAGTGCTATGTGTACAGGATTATCCATTTAGTATTCTTTGCTACAGCAAAAGAAAACTTGGCACAATAAAAGCCCAGTGAAGTAAATGATGTTCCATCCATACAAGGAATTCCCTAAAGCTGTCAGAAAGAACAAGGAAGCTCAGTATATCTGAAAAACATCCAAAATACACCCAAGATACATCAAGTAGGCATCTAAAGAGTTTGTGCAATATGCTTTATTGGTGTCAAACACCAAAGATAACAAAATGGGAGTTTTATTCATCATGAAATGCCTCTAGAAATACACAGAAATACTATAACTAGAGATGTCCAGTGAAGAGAAATCAACATCTGGGGAAATAAATTAGAATGAGAATTTTCAGTGTCTATTCTTGTGTCTTTTCAGTTTGAACTATATAAATAAATTACTTCAAAATTGTGCGTGTGTGTGTGTGTGTGTGTGTGTGTGTGTGTGTGTGTGTGTGTGTGTGTGTGTGTTCCTGCTTGAACTCAGGGCCTGGGCACTACCCCTGAGATTTTTTTTGCTCAAGGATAGTGTTCTACTATTTGAGCCACAACTCTACTTCCAGTTTTATGAGTAGGGTATTGGAGATAAAGTCTCACAAACTTTCTTGCCCAAGCTGTCTTCAAACTGTGATCCTCAGATCTCAGCTTCCTGAGTAGCTAGGATTGCAGGCATAAGCCATCGGTGCCTAGTTTCTATATAATTTATATAATATGTATATAATTTTTAACTCCTGCCAATCAGAGGTTGAATAAGAATCTACAAGATTCCAAAAGCACATTCCAAGAGTTCTGAAGAATTGCCAAGGGTCTTCTAGAATCTCAGCACACAAAGGATTCTCAGAAACAAAATTTCTCCTTTCTTCACAACATTCAGTATAGTAGAGTAGACCCTGGGTATCTGGGTCTAGATAGAGCCAAGGAGATCACCGTTAAGGAAAAACTATAAATGCTCAGGATATATCAAGTTCAGTGCCTCAAAATTATTCAAATTTATCTATACTATGTAAATAGTGTGAGTATCCATAACTTGAAACCACATGGAGGAGACATTACTGTCACAGAAATTACCACTGTGCACATATCTACTGCTCACCCCAAATTAGATCTTCTTTCATGCTTTTTATCTCCAATACTATAGGTGGTTGGTTCAGTTTTGCATAACACTGCTCAACTTCCACTAAAGACATTCCATCCTTCAACAAATCTAAAATCATCAATATATCATTTAAATAAAGCATATTACATGCTCTTTAGGGCTTGAGAGGGTTGACACAACTTTTGCATTGCTTGTCAGGAGGTATATAGTGTATTTACAAAATTTAGGGAAGGGAAACACAGCAGATCACAAAACGATTTAAATACAGCCTGCCACCAGTTACACAGCAACATTCTAGATCCCGGAGCAATGAATATCCAGATGGGTCAGAGCTGAATCAGAGAAGTGCACAGAATTATTTATGAAGCATTCCATGACTGTACTAGAAGATGGGTATATAACTCTAAAAAGGACACAATTCTGTCTTGATGGAAATCCCATTCTAAGATAGAAAATGGAGATAGATAAGATAGAGAGAGATACATACATATATACATATATATATACATAGACAGACGGATGGATAGCCTGTTCTTTTTTCTGCATAGGCTTTTGAGCACTGATTGAATGGAAATACAGAAATACAGAGAGGAGGTTCATGTTTATCTGGGCTTTCTGCCCAGGGGATTTGACAAATCCAGCACAGGGAAGTAGAGCCCAAACAGAACATAGCAAGCTTGCTGCACTAAGGTAACAGAAGTTTGGAGTTTGGAGGGTGCTTAGGTGGCTGGAATCTGTAAGGCAGGGCAGGAGAGAGCAGGCAGGACTCCCTGCCACTTTTTGAACAATGGAAGACTTGCATGTATGCAAGGAAAAATGCTCTCAGGTGTAACAGAAGTAGCTGATAGCACAGCCGTGAGTGGAATGGAATTACCAGAGACTGTTCAGTTCTGAGAAGCACAAGAATTCTGGCCCAGTCTAGTGTAGAGTTTAGTTAGGGCCCCAGAAAGAGCAAGACACAGTAGTAAATGTTTCATGTGACAGTAAGTACCACACACTCAGATGGCTGACAAAAACAAAATAGATCCATCCTAAGCAATCCTGACAGTTTCAAGAAGGCATGCCAAATAATTTAACTGCCTGCCAGGATAAAATTCAATACCTCTTAAAGGAAATTGACATAACTCAGACTACCCACAGCTTATTGTCCATAGCCCACAGCTTCCTTGTAAAGTAACAGGAAGTGAAATAATAAACAAACAAAAACCAGTCAAATGAACAGACCCTCCCCCACAGATGACTCAGATGTTAGAATCTCCAGGTGAGAACTTTCAAATAACCACTAGAAATAGAGTGAAGGATTTTGTTTTGTTTTGTTTTTAACAGATGTAATAGGAGAGCAAATGGAATCACATCAGAGGAATCAAAAGTTAAATAAGGAGATATGTAAATATTTGTTTACTTAACAAATATCCTTAGGCTTATTTATTAGGCAAATGAATAAATTTATTAAATACCTTTGATATTATTTATTTATTTATTTGGGAGTAGGAGTTTAAGGCCATCCCAGGCCACAACAAACAAACTAACAAACATGTTATCAAGACACCATCTCAAAGAGCTAGTCAAAGTTCAAGAAACTGACATCTTGGCTAGGGTTTTGACATAAGGATTCCAAAAGGAAAAGGAGTCAAAGATTATTCATTGGTGAAGATTGACCACTGCTCCAATATCACTAAAGCATGTCCATAGTTTACTGATTGTACAAAGAGAAGGTATCCAAGAGTCTAGATTGCCTCCCCACTATAAAAGCACAGCTTAGTGTTGATCAAGTATTAACTCATTCTTCTGAGCAAAGTTATATTGGATTTTTTCCAAGCTTTTTTGAGTGCCCAGAATTGTCTTCTCTACTGCCAAACCCCCAATCACATATTTAGCAGCTGGTTTTGAGATAATTTGTCAAAATTGCATGACATATAGGTACAGAATAATTTGTTGCAGGCATTTTTACAGCTGGCTGATTCTAATCAAATCACCCAGAGATTAGGTAGAGACTTACCAATTTGACTAGTTTTAATTACTTGAAACAATTCTGATGGCCATGTGAATCTCTTCCACCCTATCTCCACCCTCTACATACTCCACATGGGAGTTTCAGAAATAATAGGCAACAGATGGGAGAAATATTTAAGACCCTAATTTTTTTTAACGAAGATGATACAAAAAACATTTCATTTGTTTTTATCTGTTTCCACTTAGAAGCAAACTTCTTTACAAGAAAAAAGGACATCATCTAACTTTTTTTTAAAAAATCCCTTTAGTTTACACCAAAATGAACTATTCTTTTAACTGCTTAGCCGTTACAGAGCTCAGTTACAGAGCTCAGCTGTTAAAAAGAACAGCTGTGTGTGTTTAACCCCTGTCTGAGGAGCCTTCATTTATCCTTTGTAACTAACCAAGGAATTGGGCACAACTAGAGTTGGATGAGCGCACCTGTAGACTTAGCTCGCGCTACAAGAGTCTCCACCCACTACAAGTACAGTGGGAAGAAGGAGCCTCAGGGATGATATAGTTGAAGCAGAATTCCCAGCTCTCTAGATGGAGTAAGAACATATCCCTCTGAGCTATGGTTTATCCTTCCAAGTTTATTCTTCGGAGTTTGCCCCCTCATGTGGGATCATCTTCCCATCTTTGTGCAAGGTGGTTAGTTAGGTCACTGAGGGAATGAATTAATGTTGCTCTCGGGAAGTGAGTTGTTTCCGTGGTTGTTAAAAGATAGTGAAAAATTAGCTTTTTGCCCAGTCTCTGACTTCCTGTCTCACCCTATCATCTACTCCACTTGCATGTGTTCTTATCATGATGTGAGAGCTGATCAGAAGCCTGCACCAAGTACTTCAATCTCTGGGACTGTGAGCCAAATAAGCCTTTCTTCCTTACAAATTGTCCAACTTCAACCAACAGTAGGATTCCCAGGGAATTCCTGTCATGAGCTACTGCATAGTCAGAGGTCTGACCTTCCCCTGGAGGCTCCTGTGCATGTGCAAACATAGGTACATACATACACATACACACAGGTGCATGTCTCACCTCCAGCCCAGTTTCACAGATACCTTTCCCCACCAAATACCAGTAAAACCATTTCACTTATATCATTTGCTGAGTACCCACCTAGTGCCTGGTAAGGCAGTTGTTGGCATATCCCCGGTAGACTCTCCATCTTGTGCTTGCTCTGATGCTCTACTGTGACCACCTTTTTGGAAGATACAAATGTTCTGGTGTTTCTAGAAGGTCTCCTCTTAACTCAACCCCTTTCTCTCCTCACAGCAGCTAGCATTGAGCTCAGCCTTAGCAGGAAGTCCCACCCACTGACCTCTTCTCTACATTTCCATGTGGTCTCCCCTTCCCCCACCCCCCCCACGAAGCCCACGGGACATCATCCCCTCTGCCCTCTAAACCTACAGCAGTGCTTCTCAGACATTGCCAGACCACAAATCACCTGAGGAACTTAGTAAGATGCAGTTTCTGATTCAGTATTTCTGCATTTCAAACCAATTCCAAGGTGAAGCCAACAATGCCAGTCTCAAACAAGCATCACCAAGCCCCTCTGTCTCCACTGCATCAGCCCCATTCCAGCATGGCTCCAGTTACCCATCAAGCCTTCTGAACAGCAGTTGTTTAAGGAACTAGTGCCATAAAGTCACCAGGTGTTAACATTTTACCTTCCTACTCCTGAAGAAGTCTCTAGCCTTGCCTTCTGATGGCACAACAACGCTCTCTGAAACTTCTGCTTCTCCTCTAAGTACTTTTGTATAATCTCTTCCTGAGAGGGGAGGCTAGCCAATTATATTTTCTCCATCCCAAGTGGGAGTTGAGTCTTCCTTGTTGTTCTTTTCCAGCAGGTCAAGGACTATTAGGACAACCTGTCTTCTCCCTTAGCCAAGCTCAGGGCTGTGTTTTCATCCAAGACAGCCATCCAACAGCTCATCCCATGATGACAGAGGATATCTGCATCCACGGGGGCCCCGATGGGTGCCAGTGGGACACATGTCATTCATGGGACTGAGAAACTCACATTTTAACTTTCATTTAAATTTGACTAATGTGGAAGGGCAACATTTGGCCGTCAGTGCCATATTAGACAGCACAGATTTATGGAATTAAGTGCCTCAAAGATAGACTCTTCATCCATGCAAGATGTTCCTCTGGCCTTTGGGAAATTCCAACATTTTACCAAGCTATTATAGAAGGTGGTAAGCTGAAATTCTTAAATCCTGACTCTGATGCTTCCTGTTCAGCCCTGGGAAAATACTTGGCATCTCCAAGGCTGGCCTCAATCAGTAGAAATAAACTTGTGCATAACCATCTTTCATGGTGGTTTTCAAGGTGTTTCCATAGACGTATAGGCACTCACTGATTCAACACTGTCTTCCTAGGGAGACAAAGATAAGAAAGGCAATAAAAATCCCTGCCTTCAGAGAGCTCATGTTTTAATCTCATCATCTAAGTATAATAGTACCACTGAGATAAAACTTAAAAGAACGTTAAAAAGTAATGAAAATCATGTGTATGTTTGTGCTGATTTCTGTTTGTCCAAAATCCATTCTCTACTTTCTCCCATGTACCTGGAAGCCTGAATCTCCCAGCTCCCAGTGGGAGTCAGCCCAGGAGGCTATAGCAGGAGATCAGAGGTGAAATAAAAGCAAACTCAGAGTATTTCTTTCTTATTTTCCTTGCCAAGATCTTCCTGACACAAGTACACCCTTCCTCCTTTCACTTTCCCTCTAGCCCTGCGAAGTAACAGCATCCTGCAGCACTCGTCCTTGACTGCCTCTTCATTCTTTGAGGGGTTTCTCAACCATATCCCTGCAAATCATCTCTTCATTATTGTTTTGAGTAATAACTAATAATAAAAATATAATCCAAGAAAGGAAGGAAGGAAGGAAACAAGGGAGGAAGGAAACAAGAAAAGAAGGAAGAGAAGAAGGAAGAGAGGAAGGAAGGAAGGATGGACAGAAGGAAGGAAGGAAGGAAGGATGGAAGGAAGGAAGGAAGGAAGGGAGGAAGGGAGGGAGGAAGGGAGGGAGGGAGGGAAGGAGGAAGGGAGGCAGGAAGGGAGGCAAGAAGGGAGGCAGGAAGGGATGCAGCCAATCATGTCCAGGCATCTCAGGACTGTATAATCCAGGGCAACATCATCTAGGGAAAGAGGAAGGTTTTCTGGTGAAAAAGTTAAATCTCAACTGGGATTTAGGAGAATGGGCCTGATCTAGCCACAAACCTGCACCGTGGGTATTAGACCTCTCCATTTAAAAAGGAGAGATTTCAGAGGAGAAAAGATGATCAAGGTTATTAAAAAAAAAATCTGGTCTTGTGTGTCTGCAAAGCAGGGTCTGTTACTATACTCATCCACTAGGTCTTTCTATCATCACACTGAAACACTGAACAAATCTGATCTTGTTAAAAGGCCTCAGTTTTCCCTACGACTACAAGACCTTGGCCTGGTCTAATCAGGAAGCCCTCCCAACCTTGGCTGTTTTTCCACGGCTGTGCCTCCAGCTGCCCTTCCCTCATGGAGCTCTGTGCTTGGCGGCACCACACTTTGCTTTACTGAACACCACTGTTTGGAGCCTTTGCCCACATTGTGTCTCCATCCAGAAACGCTCTTCTTTCTCCAAGCCATGATCATCTTCCTAGAACTGCCTCAAATCGAATCTTTCAACAATGTTGCTGTGCATCCTGGCAAAGAGTTATTCACTGCTGGTTATTCTTCTGCTTTTTCTGTGATAACAGCTATAAATTACATCGATATTCATGCTGGACAATGGTCATATTTTATATTTAGCCCAGTGCATCTCAAATTCTGGCCTGCATGAAAATGTCATCCTAGAAAGCTTTAAAAAGCAGATCCCAGAACCCACCTCAGCCTCTGACCCCAGAGTTCTGGTGGGCCAGAGAATTTACATTTCCTACAGTTTTCAGGTACTGTTGATCCAGCCCATGACCACATGTCAAGTAGCCCTGACTCACTTGTGAATGAAAGTATGCCTCAGTTTCATAAAGGAGGAGAAGTTAGGTGAATTGCTACAGATGAACCAATTTAGTGATTAAGCCAAATTTTAACCCCAGACTCTAGAGCCCCAGTGTGAGGTTGCTTACTCAACATCAGCAAAGCCAACCTCTGGTATGTACTAGTAGTGTGCTCTGCACAACCCCCATAGACACGTTATCTCATATAATCCTTAGGCTCTTTTAGTAGTGGCTAATGGCTATAATCCTAGCTACTTAGGAAGCTGAGATCTGAGGATTATGGTTCAAACCCAGCTGGGCAGGAAAATCAGTGAGGCCCTTATCTCTGACAAACTTCCAAAAAAGTGAAAATGAATCTGTGCCTCAAGTTTCAGTGCACTAGCCTTGAGTAATAAAAGCTCCAGGACAGAGCACCCAGGCCCTGAGTTTACTCTTCTTTGCCACGACTGGTTTAGGCCCAAGTCTCCCCAGCTAAGTGTTGAGTACCTTTACGACCAAAATGATTGTCATATTTTATTTCACATTCTAGCCACTAGCAAAATACAGGCAATGAGCAGAGATACTAATGTGTTTGATGAATGAGTAAATATGCAAGACTAAGGGAATAAATAATGGTTAGGAAAAGAAGTCTTAACCAGTTGACAATGAGATTGGCCTTGTCTGCAAATGCTGTGACTCAATGCACAGAACAAGACTGTCTTCAGATGGAAATAAAAAAGCAATGATAGGTAAAAAAAACTCAATGAAAAACAAACAAACAGAAAGCACAGTGTCCCCAGTAACTTTTGGCATTCAAACAAGTCTTCAGAGACAAGCAGAAGACTGCAGGTTTGGCAAAATGAGGTTCCCGCCCTGAACTAAAATTTCTTCTCTTGTTTCTCTTTTAGCTAATTTCTCTCCTTTCTGAGCCTACCCAGGGGGGTCAGTCTGGTGTATGCTATTCAAACCAACAGCTGCAAAAGCGGGGGGGAAACAACCACTACCAGAAAGGAACGTTTCTGTTGCTTGTTAATCAAGGGTAAAAATAAAAGAGGCACAATGAAAATTAAGGGACATAAACAGTGATCAAGCCTTGTCTTTTCCATTTGCCTGTGGAGTCGTGCTGTGTGTCCAATAATGGGGGAAGATCGGGGCTGGGGCACGTGGGATGCCACGTCAGCTCCCATTGCTGGAGAGGACAGAAAGACGCCTACCATGAGCCAGACTTTGGAGGCCGGAGAGACGTGACTTTTCCAGCCCCCTCTCCCACGCCAGTGTTGGGGTGGTGGCTGAATAAGGCAAGAGCTGGGTGGGAGAGGGGAATAGGCAGGGGAGAGGCGTGCATCAGGAGTCCTTGGCTTGGACCAGGTGAAGGACTGACCCCCACCCTACTATCCTAGGTGCAAATGGACGCATGCCAGGCAAAACCCCAGGTATGCAGGGATGTGCTTGAGGTGCGGGCGCAGTAACTGGAACTAAGCCTGGCTGTAAAGATTTCATTGTCCGCCTAACCAAACGTTCCCGCCTTCCCAGCCCACGTAGCCTTTCTTTTTTAATAACCTCTGATAGTCTCTTCGATAACCTCTGTCTCCTTGCTCAGACCCCAAGAGCCCAACTCCAACCCCACCTCCTTGCACAACCTCCATTCCCATGGGAAGGTTGTTTGACCTTAGCTGCTCTGCCTCAATAAACAGTCCTAGCCTGTTTGAGGCCGGCCTGTTCCTTTCTCCTCCATTTTCCTAACTCCAGGTATTCACTCATTCAATGTCAGGCCCTGGGTTTGCCTATAGCATACCTCCTTCAATGAAATCACTGATAACATGAATTTATCATGGCTATCTCCTCTCTTCTCATGACTGTTAAAGAAACGACTCCTGCATTTGGGTCTAACCTGAGATTTGTCCTATATCACCCTTGGCCAGGCTGATGATCCATCTACAACTTTCAATGATGACATCAAAGATGATCATCTCCCAATATGTCAAGCATTGAGCAACGAAGCTGCACTTAATACCTGGTTCTTCCAAAAGCTCTATGATAGAGAATAGATCTGCTATAGCTTTACAGATGAGAAAGCCTCCTGTGATGTAATGCCAGACATGTGAATTCACGTCTGTTCTCCGATCTCATCCATCTAGAATGCACAGAGCACAGATTTTTTCTGGAGAGAAAATAGGGGAATCATAGGGAAGGAAGATGAACAGGTGAAGCAACCATCTCCACCTGGTCTGCATACTCGGGATGCCCCAGTCCTACCAGACTCCTCCATGATTCCACGAGCCAGCTGCAAGGTTTCCACACCGGTCTATCATCAGTGGCACATACAGCACACTGTAATTGCCCAAATTTTATTTGCGTCTTTGCTGGGGCTGTCACTTCATCCAATTAAGTGGAGGTTACAGAAGGATCCACTTGTCATTACAGCAATTCGTCCTTGCGCTAAATGCTTCCAGAATCTTAACTACCAAGCAGGCATGATCAGGAAAGATGGCTCTTGTAGAGATGGTAGTATTTCTCTTTCACAGAGACAAACACAGGCAGGCCCCCGAGCCCAACATGCACTACCCGTGTATAGCACCTCCATAAATTAGACAGGCCTAAATAAGTCAGGCTGAAGACAGGGATGGAAACAGAATGCAGATGAGGCTGACTGCCAGGCCCAGCGTTGTGTGTCTTGTGTGGGCAGGATCGTACAGCCTATTGAGCTGCCAGTCTGGAGTGTGGACCTAATGTCCAGCTCCTTCTCATCCTGGTGTGAGGATCTCTGGTAAGTCCCTGCCTCTCTCCATTCTAAAGACTGGGCAATGCTACTCCTGATTCTCCTACCAGCCTCCCCTTCCATACCTGCCACTGCCCCTGTTACCACTCCCACTGATCACCTTCAGTGCCTCCAACATCCGCTGCCACTCCCCACTCTAGTGTTTCCCACTCACTGACCCCTTTCTCCAGAAGAGACTTCTGCTCATTCCATGGTGGATTTCTTCTTCTTCTCCAATGCTTTGATGAAATGTCACTCTCTTCCTCCAGGAAGGCTCCTTTATCCACTCACCAAAGTGGGTCTCTTAGTTTCTGTCACTCCTTTCCTCTTCCACTCAGTTTCTGTCACCCCTTTACACACCAACAAAGCCCTAATCAAAATGCATAGCATGATGCTGGTCTATTAACTCCTTTGAAGCCCAACTCTTCCAACAGAATAGTACTACCCAAGCCGGGTGCCAGTGGCTCACACCTGTAATCCTAGCTACTCAAGAGGCTGAGATCTGAGGATCACAGTTCAAAGCCAGCCCAGGCAGGAAAGTTTGTGAGACTCTTATCTCCAATAAACCACTAGAAAACCAGAAGGCAGTAGAGCACTCGCCTTGAGCTGAAGAGTGCAGGGACAGCGCCCAGGCCCAAAGTTCAAGCCCCATGACCGACAAAAAAATAAAATAAAATAAATAAATAAAATAAAAAGAATAGTACTACCCAATAACTATAGTCAAATGTAGCTATTCAGATTGAAAATCTAATTACAATTAAATAAAGTTTTCAATCTAATTCCTCACTCATGATGGCCACATTTCAGGGGTTTGATAGTATAGTGAGCGAGCGAGCCACACCTATCACATGAGACAAATCTAGACCATTCCATCAGGGCAGATTCTATTAGACAGTGCTGGTACATAACATATGTTTCAACCAACCCCAGTATCCCTGGACCTACAGTAGTTCGTTGGCATACAGTTGTCACTTAACAGGTATTTAGTATATAGGTGCCAAACAGTGAATCTTTTACAAACAGGAAAGAATGAAGGTTGGGGAAGATAAAGGAGTTTTCAGAGGGAGGGTGCCATTTTAATAAGCTCCGAGAGGAGGACTGTCAGAAGTGCAGGGCAGAGCAAACCATCCAATGATAATCAAGAATGCTGTTTAATGCTTAGAGGTATGGCAAGTTGTGTGTGCGTGCATGCATGCGTGCGTGCATGAGTGTGTGTGTGTGTGTGTGTGTGCGCGCGCACACGCGCTTACGTACCAGTACTGAGGCTTGAACTCAGGGTCTCATGCTCTTGCTTAGCTTATTTTTCTCAAGGCTGGCACTCTACCACTTGAGCCATACCACCATTTCCAGCCTTTTGATGAAAGATATGAGTCATAGGGATTTGTCTGCCTGGTGTTGGCTTTGAACGGTGATCCTCAGATCTCAGCTTCCTGAGTAACTAGGATCCAGGTGTGAGACACCTGCATCCATCTCCAAGTTTCTTATAATGTGGAGTTGGGATTAGAACTCAGGTTTCCTGCCATCAAAAGACATGGGGGGGGGGGCCTCCCAGCTGAGCTATTTGCCTCGGGCTATAGAAGTTAGCCATATGCTGGTAAAGCGTAAGTCTTCAAAAAGAACAGTGCATCAATTTTCAAAATTCTAGGTGAAAAAAGAAATGCTGACTTGCATACTTCAAGAGACAGAGAAAGATCCTACCTACTTCCCCTGGTCTGTGCCTCTGGTATCTGTTCTACCAACATACATTAGCATAATAGACCATATAGGACACCACTAACCCATTTTAGGCTTCTGGGCACTGAACATAGTGCTATAACCTCACTTGGGAGTGAAAATTCACTGGGCTGTTGGGCACCTGTTTTTAAAGACTTCACTCCCCAGAGGCAAGATTTAACCACCTGCCCTCTTCTTAACAGGACATAGGGAGGCTGACATCCTGCCTGGAAGCAGAATGACAGCCTCAGGAAGCCTGGAGGGGGTGAGGATCCCATGGTAAGGGGAGGACAGGAGTAGAAGAAACAAAGCCTGGGTTTCTATTGCTTTAGGGGAAGAGGGTCACTCTCTTCAGAAAGGGGGCTCATTTATACAAGCAAACAGATCAGAACCTGATACCTAGAAGAATTCCCACCGCACCCCTAGCTCTTTGCTTTGCCCTGTGTAGATAAAAGGAAAACAAAGAAACAAAGGATTTGAAGTAGGGAGCTGGTAGGAGCCCAGGCAGCCTCTGTTCCATATGCATCGTTCATTGCCTTTCTGGCCGTTCTTGCTGGTGCCCTCTTGGATGCCAGGCCCTGGGTATTTTGCAGGGAAGACACAGGTCGGGCTGGAGCTAGCTGGGGAGCTCATTAGCACCTTGCCAGAGCAGAGGGCTGCCTGCCTTGCAGGAGGCATTTTGAACTCTCACTTCAGTTGCTTTCTTGAAATCAATACAATGCTTTTGCAGTAGCTCCATCCCCTGCCTTCACTCCCAGGCTTCTGAGGGAAACACAGTCAGGATTATCAACGTCTTTACTTCCCAAAAAACAGTATCCCATCCTTTGTCCACTGATCCTCTCAACTCAACAGAGTTTAGAGACAGGGAGGGATGGGCTTGGAGGGGTGGGGGTGGGGTAGGGGGAGGTGGAAATCCAGGCCTTGGTGGATGCTGGGATGACCAGGGAAGGAAATGGCCTCCCACGAGTACAGTTGTGGCCTAAGGAGGTTTTCCAGAGGGGTCAGAGAAGGTTCTAGAACCCTAACTGGAAATTAGACCCTGAGGAAGGTCTCTCACTCAGTTGTAGGGCTGCAGAGATGCTATGTCTAAGACATTATTTCCTTAAAGATTCCTTTCCTGCTTGAACTGGTTCTCGGCTGTAGTGTATATGGCCGCTAGAGAACCCAGGAGAATCTTGGTTGCAAGCACATCCCTATAGACCCTAAGACTCTAGGAGGCCATCACTCTAGCTGTGCACCAGACCCCAGGCCTATGATCCTGGTGGACCTCTGGGAAGGTGTGTCCAGTGGTGGGCTGTAGCTTCCAATTCTGTAGCCTTCTAAAAGCCAGTTGCTCTCTTCGGGGAGAAGAGCATAAAACATGGCGCTCAGACGTTCCAAACGCCAGCGGGAAGTGAAGGAGACCTACCCCCTTCTCACCTCGAGTATCTCTGACAGCATTGCCCTCATTATCCAAGCCCAGCACAGAGATGGTGCTCTTCAGAGCCCACACTGTACTGCGAGCTGAGGTTGGCAAACCTCAGGCTGAAGATTACAGAAGGTTAAAGACTGGGCATTTCCCCGAGGAGAGTATCTAGGATAACACCACATGTAAAATGGGGTCACACACAATACTTACCTTGGAGGTCTAGCTATGAGGCCTAGTAAAAGTCAGCCTTTTCAAGTGTTGTATGTGTCAGCTTTTGCCACAGTAACAAAAAATAAATCTTCATGACAGACACAGCCACTTGTTTCTTGCTGTCCTGTCTAGGGATCAGTTGTGGCCTGGTCAGGCTTAGTCAAAGTTGGGTCCAAGTTGACTTCAAGTAGGTTCTATCTATTCCTCCTTAAGAAACTATGCTGACTGAGCAGATGGTACCTGTTGGAAGTTCTTCTAGGGATGGAGAGAGAGGGACCAGAAACATGTGACACCTCTTCAAAGTGCGTCTGGGAGCTGGTCCACTGTTCCTCTACCCCCATCAAGTCACATGGGTAAGGTCCAAGTCGATGGGACTTTTAAACTCAAACAGGCTCTACCTTCTTTCCCGGAGTAGGGTCAGAGGAACAAACTCTTGGAGAACCAAACACAAGTCTTCCAGAAAAAGTCAGCAAGGACTGGCCCCAGTGATTGTTCAGTAACATGAGATGATAGTAGGTTTGATTGGAGTGGATTATTACCATTGCCAATAGCCACTAGGATTATTGTAGTTATTGGTGAGAACATCTGGAGCTGTGGGTATGAGCTGGACAGATGAGGCACAACTTGAGGGATTATAACTGGAAAGTAGACCCAGGAAAGTACAACCCTCCTGCTGGGTCAAGGTTAACTCTAGAACTGATAGAGCCAGTGACAAGGGCTTCAGTTAGACCAAGCATGACTCCTCCTATCCCTGGAGTCAGCAGGAAGTTCGGGAGGTGACATCCTCTGTGCAAAGAAGGCCCAGGATTTAACCCTTGATCCCCGAATTCCAACCCCGACAAATCCCCACTTAAACCCTCTACAGGAAGAACATTATGATATGGAATAGATTTCTTTCCACATATTTTTCTTTAAAAAAAACTCTCAATGTTTATTTTTATTTCTTTTAGGCTGAAGCTTAACTCCCAAAATAGACAGTCTTTTTCTGTAGCCCTGTCATTAGCAGTTGCTACAAACACTATACACCCCCCCACTACACACACACACACACACACACACACACACACACACACACACACACACACGGAACTACAAGCACCACACTTGAAAAGAGCAGTTAGAACAGAAGTCTCCCAGGAACCAGTGACAGCAGTGGCTTCCGTTCCCAATGCCACCATCTCCCAAGGGAATGGCCAGGAGCCAGACCTGTTCCTCACCCCCCAGCCATCCAAGCCTCCAGAAATCCCTGAGCTTTGGCAAGAGCAGCTTGCACCCACCACAAGCATCTGCTCTCCTGTGTGCCTGTCTGTGTGCTGCTTTCCAGAGGAACTTGAGCCATTCATCCTACCAACTCCATGCTGTGTGCCCTAAACCCGGACACTCAGCCTCTCAGAAACTCTGATTCCACTTCTAGAATGTGAAAATGGATCACTGTGGGATATTTGGGATATGAAACTTACATAGGGGCTGGGAAGAGTGCTTGCCTTGTATGCATGAGGCCCTGGGTTCAGTTCCTCAGTACCAGATAAGCAGAAAAGGCTGGAAGTGATGCTGTAGCTCAAGTGGTAGAGTGCTGAATAGCTGAGGTACAGTGCCCAGGCCCAGAGTTCAGGCACCATGACCGGCAAAAAAATTATATATATATATATATTTGTACACACATATCATATATGTATACATATATATATATATATATATATATATATAATTAAAGAACTATTTTAGTGAGCTGCCACCAACAGAATTCCTCTAGACAGGGTGATCTGGGTGAGGGAGTGGGAAAGATAGGGTCTCACTGTCTAGCCAAAGCTAAACTGGAATTTGTGCTCCTTCTGCCTCGGCCTCCCACATGCTGGGACTGCAGATGTGAACCATCATGCCCTGCCTCATACCACGGTCTTGAAAATGAAGAGACAAATTGTACACAGCCCTTGTTTTCAAAGAGAATGTAGTCTAGCCGGGGTTTCTGCCAAGAGGCAGGAGATGTGTGGAGACATCTAATCCAGTTAATGATGGTGGGCAGAGTTGCCAGGGAAGTCCTCCCTGGAGAGGAAATACTTGGCCTGAGCTACAGAAAGGCTGACAAAATAAGGGATTATCATTTAATCTTGAGAGTGGGGGACAAACTGGAGGCTTCCATCTACCCAACCATCTTCACTCTGCACACGGTCCACTCATTTTCTCCAGTGGGGAAGGGTGCGGCCCACTTCTGTCTACTCAAAAGTCTCTCTTGTAAGGAAGGGCTCCTATACATCATTTTCATCTTGGAAGTCCTGGCTTTTCACTCTCTCACCACAGAACTAGGTACACAAGTCTGACGGGATCCCCCTCCATACCCCTGTGCAGAATGGCTGGACTCATCTGATCTGGGATGTTTCACCTAGCCAAGACCACTCTGGGAAGAATCCTTTGTTGGGACTGACACTCAGATACACAGAGAGTTTAATTCTCTTAGCCTTGAGGTTGTTGAACTAGAAGATAGGAATCTGGAGTTATGGGATCCCCCCCCCCCCACACACACCTGCCTACATCCCCTGGCTTGCCACACTGACATGGAAGAGAGAACCGCAATGAGGAAACTAACAGAGCAGCAAACATAGAGGAGACAGAGCCCTGAGCACCATGAGGTAGATGCCCACAGCCACAGACTCCCTCTGGGACTCTATTCAGTAAAACTTGGGTTGCTAGGATGGAATAGGAGAAACTCTAGGTCTCCTTGGCACAGGCCGAAATTTTCTTAATAGAGACCCAGAAACACAACAAATCAAAGAAAGGTTGGGCAAATGGGATTGCATAAAATTGCAGAGCTTCTGCATGGCAAAGGACATAGCTAGCAAGATCAACAGAAAGCCCACAGATTGGGAGAAGATCTTCACTAGCCATACAATGGACAAGGGTCTCATATCTAAAATATACCTGGAACTCAAAAAATTAAACCCCCCAACAACAAATCTTCAAAGAAACAACTGCCCAATAAATAAGTGGGCTAAAGACTTAAAGAGAAACTTCTCTGAAGAGGAAAGAAGGATGGCCAATAGACACATGAAGAAAGGTTCAACCTCCCTAGCCATAAAAGAAATGCAAATCAAAACAACATTGAGATACCACCTCACCCCAGTTAGAATGGCTATAATCAAAAACTCTAATAACAACAGATGCTGGAGGGGATATGGACAGAAGGGAACCTTACTGCATTGTTGGTGGGAGTGTAAACTTGTTCAATCACTTTGGAAAGCAATATGGAGGTTCCTCAAAAGACTCACATAGATCTCCCCCATTACCCAGCAATCCCACTTTTGGGCATTTACCCAAATGATCACAAACAAGGCCACACTAAAGCTACCAGCACAAGTATATTTATTGCAGCATTATTTACCATAGCTAAGATATAAAACCAACCCAGATGCCCCTCAGTAGATGAATGGATCAAGAAAATGTGGTATATATACACAATGGAATTCTATGCCTCGATCAGAAAGAATGACATTGCCCCATTTGTTAGGAAATGGAAAGAGTTGGAAAAAATTATATTAAGTGAAGTAAGCCAGGCCCAAAGAAACATAGGTCCCATATTTGCAATAACTAGTATAAGTTTAGGACAAGCAGAAAAGTTCAGATAAGTTGATGTTAGGGAAATTAACCCCAAGATAGGTATTCAAATGTTTTTTTTCTTTCATGCGATTGTTTCTAACATATTTATAAGATGATTTCTTTGTTGCTTTGTATGTTCCTACCCCACAGTATAACCCCTGCTTTCACTGTATTTGAGGTTGGTATAATTTGTGGAGGGGAAGGAAAAAACAAATCGTTTAAATAGGGATACAGGGGGACCTATTATAACAATGAGACATACAAGTTGTTATGTTGAAAACGAACTTTACAACTTTGGTGCGGGGGGGGGGGGGGGGGGAGGATCCGGTAGGGGGGTCGGGGTGGGTAGGGGAAACAAAGGAGGAGCAACAATACTTGATAAGAAATGTACTCATTATCTTGCCCATGTAATTGTAACCCCTCTGTACGGTATTTTCACAATAAAAAGAAATAATAAAAAAATCCTAAAAACAAAAACAAAAAACTTGGGCTGCTAAAGCTCATACTGAGGATGCAGATTGAAGGGTGGGGGTTCCCTACATTCAGTGGCTTCTGCTGGATCCTCTTGTTTTCCTTTTGTGAGAACAAGATGTGGGCAGAGATGTCCAGACTCAAGCAGCTGTTGCTCTTGAGGACTGAGACAAAGGCGCATCCCTCTTGCAGCGAGATGGACCCCACTTCTATGATGCAAACAGACGAAAGACTGGGAGAGCTAAGGCTCTGCCAGGGGGAATTAATCCAAAGCCAATGGGGAAGAACTGGCAAGTGGGGCGGGCAGAAATGAGCTGTGCAAACAGGGCCCACGGCATAACTGTCTGCTGCCAGACTGCTCTCCCTAAGAGCCTTCAAGGATAAGACAGGAGGGGAAAAACCGGAGCAGCTCAGCAGGATATCAGCACAGGCACGGAGAGCTTCCAGATGGGGTGGCTAGGGCGCTTGTCCAAGCAGGGGTTCCTCATAGCCCATGTGAGGGCCTTGTAGTTCTGTTCTGTAAACTTTCAACACCGGAAACCCTCAAATGTCTGCTACATCACAGAGAACCTGAATGTGTGAGAGTATGTGTATGATTGTGAAGGATGGGAAGAGTGAGAAAGGGGGTGTGTGTGTGTGTGTGTGTGTGTGTGTGTGTGTGTGTGTGTGTGTGTGTGTGTGTTGGATGAAGGATTATGATATATAATGAAAGGGAGTTGAGTTTCAAATTTGGATGGTGCAGAGCACAGGAAAGGTGTAAGGAGTGCAAAGGAACTGTGAAAGCAAGTCAGCAGGAATGGAGCACAGATAAAATTAGAAATGCCCTTAATAATATAAACACGTCAGAGAAGGCTACGTCTACCCTCATCCCCACAAGCCAGTGGGATTTCAGGAGAGGGGAGGGTCTCTTGATAGTAAACTAATTTTAGGATTCAGGGAGTTCTTCCGAGATACAACTGCAGAAATACCTACCACTGACTCTCTTGTGTAAAAGCAACCACTGCTCATGTAATTGTGGGCTGTCTTCTATGTTTTCTGGGGCAGCCACCTGACTGACTAACTGAAGGTATGGATCAGGAATCCCACAGTGGGAAGGAGAAAAAGACATCAGCTGGGGATGGGGCAGTCCCAGTAGGGCTCCTAGACACAGGTAAGGCCCAGGAAACTGCTGCATGGAGCCAAAGACTGGGAGGAAGGGCCCTGAAGCTCCCTTCACCTCTACATCACACTAATGTCAAGAAGTAAATCAAGGAAGATTGGTAGTCAGCAGAGGCATACAAAGATACCAGGGCAAGTCACACTTGTCTCCCTGCCTGCAAGCTTGGCTGATCACTTAATGGACGACATTAGTCTATGAGGAAAAAAACTGGTGAAGGACAGAGGGGGTGATCAGCTCCCAGTAGGGAGTCACAGAGGAACAGCCTTAGAGGTGAGCACAGAGGTGGCTGTGGTAGAAGATGCCACCTTCAGAGAAAGCATCTTCAAAGGCAGAAAAATTGTCTACCTCCTCTTTCTGTGAGTCTACACGAAGCAAATCCCAAATCCCATGGAAAACCCCACAGTGGTCACTATGGGGCTCCCACAAAGGTCTGAGTTGAGGCAGAAGCACGGCCTGGATGTTTTGTGTACCATTTTCTGCACAGATAGCCAGAAGAGATTTCTAAGCCATCAAGGCAGCAAGGATCAAGGCAGTGAATGGAGCCTGCCTATGATGCTTCCCTCGTGAGCTGGATGAGTCACAGTGGGTCCATCTTAGGCCCATTTACATCCCACAGCCCAGGGCTGTGACTTGATGGTGTGGTGGTCAACTCCACACAGTCATTCAGGGACCCAGGCTTTTACCCAGAGACACTGCCACCTTGACATGTGCACATGGTCTCCACAGGGTCCGCACACAGGGAACTTTCCATAGGACTGGACTGAAAGGGGTGACACACATCCGTATGTCCAAATGGAGGCAGAGGGCTGGGAAGTACCTTCCTGCCTAGCTGGGGGAATGGGAGGGAGAGGAGATAGAAAAGAGAACAGAAGAATGACATAGCTCAAGATGCATTGTACACATAAATTGCTTTGTTAAAGGGCAAAAAAAAAGTAAATATATACCTAGAATTAAGATCAATAAGGGAAAGGGTGGTTTGGGAGGGGTAGGTGAGAATGTTTAAAGGTATGACATTGATCAAGATGCACTGTACTTATAACCTGCTTTGGTGAATGGCAACTCCTTTGTACAACTACTGAGAGATAATAAAAATGTTCCAAAAAATGGAAGGAAAAAACGTAAAAAAGAAAACGAGGAATGTGGAACAAGTCTTTGAACTTCTCCAGCTAGTAAGAACAAAAGGCCCCAAATTCTATGAGTCTCATATTCCAGTGTGCTTCAGAAAACAGGAGGCAAGGGACGTATTCTTACCTGTTGTTGGATGGAGAAACGGAGGCTTAGTCACTTTGTAGAGTTGAATGGGACCGCAAGAAATGGACAGAGCCAAGAGTCAAGCAGAGCCCTGCTTGCTTCTTAAAGGGCAGGCCCTTGCTTTCCCTAAGCAGAGCATCTTCAAGTACTTGGAAGGCTCTGCAAGCCACATCCTTGTCTCACTGTGGGGACCCTCAGCTCTTCATGTGTGTAAGACCAATCAGATGAGCAAACCACAGACACATCCAGCTGCTGATTAATGGAAACAGGAGGCTGTCCTTCACTGTGAATGGACAACCATTGTCACCAAGCTGCATTACATCAGAAAAGGAAAACGCTCTAGTTATTGGGCTGGACATGACTCATATCTTTCCCTTGACACACATAGAAAGCAACAGGCATGCTACTCTGGTTGATAATAAAAGGCTGATGCAAGCTCACCTCCTTGGAAGAGAGATTCAAGCTTTCTTTTATACCATGTCTAGGAAAGCATGAAATAGGAGGAGACACATATGCATTAGGGAAGAAAAAAAATCTTCAAAGTAGAAAAAATATTCCACCTGCCCAGGTGGTGGGGAAAGAAAGATTTTTGTACTGTTCTAGAAGTCCCATGATTCATCAGACCTGTATCATTTCTTCCTCATTCCATTATTTAAGAGAGGAAATAAGTGAGCCACATCTGTAGAATGCAACCCTCTCTTGACAAGTAGGGAAAGTGAGGACCCCAAAAACAGTCCTTCAAGTCTAATAAGTAGCAAAATGGAGGCTACATTCTTTCCTCAGGTATCACTTTCCTAAGCCCTTCTTCTGAGCTTCCTAGACAGGAATGAAGATACATGCGGCTGGAGACAGGTGGACTTCCAGATCAATGCAAGGTGTATGTGAGCAACCTCACTGTTTACAGAGCTTCCCCACTGCTCTCCTCTCAGATCTGTCTCTCCCCTCTCACTCCCTCTCTCACGCCCTCCCTTCCTCTCTCTCTTCTCCCCCCCCCCCCCCCCTCTGGCATCTGCCTCCTGCTTATTGCTTCCTGAGGATTATTTCTAAATGATTGGCAGTGCTAGGTTCTGGAGTTCAAAACACTTGACTCTACCTTATCTCTCCACAACATTCATCCTCTGTTGAAGTCACGGGGCTCCATCAGATCTGAGCTGACTTAGATTGTACACCTGAACACTCTGCTTCTGTATCAGGTCCTGCCTGACAGGAATATCACCAGTCCATGGAATCCTGGTTTCAGAACCACCTGTATCACAACTCAATGCATTATCCAGCTTCTACCCAATCTTCCAAAGTTCCCCAGCGTCCCTGACCACAGCCAAGGGCACCTTCTGCCCTTTTCCTTAACACTGACACACAGGTCTGTGCTCATTTCTTCTGAAATCTGTAAACTGTATCAGTAAATAGGGCAAATAGCGTTTTAAATTCTGAATCTGACAAAAAAAGGTTATTAACCAACCTTAGTGGAACTTTCAATGGAAGGAAAAGAAGCATCTTCCCATTTGTTTCCAAGCCAGCTAGAAAATTTTAAGTGGCTAAGTCTAGGGAGGTTGTAAATGGCTTTTCGTGATCCAAATGGTATCAATTAAGATGTTAGCTGTGCATAAAAAATAAATAGCAAGACCTTTTAGCTTAAGACAATAATAATCTTCTACTGTGTAAATAACAGGCCTGCATAACCCATACTTTTCCTCCACAAAGTGGTTCAGGTGCCCAGGCTTGTTCAACATCATGACTCTGCCACCTCCTAGGAGCTTGGCATTGTCTGTGTCTGGTCAACCACAGAGGGAAGAGAGGTGTGGAGAATGACTTCTTAAACTGTTGGAACCTGAAAGAACCTATAGTACTTCCGCTCTGGTTCCTCTGACCAATCACAGGACCCTGGTGAGAAAGAAGCATCCTGGGAAATGTAGTCCTTGGTTACAAGGACTGGTCTTACACAGAGGAGAGGGAGGCCCATGTATTGGGCAAACACATAACAAGTTTTACTGGCCTGAAACTCATGGGTCTCCATGAATATTTGATGGCAAAATGAGAGAAATCCTTGGTCACAGATCAGAGAAACCAGAATTTTCCAGACAGGGAAGACCAGGCTCAGATATGTTAAAATTCCTTCTTCACAGCCACATGACCAGTTCGCTTTCTTCTGTTACACCTCACACCCTACCTGTCCAGGAGTCCATAGGATTGCAGGTGAATACCAGGGCAACAGGGATCAAGCAGAAGCATGAGGAATGTATGGGCCAAGGCTCTCAGGCTAAGCACAATTAGCTTTGGGAGCTGAAGTAAAGAATGATCCAGCCCAAAGGCCAATTATGTTGAGTATTACAGGAAGTTTGGCAACATTGAGCTCTGCTCGCTAAATGTCCATGTGTCCCCATTCCAATTATGATGATCAAAACTCCTTGGACATTAACATTTGCCTTTTGAGGGTGGAGAAAATCTCCCTCTGTTACAAACCTACTGGAGGCAGAGGCTGCAAGTTTCAGAGGTGAGTTGGGCTGCAGTCCATGATGTGAGCATCCTTCCAAAGCTGGAGACCGTGGCTTACGTGAGCTTAGTTGTGCCTCCAATGTAGTTCCCTAAGAACAATATCCTACATAAGTCTGCTACAAAATGGAAAATTATGGAATACAGTACCAGCATTAGGACTGTCAGAAAGAAAGAGGCCAGGCCTGGGTTGTGTGAATCTGGTGGCCCTGAAGAATCAGTTTTTACACTGTCATCAGCAACAGGGGCTCACAATGGAATGAGAGGCTGTGTCCAGACTGTTGGTGAAGTGGCTGGTATGCAGTCAGTGGTCCACATGGTAGCTAACTATAGCTTTTGCAGCTCCTTCCCCAGCCCAGCTCGTTCTTCCATTTGAACACAGAAGGGTAATGTTCCAAGTGAGCGAGGATTTAATGCAATTGCCATTTGATTTAATTTCCAAATGCGTTAAAACTGTTAATGCAACACATCGGCATGCAGCTGAGGAAGTAGTCAAAATAATTCAGGGAAACCAATACTTGTCAGGTTTTATTTATCCACATTTACGCTTCTTTAAAAATAAGCTGGTCTCTATGCCGGTATAGAGTACAATATACAGAGAGAGCTCCCCGTTAGCTTCCCCCACACACATATGTTCAAATTAAGTTCCTCACTTTTATCCCATCTGTCATTTCTCTCTTCCTATGAAAAGCTAATGGGGACATTACCAAAGACTGAGGGAGGTAGAGGCTAAGGGAGGAACAGCTGGAAAATATGGGGGTGAGGTAGATGGTAAGGACAACTGTGTGTATCTAGGATTTCTACTTCTAAATCGTGGGGAGCTGGCATCACTATCCCTTTTTTTGTTTAAGGAGTTGTGGAACAGTGGTGCTAATTCCCAAAGCTAATCTAGGGTAGAAACTGGATTTGAAACCTAAGCATTCAGATACTTTTCTACAAGCCTTCAAAATAGGATAAGGTTGAGGATGCTGAAGTAGTTTCCCTGCTCTGAAAGCCAAGGTCACACATATAGTAGAGAAGGCCAGAGGGCATCGCAGGGCCTAAATATTCATACATTGGTTCAAGCATCTGGGTTCCAGGATGCAGGACTCTTGAGGAGATGGGTAGGGTTATCACAAGGCAAGTCTTCCCTTAAAGGGGCCTAATGAAGGTCAAGAAGGCTTTTGGCTTTTTGATTTTTTAATGATTATTCTAATAACCAATGACAGACTGCATAAACAGCAATGCTGGGGCAGGTGCACTGAAATCTCAACTGGTAATCAAATCAGGTGGGAAGAAGGCCACAAGAGAAATTACAAAGCACCAGCTTCTACAGTAGGGATAAAGGAATGAAGGGGAAAGCTACAAATTGCAGGAAAGGGGGAAAAGAAACCCATCTACAAAAGAGACAGAGCTTGCTCAGTGGCAGGAGACAAACCAGCAGAGCTAAAGCAACAGCAAGAACCTCAACAAAGGAAGAAGTGCCACTGGTAACTGAAGGTAATAAACATCCATCTCTTTAAGCAACCCCTTCCTTTGTAGTGAGCACATCCCAGTATCACACTACATTTGTGCAGCTATTATGTGCCCATCAGATATAAAACTTGTAAAAGACAATTCAAAATAAAGAAAAGGGGTGTTTCCAGAGGCTGTATGATTGGGCGGGGATGGGGGCACGGAATGTGGGACCTCTTCAGTGGATCTGTCAGGAGTGTCAAAGCCCCTCTAGCTCAGGGACCTGTCCCATGATCAAAGTATAACTCATGTTCCCACAGGAAAGATGGGTGATACAGAGCTGCAGTTTGGATATTGATGGTCATAAAAGGACCTTAAGGGCTTGGTCTTCAGGATGGAACTTTTGGGAAGTGATGTAATCTTTAGGAAATGGGTCCCAGTAGGAAGTCTTTCGGTCATCCAGTGTGTCATTGGTGGGAATTGTGGGACACTCATCTCTTCCTCTTTTGTTTCCTGACCGTATGGTGAGCAGTTTTCTCTAGCATGTATTCATCCAGCACCATTCCATCCAGCACCTCCACCAGTAGTCCGGAAGCAAGAAGCCCACCTATCTTTGGACTGGAATCTCCAAAACTGTAAGCCCAAACAACATTTTCCTTTTTATAAGTTCATTATTTCATGACAACGATGGAAAGTGAACTAACATATGCACCAATAGACAGAAATGGCAGTGACTGGTTATGATAAGACTTAGTAAGCAAACAAAAGCATAGAAGAAAGAGACTAATTTTCAAGGGGTAGAGGTAGAGTGGGGAGAGTGGGTATCCTTATAGATAAGTAAATCAAGAAAGGCCTCTCTGAGAAGCTGAAGACAGAGCCCAGATCAGAGGACACAAAGCAAGTGAGCTACATAATTACCTGGAAGAAGAGCACGTCAGTCACAGAGAAAAAAAAATGCAAAGGCCCTAAAGTCAAACCTAGCTTAGTGTGTTCCAAAGAATAGGAGATAAAACATCATGGCTAGAGAAGAGGGTGAGAAGACAAGTACAAGTCTGGGGGTCAGGAATCAGATAGATGGAAGCCACACTGGAAGGCGTGGTGAGAAGTTTAGATTAAGTGTGACAGGAAACATTAGAAGATCTGTGCAGGGAAATGCTGTTATCCCTCTTGTTTTCAACTTCTCATGCAGATTGCTGGATAGGGAATAGACCTCAGTGGGGAAGAGTGGAGGGAGGAGAAAGGGAGATAAGACTAGTCTCCAGCTGAAAAAAACTAGGGTAGGGATTGGTAATCATCACATGATGGCCTTTGGCTCAAATTTAGCCCTCTGCCTGTCTCTGTAAATAAAGTTGTTGTTTGTTTGGGCACTCAGCCATGTTCATTTATTTGAATATTTCCTGGAGCTCCTTCTGCTAAAACAGCAGACCTCAATAGTTAGCCCAGAAACCTCAGGACACTTAACTATTGTTTTCTGGCAGAAAATCTCTGCCTGATTTAGGGAGTGGACAAACAGGTGGTAGGAAGTGATAGAGTCTGTAAAGACTTAGGAGATGGAATTTACACAGAGGTCAGGATTTTGTTCCCCAAGCTTGATTTTAGGTCCCTCTAAGAAGGAAGTAGAGCTTTCCCCTTTTGCCTCTGAGAGGAATCCACTTCTAAAGGAGCATTCACAGTGCACCAGCAATTCCAGACACAAAGCTGAGTGTCTGCTGGTGCTATCTCTTCTCCCAGCATGCACCCATCCTCTCCTGGTATTCTCAAGATATGCTGTTGGCTCTGCCTCTCCTCCCAGCATGCATCTGTCCTCCCTGTTGTTCTCCATGAAGCTGTGGCTTCTGTCTCCACCTCTTTTCCCAGAATACACCTGTCTTTTCCTGGTACTCTCAATGAAGGTATGGCTGCTGGCTTTGCTGTTACTCCAAAAATGTGCTTCTCCTTTCCTGGTGTTCTCAGTAACAAAGCAGTAGTGCAGCCTTGATCACCTAACGAAGACACAGATACATGGGTTTTCTGGAACAGAATGTCTGTATGCTACTCCCATTTCTCAGCTTCATTATTTCAGTGTATGTAGGGCAACTTCTGACTGCCATAGGCAAATCTCAGTGGCCACAGACTTTCTCCAAAGACCTGGAAAAAACAGATTTATGTCATGTGCAATAGTATAGTAATGCTAGGAAATTAACACCCGCAGGAGAAGCCTTCTGCCAAAAGCTAGTCAGAGTTGGGTATGAATACCCCAACTTCCTGACACCCTGAGTCCGATACTGAACCCCGGACTTTCCTAGCAGGACTGGGCTCCAGATGCCCATCTTGGCCACTTGTTTGAAAATACCTTCCCTAGTGTGCATGATTCTTCTTCCCTGCCTCACCTTGCATTCAAGTCCAGCCTCTCACCTACTTTAGGGGCCCAGCCCCTTTTACTCCTCTTCCACACTCCCTGGGCCTTTGGCCACACCCAGATTCCTGATTGACTTTCCACTGCACACAAGCAGCACTGGGGGAAGGGACCAAAAGGGGCATGTAGAGATCTTATGAGTATCAGCATTCTGCTCAGGAACCATGAATGGGAGTCCCTCAAAGCCCTTTACTCCTCCCAAATAAAACTCCAGTACAAAGAGTACACAGTCCTCTTATCTAGCCCCAAATATGACCACCAGTTACATCTCAAAATGGTTCCAGGCTGTGCCAGATTGTAACACTGTAAGGCCACAGGATCCAGCTCAAATAGGAATGTTTACCCAACCCTCCCAGATGTTTCTAGATTGCATTCCTCAGCTCAGATCCAACAGGAGGACCTACCACAGCAGGTTTTTCAAAACACGTGGCCTAGAAAGAAGAGACAGGCAAGCCTAACTCTACTTCTCAGCTGTGTAACCTGGAGAAAGCTCTATAGCTTCTCTGAGTCTCTGTACCTTCTTTCCTAAAAAGGGATATTAATAATACTTAGGACAGAGATTATAGTTAAGATTTGCAAGCTAGTCTAGCAGGTGCCAGACATGAATTCCATGGCTGTGTACAATAGATTTGCTTGTGACCTTGCCAGACATGAGCTTCTAGCACCTATACGTGATTAGGCTCAATAAACCTTCACTAAACAAATGAAAACAGAAGCTAGCCAATTGTTCCAGCCATCCTACTATTCAAACTCTGGTTGAATACTATCAACTCAAGTTGCTACAGAAACACACAAGCAGGAAAGCAAAAGAGGCCATGTCAGGACAGAAGTCTACTGTGTAGCATGCTCCTGCAGAATAGGACAGCCTACCACCGCCAACCCATGATGAAGATACTCCATGTGCTGGATCCCAACGTTGGGATCCACAGAAACAAGACATTTACAAAGGAAGGAAAAGAAACAAGACCACACGAGGGAAATAAAACATTTTACTAATGACCTCAAGCAATGGACTGGATTTGACAACCAAAATCCTTCTTTAGGAAAGGGAAGACCTTCCCAAGATCTAAATTTAAATATCCTCAGGCATGATAGTCCTCCTTTAAGCCAGAGAAGGGGAAAACTGAATCCTGTCTTTGGACAATATTCCCTAATAATAATGTAAGAGTAATTTTACTAGTAGTTACAGATAGAATTTTGTAGGTGTTTGCCTTATTCTAGGATTGGCTTGAGGATTGGATTGAGTATGTGTGTATATACATTTATACATACATTCATATATATGTGTGTGTGTGTGTGTGTGTGTGTGTGTGTGTGTGTGTGTGTGTGTGTGTGTGTGTATGTGCATATGTATATAACATTATATTGTCTCTGTATCACAAGGACTCAATTAGATATCTCCATCCCATCGTTCAGATGAGGAATGTAGGCTAGAGTTACTCAGTCCATGATTGACACTGAAGCTCAAGTTTCAACCCATATTTCCTACTCTTGAACCCACTTAAGGTATCGTAAATCAGACTCGCAGGAGAAGTTAAGTCAGAACACCTAGGGAGGCCCACCAGCATTATGTATTTTTGAGCCACTAACCCCATATTGATATGGATTCTGGGCACTGGGGAAGTTGTTAAATAAAACTGGAGAACCAGTTTAAAAATCACCACCCACAGACTGATGAATTAGAATCATTTCATCGGATGCAGCTGAATAGCTTTGGTCGAAGGCATGCTCGTCGTGGAGTGGAGCTAAAACACTTTGAAATAGAAGATACTCAGAAGACCAGAGAGAGAGAGAGTGAGAGAGAGAGAAAATAAGTGTGCTCGGGAGCACTGGCCTGGAACAGGTAGGTTGAGGGGCTGGCTTGTCAAGTGAGAAAAACCTCAATTACAGAGTAATCTAACATATACCCAGTACATTATCGCAACTCAATAAACAGCTCTTCGGAATTAAGTAATTCCAATTTGCTTTCATTGCAGTCTGTGTGTCACCCGGAGAATTTGATATTACCTACACTCGAATTAGGCCGCCTGTTCCACAGCCCTGATCTTCATCGTGCCAGGATGGCCAGGAGCCAGCAGCCATGAGTTAGCTGACCTGTGTGAGGAGAAGCAGAGTCCCAACCTGGCCCTCCACCGCTGGGCTCAGCCACAAGCACCGTCTGTAAAAACCCTCACGGGGACCACCAGCACCTAGCACTCTCAGACACTGAGTCCTGTAAGCTCTCAGCCATAGCCAGAGTTCTAAGGATGCCAGGTAGAAAGGATGGGCCCATGTGGCCAGATGGATGACAACAAGAAAGCCAGCTACCGAGCTTTCCTCACTGCTCAGTGGAGGAAGGACCCAGGTGGGGCTGTGTATAGGCCCCCATGCCCCATTTTTATGTTTCCCCCTCTCCCTTTCCTTACACATCACCCTGTGAGGAGAAAGGACCAGTTACTCAAGCTGTTGTTCTATCCACGGAGTTCTATCCCTCCTGGAGTTCCTGACCTGGATGGGTCATTTACTTTATTTAAATATTTTTTGGCAGGTCTACTAAGGTGTGATTCTCAGGACTCGGGCATCCGTTATCCCACGACAGCCTTTGAGAGAGGAATCTTACATCCTCATTTCCAGATATGCCAGCTGTGGCCCTGAGAAGTTTATGTCAGGTTCAGCCCCAGAGTCCTGTCCTGATAGGAACCCAAGGGAGGATAGCCCTAAAAGGATCATGTTCTTTCTGTGCCATGCCAGGGACAGCCAGAGGCTCCTGGCCATTCAGCCCATGCTGGGTGATGAGGAGATCTACCATTGCTCAGGAGGAGGAGACGCAGGGCCCTGCCTCAGCCCCTAAGACAATGCTTGACCCCTGAGAATCTTTTTGTATTGTTTTTCAATTTTCCTCCTTTCCTTAAAAAAGGGTAAATGAATATTTTACTGTAGAACTTCTTAGTTAGAAATGTGAATACATCAGTATTGGCGTGTTTATGCATCCTGACTCAGCCAAGGCAGAGGGCTCTTGGGGAAGAGTGGAAGGAGGAAAAGTGAGTCATTGCTCAGAAGACAGTTTCCCCAGAGGCTCTTGTTCACTGCCTCCAAATGCTTGCTGGGTTCACACTCCTGGGAAACAAGTTGCCTCTGGGTGCCTCTGCCTTTCATTCTCTTGTTTAGCTTGGATGCTACTAGCTCATGCTCTTTTCTTTAAGTGTGTGTGTGTGTGTGTGTGTGTGTGCGTGAGAGAGAGAGAGAGAGAGAGAGAGAGAGAGTGCACACATGCACACACACGCAAGCACAAGCTTGAGTGCATAAGCCCTGCTTGCTTGCCTGCCATCTATATCTCTTTGGCACTGTTTGTAAAATTGTGATGCCAGGTTACCAACAGAACCACAATCTCTAGGCCCTCCAGGTGTGGCCTAAACAGTGTGAGCCAGACCCAAGTCAGAAGTCTCTCCTAAGACTGCCCTGGGCTTGTCAATCGGCTGTGTGTGTTCTCTCTACCACAAAAGAAGTTGAAACAAAACCGATGTGCAGAGATGCAATTAAGATAAAATGAGATAGCATACGTGAAAGACTTGCCACACGTTCAAGGGATCAAGTTTGAGGCTTATCACCAACCGAATATTAAAATGAGACGGATATAGGCCTTAATAAAAGTGAAATTTCTATGCCAAAGATATGGATGAATGTCATCAAGGTGTAATAATGAAGCAAGATTACAGAGAGCTCCAACCTATTATCCTCAGTGAAGGAGCTGGGTACCACCCAGAACATGCCTTAAACTGGCAGAAGCTGCAGATGAGGAGGTTTAGTGCAGTGGTGGCTTCTGGGTCTCACAGATACTCCTGCCCAGTGCAGCTGGGGCCAGTGTGAACTCTGACTTAGCCTGCACAGCCAATAAAGGATGGAGTGCCATTTCAGAGGTCACCTCTTCAAATCAAGGCAGTGGTGCTTTAGTATATTCTGGGCTCCTGCACACTTTGGGTCTGAGTCTTCCCTCCCCCTACCTGCGATCAAATGATCTGCCTCTTGCAGGAAGATCATAAATTTGGTGCCAGTTTGGGCTACATAATCAAATCTTGTCTCAAAATAAAATGAGTTTCCTTATTTGCAACAAAGGTAAATTTGTGTCAATCTTAGACTTCTTGTAGCAGTTATATGAAGATTTAAAAGCATCAGAGATTCAGCTTTTTCCAATATGTAAAACATATACTGTTTAAAAAATGATAAATTTTAATTTACAAGGGAGGGAAGGAAGAAAAAAAAATAGAGGACACATGGAAAGAGCAAGCCACACATATTCTTGTCTCATTTGTCTATGTATGAAGACATCAGAGTGCTGCATTAATTCCCATGCTCATTCACCTTATTCTTCTATCAGTTACTCACTTTGCCCCAGGCCCAGGCTAGGTGTTTATAAGACCATGGAGAATTCAAGAAAACCAGGACATTCACTTCTATAGCTCCCAGTCCAGAATGGAAAGAGAGCTATGAGAGAAGTACATTCAGTTTTCCAGGGGGCGGCTCAGGAAATGACAAAAAGGACTGCAAAGGCCACGATGCCACACAAATCAATCTTACGACACCCAGAAAGCACAGATAATGAGCCTGAGCCGATGAAAGTGATGGCTTCTTTTATAGATTAATGGCACCTCATGTAAATGAATTTAAAGATGACTTTTTGTGTGTATAAAAGTTGTTTGGTTCACAATTGCCCAATGGGTTGATCTTTGGCTTAAGTGCTCATGACATTATAGTGATTAAATGAATGCCTGCTGAGGCCAGTAATTCACTCACTCATCCATCATTCCACCACGTTTTAAGTTATGTTTTAGGAAATGACTGACTGCACAAGTCAAAATAGTTGGCCACTGGCCAGTTTGCATGGCTTAGAATACACAGAACCCATGCCAAGGCTGTGCACTGAGTGGCGGTACTTAGAACCAAGCAGACAATTCTCCCTCTGTCGTGAGAGCAATAGCCTAAAAAGACAGACTAAAGCTACCCAAAATAAATAAAGGGAAGTTGTTAACATAGTTACATAGGCGCTACGTAGACTAGAGGACAAGGGACAAGATACAATGTGACCAAGAGAGGGTACAGGGGAGCTCTCTGGAAGAAGCTAATATTAAACATGGGTCCGCAGTGATGATACATCCTCAACCATGCACATCTCCATCTAGAGTCAAACAGTCCGAGAGCAATTCCCCATGCAGGTGGCAGTAAAGCCACCGACGGATCACATGGTTGCCAACAAAGAGAGAGCAAGCCTTCACCCCAACCCTCACTTTGCAAAACCAACACCAAAGCCTTCAGTGGGTTGATCAATGTTTCCCCCCTCTTCAAACACACCCAAACCGTTTCCACAGCTGGTGTAATGTAAGCATCTTCATTATTTCATTCACTACATTACGTTATATTGAAATTTTAATCGGTGAACATAACACAGGCAAAATGAGTACATTCATACACTGCTGTTGCCAGCATAAATTGTCAAATTCTTTTTTTTTTTGTAAAAGCAATATTGCAACACAAAGAAAAATCTATCAAGATGTTCTTATGCTTTGGCCCTCGCAACTCTACCTCTGGAGAATTTGTCCTAAGGAAAAGAATCCACTCACTGGAATAAAAATGTTCTCTCTACAAATGCAAGAGGCATTAATTATTATGTACTCAAATGAACAAAAAACAAACACACAAACACCTGTAGTTACCTAAGTAACTGAAAATAAGGAGACTTTTTAGGAACGGGAAAACGCAGCCCAGTATAGCAGTACATGTCTGTAACCTTAGCATTTAAGAAGCTGAGACAGGAGGACTGCAGTTCAAAAGCAGAGTCTCTAGAGAGTGTCACACTATCTGAAATAAACAAACAACAAAAAAGCCCAGGAAACTGCTTTGGATGAAATAATATATACCCATTAAGTATGATAACACAACTGAGTGAAAGCATCAAACACAAGTAGGATACTCCGCTCCTGGGAAAAATCAGCCAAGGAAGCAATGTGTATGCTTTCGTGGAAAGCATACAAACTATAACTCAAGGTGAACAAGAGGAAGAAAACTGCCAATAACTAAATCAAGGCGAACGAGGGCCAAGATCATTTATTTAGAAAATTCCCCTCCCCCACATATTGTCATTGTAGAGAATTTTCAATTAAAAAATCCCTTAGAAGCCATTGTACGAGAACACAGCTGCAGCACACTGCCAGGGACACTTGTTGTCTATGGATTTTGTGTTGTGTGTGAGTGTTTTCCTGACTTTAAATACAAACTAAGACCAAATTTAGCGATGTCTTCTGTGCTGCCTGTCACCCAGGCTTTCCTGAAAGTGTCACACATGTTAGCTTCTACCTTGAGTAGTATTGCAACGTTGCGTGATATCACAAGTTTCCTATTTGGGGGTAGTGGGAGGGAGCAACAGGAAAGCACATCACATGTAGGGGTAACAGCAGGAAGAAGGTGTTCTTACACTTCTGGGTGTAAGGATGGGGTTGAAAAGGCCCTCCAACCCAGCCAACTAGAGGTGGCCCTGTGGACCGGTGGCACTCACCTTTCACGATCAGCTCCGCGTAGTTGGACACACCAGACCCCCCATCCGAGCGGATCACGCAGCGGTATTTGCTGACACTGCGCTGGGCAGTGTCTGCCACACTGACTGTGGCTGAGAAGCGTCTATGGTTGACCACACGAGTGACCATGAGAGCCGTGTCTCTGCCATTCCATTGCTGCAGGACAGAGGAAGAGAAGAAGAGAAGAGATCATAGCATTCCTGGCTTCCAGGCAACCTCTAACAGGGGTGCTGGCCCTACTCCCATGTTCCCGGGACCCAGGACTTCCTGTGAATAATGGAGAGTTTTCACTATGGTTTCCGCTAGTGATCTGACTCAAGAAAAAAAAGTTGGCTATTGAGCAGAGGCAAGAGGAGGAATGCCTGGTGAGAAGAAAACAAGGCAAAAAGTCCCTTCTAATCACCTTGTATGTTGTGTGTGTGTGTGTGTGTGTGTGTGTGTACACACATGCACACTGGTACTGGGGTTTGGACTGAGGACCTGGGCATATCTCTTAGCTCTTTCACTCAAGGCTGGCATGAATCATTTGAGCTCCACTTTCATCTCATTTGTAGCTAACTCGAGGTAAGACTCTCATGGACCTTCCTGTCAAGGCTATCTTCGAACCTCGATCCTCTGATCTCAGCCTCCTGAGTAGCTAGGATTACAGGTGTGAGCCATGGGTATCTTTGGCTTCTTGCTTAGTCTCATTTGAGGTTGTCCTTTATCCTTCAGCCCTCTCCTTCTTGTTTCCCTTCATTATTTAAGCAGAAACCATAGTATTGTTTTAAAAATGTGTTTAGGTAAATTAATGAAAACTCAGCCCATGTAGAGAGGTAAAAGATGGCCTGACTTACACAGCTGGTGCCTTGGTATCTGAGCCATACACCCAGCCCCACCTGCACAGGAGGCTTCTCAGCCTCTTCTGTCCTGGCCATGTGCTGCTTCCTGGGTCCCTGGGAATATCTCCTCTCTCTTAAAACCTTGAGGCATAGTGTAAGCTTCCCACACCTCATTGTTCTACTCATTTTCAAGGCCAACTTGGTAGACATTCATAGATAGTCTTAGAATCAAGGTGAATACACAAGGTGTTTTGTGTTTAGCATTCTGAGTCTGATATTCTGCCTTAGACTCAGACACGCTCCAGGTGCAAATTATGACAACTGGAAAGATGCAGTCCACAGATATTGTTTCTTTCTTTCTTTTTTTTTTTTTGGGTCCGGTCATGGGGCCTGAACTCTGGGCCTGGGCACTGTCCCTCAGCTCTTCAGCTCAAGGCTAGTGCTCTACCACTTGAGCCACAGCACCACTTCCGGCTTTTTTGTTTTTGCTTATGTGGTGCTGAGGAATCGAACCCAGGGCCTCATGCATGCAAGGCAAGCGCTCTACCACTGAGCCACCTTCCCAGCCCCCACAGATATTGTTTGAATAAACGTTTACTAAGCACCTAACATGTGCCAGACTCTAGACTGAGTATTTTCATGTAATTCTCACTAGCTTATTTGAGGTGTGCATTGCTGCTGCTCTTCTCAGAAGAATTCAAATGTCAAAGAGGTTAACTAAACAGTAGAGCAAATAAGTCTCTCATTCAGGCTTTCCAACTTGAAGTGAAACATGCTTTCTCAAGACTTTATTCCCTCTCTACCTGCTCTGACTTACATTTTGTTCTATTCAAGTGAAATTGGGTGGTTTTAATTGTCTGTTGGATTGAGGGAAACCTTGTGTCATATGACTGCCACATCCTCAGTCTTCCAGGATGCTTCCTCCACAATGTAAATGGTCTCACCACTTGGCTGACTCTGTAGCCTACATCCCCTTGCAGCCCATCTCTCATCTGTGGCATATCAAAACAGGGACACAGAAGCAAATAAAGACACCTGTTCAGCTATGCAGGAGCAAAGGAAATAGCACCTACATCACTCAGGAACAATGAAGGGTGAAGGCAGGAAACTGACCAAAGCCCTCATCTAAAGGCAGCTAAACAGCAAGCTGGCTCCAGACTAGATGGAAGCTCAGAAGGATCATTTTCCTTCTTTTGACTTCCTCTCAGTCTCTATGCTGTCTGTCTCAAATGTACATCATCTTTACACATCACAATAATAAAGTCAGTGGTATCTTTAAAAAGCCATGAGAGTCCAGAAGGCAACCAGAGCCCTGTCCTAGCCAGAAACTGCTCAACATGACCAGGAAAAAAGACAGAGCAAGGGGAAGGGGAGTCAATAGGGCTGAAACTATTCACTACTTGGCCCATGGCTGTAGTAAACTAAGTAACAGATTAAACAACTCAGTATGTGAAGGTGCCAGACACTGCGGGCAACTTCCTTTTTCATTACAGAGTACTGACAAGTAGAGGAGATGGTGGTGAACACCAGCAATGCATCTTGATTTGGAGAAGAGATGTAGATGGATGGATGGATGGATGGGCTTGGAAAGTAACAGTCACCAAAAGGAGCCTATTTTCCCTTTGCTGAACAAGGCTCCACAGGGCCACCATGGTGGTTATAGTAAGGAAGTGGTGGGGTTCAGAGAAGTGAAGTCACCTGTCCAAAGTTGCTCATCACAGGAGCTACAGAGCTAGGATGTGAATGCAGAGGTCTCAGCTTCAATGGCTGCCATTTTAAAAAAATCCATGTGTGTCACTGGGACAGAGGCCAACTATGGCCCCACCCCAGTCCCCTTGCCTTTCTCACATGTGCGACCGTGTATCAAGAGGGCGACACCAGGTTCCATGTGTCTCCTACCAGTTCTTTGGCTGAGGAAAAATAACTACAACCAAAAAATAAGAGAAGAAAAAGGGAAAGGAGGGGGTGCAGATAGGAATGTTCGGTAAGGGGTAAAGAGAATTAAGCAAAAGTGAACATGACCTGAGCAGCTCAGAACTCTGAGAGGTTAAAAAGGAGGGAGGGGAGAAGAGGGGAAGAGGAGAAGAGGGGGAGGATGAACAAGAGAGGAGAGAAGAGAAGGGAGGGGAAGGAAAGGGGAGAAGAGAGAGGAAGGGAAAGAAAGCAAGAAGACAGTTAAAGAGAGGAGAAGGGAGAAAAGGAGAAGAAAGAAAGGGGGAGAGGCTGGGAGGGAAGGAGGGGGGGAGGAGACCAGCCATCCATTTACTAAGATCTATAAAAATTCAAATAATCGAGGCTCATAAAGATACTGACTCTTAAGGATAAAGAAACTTGAAGATCTAGACAGACAAAAAATAATGCACAAAAAATTAAATCTATCTGACATAAAACTTCTCATCTGTAGCTGTTTCCCAGTCAAAGATGGCTTCCCCAGAAGATAACTGGTCTACAATCGAGTTGCAAAGAGGCATAAATGAGGTCGGTAAAATGCTTACTACATGGAGATATATTGTGGTATTAGCAGAGCTCTTGAAATCAGCCATAAAATTAGGAGAAAACAGAAAACATGACAGACAGAATTACACCTCCTTCCCTTCCCACTCTCAGGTTGCCCACATTCTCATCCCTAGAACCAGGCAAAGGACACTTTGAAGATGTCATTCAGGTAAGGATCTTACAAAAGGAGGTGGTTTTATATTATTCACCCTAGCTCAAGGTAATCACAAGGTGTGTGTGTGTGTGTGTGTGTGTGTGTGTGTGTGTGTGTGTGTGTGTGTGTGTGTGTGTGTGTGTGTGTGTGTGTGTGTGTGTGTGTGTGTGTAAAGAAGACAGGAGAATGATAGTCCAGGAGGGAGATTTGAGTAATTACTGGCTTGAAGCTGGAGAAAGGGGCCAAGAACCAGGGAAGTCAGGCAGCCTTCACATAGTTAGCAAAGGCTACGAAATCATTTCTTCCAGGACCTTCTGAGAGAAAAGCACACAGCCTACCAATAACTCGATGCTAGCTTTCGTTCTCACTTCTTCTATGATGGTAAAGAACTAAATCCGTTTTGTTTTAAACTATGGTAGGTTTATGATTCCACATTAGCAATAAGAAACAAACACAAAGAGAAGAAAGCTGGTTAAGTGCAAAATATTCATGATGCCCGTTTAGTTTAAATTTTGTTTTGGTATTGACTCCAGGGTTATTTACTTATCTTCTGAACAATGTCAGAGACTAGCAGAGAGGATTAAGTACTCCCTCCCATAATGATTCACAGTTTTCTGTTTAGTTCCTGAACCAAGAGGCTTTCTCTCATTAAAGGATAGGAAATTGCAGGTTGTCTTATAAAAGCTCTTAAAAATAGGCCTTTAGATAATCATGCTTGTCATATTGGGAGCAGGCAACAGCAGGACAGGGACGAGCAGGAGAGCCCAGAGTCATGATAGAAATCATGACGTGATGGACTATGGCCAAGGAGAAATGTAGGTGATGTTCAGAGAGAAGAGTCCAGATGGGAATAGCTTGTGAGGATGACTGGCTGACAAGGCAGGGAAGGGTAGGCAAGTACTGAGGGTCAAGGTACTGAATCTAGGAACCTAGAACAGAAATCAAGGGCTGACTAGGAAACAAAGTATAAGCTAGATGCTGGTGGCTCACTTCTGGAATCCCAGCTGCTCAGAAGGCTGAGATCTGAGGATTGTGGTTTTGAAGCCAGCTTAGGCAGGAAGGTCTATGAGACTCTTATCTCCAATGAACTTGAGCTGTGGCTCAAGTGGTAGAGCGCTAGCCTTGAGAGAGAGAGAAAAAAAAAGCAAAGGTATAAGGGCAGTGTCCAGGTCTTGAGTTTAAGCCCTAAGATAAGAGGAGGTGGGTGAGGGGTGGGGAGACTATGTAGGGAAGGGCTTGGGAAGAGCCAAAGAGAACCAGGCTATGATGACTACAAACCCAAGCCTGGGAGGGATGCTGTCCCCACCATTATCTGCCCATGCTGGCTTGTTGGCAATTTTCTTCTGGTTCTTATAGTGTATCTTTCAGATAGAAATCTAACCTCCCCCTGAAATGTCAGGGCATACTCCTTTTGGTGGTAAGATTTCCAAACCCGTATGCCTGTCGTTCTAATCATCTTCTAGCCCTTCTGATTTGGTGACCAAAAGGAATACATCTCCCATACGGGGCATGCTTCCAGAAAGCCAGACCAGAGGCAATGATCTATCAATCACTTTCAGGATTGGATGAGGAAAGAGGCTAAACAAGGATGCAGTCAAAATCAGAGTCCAGAGTACTCACCCTCATCAACTCTCTGAGCTGCTATTTGGCCACCCAGGGAGTCACCCCATGGTCATTACCTTACCAGGGCCCCTCACTAAGCCTGCTGCTCCTGAGACAGCAGGAAGACAGCACTTCCAATGTGACTGGGGTGGTTCCCTAGGGAAGGAAGCTATGAGCTTTGGATAGCCACAGCACAGTAATTTCAAGCTGGGTGGACAGGCTTAGCAAGGGGTCTATCCAGAATAATCACAGTATCCAAACTACCCGGCATTTCCTTGGCTTTGCCTTCTCCTACTGTGAATCATACATGGTGTCTCCTGAAACCCCCAGTCAACGCTGCTTTGAAATCTGATAGTATTTTATGTCTGAATCTTCTTTCTTTCTTTTATTGTTACTGGAGCTGGGAAGTGACCTTCATAGAACACTGGTCACAGAGGAAAGCTCAAGTGCTCTGTACCAAGATAATGCTTCCCATAAATGGCCAGTATTAGAGTCCATGTATAAAGAATTTGCAGAGTAGAGCTGAAGAAATCTTTTCTTCAATTTAAATCTAGCTATACATTTGTTAATTTTTTTACTTTTTTTTTTTTTTTTTGGTCTGTCATAGGGCTCAGAGCCTGGGTGCTATCCCTAAGATCATTTTGCTGATTTTCTGGTCGTTAATTGGAGAAAAGAGTCTCACAGGGACTTTTCTGCCTGGGCTGGCTTTAAACTGTGATCTTCACATCTCAGCTTCCTGAGTAGCTAGGATTATATGTGTGAGCCACCAGTAGACTGCAACTTTTTACATTTTTGAGGGCTGCTTTACCTCCGTGTGGTGCTTTCTGGCTTCCAGGCTCAAGGTGACCCAATGCTCTTCAAATCCCCTAGAAAGCTTTCCTCAGAGGGTGCTGTCCCTGGACCATGGCAGCACTGGGGAACTTGTTAGAAGTGTAAATTTTTAAGAGAATACGAGCTGTTGTTTGTCCTTGCTGTTGGTAGTCTGCATTTTCTCTTCTTTCTCTATTCTATTATTAATCACACTGGAAATGTACTCATTATTTTACAAAACAGAAAATGAGAGACTATGGAGTGGAGAAGGTATAATTTCTGCCCAGAGGAATTTATAGGCTGGGTAAAGATCCCAACAAAACAGCAAAATAAAAAAAAGAGTAAAATATAAACATAGCATACTTTGTGGAGGAAAAGGATAGGTGTGGAAAGAGCAATGCTCTTCCAACAGCCTAAAGCAATGGTTCTCAAAATGTGGTCTCCAGTCAGCCTTTCCATCCACTGTGAGCCAATGGAAATTCAAAATGTGAACTCTCTGGCCCCTCCCTAGACCCTGTCAATCAGGAACTCTGGGGAAGGGGCCAGTGAATGTTCTTGAAGGTGAAATTCCCACAATTCATTTGTAGTGAATATTCTGTTCTCTTCTGGTCTCCCCTTAGCAAGGGCATGACATTTGGAAACTTGCTAGAATCTTGCCCATTGATCCTCTCCAAAGCACATTTGTAGCTCTTTTTTTTTTATTTTTGCAACCTCTGAAGAACAGCTTTTGATTATTCTTTATTAAAAGTTAAAAGAAATAGAAGTAGACATAAGTCATTTTTGATGGGCTGTGCTGAAACCCTTCAAACAGGGCAGACAGAGGACTCACTCATTCTGGGATGAGTCAGGGCTCAGAGCTCCTGCTGAGACTCAAGCAGGGCCTGGCATAAGGCCCACAGGGAGCCATTAATTCTGAGCTAGGAGGATGAGCAGGTGGGAAAAATGATCTGTTCACACCTTCTTCCTCAGTGACCATGTCCCTGGTCCGTGTCCGCTCCATTCCAATACCACTTCCTCCATCCACAGAAGGCGCAGCAGATCATGCACAAGTAATCCTCTCTGCTTGTCCTACTCTGCCTCTCTCCCGCAGGGAGGAGATAGTTAACTCACTAGCACAGCAAGGCCTTGAAGCAGATGGACTAGAAGTGAAAAGAACATTCCTTACAAATGAATTGTGGAAATTTCATCTAAATGTTTTCTGACCAGGAGACACTTGGAATGAACAGAACAAATTTACAGCTCAAAGGGGTGGGCCTGAGTATGTATGTGTATGTATGTATGTATGATTTTTACTTGGCCTTCCCTGTCTCTCTCTCTGTCTCTCTCTGTTTCTATCTCTCTCCCACTCTCATCCCCATCCCCCTCACAATACAGCATCCAGGATGAGCTAGATAAAAAGAACACTGAAGAACATAAAACAGAGGATGGGCTTAGAGGAGGCACAGAGAGGAAAAGCACAATATAATAGAAGAATGTATAGAGAATCTCCTAGGTCTGACTTTGGCTACAGCTGTTTGTAATCTGGCATTACTTCCAGGTGAAAAAGAGTAGAGAAGACAGAGCACATGGTAATAACAAGATGACAAAATGCTTCAAAAACATTCAAAATAACACTAAATTTAATGGAAGCTTTACAGTTTATGAACTGGATCTCAATAAAAACATTAAGAACATTAAATTATAGTTATCTGATGGAATTCCTCAGCTATGACATGGACCTACTGTGTAAAAACATCTACCTAGCTCCATCCTCTCCTTCTCTCCTCCTCTCCATGAGAGACAGAGAAGCAGGGCTGCTTGCCATGTGGTAAACCAAACATCCTTGGTCTTGGCCCCAGGACCCATTAGCCTGCCATCATGTAAAACTTCACCACCTTCATAGTTGTTGGTACATGGTGTCAAGAACTCAAGAGTGCAGAGGGATTTCTGGAAGGGATTAGTCAATATCAACTGCTGAAAGAAAAACCAAATACAGACACATCCTCACTTATTATAATTTGATTTAGAATTTTTCAGCTTTCCCATGGCACAAAAGTGATTAGGTACTCAGAAGAAACTATACCTCAAATTATGAGTTTTAATTGATTTATTTTCCCCCAATACTGGGGCTTGAATATAGAGCCTGGGTGCTGTCTCTGAGCTTTTTTTCTCTCTCTCTCTCAAAGCTAGCATTCTACCAACCGAGCCACAGCTCCACTTCTGACTTTTTGTTGGTTCACTGGAGATAAGAGTCTCACGGACTTTCCTCTCCATGCTGGTTTAGAATTATAATCCTCATGTCTCAGCCTCCTGAGTAGCTAAGGTTATAGTCATGAGACACCAGTGTCCAGGCAATACCTGTGATTTGATCTTTGCTTGGAGTATCAATATGTGACATAATTCTCCCTGAAGGTGGGACAGTGAAGCTACTAGCAGGCCTGAGAAACAATGGAAATTCTACAATATATCATTTGGCTAAGCTACACTACACTAAGGTGTAGTAAATGCACTTTGATTTGCAATATTTCCAGTACAGGATGCTTCTATCAGGGGATGTAACTCTGTTGTCAAGGAGCACCTGCATAAGAACAGATAAGCACAAGTTGGCTTTAACAAAGAAAAGTGCTGATGACATTACAAGAGCCATTTTGGCAAGATTTGGGAGTGGAAGAAAACTACATAGCAAATATTGACCTCAAATTTGCAATATGTGACTAAGAAGGAGACAATAAAAGTCAAAAGGCAACAGGAATTCTTCTGAAAGGAACATATTGGTGCAATACCTATGTGCATCTGATCATATAAAATATTATTTATCAAAGTAAACTCTAGAAAATGAAAACAAGAGGTTTTTTTTCCTTTGTAGTATCTGCTTTCTTTTCTTTTTGTCTTGTTTATTTATCTGTCTTTAGGAGGGGAAATGGAGGGACAAAGGGTGAATCAATGCAGTACTGATACTCACTAGACACTATATTGAAAATGAACTATACAACTTGTGGGTAGGGGTGGGAGGGAAAACCTGGGAGAGCACAAAGAGAAAAGTACTCATTAACTGACTTATGTAACTGTAATACCTCTGTATATCACCCTTATAATAATAATAGTAATACAAATTTTAAAAAAGAAAAAAGGAAACTAGAGGGGTCAACGTATATATATTTCAAGGGCATTTAAAATATTATTATTATATTAACATTAATTATAATATTAATATTAATAATAATATTACAACATTGCTATTATATTAAGACACTCAAATATATTTAAGTCTTTAGGTAGTGCTGGCAAATGAGAGGTGTTTATATAGAATGCAAGGCTGAAGGGGTGGCCCAACACAGCAAGCGCGAACTCAGGACCTCATAAAAAATCTCAGATCCACATTTGAATCCTGCCTCCTCATTACAGCTGGATGGAAGTCTGGTCATGAGAAGTAAATTCTTTCTGTGTTGATGGCATGATAGATGTCAGTTGTTCTCCATTCTTTCATTACTTTATCATCTTGGCTGAGTTAGGATGTGGCAACTACACAGAAACCCCACACCAAAAGGAACAGAGGTTCAGAGCAGAAAAGGAGGAAGAGAAGCGGTTCCACACAGCCCTGCGGGAGAAAGGAAACAGGTTCACTGCAAAAATCACCAAAACCAGGAGTGACTTCCCTCCTGATCTCATTCGCCAGGTGCAGCTGATGTGGGGCCCGAGGGCTTTGAGGGCCTGGGCCTTTTCCTGCCAGACCCCAGTCAGCTCCCCTAACAATGCCTGCGATTTGTCTCAACGCATACACAGTCCCTGCTGAGATTTATGCAGAGCATTTGGACACATGTCCCCGTTTCTGAGACTCTGCAAATGTTATGAGTTGTACAGACCCCCTAGTGGAGCGAATGCTTTGAAGAGAGGCCCCGAGGGCAGCTACATGGTGGGACTAACAGGGTCAGCTCCTGTCCCTGAGGACTTGAAAGATGACAGAACCACATCAGCCATGGATGCTCTAAGACAGAACACCTGAGCAGGATGTGACGAGGCTGACAGGGGTGTGGCGCAATGTGGCCTGTGTTCTCATTTGTGGGGGAGTGGGGAGGGTCTGAACCAACCCTCCCCCACCAAAGCCACCCCACTCCACCCTGTCAACTCTCCAGCATCTGTATCTAGAGAAAAAAGAGTGATAATTTTTCTCTTCTTGAATAGAATTCATCCATGTTTGGTTAGCTCTCAGTATTTTGTTGAAAAACATGTAAAAGAAGAAAGAAGAAAATAAAATTCATTATTTTGATACTTCCATGATAGTATATGTGTGTACGTAGGGATGTATATACAGCATTACATATGTATGTGTCATGAGTACTATTATATCTGAATATATATGTTTTTCATAAAACTTAATATATGGTTTTATTGCTTGTTGTATTCACTTAATTACATACTGTGAAAATGTCACTAAGTATATGTCTATAAACTGACATTTAATTACTTCACTCCAGCATTTACTTAATTAGTCTCTCTTGGTGGATCTTTGTAGTCCTATGTCTGTGGAACATCCTGGAAGGTACATTTTTTTTGTCCTGATTTCTGGTCATTTCCTTAGGTAAACAACAATAAGTAAAATTACTCTTTGGAAGCATATGTAGATTTAAAGCTTAGGTATTCATGGTTTACCTTCCAGAAAGGATGTACCCATTTAAATAAATATTTCCTAAAGCTGAGCTGATTATTCTATCCGTGCAATCCTACCTCGTGTACAAACTATAAATTCTTTCCTGTTTTCTAAAATGGCTTCTCAAAGCCAGAGACTGATCTATTGGCTGAATATTCCACTTGTTGTATGCATGGAAACCGATGGGTTTGAGTTCTTCAGGCCTATGTATGGTATAAGGAGTAAGAAAGTTATAAATGATGCCTTTCAGCCATGGACTGTGGCATGATAGAGTCCCTTTGCCTCAAGGAGTAACCATGCCTGGACAGGACTAACACATTCATTTATTGTCTTCACTGGTCTTTTATCATCCATCAGTCTGAAGCTCTACTATTATTCTAGGCTCAGGTACCTCTATTTCCACGTAAGTTCTTATCATTGCTTCTTTTGAAGAACTTGTATTACAAATACATGAAAGCCAGAAGGGTCTTCCAAATAGCACGTAAAGTTATCAGAAGGGTGGAAATTAGGGGTGTGGGTTGGCCCTTCTTTTCAAGCTAACTACTTAAAAAATAGTGGACTATAGAATTCTGTTCTATAGAAAGAGAGATAGGCAACCTCTATTAGTACCACATGGGTGTCAGGATGTATCACAAACAGAGCCACTGACGGCTTTAGAATCATTGCAGGAAGGGGGGATCCACACATACCAGTCCAGAACACAAGTCTTTTTCCATGACTTAAACTGGATGATAAAAAGTTTCCATCTTTGGTGTCTTAGTGAATTTTCTCCGCTTATCCCAGAAGCTCCAGGAGGTAAAGGCACTGTTGATGGCTGGACCACCACAGGTCTTATATGGAGACTCTTTTGGTTCTGATGTATTTGTTTCACTTGCTTTAGAAATTCTCAGGCTAAGTGGGCTAAAGACTTAAAGAGAAATTTCTCTGAAGAGGAAATAAGAATGGCCATTAGCCACATGAAGAAATGTTCAACCTCTCTAGCCATAAAAGAAATGCAAATCAAAACAACATTGACATACCACCTCACCCTAGTTAGAATGGCTATAATCAAGAACTCTAATAACAACAGATGCTAGAGGGGATGTGGACAGAAGGGAACCCTACTGCATTGTTGGTGGGAGTGTAAACTTGTTCAACCACTTTGGAAAGTAGTATGGAGGTTTCTCAAAAGACTACACATAGAGCTCCCCTATTACCCAGCAATCCCACTTTTGGGCATTTACCCAAACGATCACAAACAAGGCTATACTAAAGCTACCAGCACAACTATGTTTATTGCAGCATTATTTACCATAGCTAAGATATGGAACCAACCCAGATGTCCCTCAGTAGATGAATAGATCAAGAAAATGTGTTATACACACACACACACACACACACACACACACACACACACACACACACAAACACAAAATTCTATGCCTCCATCAGAAAGAATGACACTGCCCCATTTGTTAGGAAATGGAAAGACTTGGAAAAAATTATATTAAGTGAAGTAAGCCAGGCCCAAAGAAACATAGGTCCCATGGTTTTCCTTGTTTGCAATCACTAGTACATATGTAGGACTAGCAGAAAAGGCCAAAAGCTATGTACATATGGCCATATAAGGTGATGTTAAGTGAAATGAACCCCAAGATAGGGACACAAGTATCTTTTTTCTTTCTTGCTATTGTTTCTAATGTATTTATTATGTGCCATGTGATTTTTTTGTTTCTTTGTATATTCCTCCCCCATGGTATAACCCCTGTTCTCACTATATTTGATGTCAGTGCCCAGCATCTTGTATATAATTCCGGGAGGGGAAGGGAAAAAAACAAAATGCTTAAAAAAGGATGCAGGTTGACCCATTGTAACAATGAGATGTACAAAACACTTTGTTGAAAATGAACTTTACAACTTCAGCTGGGGAGGTGGGTAGTTGTGGAGGTGGGAGGGAAGGGATGGTAGGGGGAAGACAAAGGAGGAGGTAACAACGCTCGATAGGAAATGTACTCACTACCTTGCTCATGTAACTGTAACTGTAACCCTGCTGTACAGCATTTTTACAATAAAAAAACATACAAAATGAAAAAGAAAAAAAGAAATTCTCAGGCTAAGTCACTCTAGCCTTGTGGCGTAGAAAAGAACTCTGGCAAGTCTACCAAAGCTTCAGCCGAAGTAATGTCTCATAAGAGATTGGCATGAATTTTTCCTATCTTACATCGGCGCTTCAGCCATTTCCTCTTGGGAGGTATTTTAATTGGTGCCTTCTATTTTTGTCAAACACTGTTAAGTCATGATCATGTGGTTAATGTCATCAGTAACTTGACTGGGCAATAGGGTACCCAGATTAAGCATTGTCTCTGATGACGGTTCTAGATAACATTAACATTTGATTCTGTGGACTTTGTAACATTTTAGGTTCCCCTCTCCAATGTGGGTGGGTAGCCAGCATCACCTGACCTTTCTAAGGTCTAGATAGAAGAGAAAGGTAGAGGGAGGAGGAATTTGCCCTGTGCTTCCTGCTTGCCTGCCTCAACTGGCCCATGGACCTTCTCCTGTCCTCAGACTGTGATTTATACCATCAGCTATATTAGATCTTGGGTCTTTGGAATTAGACTGAATTATATCACCAGTATCCTTGGGTCTTTATCTTGAAGATGGAAAGTGGTAGGTTCTCTGTCTCTATAATCATGTGAGCCAACTTTCCAAAATAAATCTCTGTTCATTTGTACATGCATATATGTGTGTGCATGCGTGTGTGTGTGTGTGTGTGTATGTGTGTGTGTGTGTGTGTGTGTGTACCAACCGATAAACCAACTTCCAACTACACCATTGCACATAAGCCTGAACCTCATAGCCACACATGCATGCCAGAGTTTACTGTACAGATTCTCCTTCCCACTACTTTCTAAAATATGAATACAAGAGACAATATTTAGAAAGGTTTCACTGGAGGAATCTTTATCAGATCTGTTCACTCACCAGATAAGTTTAAGATATCCTAGAATGGGTACAAATTAACAGAAAGCTGGGAGCCTCTGTCATAGCTATCACCTACCATCCCTCCTCTCCTTCCCCTCCCCAAATTGCTTTTATACAGAGCTTTATTATATGAAACTGGTCCAGCCCATGGACCCAATTGCTTTCCCTCAAGGAGACCATGGAAGAGACGCTTATCATTACATCACACAGAGTTTGCTTTAGGTAGACTCCTGGAGACAATGCTTGTTTGGATTTCTGTATGAACAACAGATAGACTTTTCCTGAGCAATTGGGTCATGTTTATCTGGAACACATTGTGAGCTATATATCTGACAGGCTTTCTTTATTCCATCAGTGGTTGTGGTGCTCTAGGCCCTGCTTATGCCCTACCAGGCAAAGCAGCAAGTATGTAGAAAAGGAGTTTCACTGTGATTACCAATTCCTTTTGAATCTTTCATTTCTATCTTATGTTGCCTGGCTTTTAGTTTAGGCTGTTTTACCATACTTTAGATCCCCATTGTAAACCATAGGAAAAGGATTCTGTGAAATAAGATATAGCTTATATTTAAAAGGAGGTAAGTAAATAACGTAGAAGAGCTCCACACCATGTATTCTTGTTGTTTTTTTAAAAAACTTCAATTATGTTCTTTTGTAATATTCTCCTGATCACAGACCTCAGGTTTAGGGTAAGCAACTCAGAACTGTAGCAATAATAACATAAAATAATTGGAAAATTCAAATAAAGTTGCTGAAAATATTGTGATTGTCCTACTTCACTTCCCTCATGACCCAGGGGAGGTAATGTCCTTGGCATGACAAGACATCCTGGGAACAAGATTCACTTTGGTGCTAATTATAATGAAAAGAGTAAACAGCACTACTTAATACTGAGTGACTTAGAAAGAGAGGCCAAAACTGCTATTGTTTCCCTTCTGCTGAGCTCCAAGTTAGCTAGGCAGAACTATTAGTCCCTAGTGGGACTTTTTCTGCCCAGGGAGTTTCCAACTGTCGAGATTTAAGAAGAGAATTGACATGTGAACTCCCATCAAAGTATATCAGCGCAATCTGGGCAGCAGAGCACATGAAAACATGTTCAACATCCTTAATCCTCAGGGAAGTGAAATTTAAAACTACAATGAGGTACCTTAGCACCTCTAGGCAAATTAAGGCTCAATCAAAGAGGGGGTGGGTAAGGATAGAGGAATAAATGGAACTTCCACGGCCAGCTAGAGGGAATGAAAAATGGTACCACTATTTTTTGAAATCAGCTCATCATTCTTTAAAAAAAGTAAATATACATCTACTGAATGACACATCCATTCAAGAGCTGGAAGAACATGTGCCCACAATGTTCACAGCCAGGAGCCAGACACAGCCCAACAGGTGTTTATCAATAGGTGAGTGGATAACACAAAATGTGGCATTTCCATAGAACTCAATATTATGTAGCTCCTAAGTTAAATAACAAAAGGATTGATATACACTACATACAGTAACCTCGAAATAATTGCATTGAATAAAATATGTACTTCATAATTTCTCTTATATAAAAGTCTAGAGTATATAAATTGGTAGACAGCAAACGAGAAGTTACTTGGTACACACTGGGGTGGAAAGAGCAGAAAGGAGTGGTTACAAACAAAATGTGATGACTATGATCAACAATTTGATTGTAGAAATAGTTTCACATACCAATATATAACACACTTGTCAAGCTGTATGCCTCAAATATTGCATCCAAATTACACTTGCATAAGCCTGTTTAAAAACAGTTTAAGTTAAATAAAAGTTGGGTATGGTAGTATAAACCCATAATCCATTGGAGAAGCTCAAGCAGGAGACTCATGAATTTTAGGCCAGCCTGAGCTACATAGTGAGACTTTGTCTCAAAAGAGAGATGGAGAAAAGGACAAATGAATTAAACATATAAAAAAAACATGAAAGGGAAATGGACACTGGTGGTTCATGTCTACAATTCTAGATACTCAGAAGGTTGAAATCGAAAAATCACAGTTTGAAGCCAGATATGTGTTAGCACCACCACACTATGTTCTACCCCCGTGCCCACCCCTGCCTCAAACTTTCTTGACTTGCTGAAAAATAGCACCAATAAGCAGGAATGACAGAACAAATTATCCAAGCTGGAAACACTTTTCGGACATGCTATTCTGAGTCCATTTAACTAGAGAAAATAAAGATTACTCATTCTAGCAACCTATTCCAGGAACGAAGTGACTGATTTTTACCTAGATATACAAGAACCTTTTAGTCAAGATTTTATGATGTCATATACCTCGAATCTTAGGCCTGGTAATCTTGATTTAAAACACAGGAGTTAGGGAAAGCTATAGTCACAAATTTTAGACCTGGAACTCTTATTGGATATCCATTTCTCCATCTATAAAGTAGTTACACCAATGTCAACGTAGCAGAATTGTAGTTAAGATTTAATAAAACGATGGCTTGGAGAACAACCTTCCAAGGAGCAGAGGTGCTTTAGAAGTGTCCCTTCCTGAGCCAGGCATCAGTGGCTCACATCTGTAATCCTAAGTACTCAGGAGACTGAGATATGAGGATTAAAGTTCAAAGCCTGTCCAAGCAGACACATTGGAGAGACTCATCTCCAATTAACCAGTGAAAGGCAGAAGTGGAAGTGTGACTCAAGTGGTAGAACACCAGCCTTGAGCAAAAAAACTGGATATATGAGTAAGAGTCTTTGAGTTCAAGCCCCAGTACTGGAGATCATATTCACCCCCACCATGCATGCTTGCACATTCTCTCTCTCTCTCTCTCTCTCTCTCTCTCTGTCTCTCTCTCTCTCTCTCTCTGTCTCTCTCTCTCTGTTTCTCTCTCTCTCTCTCTCTCTCTCTCTCTCTCTCTCTCTCTCTCTGACCTTTCATCCCACCACATACTTTTTTCTCCTAGGAAGGGGTAGGGGAGTGCGAGCAGGAGCTTCTGCTCTTCTTACCTGGAGCCAAAGTTTGTCATGCTGAGACCACTTCCCGCCGGCGATGCACTGAAATGTGGCGTTCTGTCCCACATTCACCTCGACATTTTGGAGTCGCAGGAAATGAGGTGCTTTTCCTAAGACAGAAACCAAAGGGCACATGAGGCCAGGATTCCATAGCCTGCACTATTTTCCTATTGAGGATGGAAGTCGGGGTGGGCACTGGGTAGGGAAGACTGTACTTGGGAATCACCGGGGCTTAGGGATGAGGTCATGGATCATGGGCTTAGGGAAGAGGTGATGGATCAGGTATTGAATCAGGGCTGTTCTGTGAACTCACACATGTCATCTATCTTACTTCAGCCTCACAAAATCCAATCCCTAGGGCCCTGTTGAGAAGATAAAGGCTCTGAGGTGGCACAGTATGGCAGAGCCAGACACCCAGAGAGTGAAGGAGACAAGACAAGAATCCAGGTCTCTGAGACATTCAGGATCCCTGTTCCTAGCTAGTGTGCAGTGATGCCTATTACATTGTGTTCACCCTGACTGTTGAACCTGGGGCTGCTGCTGGAGGCCAGGTAAAACCATGGAACCCAACACTGGGCAGAAGGAAGAAAGGAGGGGAAGGGTTCCCCACTAGGCTTTCCTGAAGCCTTCCTAAGCAAACACAGAAAGCTGCAGTGAAGCACCTGGGCTCAACACCTTCCCTTGGCCTTGTTGCTGCTGCTGCTGACCAAAGAAGAGAATGCTAGAGTTGTCCTTCACTGAGTGCTTCTATGTGATGAGAGCTATGTGCAGTATCTTCCAGCAATAATCACTTTGCCAACACAGTGGTGGTGGCTCTATCTCCTGGGTTCAGAAAGGAATAGATATACAGAGAGTTCCAGAAACGTGCATATGTGCACAAAGGCCCAGACTTTACAGTCTTAGGTGTAAGCAATGGCACCTCCTGAGCATGAGTGGGAGTTGGAACACTGATTCTAGGAACAGAAGTGACAGGGAAAAGAGCTTTAAAATAAAAAAAAAACTAGCCGGGCGCTGGTGGCTCACGCCTGTAATCCTAGCTACTCAGGAGGCTGAGATCTGAGGATCATGGTTCATAGCCAGCCCGGGCAGGAGAGACCACGAGACTCCTATCTCCAATAAACCACCAGAAAACCGGAAGTGGCGCTGTAGCTCAAGTGGTAGAGCGCTCGCCTTGAGCTGAAGAGCTGAGGGACAGCGCCCAGGCCCAGAGTTCAAGCCCCACGACCAACAAAAAAAATAAAAAATAAAAAAATAAAAAAAAAAAAACTGGTGCCTTTGGGCAATAGGTCCCATGCTGATTATTTTCAGCAAATGTAGGGTCTGCGGTTTTGTTTTATTTTTGCTTTTTAAATTGTGCCATTACTGGGGCTTGAACTTAGGTCCCTGCACTCTTGCTCGGCTTTTTGCACTCAAAGTTGGTGTTCTACCAGTTGAGCCACTCTTCTACATCTGGCTTTTGGGTGGTTAATTGGAGAGATGGGTTTGTCTGATTTATCCACCTGAACTTTAAACCTCCATCCTGAAATCTCAGCTTTGTGAGTATCTAGGATTACAACAGGAATGAGCCACTGGAAGCTGGCTAGCATATGATTTTGGATGGAGAACTTGGGTTCATCTTCTTTCCTTTTTTTTTTCTGTCGGTTGTGGGGCTTGAACTCTGGGCCTGGGTGCTGTCCCTCAGCTCCTCAGCTCAAGGCAAGCTTGAACTACTACTGAGCTACAGCAACACTTCTGGTTTTCTGGTGGTTAATTGGAAATAAAAGTCTCATGGACCTTCATTGCCCAGTCTGGCTTTGAACTGCAATCCTCAGATCTCAGCCTCCTGAGTAACTAGGATTACAGGTATAAACTATGGGCACCCGGCTCACCTTCTTTCTTATTTGTGGAGACTGGTCTCCTCTCTCTCTCTCTCTCTCTATATATATATATCATATCAATGATGATATATATCAAATGATGATATGTATACATATACATATATATCATCAATATTAGAGTTCCATCCGTTGATAGCCAATGATTAGATGAACAAGTTTCTTCATAACACAATAGAGGATGCCTACCACCATCAACAAAACATTTAGGAAATGGGGACTGAAGCCCCTCCCCAGAATGAGACCAAACAAAAGAGTTCTAAGAAGATGAAAAGAACCCACAAGGACTTCTGGCCATCTTTCCAGAGAGAGACAAGTATTCAGAGAGATAAACAGGAACAATAATCATTGAAAAGTCCTCCAGTGTCAGATCTGATGATAAGTGCTTTGGGTGTTTTATCTAATTTAATTTTTCATGGCTTCCCTGTGAAGCAGATGCCAGTATCATTTCCTTACTAGAGAAGGAGAAACCAATGATCAACAAGCTCATTGTTCCCAAAGCTATAGAGCTTTAGCCAGACATGGGAAAAGAACTGATTCCAGTTCTATTTTAGCCCGAACTTTGGCTTTTACCTCGCTCATTCTCTTGCATCCTGGGCGTTGGGAATGAAGATGCTGTCATCAGATAAAAACCTTAGGGGCCTGAGAAAGGACTCTCAGGCAAGGCTGTGCTGTCTCTACAGGCTTCTCCACTTGCTCCCTAATATTTGAGAAGTGATCCCTTTCCTTGCTGTTTTTCTCCAGGGGCTTTATGCTTTGAACTCTCTTGTCTACCCAACTGTAAAGGACCTGCAGAAGCCAAGAACCTTGGCTTGATCAGGGACACTTGCTGTGAGAACATTTTCTCCTTCTGTTCAAGTTTTTTTAAATCATGACCATGGCTCAGAGACCCTACTTGCACGGCCTTAGGTGGGTTTCTCAGAGTTTAAGATCCCCCCACCTGCCTTTTAGCCAGCCTGACAAACATCATGCTGCTTTGATTGCTTGAAATTGTTTCCTTGTGGGCTCTCCTGTATAATTTGGTCAAGTTATTTTTGGAACTATCAGTTCGAGTCAATTCTTCAAGGGGGAATAGAATGAACCTTGTAAGTCTGTATATGCCATGGGTTTAAAGGACGAAGACAGCATCAGATCTGGATGGGAAGGGAGGGTGAAGCATTGACTCCAAGGCCAGAAGCTCAGTGTTGGGTTTTAAAAAGGGCTGCTCTTCCCTCCCTTTTGAGACTCTGGGTAAGCACTAAGCTCTGGGACATGAACAGTGAGAGATGGATCTTCTCTAAATCAGTGGTCCCTTGCTTGTTTCTGACTTCTTTCCTTATCTCCCTCCACAGCAACAGACCTTTTGGGTTTTTTTTTTTCTTGTCAGTTGTGGGGCTTGAACTCAGGGCCTGGGCCTTTTTGTTCAAGGATAGCACTCTACCACTTTGAGCCACAGTGCTACTTCCAGTTTTCTGGTGGTTCATTGGAGATAAGAGTCTCACAGACTTTCCTGCCAGGACTGGCTTTGAACTGCAATCCTCAGATCTCAGTTTCCTAAATAGCTAGGATTATAAGCAGGAGACACTGGCACCTGACTAGTAAAAGACCTTTTATCTTGATTCTCTAGTCTGCAAGCCTTCTCCTCTCTCCCATATAGATGCAAAATATAGATGTCTCACGGTCCCTGGTTAATATTCAGGCAAAATGCTGTGACTTACTGCAAAGATGTGGGACCCATAAGCCTACAGGGAGCTGCCAGTTACGTGAGTTAATGAAGTGGTTTAGACATAAATCAAAAGCAGCAAAAACACCACTTCCTTGCCCTGTCTTTTGATTTCCCCACTTCTGATAGTGACTTAGAAAAGAATGTGTGCTTGTGTGTTTTTTCTGTATAAGGAAAGACACAAGGAAACGAGCTTCAAGACTGGGAAGGCAACCGGAAGCAGTGATAACATGGGACATGGAGCTCCTCAGAAAGGGAGCGGCTGTCAAGCATGTCAGAAGGGTAATTAGTTGTTACTAAACTCCAGGTGTAGGTAAGAAGGTTTTGCTAAGGACTGTCAATCATCTGATTTGGCCAGGGAAGTAAGAAGTGCCGATATTATGTGAGCTCTCACATCTTAAAATCTTGGCTGGATTTATTAAAACACAGGTTTATCCAAACTCCAGAGGTAGGCAGTTTCTATCAAGCCTGTGGCCTCTGATACATATTCTTATGTAAGTTATCTGGGAAAATCCCCACGGTTTAGGCTTGCCCACATGGTCCTCCAGAAATACAGTAATACTTCTATATAATATGGCATGAGAATCAATGGAGAGCTGGCTCTGGACCATAGAACTCACACCACCACCCTCTTCTCACTCAGCATTCGGTCTGCAGGCCCTTACGATCTCATCTCAGCTCTACAAGGCCCTTGGATCACCCCTCCTATTAGCTTTCTCTCTGGGGGAATCCTCCTTATGAGAGGAACCTGGTTAGGCCTCTTGTCTGGGTTCCTAGCCTCCCTGACTTCCTTTGTCCATCGTCCTCTTCAGCCAAAGCAAGCTTTCCATGTTTACGGCCCCAGCCTCAACCTCTGAAGCTCTAGGAGAGAAATTATTCCACTAACTTTAATGTACCAATGTTTAGCCAAACAAGGCTGACCTTAGGACTTAGGCCTGACACCAGCTTATGACTTTAAAACGTCCCCTCAGCTCCTCCAAAATGGGATCCTGCTGAATGGGGTTAAGAACAAACTGGCTGTGCAGTTGGGGCAAAATGCCTCCATGTTGGTGACATTTAAGCTCCTGAAGATGTCAGCATAGCATCTAAAGACGTATTGTTGTGCCCTTTATCACGCTCTTTAAGCCTGACAATGCTCAGTAGGAGCCCGCACAATTGAAGAGAAATGCTCAGGACATACATTAGAAACACACTGCAGATGCTCTGTGGGCTCAGGGACATGGCCCCATAAGCTTGTGATGGGCTTTAAAAAAAAAAACAAAAAAACAGGTTTGAAAAATTCTAAAAGTCAACTTAGTAGTTAGAAACTTTGAAACCCAGTGGAAAATCACGCTGACATTTATCATACATCGTTATAACTGCAATGGCCCTGCTAATGACAAATACTGAGAAACAAGCAGTGTGTGGTAACCAGGGCCAAAATATCTTTGGAATCACACACACACACACACACACACACACACACACACACACACACACACACACACACACACACACACACAAAAGCTAAATGGGCTATAAAATATAGACAAGAAGTTTCAGACAATAAGAGAAAATAATTTCTTTTGTGTGTTACACTGTGTTGGATCACTGTTTTGGAACATCTCAAGACACGCATTTAATGGTACAACTTCAGTCATAGTGCGTGGAGGGCAGACACAGGCCCCGATTCTCTAGAAGTTTTGGGATAATTTATGGAATCAGTTATTACTAAACCCTGGTCATATGTTAACAGAAAACATTCTGAAGGACAGGAGTAGAGAATTAAAGTGCTTGAGGACATAAAGGAAATGCATATTTTTTAATATACTTAAATTTTTAACAATCTATGAGGAAAGTCATAAATATGTTAATTCTGAGGCTAGGAGGCCCGCAAAGTACTTTCTGCTTCGAAGACAGCTGCAGAAATGGTAGCAGGCTGTATGACATGAAATCTCTTAAGTAGCTCCCAGGCCCAGTGTGTATATGTATAGTGGGGATTGCAACACACATGCTCAGTTAGCTTCAGGACCATAGCGTGTGTAAAGGTTGGGGGGAAGAGTACCTTCATCATGCATGCTCAGTTATCTGCAGATTTTCACCACCTTGCTTAAGCCAGCCAATTGAGAGTGACATTTTGATCCCCCCCCCCACTTCTCTCAATCTGAACCATCAATAAGACCAACTGGCCTAGTGCTCTCATAAATCTCCACCCCAGCCACTACCTGCCATTTCCAGGTTCTGCTCTGTTCTCGCAGTGATGACTGTCCATTATGAACTGAATTGGGCCCATCGCCCTAAATTGAAGATCTATCCCCTAGCGCTTCCATGTTTAAGAAACAGGACTTTAACAAAAGCTATGTACATATGACCATATAAGATGATGTTAAGTGAAATGAACCCCAAGATAGGGACACAACTTGTTTTTTCTTTCTTGCTATTGTTTTTAATGTATCTAAAATGTACTATGTGATTTTTTTTTGTTTCTCTTGTATGTTCTTCTCCCAGGTATAACTCCTGTCCTGTCTTCACTGTATTTGATGTCGGTGACCTGCATCTTGTATATACATTTTTCTAATTTAGGGAAAGGAAATAACAAAATGCTGAAACAAGGATACAAGTTGACCCATTGTAACAATGAGATGTACAAGACACTATGTAGAAAACAAACTTTACAACTTGTGGTGGGGGGAGGGAGGAGTTGAGGATGTAGGGAGGGAAGGATGGTAGGGGAAAAACAAAGGAGGAGGTAAAAATGCTCAACAGGAAACTTACTCATTACCTTACTCATGTAACTGTAACCCCTCTGTACACTATTTTTACAATTAAAAAAAAACATTTTAAAAAAGAAACAGGACTTTAAAAAAGGCAACTACATTAAAGTGTAGTCCTCATCTAACCTGACTGATGTTCTTATAGGAAGAAGAAATGTGGAGTAGGAAAGAAAGGGGAAGGGAAGGAGCTGGGAAGGTGGCTCAGTGGTAGAGTGCTTGCCTTGCATGCATGAGGCCCTGGGTTCGATTCCTTAGCACCACATAAGCAGAAAAATCTGGAAGTGGTTCTATGGCTTGCATGGTAGAGCGCTAGCCTTGAGCTGAAGAGCTGAGGGACAGCACCCAGGGCCAGAGTTCAGGCCCACGACCCACAAAAAAAAAAAAAAAAGAAAGAAAGAAAGGGGAAGGGAAATGGCTGGCCATCCATTTGCTAGGATTTATGAAAACCCACATAATTAAGGCTTGTCAAGATACTATTAAAGATAAAGAAACTTGTAAATCTAGACAAACAACGTACATATGGCCAGTATGCCAGCCCTGGGGAGTGGTCTGTGAAAAACCAAGTTTGGCAACATTGTGACCTTGGACTTCGCCCTTGAAGAACTGTAAGAGGAGACATATTGGTTGCTTAAGCACTCAGTCTAATGTGCAAAGAAAGATGTCAGTCCTCGCACCACAATACATCCTCTGCTGCGCATCACAGAAACACCTGACTGCTTGTTTTCTTTTCCGTTTCTTTCATTTCAGTGGAAGTCTACAAGAACAGAGTCTGCCTTGCACACTCCATAAATAAACCCAGCACAGTACCTGGCACTAAGCATGTGCTCAGTAAACACTCTTTGGCTGATGAATGGATGACTCTCTACTGCCCTGGTCCAGGCCAGCACTATGTCTTCTATGATTCTAGAATGTTCTTGCTCTTGGGTCTCCTGAACTTCCTAGAGCCATTCAATTCATTTTCCAGAGTAGTGTGAAGTGATCCTCTCATGACTGAGGCCACACCAGTCCTGAGCATATACCCGCTCCAGAACTGCTTCCTGGCACCCAGTGAAGATCTAAACCGCAAACGCCAGACCCCAGCTCCATGAGGCCACCTTCTGTCATGTTCCATGTGTTCAGGAGCTCAGGCAGCATCCAGCTGCTCTCATTCCAAAGCCCCTGAACTTGCTACTTCCTCTGACTAGAATGTTCCCTCCCCCAAATCTTCACATAGTCAACTTCTTCCTGTGATTCAAGGATTCAAACCCCAAATCAGCATATCATCTTCAAACATACCCTCCCTTCCTACTACCTAAGAAGCCCTCACCCATGTTAATCATACCCACAGTACTTACTGCTAAATACATCTTAGCACTTACTGCTTATTACTGACTCCTCTCTGAAATCACTTATTACTTATTTCATATTAGTTACTTAAAAAAAAAACACCTTTCTTCCCTCTGGCCCTCCTGCCATGTAAACACCATGAAGACAAAGACTGAACGGTCCTTACTCAAGAATTCATGATGCCCAGGAAAGCTCTTAACACACAGCTCAATTTACTTGTTGAAAGAAGGAATGCGTAAAGTGCTGGGCTACCTGTGATTCAGTGCGGGAGCTGTGGAAATACCCCCAGATGACTGTGTCCACCGCCAGTGTTTACATATATTTAAATGCAGTTTTCCCCATTCCAGCCACTCGTGTGCTTTCTGGGAAGTTTATGTGGAAGCTGGCTAAGCACTGAAGTTGAGCTTGGCCACAGCAGACTACGCAGGAGAGTCTGGGCCATGTCCACCTGAGTGATGGCCCATTTGCTGGGTAACTGGCTCTCAGCAGTTCTATAACCACACCATCCATGCATCTCAGAGGGAGGAGGAAGAGGAAGCCCTCAGGGGAAGCAGCCCCCACGAAGGGAGAATTCTAAAAGAGCTGTGAGGCTTTGGTGGTAGAAAGCTATCCGAATGCCTTCCATGGAACTAAATTCTCTCCTGTGAGGCTAAATCAGAGAGAAGGGAGTTACTTGCTGTGAGGACAAACTATGGATCGTGTTTGGAGCTAAGACAGAACTACTAAGAGATGAGTGTCAGATTATGATGGTGGAGGTTGAACATTGCCACTAGAGTGCAGAGCTCTGGGACCCAGGGAGAGAACGCCATACCAGTTTCTGTGTCCATTGTTAGAAAGATCAAGTCTAAATATCAAACACTGGATGAGAATCAGAACTCGGGGGAGCATGCTTTATAGGACAGACAGGTGCCAGTGAAATTAAGAGGCCTGGTATAGTAGCACAAACTTGTAATCCCAAGTACTTGGGAGATGGAGGCTGTAGGAGGACCACAGTCTGAGGTCAATGCAAGGGGAAAAATATGAGCCATGAGTTGAAAAAGGAAAAAAAAAAACAATTAAATGGATGGAGGTGTGGCTCAGTGGTAGAGTGCTTTCTTAGCAAGTATGAGGTCTCTGAGTTGGAATCTATCTCAGCTCTTAAAAAAAATGAAAACTGTGCGGTGGAAACTTTCCTGACATCACTGACCATCTTTAGAACAAAAATCATTCTCTAATAAACAGGTGACACAGTTGACATCCAGGAGTCAAAGGTAGAGAATATTCAATCCAGTAAGAGGCCTCCATTTGCATGTCTGCCATATCAACCCTGCAGAGCTGGGAATCTCTGGACTCTTCTCAATAGAAGGTCTGGCTCAGCAGACATTGCCCAGGCATGACTGAATGGAATACACACGGCTCACTGAAGAATATCTAAGGCTTAAGACAGAAAGCAGAGAGCAGTGACTCAAGCCAGAGTAACAGAGTCCAGAGTATCTCTTCCTGAGACACTGATTCCCAGGACCAGGGTCTCTCTTGCATACACACCAAAGCCAGCATCCCCAAAATATTGTTTGGAAATTGTTCCCAATTCCTTCAACAAAAATAAATATGAGAAGGTAATGAGGCACAGCATAACACTGTAGTGGCAGGAAGAGGGGGAAAAAAAGTGATATCTGAAGGCCTGACTGTTTTTTGAAGTAAAAAGAATCATCTCAATTAAAGCAACATGATGGGACATCTAACTACCCCTTCCAAGTCCTGCCATCATCCTTGGGCATATCCTTTTAAATCCAGTCCTCCAGCTAACGGTCTCAAGATAGGATGCCATTATAGCTACCTGACCAGGATTTGGGCTGTTCTTTGATTTAGCAGGAGCTAGGTTTCTCTACTGAGCAAATCCATTCAAGTATCTTCAACAAAATGCTTCAAAGAGAGAGGGCAAATGGATGGGCACTAAGGAGCAGCATGCCTTGAAGGACTCTTGACACTGTGCCATAAGTGCGAACCACAAGGAGAAATCTCTCCCTATGCCTACGTGGAGCTGATGAGTGTATTTAGAATTAATTTTTAAAGAATTATTAACTTTGGGGTACTTTTTCCTGTGTGAAGAGTATGCTCATTTGCTCAGTGTTTTGGTGTTGCTCTTTTCTTTTTTAAGACAATTGTACAAGATTCTATCCAAGGCCCTCTAATTCTTCCACTTCAGCTGTCTGAATCCCACTAATAAACAATCAGGACTTTAGACTACTTTAATAATGGAGAGAGATTTCAAACGACGATGTTCATGCTCTCGCTCTCTCTGCAAATTCCTGGAGGTGAAGCCTGTTGAACAGGCCAGCAAAATTATGGATTTATTCAGGACTGATTGCATTGGGTATGTAAGCATTTTTGAAGGATAGAAAGAGAGAGAGAGAGAGGGAGGGAGGGAAGGAGGGGTCTGTGAGCTGAATGAATAGGGACATTGCAGCTGGGTTGGGAGAAGAAGACAGACTTACTGCATGGATGAGCAAGGACCCGGACCTCGTCTACTGCAATGTAGCCAGGATGACCCTTCAAAGAGACGGATTCAAATATCACCTGCAATACACAAGGCAGGAATCAGTGTCACAGAAGCAGTGGTAAGCATTCATTGTAGAAAGCTTCCCAGACCCTCCTTGGTTTCAGTTCTCATCAGAGCCAATCGAAGAGCCCTTGCATTGGGGCAGCATGCCACACTGGCAGTCAACTTGGATTTCCAAAGCGAGGCAAAAAGGCCACACTCTGGTGACTACCAAATGAAGTCAGCCACATAGAACATTTTTAATAGGTTTCAGAAATAATATTTGAATGTAAGAAAAACAACCGCCAACATAGCCTGGGCCTCGATCTGCACCTTTCTCTTTGGGACTCCAAATGAAGCCCAGTAAAGAACTACTTCCTAATACCCTGATTTTTGTATATGTGCGTATATGTGCTAGTACTGGGGCATGAACTCAGGACCCCAACTTCTGCATTCTACACATCCACCCATCCAATCCCAGCAGAGGTAAAATCTTTCCTCATCCACCCATCCAATTCCAGAAAAGGTCGTAACTTTCATCATCCACTCATCCAATCCCAACAGAGGTCACATCGTCAAGAAGGCAAAAAGACTTCTAAATTCTCACCTAGACCTAATTTTCATTCACACTAACTACAAATGCCAGTGACCTTGACCTTGACCTAACCCCTCCCCCACATACTGCATTTTATTATTCTTCTTGGTTGTCTTTCCTCACGTTAGTACTAGTGTTTGAACTCAGGGCCTTGTGTTTGTCAGTACTTGATCACTTGATTCACGTTCCTAGCCCTTTTTGCTTTATCTTATTTTTGAGATAGGTTCTCATGGTTTATCTAGGCCCGACTGAACTACACTCCTATGCATGCTTCCTTTGTGGCTGGGATGACAGGCATATAGCCCCATGCTCAGCCTCACTGGTTTAGCTCTTTTTGCCCAAAGTTAGCACTCTACTACTTGAGCTACAGTGGCAATTCCAGTTTTCTAGTGGGTATTAAGACATAAGAGTTTCATGGGTTTTCCTGTTTGGTCAGGCTTGAACTATGATCCTCAGATCTCAACCTCCTGAGTAACTAGGATTACAGGTATGAGCCACCAGCACCTGGCAATAATAGGCTTTTAAAGTGGACCACAACCAGTCAGTGCCACTGTCCTGGTTCAAACTGCCATCATTTCCCATCTCTACCTCCTTGTGAGCTCCAAAATGGACTCTTTGCCCTCCAGTCTTCTACTCCTCAGCTCATAAGATCAGTAATGAGACAACTAGAAAATCTTTATGTAGAAGGCTTTCCTTCTTTTTGTAGTTCATGTGATGCAGGTCAGTGAGTTGCAAGGTCAATATTAGTGAAGCCCAGAACTCCATCAACTGTGACAGTGAGCTAATTAAGCCCTGGTGGAGAAGGTGTCAATGGTGGTGAAGATCAACCTTCTTGGGTGGTAAGATCTATCGGTGAAGTGGTCTCATGGAGCTTAGGTGAAGTGATTGGAGATTACCATTTTACCAGACAGGACAGCTGCCCCAATGCAATGACCCTTCTAGAAGAGTGGTTTGTTAAGATAGCAAGTAGGTTCCGAGAGAATGAGCAAATCAATTGTGCAACAAATGGGGAAAGCTTGCAAAAAGAATGACTTTACAGGTCCTTTCTCCTGCAGAAAGGGAAACCAACAAAACAATGTTCTATAAAGAAACAAATCAAAGGAAACCAAAAACAATGTCCAAAGGGAAAAAAAATGAAAGAAAATAGAACATATAAAGTAAATACATTTTAAAAGAAATAGCATGAAAGCATTCACACTGTGTAATTAAAAGAAATGACAAAAGTAAGGAAAAAATATTTGTTTTGACAATAAATATAAATGGGTTAAAACAGGGAAAAGCTCCCAGACTGTCTAAATAATCAAAGTCTAATTGTATGCTGTAAGATAAATACCTAGAACAGAATGACTCAGTAACCTTAAAAATAACAAGTTGAACAAAGACATAATAAAGAAAGGGAAATAATCACAAAGCAGTTGTTGTAAAAAAATAATAATAATGTGAATGCCTCCAAGTAGAATCTTAACCAAAAAAAACTCAGAACCACTAAGTGGACTGAAATAGTCAGTTACTGAATCTACTAATCAAGAGACATAAAAGGAAAAAAGATGAAAAAAACCCACAGTAGTTGAAAGCTTTAACCTATATTTTAGATCTAATCAAATAAAAAAACAGCCAAGATGTCAAGCATATCTGTGTACACACACACACACACACACACACACACACACACACACACACACATATCTATATACAAACACATCAATACATTTACAAAGCTTATGCTAATGTAAAGAGAGTGAAATTTCTGCTCAGATGTTCATAGGTTTATAAAATGATCATAAACTAGACCACAAGTATAATGTTAATAAATCCTTCAAAGAAGAGAATTGTATAGAGTTGAGTTTCAACATTTCTTAAGCAATTCACTGAAACCAGGAAATAATGACAGTCTTAAAAAATCAAGTTCTTAAAAGTTATGCTATTGTATAACTTCCTAATGACTATGATGTCAGAGTGCGTTTTGTACGTTCACAAAAGTCTGCAGCAAAATGGAAAGCGGAGTGACAAGCAGAGAACAATACATGTAATCTATATGCCAGCTAAAAGGAGTATATTCGGTCCCAGTATTGTCAATCAGCAAAAGGAATGAATAAGCCCTCCACGAGGAAAACTGGCAAATGATTTTGGCAGGAAATTCATAAAAGACGAAAGCAGGAATGGTACTAAATCTGTGAATGCAGATTGTCTTAAGTATTACAGGAGACAGGGAGAAATTATCTTAGAATACTCTTGCAGCCTTGGGTAGAGATGACCATCACCCTATCATTGTGTTTTTGTATTGGGGGAGGTCTCACCCAGGATCTAACTAGCCCTAGTTCCTAGAGACATCATCACAAAGAAATAGGAAGGAAGATCACCCCGAGAGTTCTGAAGAAAGAGAGAAGAGTCATCTTTTGACCAACAACATTCATCAAAATACCTGCTGGGTGTCAGTGGCTCATACCTGTAATCCTAGGTACTCAGGAGGCTGAGATCTGAGTCATGGTCCAAAACCAGCCTGGGCAGTAAAGTCCATGAGACTCATCTCCAATTAACCACTAGAAAACCGGAAGTGGAGCTGTGGCTCAAGTGGTAGAGCACTTGCCTTGAGCTGAAGAGCCCAGTGACAGTGCCCAGATCTAGAGTAAAAGCCCAGGACTGGAAAAAAAATACCCAAGCCAAGGAATAAAAAGAAAGAATTTCTAGAAGAACTGGAGTACTGAGCAGAGGGGCTTGGGGACTATGTTCCTATCTCCAGGGTTCATGTATGGCAGGTAAGTGGAGATGGGTAGTGGTGTTCCTGACAGTTTCTGAAACAGACACTGAATTCAGGAGCAGAAAGCCTAGGCTGGGAATCCCAGTGTCTCTGAGGAACATTGTTTAAGTACAAGACTGCTATATGGACCTACCATCAACTATGCATGGCCCACCCCTGAAATCCCACTCAAAACTTCCTGATGCAGAGTTTGGGGAGATCAGCTTTAAGTCCTGTGTATCAGAGTATGCCAGGAATTATTCCTAAGAGAGGCTAGACATGTTCATACTCAATCCCTCAAAAGATCGAGTTGTTTCCTAACAAATGGGGCAATGTCATTCTTTCTGATGTAGGCATAGAATTCCATTGTTTATATATACCACATTTTCTTGATCCACACTCTACTGAGGGGCAAAATTGTATTAAGTGAAGTAAGCCAGCCCAAAGAAACATAGGTCCCTTGGTTTCCCTTATTTGCAATAACTAGTATATGTCTGAGCCAAGCAGAAAAGGTCAGATAAGTTGATGTTAGGGGAATGAACCCCAAGATAAGTATTCAAATGGTTTTTTTTGTTTTTTTTTTCCTTTCATGCAATTGTTTCTAACATATTTATAAGATGATTTCTATGTTGTTGTATGTCCCTCCCCCACGGTATAACCCATGCTTTCACTGTATTTGATGTTGGTATAATTTGTGGAGGGGAAGGGAAAAAACAAATCGTTTAACTAGGGATACAGGTGGACCCACTCCAACAATGAGATGTACAAGTTGTTATGTCGAAAAACGAACTTTACAACTTTGGTGGGGGTGGGGGAAGGATCAGGTTGGGGGGGAAGGGATGGGAAGGGGAAACAAAGAGGAGGCAACAATGCTTGATACGAAATGTACTCGTTATCTTGCCCATGTAATTGTAACTCCTCTGTATGGTAGTCTCACAATAATAAATAAATAAATACACAAATAAATAAGACAAAAAAGATTGAGTTGTTTGTATGTTTGGAGGAGAGGGTTTTAGAGACTGCTTTATTGCTTTCATCATTTTTTGGGGGGGAGGGAGGAGTATGTGTGCACGCATGTTACCAATACTGAGGCTTGAATTCAAAGCCTCATAATTCTTGCTTGTCTATTTCACTCTAAGGCTAGAGCTCTAAACACTTGAGCCACAGTTATACTTCCAGCTTTTTTTGATGGTTCATTGGAGATAAGAGTCTCAGATTTTTCTCCCTAGGCCAGAGTCTAACCTAACTCCTCAGATCTCAGCCTCCTGAACAGCTAGGATATACAGGCCTGAGACACCAGTACCCAGCTCTTGCCTTATCTTTTATAATCCTTGGGCAGAGAACACATATTGAAACAAAACTAGAATGGCCACAAACATTTCCTTAAAACATAAGAGAAAAATGAAGGCTTATCAGAACTCCTCTCAGGAAAAAAGATCTCATACATTTTCATGGGGAAGGATGTCTTAGAGTAAAATTAAGACAATCACACACCAGTTCACAGAGGCTTGCACCAGAGGGAGATGAGCTGTGTAGTACAAAAGAATGGGCAGGTGAGGATGGGATTTAGGGGAGTTACAAGGTGAGAGTGAGCCCCTCCCTGTGATCATTACTGCTCATGCGTGAATATAATTAAGAAGCTGGAGAATGCTGGATACCAAGAGAATGCCCAAGACAATGACATGGTGTCAAGTCCAGTTGTGTCCATAGCAAATGACTCTTTCATTGCAGGGGTCCATGTAGCAAATCTAAGTACTGAATCAAAGGTCACTCAACCTACACAGGGGACAAGAGATAGGGTAAAAGAGCAAAAAAGCCCCGTGCCAGTGGCTCACGCCTGTAATCCTAGCTACTCAGGAGGCTGAGATCTGAGGATCACGGCTCAAAGCCAGCCCAGGCAGGAAAGTCTGTGAGACTCTTATCTCCAATAAAAACCACTAGAAAACCAGACGCTGTGGCTCATGTGGTTGAGTGCTCACCTTGAGCTGAAGAGCGCAGGGACAGCGTCCAGGCCCAGAGTTCAAGCCCCATGACCAACCCAAAAAAAAAAAAAAAAAAAAGAGTAAAAGAGCAAAGAGGTGTCTATGAAGTTCCTAAAAAGTTATCTTTTGTAACTTATTTTTATGTATATTTTTAAAAATTATCTTCAAGTAGTTTTACCACAGGCCGATTTATGAATACAATGCGTCTTGATCAATGTCACCTCTTCGATCATTCTCCCGTTTTCTCCAAAAAAAAAGTTATGTTGTTTTAAAATCTTGGGGACAGCAAAATTCAGAACCATTAAGAATCTGAAATAGAACTAGTATCATTCAGAAAGAGACAGTGATCAGAAGCACATGGCTTTTCCCAGGCATTTAATCAACCCTGCTTTGCTGAAAAAAGGCGGACGTCGGGGGATGGGAGGCAGAGAAACTTTCTCATCTGGGGCCTTGCTGAAGGCTTGGTGCCAGCAAACCCACTAATAAGAAAGATGAAATGTGTGTTTATTACAAGCTAAAGTCAATTTTAAGACTGTGAAATATGACTTCAGAAAATGAATACATAAACCATCAGGACTGAAGCACAGAAATGCTGAAAACAAAATTGTATTTAGTCTACAGAAAGTAAATGTAGGACCAGAAAATGAGATTTGGGGATATCTTTTGCTTATATTGTTTATTTGGCTGGGTTTTTTTTTTTTTTTTCTGCTGTAGTTGTTTTAATGTATGAGCCGGTACCAGGGCTTGAACTCAGGGCCTTGCTCTGTTCCTTGTTTTTTGTTTTGTTTTGTTTTCTTGGCTGACATTCTACCACTTGAGCCATCCTTCTGGATTTTTACAGATTAATTTGAGGTAAGAATCTCACAAATTTGCCTACGTAGGCTGGCTTCAACCCAAGATCCTCTGATCTCAGCCTCTTGAGTAGCTTGGATTATAGGCATGAGCCACCAGTACCCGGCTAAAGGTTGGTGGGCTTTTAATACACATTTTGCTCCTATCTTTGATTCTCCTGAGATGTTCCTTTTCCTCACCCCCATACCTGTATGTGCACATGTGAGTATATTTGAGCCTGGGAAAATGCAGGATCTTGACACAAAGGTATATGCCCTCCCATACCTACACCAGTGACTGTATGCTAGATTACAATACACATCCTTTTCAAACTGCTGTTCCCAATCTAGGAGAACCTGGTCACCACAGAGCTCAGAGAAGATGGAATAAAATGATGCTATGGTGATCAACATGCTAGATATCGGGGAAAGTTTCCCAGAGGAGGTACTCATAGATGGCCACCAGAGGCACCAGGACAGGCCAAGCAACAGTGCATACTGGTTTAAAAAATACTTCTTCCCCCTTTCTACTCTTTCTCCTTCTGTCCTTCCTTCTTTCCCTCCCTCCCCTCTCCTTCCTTCCTCCCTCCTTTCCTCCCTTCTTTTCCTTCCTTCCTTCCCTTCGTTCCTCCCTCCCTCCCACCCTCTCTCTCCCTTCTTCCTTCCTTCCAGCAATTGCTGAGGCCCACTGCATGCCCGAAATGATGCTATGCATGTTGTCTATTTTAATCCACAGGACCCTTCATTGTGCCTTTCCTCCTTCCATTTTACAAATGAGTGAGCCGTGATTCTGGCTGATGGCAGGAAACAGCCCACATTACCCAGCTAGAGACCAGAGGATTCTCAGAACAGACAAGCTAGTTTTCCTAAACACAGGGCATAGAGCTTGGAGCCAGAGGGCCCAGGCAGCAATGTGCGATCACATTTCAATTTACCAGTAATGTTCCTCCTCCTGAAGACAGGACATGTGGCTGCCTAGGCAGGGGGTTGCTGTGCAGACAAATGAGAGGCGATAGGCCTGCCACAGGGTTGGGACTAAGGGAGCTCAATATCCTTTATTTCCTGAAACCCTGTCACAGAGCATGGTGAATTGTGGGACGGGTCTTTCTGTGGGTCAGGATTCCTGTTCATTGTACTTTACCCTCTCACTTCATCCTGGAACCACGTGTGTACACCCTGTTGTTGTTGTTTTAAATTGAAACCCTAAGGCCTTAGCAGGAGTATCCATGAGCTTATAGCATTATGCTCAGTGATACAGTGGAGACAGTGAAATGACCAGAGCACAGAGGTTCTGGCCCCAGCTTTGCCAGTGATTTGCTGTATCTTTTCAACTTCATTATCCAACTTTTGGCCTCAGCTTTATCACCCACATCAGGGTTTAGCCAACTAGAACCTGAAAGCCAAATCTGATTCACCACCCATTGTTATACATAAGGTTTTATTGGAACACAGCTCTTTCTATCCATTTGCGTAAGGTTCTATGGTTGCCCAAAGGCAGAGTTGAGTACTGAGAGTTGAGACTACAAAGGCCAAAGAAACTAAAAATACAGTCTGTGTGATCTTCTACAGAAAATGTTTACCTGATCTACAAGATGAAGACAAGCTCAGACCACCTAAGCTGGCACATGTTCTAGAAATCTCTATGGATAGGGAGACTAGGTAATTTATCATGCAAACTGGAACACATGATGAAATGGATATTCCCAACAAATTTACCAAGATGGAACCCATCAGCCAAAGGCTGGCTCAGGCAAACCAAGATTAGGTCCACCTAACTAGAATACTACCTTTGCACCAGGGTGTCATGATGAAGTGAGGTCACCATCAAAACCCAACAGGACACCTTAATTAAATATCAAAACAAGGGATTCTTTCTGACTCCTTGAAAACCTTGCTTGGATAACTATGTCTCCTCTAAGTGGAAACACTCTACAGCTTTTCTCAAATGCCACGATCATGATCACATCAGCCTTCACTATGGAGGGTCTTAGGCAAGAAGTAGTGTGGGGGAATTCTTCTTAGAATGTACAGGCAAGAGCTTCTCTACCTCTGTGCACTCATGCAAGTAGAAAATACGGCCTAACACTAGGCAAGGGTGCCTCACACTTATAATCCTAGCTACCCAGAAGGCTGAGATCTGAGGATCAAGGTTCAAAGCCAGCCTGGGCAAGAAAGTCTGTGAGATTCTTCTTTCCAATTAATGACTGAAAAACTGGAAGTAGAGTTGTGGCTCAAGTGGTAGAGTGCCAGCCTTGGGCAAGAAAAGCCAAGTAATAGCACCTAGACTCTAGGTTCAAGAAAGGTCCATTGTTGGTACAAGCACACACACTCTCTATCTCTCAGTACACACACACACACACACACACACACACACACACACACAAACATCCCTTCATGCAATTCAGAAATCCAAAACATTCTAAGACAGATTATTGCACATAGATCTTATATAAAGGATTTGCTTTAAAAAAACACACACACACCAGAAAAAAAAACTGAGCTGGGCTGGTTTGACACTATTTACAGTCTTCATTTATCCATTTCTTGTTAATTTGCGTAAGTTTTGCCTTGGGGAATTAGCACACTTGACTGTGGAGTGCTGCAGCAGCAGCAGAGCATGCTAGAGGTGTTAGAAAGCACACCAGGAAGCACATGTTCTCAATTCTGGCATGTCTGATAGGATGAGTGTCAGATTAAGATTTGTGGTGCTTTGTACAGTTAAAACCTGCTGCGTCAAAGGAAAAGACACAGGAATCAGGAGGACAAAGGTATTTCTCTCCAAAGAGCTAGGATAAGACATCTCCCAGTGTAAGTGACACACTTAAAAATCAATGGAGTCAGTTTGTTGATAATACATTGTTCCTCTAAAGGAGGAATTGGACGCGTCACTTGGTACAAAGCGAGCACAGGGCACCCTGACTGCCCGAGGCCAGGCTGAGCCCGACCCCATGGCTGCATTCCTGATAGAACAGTTTGTACTATGCCCGGAACATGATAAACTCTGGACAAATAGCACCATCCCCTCCTCATCACCACCATTATCACCATCCTCCTCCTCCTCCTCCTGCATTTCAGGAAATGGACAGGTAAGGGCAGTTCAATTATTCTAAAAATATATCACAAGCCATTGGGAATAAAATGGGAGAAAATATGACAAAAGTGTAGGCTACATATTGGAGATGGTTAAGGATGCAATTCTAGTTACTAAGGCAAAGGGGAAAGAAGGAAAGCTAGTATGATCTGTTTCACGTAAAATCAGCAAGGCCCCTAACACTGACATCTGGTGGACTGTACCAGGCAGGTGGAACTGGAGGGTATCGTCAAAGAAGCTCACCAACCTTAGTCCATGTCCGCTCCAGACCCGAGAAAATTCTCCAAGATATAATTTTATGTCACCCTCTCCTTTAAAACCTTTCAACAGTAGGAATGGGGATTAATTGCAAGTGGGTATAAAGAACCTTAATACGGTGATTAAAAACTGTTCTAAAAGTTGTCAGTACCTTTACTAAAGCACTGCACCTTTATTAAAATCACTGGACTTCACACATAAAATAGGTGGCTTCTCTGATACTAAAGTATTTTTACCTAAATATTGTTTAAGAAAAATCTCTCAGCCTGGCATCAGTAGCTCAGGCCTTTGTCCTAGCTAGAAAAGTTGAGATCTGAGGATCTGAGCTGTGACTCAAGTGGTAGAGCATTAGCGGTGAGCAGAAAACTACAAAGAGAACACATAGGTTCTGAGTTCAAGCCCTAAGACTGGCAGAGAGGAGAGGAGGGGAAGGGAGGGGAGGGGACAGGAGGAGAAAAAGAGAAGGAAGGAAGGAGGAAGGGAGGGAGGGAGAAAGGGAGAGAGACAAGCAGACAGGCAGGCAGGCAAGAAGGAAGGAAGGAAGGAAGGAAGGAAGGAAGGAAGGAAGGAAGGAAGGAAGGAAGGAAGGAAGGAAGGAAGGAAGGAAGGGAGGAAGGAAGGAATCTCATTCTCTGCAGCCTGTTCACTCCACTGCATGCTTCGAGGTATCCTATCAGTCCATAATGTGATAACTAAGAAAGTAAAATTGATGCCTTAAAATGGACCCAGACATGTGGCACTACATTGACATACTTTTTATTGTAGTTTGTACATGTATTGGTATGGAATGAGTTGGAGAGTTGAGAAGAAGGGCCCTTTGCCACTGGTGGTTCGCATTTCACTGTTCTAGACGATGAGTTCTGTCTTGTTAGCCTGACACTCAGACCACTCATGATCCACTCTCTACCCTGAGACTCATCTCTCTGCACATCACCTTCTCCACTCCAATTTGGCTATACTCCCTCACTTGCCTCTCTCCCTGTGGTATACACTGTGTGTCCCTTGCAGCTCCAATGCCTTCCTCCAATGCCGTTTTCCTATTCATTTTATTCTCCAGTCAACACTCAGCCTAGCTGTCTTCTCCTCTTAGAAGCCATTCTCATTGCGTTCCCCACCAAACAGCAAATTCCTGGCTAGTATTGGCTCATCTCACAGAGCCTTGGTCTCTTAATCTGTGAAAATAGGAATGGTTCTCATGGCTCCCTCATTAGTGGCATAAGCATTTAGGTTATAGAATGCTTCTGTGTCCATCTTCCTTCAGCATCCTCCCAACCCCAGGGAACCACAACTACCCTGGAGACCCACATGCCTCCTGCTATGCTGTAACTGCTTATTCACACAGCCTTCTCCTCTAGACCCTCATCACCAGACAGTGCTCTGTTAAACCACCTCTGCTTCCACGGAAAAGTCTAGCAAATAGGAGTTGAATGATTGAGGCATAAGTGTAGTTCTCTTTACATCTATTCACTGAGAGCCACCTAGGATATGGTTACTTATTTTTTAAAAAAAATCAAGCCATGGTAAAATGCTATACCTGATAGAAATGTGGCCAGAAGGTGCTGATGGCCAGTTCCGCCTTCACCCAGCCCTCAGTGACGACCCCGGATACGTTCCACACTGGGTTTCCCTGGGGCCCACCGTTCACTTTCACGTAGACATTCAAGGCCCCAGGGCTGGAGCGGTCACGGCTGGAGAAATAGTAATGGAAATCGATGCAGTGGGTGTCGTTTTCTTTCAGGGTGGGCAGGAGAAGGTGGGCTTTCTGGCCAGAGGCCCTTCCAGAGCTGTTCACCATCATGAAGGACCCTGAAGACCCAAGGAGGTGGGAAGTGGAGATAGAGAGAAAAAAAATGAAAATCAATCACAACATGAACTCAATGGTCAGCGAGGTAGCTAGAGGCCTAGAAACCCTAGGAGAAAGGAGTTGGGGGATCTGTGTCACCTCTCTGTGCCTTGGGGACCAGAGTTCTGGCAATTAAGAGCTACAGGTCTCTGCTTACCATAAAATTTTAATAGTTAAGTGAGGGTAATGTGCAGGAACTATTTTATCAGGTAGACAGTCTGTGCATATATAGAGAAGACACATTACATCCAGAAGCTCTTATAAAGAGCATGGCATTAAAACTCATGAAGTTCATTAATGGCATCCTCTGCAGGTGGAGTGAGAGGATCAATAACCTCGTACAAGCTGGGCCATTCTAATGTAGGTAGAAAGAACTTCCACAGTGCAGAAGGGGCCATTTTCCAACAGATTCTATATAGTCTTGTCATCACACCGAGAATATACCTAAAGAAAAGCATATAGAAATAGAGTATCTCCAAGTCAACAGCAAGCCTTGGGGATTGTGGGAAGCAACCGGAGGACGTTCCAAAGGAATGGGAAGTGAGCAGTGCTTGTAAAGGAGTTACAATCATGTTCATAGCACCTGCCTTGCTTAGATTTTATTCCATTTAAGCTTCAGACAGAGCTAGAGGGCATTCATTTTACATAGAGATTAATAGCTACTTAGGAGGCAATGGTTTGAGGCCAGTCCAGGCAACAAAGCAAGCTTCTTCATCCCTTCCAGGTTCCAAATTCATTGCTATCGGCTTCGTGGCTCCTCTATGTAGAAGTAGTGAAGGTGTTTCTGCCCTTGGACTTTGGCCTCCACCATGTGACCCATTTTCATCAACAGGATCTTAACAGACTGACTCTAACAGAAACTTAAAATGTGCTTGGCTAGCAAGATTAGCCCTCCTGCATTACCTTCCTTTCATGAGAAGAATGTACCTCAGGTAGCTGTGTCCCACTGGGCTTGGGATAAAGATAAACATACTTGAAAGGAGATGAGTTCAACCCACAGTGAGGAGTAAGGCACAGGTAACAGCATGGCCATGTAGTTCTAGCCATACCAGACAATGGCACTCAGCATATAGAGAATAAATACATACTATTGTTTGTCACTGGCTTCCTCTAGCATTGTTATATGGCCTGGCTGTGGTAAATTGTTAACTGAAGCTGCGAGCTGGGAGCTGGAAGCTAGCACATGCCTGTAATCCTAGCTGCCCAGGAAACTGAGATCTGAAAATCCCAGTTCCATGCCAGGCCAGGCATGAAACTCCATGAGACTTTTACCTCCTATCAACCAGCAAAAAAAAAAAAAAAAAAAAAAACCCAGATCTACAGCTGTGGCCCCAGAGTGCCAGCCCTGAGTGAAAAAGCTAAGGGACAGTGCCGTAGGCCCTAAGTTCAAGCCCCAGTATTGGCACGCACACTCACACACAAAGCTGAGTCAGATTCAGGTAAGGACTTAAGTTAGGAAGCATCTGCCAGTTCAATATGCAGAGGGCTTTCTAGCACATGAAGCTTCTCAAAAATGGGATGGAGCTGAGCACTAGGAGCTCACAGCTGTAATCATAGTTAAGCAGAAGGCTGAGATTTGAGGATTGCTGTTCTAAACCAGTCTGGGAAGGAAAGTCTGTAAAACTCTTATCTCCAATTAACCTCTAGAAAACCAGAAGTGGCATTGTGGCTCAAGTGGTAGAGTGCTTGCCTTGAGCTGAAAAGCTGAGGGACAGTGCCGAGGCCCAGAGTTCAAGCCCCACAACCAGAAAAAAAATATGGGATGGACTCCCCAGAGACAAAGTGAATTTTCATCTTCCCAGGTGACTAAACCCAACCTGGACACAATGAGAAGACTTCTAACTGAACATCACTGTCAACTACATGAGCTGAATTCTGGGACTGAAAGTCTTACAATTCTGCTAAATAGATAAATAAACTGCATCATAAAACTCAGCAAAGGAAACTCAAGCAATTCTGGGAGAAATATTTCCACCTAGAAAACTACCACTGCTTTGAAGTCTTTGTAGCCATGAAAATTCTTCATTCTGAATGAAACCTTAAGACTACTTATTCCCAGCCATGATGGGCCACTTAAGTATTTGTAAAGCACCTTACTCTTCACCTAATACCAGAGGGACTAATAACTGCCAGCTAATTAGTGCTGGCCAATCCCAATCTTGTTGGGCCTCTAGAGGGTATCAAGCATTTATACCTTATGTCCATGTTCCAAAGGAATCTACAAATATGTATAGGGGAGAAATTTCATCCCAAATCTCTATTCTTGCTCACAAAACTAGATTAAAGAAAGCATTACAGACTTGAGGACAGATTAGGTTTCCTACACCTCCCCTCTAAGCTAGCACACAGGGCACCTGAATAGCTAGACCCCACTCATGATCCTGTCCAGATGACCAGCGCCTGAACTTTTCTACCTGGATGGCTACTCAGGGCAGGTAGGTTGGCTTATATCAGAAAGGAGCTAATGGCAAGCAAGATGACATCAGGTGCTGGTGGCTCACACCTGAAATCCTAGCTGCTCAGGAGGCTGAGATCTGAGAATCCCAGTTGGAAGCCAGCCTAGGTACACAAATTTCCAGTTATTTCCAATTAACCATCAAAGAGCCAGAATTGGAGCTGTGACTCAAGTGACAGAGTACCAGCCTTGAGTGGAAAAGCAAAGTGAGAGAGACAAGCCCTGAGTTCAAGTTCCCCGTCCAAGCACACACACACACACACACACACACACAGAGAGAGAGAGAGAGAGAGAGTGTACACAAGGTGATAAGGACAGTTAAGCCTTCACTAAAGGACACTGGATGATCAGCACCTATCAATCAGAAAATTCACCTATCATAGGTGGAGCAAGTTTTTCTAAGAAGGCAGTGTCCTAGTTTATGGGCTGGTGGTGATGAGGTTAGTATGGAGACGTTTCCTTGTCATAAATGCTACCTGAATACATAGCAAGGAAGAAACCATTGAAGGAGCATCGAGGCTCAGAGAGAAGACAACATCCAGGCCTGCTAGCCTCCATCCCAGACCTGCAGATGAGTGAGGATCCCCAGGCCCACAAAGAGAAGGTGACTACCCTGCCACCAAGGAATAGAACCACCCAAACCCCACAGGAGGAGAGGCCACCTAAGGAGCAAAGTGGGCCTGGTTCTCTTCCTGCTGTCTCACATGAGGCTCCTCATGCACGTCCATGCCTTCGCCCTGCCACATTGAGTCAACAGGGCAAGAGCACTGCTCGGTGTAGCACTGCCCGACCACCCTACACACAACAGCCTCCTCCAACCTTCATCCTCTTGTCTCCAAAGGACCTCCTTGGGCCAGCAGCCGGAGCACCACCTAAACTTCCACAAGAAATGAGAATCTCAGCCCCACTCAAGGCTGTCGAGTCTGAGCCTATGTTTTATCAAGATCCCTAGGCAATCTGTATACACATTAAACTGCAGATCTATTCTCTTTCCCATGTACAACTGAATAGTCAGGATTTCAAAAGCCTAAGGGAACAGACAGAGCCACCAGAGAGGAATGGCTATGACTATACTGTGGGCCATCATCCACTTATTAGCAATGCACCTTTTGAGCTTTTAGAAGGAATAAACTATACTGAAGTTATGGGGCTATTCAAATTTTGAAGTTTTCCATGTGCTCAGCTAGCATTATTATTATTATTATTATTATTATTATTATTTTGCACCTTAGTAGGGTTTATAATTCCTACAAAGCCCTGTATTCAAGGGGATATGATGTAAAAGGAGGAACACTAGTAAGCAAATCTTTCAGCTGCTCTAATAGGGATATCATTAAGATAGCAACCCTGCATGGCAACTTGAAAGGGCATTTGAAATGGAGAGAAGGGCAGGACACATGGTGTCCAGCAATGCAGGGATAGTGCCTAAGTGTGATAGGCCCTTTATAGCCCCCCTGACACCCTCCCTCACCTACACAGGGTCTTCCAACAAAGCAGAAAGCCCTATCTTGGAGCACAGTCCAGGCCCGCTATGTCTGGGATTGTTCAGGAGTGAAAGTCCTGGTTCTGTGTGACTCAGTGGGACCCCCTTTGATCAACAGGTTGGCAAAATTAATACCATCTGCGGAGCTGCCAGTTCCCTGTAGATCAAAAATGAGCCAGTCATTACTCCAAGATCAGTCAAAACCCAAGAAAGAGGGAGACTGTAAATGCATTCTTTTCCCCTTCAACCCTTAAAGAAGATAAAAGCAAATCCACTAACGTGATAAGGAACATAAAACAGCATTCGTTTCCTCATAGTTATTATACGTAACACTGAAAATTGTGGAATTAAACAAGGAAGTGCTCTCTGGCTGGCCATAAATTTTGCCTTTCCCCCTTACCCCCGTCCCCCGCTCCATGCATGAAAATGCCTCAATAAGCACTCCCCATCACCGATGTGTCTGCAACAGAGATCCCCTCGTTGGAGGCAAACTGCTTCTGTGTGGCAGATGGCGACTCTTGTGTTTACACATGAGCACCTCAGGATTGCATTTCCTCACGTCGGCCGTAAAAAGAAAGTCCTAATTGAGTTTTTAATGGCTTTGCACATTGTTCATTAAGATTACATGAGTGTGCTCGGGCGACTGGCAGCTGAGGGCCTGGAGCTCAGAGAGCACAGAGCGGTCCCTGCTGACAGGTGGCCCTGCCAGCCTCTGATGCCAGCACCTATGTGGAGGGAAGGGATGGAGGCTGGAAGCCTGAGTACTACCCAGAGCCAAACAGCTGTGTAGGCGTGGCACAAGTCCTAGGTCATCAGTCAGGTAAGCTGGGATTGGTTGCCCTTCTGTGGTTTCTAAACTGCATGACTTTAAGCGAGTCAGTACAAAAATCCCTGGGCTCACAAGTTCTCATTTATGTGACATGATACTGAAACCCACGTCTGAAAGTGTTCCATTCATTTCTGTGACTTTTAAGTGAAAACCTGAGCTCTACACAATAAACATTCGTTTTATAATAACTGGAACATTTACCGAGCACTCACTACATGCCAGAAATCAATCAAAGCATCAGTTGGAGGTAGTGCCATGCTAGCTCTGTTTTTTGTTTGTTTTTCTTTCTTTCTTTTTGTGTTGGTATTGAAGTATGAACTCAGGGCCTAGGTGCTGTCTCTTAGCTTTTTAGCTAAGAGTATTCTACCTCTTGGGCCTCAGCTCTACTTCCAGAATTTTGGTGGTTCATTGGAGATAAAGGTCTCATGGACTTTCCTATCCAGATTGGCTTCAAACCAAGATCCACAATTCTCAGCCTCCTGAGTAGTTAGGATTATAAGGCATGAATCACTGACATCCAGCTCTGTTTCTAAGCAAGAAATCTAGAGTCACTGGAAAGTGATATCATTTGCCCAAAGCCACAGAACCAGAAAGTAGTAAATACTCAAACCACTGACAGGATCCTTGCTTAGTGAGCAAAGGCTTCAGGATCTTGAAATTTACTATCTTCAGGCCAGTACCTAATATCAAGGTTTTCCTACTGAAACTGAAATGAAAGTTAAATATAATTCTAAATCATTTCCTTACAGATACTACCCACATTTTAAGAGCTCAGTAGATATGCCTGGAAAATGGGTCCCCTATTGGACCGTGCCAAAGCAGAGCAGTTCCACCATCATGGAAAGTTCCACTGGATGGCACTGGTCTAGAAATTGTAGATTATTCACCAGAACGTAACAAATGACACACCCACTCATTTTAAAAATTACAGTGAGGGTACATGCATCTGTCCTAAAGTTGCACAACACCATGAAGATGGAGACTCCTGTATCATTTTCTACTATATACAACTCTGCCATCCTTTTCTGGGCTGAATGGCAATGGGAGTGATCCTCCTGATTGTTGTAGAAGAGGGAAAAGCAGTATGATATCCCCAGAAAACCTAGAGTTTCTAGGCATTCTAAATGCCACAAGCCTTTGAGGGATGCACATATGAATACGAAGAGCACTGTGATGGTTTGGGCCTTCACTATCCCCTGCAAAGTTTGTATCTTGGAAGCCTAATCCCTAATACAGTACTGTCTAGAGGTGAGGTCTGTGGGAAAGGTAACTGGATTAACAAGGGTCTGGCTTTGCCAGTGGGCTGACCCATTGGTGGATTCATCATCTGATGAGCTATCAAGAGGTGGCAGAAACGAGGTGCAGAGCCTCACTGGAACAAGCAGGTCACTGTAGGTATTTTCTTGAAAAGTATATTTCATCCCTAATGCCCTTTTCCCTTCTTTCCCTTCCCTGCTCCTTCCCTGCTTCCCATCTCTCCTCTCCTCTCCTTTCCTCTTCTCTCCCTTTTTCTCCCCTCTCCTCTCCCCACCTTTTTCCTTTTTCATCTCCCTCCCTTCTCTCTTCCCTTCTTCCCTTCCCTCCTTTCCCCTCCCCTCCCCACTTCTCTCTCCTCTCCTCTTCCTTCCTCTCCCCTCCCTTCCTCCTCTCCCCTCCCTTCCTCCTCTCTCTCTCCCTCCCCCTCTCTCTCTGCTTCCTGGCTACCATGAGGTGAGTAGTTACCCCCACCACTTGCTCCCCACCATGTTGTTCTCCCTCGCCTCAGGTCTAAAAGCCATGGAGCCAAGTGACAATAGAAGGAAACGTAGGAAGCCATGAGTCAACATATGTTATTCCTCTTATAATTTGATTTTCCCAAGCTCTCATTTCACAGAGATGGAAAGTGGGCTAACCAGGCACTCACCAACTCCACTCTGAGATGCAGTTCAATAACTATTGTCGGCCTTCACTCTGATGAGCAAGGATCATGTGGGATGCTTGCAATAAAGGGCCTGGCAGAAACATTATAAAGCAATGTGCTGGCTTTAAGGACAAAGGAAGGGACCAGAAGCCAAATACTGCAATGGGCCTATAGACAGTAGAAAAGGCAAGAAACTGATTATCACCTGGAGCTTTCAGGAGAGAAAACAGTTCTGATGACATCTTGAGTGTAGATCAATGTGACCCATTTCACTCTTTGACCTCCAGAAATGTAAAATTTTAAAGGCTATTATTTATAGATATGAAATTTGTAGTCATTTGTTACAATGGTGATTAGAAACTCATATACACTCCAAATGTCCTATGAGGATGGATGTCCACTCTGGTGATGCCCTTCCTAATGTCTATGCTACCCAGCTCCAGCTTTAGTCCTGTGCCAAGCTCCTGAAATGCCACTTATTCTGTATGACTGTCACTAATGTCCCAGGGGCAAGTTATTTCTGCTTTGCTGTCCCTGAACCCAGAGTGCATGCTACCACTGTAACTTAAAGTTACACAATGATAAAAAGAAAAACAAACAACTATGCTGTCTAGTCACAGAGAAAGCGAGAGAGAGAGAGAGAGAGAGAGAGAGAGAGAGAGAGAGGACGAACATTAGGCTAGGGACACAGAACATCATCGAGAGGTACAATTCATTGTCAAATGAGAAAATGTAAGTGCACGACGTTCTCTTGGTACACCCAGGATTACCAAGTGAAACATCATTAATCGGATCACAAATGTAACAATAAACCAATAGCCACAGTAACAAACACATCATTCAGCATTACCCACATTATCTGTGAAAACAATCTAATTATCATGTGTCAAAAAAAGAAAAGAAATTTGCTTCTTTTTTAATACAGCAGAAAATGGGGGGAGGGTGTTAATTACAGCTTAATGGATATATAATATCTATTAAAAACAAGGAAAATATATCCTGAAATTTCAAAGGCGCTGAGCACTGTGAACATTTTGTCAGTTACTGTGTGTGAAGGAGTAATGAGTATTTCTGTAATCATTCATTCAGACCAATAAGTTGGGGTTTAAACATTTCATATGCAAATGTGTAAAGGCAATTTTCCAAGAAACAGTTATCTGATAATCCGTGTAGGTGTGGATAACGTGGTTTAAAAATGGAGTGAATCCAGGTGATTGGATTTGAATGCAAAGTGGAGGGGGCTCTCTGGTGCCCACACTGAGTGCTCTGACTCAAGCAGAGCCAGGCTTGGGATCTGTGAGCCCTTGAACCTTTCCCCCAAAATGAAATCCTTGGGATCTTTGTGTGCCTTCCTCTTCCTGAGACAGAGATGAAGGCAGAGAGACAGAGAGAGAAAAAAGAGGAAAAGAAAGGAAAGGGAAGCAATAAGACAAGAAGAAAACAGGAGTGATGGGAAAGAAGATGAAAGGAGGTAGGCAGGTAGGGAAGGAAGGAAAAGGAAGAGAAGTAAGGAGGGAAGGGAGGGAAGGGAGGGAAGAGGAGGGGGGGAGCGGAGGGGAGAAGAAAGGAGAGAAAGGGAGAGGAAAGGAGGGAAAAAGAGAGGAAAGGAGGGGAGAGGAGAGGAGGAGCGAGGAGGGGAAGTGAGAGGAGAAGAGGGGAGGGAATAGGAGGGAGAGGAGGGGAGAAGAGAGGAAGGTACAGAAGGGAAGAGGAGGGGAAGGGAGAGGAGAGGTGGGAGAGAAGAGAAGAAGAAGGGAAGGAGAGGAGAGGAGAGAGGAGGGAAGGATAAAGAAGGGGAGGGGAGAGATAGTAGAAAGGGATGGGGAGAGAAGAGGAAAGAAGGGATAGCAGGATGGGAAAAAAAGAAGGGGAAAGAAAGGAAGGAGTCAGGCAGGGAAATGAATTGCAGAGGAAGGAAAGGACACAGATCCAGGAGAAATGAGTGAAGATTGCAGACAGCAGGAGGACAGAGAAAAATACAATGTGTATACATATATATGTGTGTGTATATATATACAAACTCACCCTTCTCCCTGGATTCACAAGCTAAAACAAAAGCAAAGTTCAAACTTTTCACCCAGCACTTTCTTTCCAGTCCCTACTGTGATCTCATGGTAAAACAGACTCAGAAACAAGGAAGCAGGGATTACAAGGACCTGCCCTCTCCCACTTAATGGTTTCACTACTGGCCTCCCCATCAATCTCAGAGCAATGTCTCAAGCCCAGAGGAAAAATGTATATGAAAAAAAGGGGAAACAAAAGAGGAGGCAACAATGCTTGATAAGAAATGTACTCATGAGCCAGGTGCTGGTGGCTCAGGCCTGTAATCTTAGCTACTTAGGAGGCTGAGATCTGAGGATCGCCATTCAAAGCCAACCAGGGGAAGGAAACTCTGTGAGACTCTTATCTCCAATAAACCACTAGAAAACCGGAAACGGTGCTATGGCTCAAGCAGTAGAGCACTCGCCTTGAGCTGAAGAGTGTAAGGACAGTGCCCAGGCCCAGAGTTCAAGCCCCACAACCGACAAAAAAAAAGAAAGAAAGAAATGTACTCATTACCTTGCCCATGTAATTGTAACCCCTCTGTACAGTATTTTCACAATAAAATAAATTTAAAGTTAAAAAAATAAACAGGAAACTGCCCATAACAGCAGGGACTCAGCTATGGATATGCTGGAATATAAAACCTCATCTGATTTACTCTTTGGTGCTGGAAAAAGACTCATGAATCACGGATCAAGTTCAAGATAAAATTGAAGATCAGACAATGCCACTCTCCCATGACTCTCTGTCCCTTCTGTGTGCTCAATGTAGTCGCATAGAGCCGCTGTCAGCAAGAATTCCCTTTCTTCCTGCACCTGTAAGACAGGTGTGAGTGGGTCAAATTGGTAAGTTTGCATATGAAACATTTAAACTTCAATTTGTTGTTTGGAGTAGAGCTCCTTCCAGCTGTAAAAGCCCATGGTCCCAAGACTTCACATACATGCAATAACCACTGGTGAGTTAGAAGACAGAACGGGCTAGGATGTTCCCTTCCCTTTCTTTATCAAGAAGGAGAGGGCAAGAAAGACCTTTCTTTGTGAGGTCTTAGGCATGGAGGAATACAGTATTTCTTGCGCTGCATCAGGAATTTTTGTCACACTTTGCTCTTATAAGCAACAACAGCAAACACACACAAGCACACTTTACTTACATTCATTCACTTAATCTAATATCAACGCTATGAGGCAGTCCCTGTTATTATGAGATAAGAAGGAAGAGAGACTTAAGCAACTTTCTGGAAACCGTAAGAGTTATCAGCAGAGCCAGAATTCAAACCCAGGAAACCCAGGAAATTCTAATCCTCATTCAGAGGTGGACATACTGTATTTGGTAGCAAGGAGTGATCATAAATTCCTCAGTGTTACTAAACTTGACCTAGGGAGCTGGTATAAGTAGGAAGAGGGGCAATGAGTGGGAGAAAAGGAGAAAAGTTCAATCAGTTTGCAAACTGTCATGCTATGAAAAGTAATGAAAACAACCAGGCAACTGAGACATTGTCAGACCTTCAATTGATCTTGACCTTCATTGGGCTGAGTCCTTTGCTTCTACAGCTTGAAATTGACATGAAATATATATATATATATATATATATATATGAAATATATGTATGCATATATATACTTCCAACTCTTCACACATCTGTTGGCATGATAATATTTTGATTAGTTACATTTATGCTCCAATTACACTCACAGAATGTTCAACTGTGTCTTATATATAGCATGCTGGCCATGCTTTGTAGAAAAAACTGGATTATTACCTTATATATTTGCAATGGGACAAGACATAAATGGAAAAGGAGAGGAGAAAAGAAAAAGACAGAAAAAACAGCAATGTGAAGAGATGACTAAGCCTGTTAAAATAGTGCTGCCTTCCCTTCAAACTACTAAATTGGGTCGTTGCTATTATTTCCCAAGCTCTCAAATGTCAGGGCTGGGAGAGATGTACAGGGCTTCTATCTACCTTTTCAGACACCTGATACTTTTATGTCCCCACAAACTACTGAGCCTGGGAGCAACCAGTCATGCATCAGTGAGTGTTAAGGCAACAGTGGGGTATGCTTACATTTTTTATGTGTTTTTATTTATTTTTTCTCTCTGGGAACAACGTCCATCTATTTCCCAAAAAGATCCACAATCCTGTTCAAGCTTTTACCCTGATAGTAGGAGGGACCTCTTACCATGACCGCTAGCTAGATACCCCCAGTAATGTTTTTCTTTGCAGGAAACCATATTACGGGGTATCATATTGCCTAATGCCAGCATCAATGAGCTCTTGTGCCCTTGAAGATTTGCCTAAAATCCTTACCCCATTTCCACAGCACCCTTGGTCCAGCTCTAAGCTCCTGGGACTTACTTTCCCAGCTTGCTTCTCTCGGCCACATGATCCCAAAGTCTGCCACTACCTCCGTGCCTCAGTTTCCCTTGTGGGGCTTTATACGTGCTGCAAACCCCTCTGCCACTCTCCTCGTGAAATTCATTAGAAACTATTATTTTATATTGGTTCTAACTTCAGAAATTTTTAGCATACCTACCACCCTACTACATGTCTGACATACTCAGAGAACAGCAATCAGCACAGGAAATCTGCTTGCCCTTGTGGAAATCACAATAAAGGTCAAAACAATCACAAGAATGTGGAAGTTTTATAATAACAATTTTTGTGAGCCAAGAAGTGTATAACCTAGATTTGGTTTGCAAAAGGAATTTTTTTTTAAAAATAGTGAGAAAGGAAACAACTTACTATAGTTAGTAAACTGTAAGCTAGGGTCTTAGGGTGATACAGTTGTCAGAGGGGTGAATGGGAAATAGAGGTTTCATGCAGATAAAATAAAATTCCCTTTACTTAAAAGCCAAGAAGTAAGACAGCCTATGCCTGCCTTTTGGAGGGACACAAGGAATTGTAGGACAAGTATCTTCTAGTTATCTCTCTCATACCCATCAGCTTACAGACAAGCAACTTGATTTTCAGAGGGGACAGTGAGTTGTCCCTAACTGTTGGCAGTGTCAATATTCAAACTTGGGTGTGTCTGGCTCAAAGGTTAGTGCCTTTTCCCTCTAAGACAGTGGTTCCAACATTATAGAATGAACTAGAATGAGCTGGAAATTTTATTAAAGTTCGCTAGGCTCTTCTTCTGAAAGATGTGGGGTGGAATTTTTTTAAATACAATATGAATATGTTTCTAAGTAAAGCTAATATAGTTGATCCTTGGCCTCACTTTGAGAACCATGAGAGTAGCCAGTCTCTAATGCCTGGTCTTCATAAATCAGTACATTTGAGCAGATCATCCATCTATACTGCTCTCCTCCTCTCCTTCTGGGGCTATCAGGATGCTCAACAGCTTAAGGAGACTCCCTCTTACCCTGTGCCATGCCCTACCCACCAATTCCATGGGCAGGCAGTCTCTGGAAACAGGTCATCAAATATGAGGTCTCTCTCTCTCTCTCTCTCTCTCTCTCTCTCTCTCTCTCTCTCTCTCTCTCTTTCTCTTTCTCCCCTCTCTCTCTCTCTCCCTCCCTCCGCTCTTCCCCCCCTTCACTCTCTACCTCTCCCTCCCTCTCTCTGCTGCCCAACCCCAAGCAAGTTCTTTTCTCTGGTCTGAGCAGTCTCTCCTCCATCATTGCTAATTACCAAGAATACCATTAGACACTTATTGACTCCCCCAAATGTACTTGGGTCTGCATAGAAAATAGCACAATAATTATTCCTCCTCTTTTACCATCCTCTAAGGAGCTACGAGACTTTGACAGCTGTTATCCAATTAATCCTGACAGCTTATTTTTTTTTTTGTAATCTAAAGGTATTTTTTCCATGTAAGACAGGAAAAGCTATTTCCGGTTTTGAGTTAAGCATGAGAGCAAAGAGGGGACAAATAACTTGTCTGCTATAACTAGAGGTCATTTCTTATCTTTTACCTCCTGCAGGGTCTGGGGGGAAATGCAGGCCAAGGGCAAGGACTTTTAATTCAGGTTGTAAGATCAAATCCTATCTCTGTCAGCTGCCAGTTGGGTGGCTTTGGGCACATTAAACTTCAGTTTCTTTATCTGCAAATTGGAGGTGATAAAGCTAATCATAGTAGCTACCTCCAGTTTCAATGGAGATCGAATATGTTTTTTGATCACATGTACTTTGAATGTTGCTCATCATAGAGGAAGACCTGTGTAAGTGGTAACTACCATGATGGTTATGGGAGGCAGAAGCAGCATCTCTGAACCCTTGAGTAGATTCCTGACTAAGAGAGTAAGCTAGCTGACCTGAGAGACCAGCAGGATAAAGCTAACCTCAGTCACCTTGCCTGCAAAGGCCAGGACTGTGAGGCACAAAGAATCCAAGAGAGCAAGTCCCAACAGCATCTCCTTTCCTCACGAAAGCACTTTTCCACTAGTGGTTTCCATGTGGTTCCTGAGCAGTAGCATCTACACCACCTGCAACCCATTATAAATGCAAATCCTCAGGGCCCAGTCTAGACCAAGTGAGAGACTCCAGGACCCACCATGCATTTAGCAAGTCCTCCGGAGGATGCTGATGACAAGGCTGAGTTAGACAAGCATACATCTGCAAACAGGTTTCCCTCAGCTTAGTCAAGCTAACTCCTGTCCCACTTTTCCCATAAAGGGACGTGAACCAAGGCCTCTGTCCTTAGTGTGGCCCTAATGTGGTGTCTTTTGGAAATAGCCTTTCCATATGTTCTTCCTGCAGGAGCCAGATCATCAACCCCTGAGGCTCGGCTGGGATGTGCAGTCACTGATGAGGTTGTGCCACAGTGCCAAGAGTATCGGAAGACAGCAGAAGGTGGGACCTGGGGCAAAAGGAAAACTCACACAAGTAGGAAGGAAAAGTCTCCTGGTCTTCTTTGAGTCCTAGAAAACACCCACGTACCTCTCCATGGCTGTTGATTGGGGCTCTGGTAACCAATTCCCTGAAACCACCCACGTACCTCTCCATGGCTGTTGATTGGGGCTCTGGTAACCAATTCCCTGGACCCCGATGTTCTTCAGAGCCTCCTGAATGTGTCTCTCTTGCTATGGACTCTTCCACCCTCCACCTGCTAGACCCTCTTACTGAAGAACGGCTTCCTGTTTTGGTTTCACCATCTCTTGTAGACCAAGTAGGGGCCCTTCCTTGTCTGTCCCCGCTTTCCTACCAAAACCTCACAGACTTTCCTGTTGGCCATAGGGTAAGGCACCAGTTGCTAGTCCAGCTACCTGTCCCCTTGCTGCTCTTCCCCACTTGCAGATCAGTGGACTCCACACTCCAGGCCTCTAAAGAGAACGATGCTGTCAGCTCTTTATCCCAGCATCGTGGCGGGGCCTGGACAGAGATGGGCGCCAGTGCAGGGCAGGATGAACGGATGACACAGGGGCAGCATTGGTACTGCGTGCCACTGGGTGACCACAGAGCTATGGATCTGTTTTCTAGGATTCCAGAATGAGGGCAGCAGTAGATGTCGCTCTCACAGTCCCCGAGGCAGCAAGTCTGAAACTAACCTCTGTCACTGGGTTTGATTCACTGAGTATTGAGGAAGAGCTATTTGATCCCCACCCTGTATTTCTCTAACTTCTGCAGATCCTAGTGACCTTGTGTGGTGTTCTCTGGCTTGTGCACAGATTGTTCACATCCCTACCTTCACATTTACATGCTGTATAAACTTTCAAACTTCCCCTGTTGTAGAAGGAAACCAGTGATTTTAGATTAGGGGTCACTCTACTTCAGTGTGGTCTCTTCAAGCAAATCACATCTGCAATGTTTATTTAACATCTAGATATACTGAAAGACACAACTTCAGCAGATGAACTTTGGAGAGACAAAACTCAGCCCATAGCAAGCTATTGTGCTCATTTCCTAAAAGAGACAGCCATGGAGGTTCTTAGATGGACTTCTGTAAAGATAACTGACCAGATTCAGAGGGCGCATGGTAGAGTACTGTTTCAAATTAAGAGCCATATGTAGCTGGGTGTGGGGGCTCATAACTGTAACCTCAGACTCAGGAAGTTAAGATAGGAAGATCAAGAAGTCTAAGATAGCCTAGGATACAGGGGGAGACCCTGTGTCAAAAATTAATTGATTAATTAATTAATTAAGCCGGGCACCAGTAGCACATACCTGTAATGCCAGCTACTCAGGAGGCTGAGATCTGAGGATGGTGGTTTGAAGCCGGCCCAAGCAGGAAAGTCCATAAGACTCTTGTCTATGATAAACTACTCAGAAAAATCAGGACATGGCATTGTGACTCATGTGGCAGAGCACTAGTCTTGAGTAAAAGAAGCTCAGGGACTATGCCCAGGTCCTGAGTTCAAGTCCCAGGACTGGCAAAATAATAATAATAATAATAATAATTAATATTTTTAAAACTGCTACATAGGGGGAACCAAAAAGTCAGAAAGGAAGAGTGAAAACTCATGATAGAAAGACTGCACATACACGCTGAAGTATGTCAGCACTGTCTCCTGTCAGAGGTTAGTGCTTTCTATAGATCTGAGGCATTTAATTGGGTTTCTGACTGCAGTTAGTAAACTTGTCCTGAACAAGAGATTTAATGAGGGATAGCAGCTGATCGAGGCCTTGTTTCTACAGAAAATACACCCAGATGTCACGGGGGAAGGGGCAGACACCCTTCCACAGGGCTCCCTGCTTACAAAGGTCGCCAGTTTGTTCTACAACAAACACAGATTGAGCGTCTGGTTGAGGCACCAGGCACTGTTGTAGACTCTGGGAATATAGCAGTGAACAAAACAGTCAAGACACTTAATCAGAGGCAGTTGGCTGAGATGAAAACTCTCCTTGAGAGCTTTGGAACTAGTTGAATGGGATTCCTGTAGACAGCCCCCAGGGAGGCTCTCTAGCTTTTTTATCCCATGATTTTCCCATTTTCGGTTCTTGATTTTTAGCTCATCTTTCAATGCTCTGAAGTACCTTTGCAATGATTATTTCCCAAGGCAGCATCTATTGAATGGTGTATTTTCTGAGCCCGTGCCTTGCTGATAGTGTATCCCTTTTATAGGACAGATCATATGGCTCTGACTAAATTTCTCTCCAGTCTCAACCTATTGCCTTATAAATAACCATGGACCATTGTATTTCCTACTTCATTAACAGAACAGTAGAACAGGCCCTTGTCTGCTAGAACCTCTCCTCAGCTGGGCATTTGGGAAGCAGATATGCAGGCAGGTCACACATCTTAATTTCTAATATACAGAAGACACTCTTATACATTTGTACTTGGGAGCCATCATGACAATTGACATGCAGGCTTTAGAATCAAACTCCAAATCCCAGCTCTGCCATTCCCTAAAATACATGCTACTGAACATGCTACTTCGCAGCTCTGTCTCGGTTTCCCAATCTGTACAATGGAGATAATAAACAAAACAAGACCAGCCTCTTAGGATCATCCTGAGGATTCACTGAGCTGACATGTATAACAGCTCAGATGAGAGGCTGGCAAACTTTTCCCATAAAGGGCCAGGTAGTCATTATTTTGCCCCTTGCTAAACATAAAGTCCTTGACATTCTTTCTACTCTTGGAAGGTGATAGCCACTGTGCACCGTAGACAAGTGAACAGAGGAGCTGGATTTTATAAAGTTTTACCAAGCAATCAGCAGAGGCAAACTACAAGCCATAGCTCCACATACCAAGCTCTCAACCAATGTCAGTTTCTATCACTATCACGATTATTATTATTAACTGTGATTAGTTTCAGAAGAACAGTGACAGGATCTTCCCCTACACTTCCTGTCAGGTTCTCCGACACCAGGAACAGATGGTGAACATGAGCCATGAACCCCTCTCCCTCAGGCACCAGCCCACCAGCCCATTGTGAAAACTACACCTTCCAAGATGCAGTATGCTGCCACAACATCTCTGCTAATTTTGCCTTGAATTTGTGAGCTTCAGCCTCCAGCAAAGATGTAAAAGGAAAGGGTTGGAGGCAAAGTCTGAGTGCTTGAGAAAGTCTTGTTTGTGTAGGGATTCCTGTCCCGCTTTCGTTCAGCCCAGAGCTCAGGCTTCTACTAGAAGGACACTGTAGTATTCAGAACTCTGGCTGGTGGTACAGTGTAAATGGCTCATGTAATGGGGTTATCTGTGCACTTTGAATGAGTCAGAGTGAGCAACCGTTCTCCAAATTCTACTTGCCACTTTCACGGTGGCTTTTGCCCTTGTTATTGCCTGCACGGGAATTGTTTATGAGAAATGGGAAAAGCCTGGGATTCCCAAAGACTTTTATGGGTTCATTTCTTCTACAAACTCTAAGCATTAGAGTTTCTGGGCCCTGTTCTCACAATGGTCTCCTTCTAAAAGAATATAGCCAGTCCTTTATCTATTCCTCAAATTTTCTGATGTTTCTTTTACCACCTGTAACAAAACTATGATCTTTTCTACTCTTGTCTTAACAAAAATTCATATGTTAGCACCAAGAGCCCAAAGTATAGACAACAGATACACACTAAACTTGTGATAAACTACTTGCTTCCTTGAGCTTCAAACTTTCCTGTGTCCTTATATATCTGTCTGCCTGCCTGCCTGCCTGCCTGCCTGCCTGCCTGCCTGCCTTCCTTCCTTCCTTCCTTCCTTTTCTTCCCTTCCTTCCTTTCTTCCTCTCTCCCTTCCTTCCTTTCTCTCTCCCTCTCTCCCTTCCTTTTCTTCTCCCTCCTTTCCTCCCTTTCTGCATGTGTCCATCAAATATTCATGAGCAACATTACTCACATGGTAACACAGATACAGAGATATAAACATGGATCAAATATTCTCTTTCTCTGAGGACTTCTTGATTTAAATGGGTGACAGGGACCTCATGATATACCGGCCAGGTTCCTCTTGAAGGTCTTGGTGCCCCAACTGCTGGAGGATGTCAACACCGCCTTCAGCTATTAGTGGTACAGTATTACCTCACCCTAGGCCTGCCATTCTTTAGGTATTGCCCATCCAATGAAGGATGGAGACAGAATTATGAGGCCTCGTCCATTCTTGCCCTTGCAAATTGATAGGACTTTTTAGCCTTAGACCTTCCCTTGATGATGGCCAAGTCTATACTGCAGCTCTATTTCTCCTCCATCTGCTCTTTGGCTCTCCTTGCCACCAACATGTAGTCTCTGGACTACTTCTTTAAAAAAACATTTTAATAATCACCTCCACCTCTACTTCTGCTTCCCAGAGAACTAAACGGCAACAGTGGATTTAATGACAAGATGAGTAATTTCATCTGTGAACATGTGTGAGAGCTGGGTGCCAGAGGCTCACACCTGTATTCCTAGCTACTCAGGAGGCTGAGATTTGAGGATCTGGGTTCAAAGACAGCCTGGACAGAAAAAGTCTGTGAGATGCTTATCTCTAATTAACCACAAAAAACCTTAAGTGGAGCTATGGATCAAGTGGTAGAGCACTAGCTTGGAGCAAAAAGAGTAGGACAGTGATCCAGGCCCTGAGTTCAAGTCCCTGTACTGGTACATGTACACGTACACACACACACACACGCACGCGCACGCACGCACGCACGCACGCATGCACGCACACAAGATATGTAGAAAAATCCCAAGTAAAGAAAGGGAATACCATTCTAGTTAGACGGAACAGAGTGAGAAAGGCCTAGAAGATGATTGCACAGCTAGATTTTAGAATCATTTACTGTCCTAGTTTGACTTGTATATGAAAACATGAAGGCCAAGCCAAATCTTTCGTGGTCAGGCAGATTAGCTGACTATTCATGAGGAGCCAGTGAATATTTTTTTCTTTTTGAAAACTGAGATGTGACTAAATGAATTATTTCACAAAGATCAACAAGAGTGCCATGTTTCTATTGGGAAAAAAAATGATAACCCTTCTGTATAATTCAAGTAGGTAGAACTCTCCTAGAATGACACAGACCTTCAACACAGCCATAGGATGGCTGGGAAGATGACAGGAAGTTCCACCTCATGAAATCTCCACACACAAGGATAACCTAGCCAGAGACCTATGTGCATTGACTGGATTACTGACACCCAGACACAAGCCCTTGAATGTTTTCTGGCTCTTCTGCCCTCCAGATCTTTCATTGGTGGCACCTAATCAGGACTCTCAGGCTAAGGAATCTGGGAAATGTAGTTTTTAAGGCTATTTTCTAACTAGGAGAAGATTAATGTGTGATAAAGCCAGACCTAAGGATCAGAGTAACTCAAGACAGGTTACTTTAGTAGGAAAATCATCTAAGGCCTGAAGCAAAATCCTGGAGAGTTGATTTTGGTGTTATCCTCCCTTCTCAATTTTCTCTCCCCTCCAAGGACCAGGACCTGCTCTGAGGTTGGGTGGTGAACAGGAGCAGGAATATGAAAGCCAAGTGACAAGTTACCTAAAGAGCAAGGAAAAGACACAGTCCTACTTCTTACACCAAACCAAGATGGCCAGTTCTTCCTCAGTGGCATTTGGGAAGAAAGGACCAGGAGTAGAGAAGAGAGAAAAAAAATCTATTGTTAGAAACCCTAGTTTCTAGTCTTTCCTCACCATTTTCTAGCTGGGAGTAGGACTTTCCTGGGATTGCCATTTGCAAGTTACCATAAGCATGGTGATTTGAGACATCAGAAATGCATCACTGTGCAATTCTGGGAGCCTGAGCTCGGGCTTCAGGGCCATGTTCCTCTGGAAGATACCAAGGGAGAATTCTGTCCAGCCTCTGGCATGCTCTGAAATCTGAGCATCTGTATCACAGTCATCTCTCCCTCCATTTCCTTGTGACCTTCGGTCCCATGTCTCTAGGTATTTCAAACCTCCCTCTGCCTTTCTCTTATAAAGAAGTTTGGGCTCACTCTAAATTTAAGATTGATTTCATCTTGAGATCCTGAACTAATATACATCTGCAAAGATTTTTTTTCTTTATCAAGATCCAGGGGTTAGGATTTGATGGTATCTATGGGAGTCATGACTTAAACCATTGCAAGGGTACCAAGCAACTGTGTGCATGTCTCTTACCCTCATAGTAAGACACAAATTCTATACTAATAAAATAACATAGGGGGTGGAAGGAAGAGATTTCCCAAGGATGTCAAGAGGATAGTGCAAGACAAAAACAAGATAAAGCCCTGGCACCATGGTAGGCACTGGGGAATCCTGAATTAAATACTCACTTCAATCTGAATCAGAAGCCCACCTAAGATGATAGAAGTCTCTGGAATCAGGGCTTGGAGACTGGCTTGGTTCTGTCACAGCCTATGTCTTTGGGAATTGAATTCACTACTACCCCACCATGGTAGCAATGGGACCACATTCAAAGAGAAAGCTAGATCCATCGGATGGCTTTCCTCACTGGGTCTTCATTGCTCTTTCCCACCCACCCATCTTCCAATTCCTGTCTTGCCAGCCTCTGTGAGTCCCAGCTTAGCTGCCTTCTGACTGCACGGCTTAGGATAAAACCCCTTTGCACTTCATTTTTTTCTTTTACTCTTTTTTACATGCTAATAAATTTAAAGTGTCAGAAAATAGAAAAGCTACAAAGAATAAAAATAAGAAACACCCGTAGTTCTACCATCTAGGATTAACCACTGTGAACATCTTGACATATTTGCTTTGCCTTTTTATTTTTAAAGCTAGATCACTTTATTGTTATTGTGAAAATGATACATATTCATTTGAAGAATTCAAAAAATGCAAAGAAGTACAAAGATACAAGTTTTATATGTATAAAAAAAAACAACCCTAGTCTCACCACCCAGAAATAGTTACCATTAACATATGGTAAAAATCATTTAAAATATGATATATAGAGACACATAAAGAATTGATGGATGGATGGATGGATGGCTATATATACAAATAAAGAGAAATAAATACTATCAAATATGGGGTAAAATATTATATACTACTTTAACTTTGCTCCTTTTAATGCTATTTAACAAAAGATAAAGGAAGTTAAAGTTGAAAATGTTTCTTCACCAAGACAAATTTACCAAAAGATCCTTTTATGGTTAAGAATCTGGATTGTGAAGAAAGCATTTGGAGTAATTCTGTTGGTTTTTTTTTAACTACTTATTTTCATTTTAGACACTTTTAAAGAAATAGTTACCATTAACATACGGCAAAAATCACTTAAAATATCTGATGATATATAGAGACATAGAAAGAATGGATGGAGATGGATGGATGGATGGATGGCTATATATACAAATAAACAAATAAATATTATCAAATATGGGGTAAAATATTATATACTACTTTAACTTTGTATATTTATTTTTACTGCTATTTAACAAAAGATAAAGGAAGTCAAAGTTGAAGAGAATCCAGACCTTCAAATGTTTCTTCACCAAGAGAAATTTACCAAAAGATCCTTTTATGGTTAAGAAACTGGATTGTGAAGAAAGCCTTTGGAGTAATTCTATTTTTTTTAACTACTTATTTTCATTTTAGACACTGTTATATGACTCCATGCTGTGAAAGATGGTATGAGGGCTATCACATTTCCTCTCCATTTTCTCTCACTTCTATTTTATCAGTTTTAATTGTTGGTAGCTGTTATTGTTATACAGCATGGGTTTATAACCTTCATATCTTGATCTATAACTGTAATTGCCCAAGTTGTTTATCATCAGCTCTGTATTTATATAGATCTGCTCCTCATCAATCCTTATACCGTGAGTTCTGCATTCCTGGATTTATGAATCTTTTATTTGATTCACTGTTAATTAGTTGGATTTTGTGACTAAGTAGTTTTTTCAGATTCCAGGGATGTTAAATTGCTTGAGTACATTCATTATTGATGACAGTTACTTGTTGGCTTTATAGCCTATGATATTCTTAAGTATGCTTTCTTTCCTTTAGATCTTTTAAGCATCATTCCAATTGTGCTCTGAAACTAAATGCTACCAAAGAAGAGTCTGACACCAGCCAGACTAATTTTCTTCCTTATAGAAGATGTTCTGTTACTAGAAAGTTGGGTAATTCTTTCCTTATCTTAAAGTTAGGAGTTGAACTAGGGTATGTCTTGCTGTTCAGTATTCTATATCAAATTTTCCTGGTATATAGTGTTTCTTTATTATGTGTACTATTTCCTAAAAAAAGTAACATAAAACATTTTGAGGTGAACTACTCAATGGTGTTAATTATTCTCACAATATTGTGGAACTATCCTGATTATATATTTGCAAATATTCCATCATCCCAGCTCTCTTTAGTTAATTGACTAAATCCATCACTCTTATCTCCTTCCATTTGCTTACTAATACTCTTTCATTAGACTTTTTCCCAGCAGTGTGAATTCTATTTTATTTCATGATTTTTTTTTGCTGTAACAAATTTATTTGTGGGCCCTCTAATCTTACTAATGCTCCATTTCTTTTCTTTTGCCCCCATTAATCTAGTTTTGCTTAATTATTGTCTCCTCCTTGAACTCTTATGCTGTTGACTTGATATTTATATCAAAGTTGTTTTACTGTGAATGATTCACTTCTGTTTCTTAATTTATACTTCTTTCTGAGTTAGGCTCATTGTTCACATGTGTTATAGACTTGCTTGCTTACTTTTGTCTTCCTTTACCACCTCTAGATGTATTGTATTTGTACTACACTTTAATATTTTCATGACATTTCTTCTCTTCTTGCTCTGCCTTCATAGCTGTGCTTGGGTGGCTCTATCCTGACATTGCATTTGCCATGATATATAGCATAGGTGATACCTGGCCCTCTTCTTGCCCTATCACATAACAGTTTATGTTTTCACCCCTGGTGCTAAAATTTGAAGACTGAATGTTCTTTGTTCTGCCTGATTTTCACAGCCTGATGGAATTGTGAGAAGAAAGGAAAGGGCTAGGCTCAGGTCATGTTTAGTCTTTTTAGAATTCTGAGTATCCATTACTTCTGCCTAGCTTTTGTGATACATTCAGACTCATATCTACTCTACCTAGGTACCTATCTGTGAAGATGTTCTCTATTTTCATATCATTTACCCAATCTAGTATATCATCTAGTACATAGTCCTGATGTTTTTGCTATCATCAGAAAAAGTTAACCACTTCCATACCCTTCCTTCATCTGTGTTTCTATGTCTGAATCCTGCCCCAGAACTGTTTGCTTATTTTAACTGAGTAATGCTACTCAGTCAATTCTGTCTCCTCCAGATGGTTGGGTACTAATGAGGAATCTCAGGATCTTGTTACTAATATGCTTTCGGGAATGCTGGGGGGAAAGTTTCGAAGCCTCTCCACATCACTCCACTATTTTCTGAAGTGCTAAAAGTTGGTATTGATTTCCTTTCCCTTGTTTAGATGTGGTAGTGAATTTTGCTTACTTATATTTTCTTGTATTTTAGGGTGTTCAATTTATTAGAGCAAGAGGAAGTATGTAATGCAGTTTCTGTCAACCATAGTTTATTATCATCTAAGATAGTACTCTGATCATTGATAGCTATCTCTTAGGGCTCCCATTTTTTTTTTTGAGAAGCTCACAAAACAAGGCAAAAACAGTCTCAGCTTGACACATCTTCTTATTGGCCATTCTGGATTCTAGAAAGAAATATCACTATACTTTCACATTTGTAAGAGAAAATAATTTCAAGGCCAGATGCCAGTGGCTTATGCTTGGAATCCCAGCTATACAGGAGGCTAAGATCTGAGGACCGTAGTTCAAAGCCAGCCCAGACAGTGAAGTCTGTGAGACTCTTATTCCCAGTTAAATACCAACAAGCCAGAAGTGGAGTTGTGGCTCAAATGGCAGAAAGCTAGCCCTGAATATAAATGCCTGCAGAAAATATCCAGGCTCTAAGTTTAAGCCAAAATTTTATAGGTACAGAAGATGTGCCTCAGTCCAGCAGTAAACAAATTGTGATCTCAGAACACTGGCTTTCCTATGAGATTCTCTGTAACATACAAGGATCAGGAACATGTGGCCTGTGGGCCAAAGATGGCCCTTGAAATCAGTTGACACATGTTGAGACAGATGATTCTCCTTTGCTTCTCATCAGCTGTCTATGGCCCATCTATCTGCATTGCTAATTTTGTATGACCCGTGAATGACATTATAAATATCCAGATCGGCCTTGTCAGAAGAACAAAGTCCAGCATCCCTCAGTTCAGCAAAGGTTCAATTCTCAGAATCACAAGACTGATCCAACATGAAAGGTAAGCAAAGCTACAGACAAAGATCTGAAAATGACTAAGCTTAGCATTAAAAAAGTACAGACAAAAACTGACTATGGAAAATAGGGGAGTGGGAGAAGGGAAGAGTACTAAGGGCCTTCCTCCCATCGTACCCAGGAGACCATATTGCTGGTTCCTGGAGCAAGAACTAGAGGCGTAAGTATACTATCTGAATATGAAAAGATGACCAGTGGAAGGCATGAAATAAATGTAAAACCTAAGAATAATGGGAAGTACAGAGAGCCTGGAAAGGACAAATCTCCTTTCCTCTTAGGAGAAAGCCAGTAAGTAAAGAAGAGCATTATAAGCAAATTATTTGCATAACCACCAGAGAAACAAAAATAGAAATGGACAACCTGAAAGAGAAGGATCCAGGTGTCTCAGAAGCTGAGTGGTACATGGTAGCTTTTCAACACCAGCCTTCTGAGCTACTTTGTATCTTCACCTTTTCTCTTTTATGGCTTCACCAACCTTTATGAGAATGTTCTTAAGTGAAATTAAACCTAAAGCTATAGAACAATCTCACCTATCAGTATGTACAGAAACAACAACACACAATAAAACCAAATAACTCCCCGAGTTCAATTAAATCATTCAGAGCTCAAGAAAGTAATATATGTCTATTCAGAGACAACATGTTTATTCTAGGAATATAAAGACTGCTTACGAAATTTAATACGCATTTATATGCTAGTTAATTTTAGCAGGAATAATATCAGGAAAACAATCTCCAATCTACAGTTGCTAAAAAGGCTTTTGGTAAAGAATCTTTTCAATAGTCTGAGCTCTAAGAAGGCCAGGATTCTGGGCCCAGAAGAATGCTACATTAGACTATGAGGACATCTATCTGAAACCAAAGACAACAACTCATGTAAGAGAGAAGCACTGAAGTCACTTCCAGCAAACATGGGGGAATGAAACAAGTTTATACCAATATTGTTCAATACTGATTTGCAAATTTTAGATAGTGACACTATAAAGGAATGGAAAGAAAGAAGAAATAGAGAAATTTCTACATGATAAAAAAAAGTAAGGAACAAAATTACCTCTGTTGTCTGGTGGTATGCTTGAATAGCTGGAAAAACCTAGCATCCACTCAAAAGCCTAGAGGACTGATGAAAGTGTTCAGTAAAGTAAGTAGTTTAAAAAATAACTAGATAAAATGCAACAGCTTTCTTATACAGCAGCAATAACCACTTGGAAACTCTAACAGGAAATAAATTAAATCACAAGAGTAGCAAATACCTAGGCATCAACTTAAACAGAGCTGTGTGAGGGCCAGATGAAGAAAATCATAAAACTTTACTAAGGGACATAAAAGAACTTTGAAAAAGTGAAGCTGTACACAATGATTCTGAATCTGAAGACTCAATAAAGTCAAGATGGAAATTCTCATAAAAATAAATTTGCACAATATTTTCTATGCAAATAAAACTCAAGTTTTCAGCCACTTGACCAAGTAATTCTTAAGATCACCTAAAGTGAGACAAAAAAAAACTTGTTTTTGAGTAAAGTCTAAAGGACAGAAGGTTATATCCTATTAAGTATAAAATGTCTGGGAAAGGTATAATAATGAATAGTGTGCTGACATAAAAAAATAGACTATGCTAAGATGAAAGCATATCAATAGACCTTTGTGAGAGAATGTATTTGATAAGAAAGGTCTCACTTCAAATGAGCAAGGAATTAATGCAGGTTCTGGAATGTTGGTTAACAATTTGGAAAAGAAGGGACTTAGAGTTATCTAAAAATGAGCTGAAAATTAATTTGTTAACAAATTAATACATCTGAGTACTAGTAGCTCACATCTATAATCCTAGCTACTCAGAGGCTGAAATCTTAGGACCACAGTTTAAGCCAGCTAGGGCAAAAATCTCCTCAAGACTTTAACTGCAATTAACCATCACAGAAGAAGAAAGAGGAGGAGGAGGAGAGAGGGAGGGAAGAAGGGAAGAAGGAAGGAAGGAGGGAGGAGGGAAGAAGGAAGGAAGGAGGGAGGGAGGGAAGAAGGAAGGGAGGGAGGGAGGGAGGGGGAAACAGACAGAAGTGAAAATGTGGCTCATGTGGTACACTGTCAACCTTGAGTGAACAAGCCAAGTTAGAGTGTGGGCCCTGAGTTCAAGGTCCAATGCTGGCACATACAAAAACAGACATACTTACAGACAGATGGATCCATAAATCCATAAAATATCAAATAATGAGTTGAATATGAAAAATAAAAACTAACTATACCATTGAAGTTCTTTAAAAGGTAGGAGAACATTTATCTCTTTCAGGGATAGAAAAATAACTTTTGGAGCCCAAAAGCCAAAGAAGATATAAAAAAACTTTTTTAAATCACAGAAAACATAAAAATTAAAACTATTATTCAGAGACATCAAGAATTCTGAAACACATAAAAAAAATAGCAAAAACACTTTAAAATAACTATCAGGTAAAGAGTAATATCCTTACTCCATAAAAGATCTTGTACATATATATATTGAAAATATAAAAATGTTCCTGAACAGATAATTCACAGAGGAAGAACATAAAATATGCTCAGCAGCATATGTAATAAAAAAATCCAAAACCAATATAACAGTGTCATTTCAGATGATCCAATTAGCAAAGATTTCAAAAGGTACAATTTCTAATATCAACAAAGTTTCCACAAAGACTCATTTAACACAATGACTTTCTGACCAGTAATTTGAAAATATATATCGTATTACTGCACTACCTATTGCATACCACAATACGGATCAGATACAATGTCAAAACATTCACAACACTAAATGGACAATACCAGTCTAGAGGAAATAATTGAAAATCCCAACAAGGCTTATGTGAGTCTCACAACAGAATTATTAATCATAGTGAAAAATGGGAACCAGTCAGAAGCATGTGCCCTGAGTACAAAGAGGTTCAAGCCCCAAGACCAGCCGAGAGAGAAAGAGAGAGAGAGAGATCCTATAAATATCCCAAAGTCTCAACACCACGCATGAGTATGAACACATGTGCCAAGCTTGTTCCAAGCTCCTCCCATCCAATATTTACCATTCTAATTTTCCTCTTTTTTGGGGGGGAGGCAGTCCTGAAGCTCAAACTCTGGGTCTGAGCACTGTCCCTGAGCTCCTTTTGCTCAAAGCTAGTGCTCTACCACTTGAGCCACAGCAACACTTCTGGCTTTTTCTGTGATTCATTGGAGGTAAGAGTCTCATGTACTTTTCCTGTCCAGGTTGGCTTTGAACTAAAATCCTCAGATCTCAGCTTCTTGAGTAGCTAGAATTACAGGCATGAGCCACTGGCACCAGCAATTTTCTTCTCACGAAGCCCAATCCCCGACCAAGTAACCTTGGATCAAATCACTCACAGGAAAGACCAGGGGCTGGGGGAAGGAGTTGCCTGTGGGGAGCTGAGGAGCCAAGAGAGAACCTGCTTCCTTCTGAGGGAGCCACCCTTAAAAGGAACATTCAGACACTCAAAAGAGAATGATCACATGCTCAAAATAAAGAAAAACATAAAAATCTAATAGGTGGCATGGAGGAAATTGCCCAGAAAAGAGAAGGAAGAATGGCTTCTTGGTGCCTCACACCTGTAATCCTAACTACTCAGGAGGCCGAGAGATTGAAGGACTGAAGTTCCAAGCTAGCCCTGGTAGGAGAGTCCATCAGACTCTTACCTCCATTTAACCACGCAACAGTTAGAAGTGGAACTATAGCTTGACTGGTAGAGCACTGGCCTTGAGTGAAAAACCTTAGGGACAGTGTCCAGGCCCAGTCCAAACTTCAGCAATAGCACAAAAGTACATGCATGCATGCATACATATATACATACATACATACATACATACATACATACATACATACATACATACATACATGAAAAAGACAGAAAAGCAAAGGGATAAGAAATTTGAAGGATAGACATAGATACACAAAAGTCAGCTAATAGTATTTGTTTTTTAAAAAAAGTAACAGAAACTTCAGTCTATTAATAAAGAAATGCATATATTAGTAAAGAAAAATAACCTGATATGAAAGACACATCTCCCAATTGCCCACTTCCCAGGAAACAGGCACCCCAGGCAACATAAATGGCTGCCTCTACCTGTCCTGAACCCGGTCAGCTATTAAAAACTAACACCACAGACACTATTTCAAACAAAGCCCTCCCAGATTAGAAGCTGATCCTCGTAACTTCTTACATGCTTGGCAATGCAGAGCCAAACAGAACATGAAAATAAAGACTCAAACTCAACTACTGATCTGGATGGAGCATGGGTCACCACTGCGCTTCCAGGGCTATGAGACAGAAACAGAATGCAACCCATGGTCAAATGCAGAACACTGGAACAAAATGGCCCCAGGACTGAATACTTCCTCATCTACCTACTTCCCGCCATTGCTTTTGGCAGAATCCTTACTCCTCAAATGGGGGACAATAAAGCCTGCATTCGTGATGAAATAATTAGCAAAAAAATTAGATGACAATAGCTACTATTTATTGGTCATTTGCTATATCTGTGACATTGAGCCAAGCATTTTTTTCATTACTTCATTTAGTCCTCAGAAATTAAGAATTAAGCATTACTTTCTCCACATTAAAAAATAAATCACAGCACAAATGGAGTAATTTGTCCAGTAAAATAAAGATGTACAAGAGCTTGGATTTGAACCAATGAAATTGAAGGCCGCATTCAGCTACAGTGAGCTAAGCATCCCTAATGACTAGCACTTCACAGGGTGGATGAGAACCAGCCCACTTTCTTTCTCCATCCACACTGCAATGGGAGACCAAGACCCAATACAAGGACAGTGGGGCCACAGCCCCCTAGAGGGTGGGTTATAGCCAAGAGTCACCTCCCATTGTCTTTTCTTGCCAGCAGAAGAGGATCCCACATCTAGAGGACCCTAGTGTGCCTAGCATAACTCTTTCCTGTTCTACCCCCAACTTTGAGGTACATATGCTTCTGCTGGGAAAGAAGTACCAAAGCCTACCTTACCCTAGCTTCACCTGCAGGCTTGCCTTCCTGTTGTAACCTTGAATTTATTCATGATCTCAGCAATTCCTCTCCCTTCTCCAGGATGTCCACGGGCTAAAAGGATCTTTCAAGGCCTTAGATGCAGACATGTTGTCTTTTCCTTCACTTTGGTCATTCAGACAACTGTGCTTGCCCACTATCTAGATCGATGTGATTTATTTATTCAGAAACCACATCTGAGTTATCTATACCTGGATCCCCTGAGCCTCTTATGGTACCTGACAGTAAGTAGGCATCAGATTAATAGTTTTTAAGTGCTAAATAGCTCTAATTTTTAGAAAGATAACAAAGGCATCTACAATATCCCCAGAAACTCTGGGACCATGTTCTGTGCTCAAACACATCAATATTTTTCCACAGCACGCAACAAACATTTTTTAATATAAGATAAATAAGGTCTGTAAATAACTTCACATCAGTTCGAGTCAGATTTGGCAGCCAAATAAATTTAGTCCTGTTAAACTTGTAAGAAGTGGGGGAAAAGGACCATTTTCTATTTATCAGCTTTTCCAGTTTCTGGACTAGGTATAAGAAAATGAATCTGGTTTGTGAACTACTACAAGAGATAATATACAAACAAGTATTTTGCTGAATGGCAAAATCAGGGCAGGCTGAGGGGTTGGGGGGAGAATGAGGATTTCAATCCAGTTCAAGCCAAAATCTGCCTCTTTCCTCCTGGCATTGTAATTTTCCCTGAAGTCCTCCACCTCTGTCTGGTAAGTGGCTGAGGGTATTCCTGTCCTCATCAGCCCCAAACAGAGACCTCGGCATATGACAGAGCTGTGTTCATCCTGGTTGTCACTGTCATTTCTTTACTTTCCAGTTCAATTACACATCCTCTTCAAATTTGGTACAACTGGCTGTCCCAAGAAAGACCTTCTCTTCAAAAACCACCCTCACCCAGGAAAGTCCTCTGACAGGAACCTGATCTCAGGAAAGGCAGCCACACTCAGAGTCACAGGCCTCCTTCCTGCTCTTAGAAATGGTTCTTATGGAAGCTGGGCCAAGTATAACCCCAAACAGGAGAAGCTGGTGTAAAAAGTGAGACAGTCCAGTGCTCACCTCTCTTAACAATGCGGAGCAGATGATCCCACCAGCCAGGGATAGAAATAAGTCCATGTAGCCTGGTAAGCTGAGATCTGAAGATCATGCTTCAAAGCCAGGAAAGTCCATGAGATGCTTATCTTCCATTAACCATCAAAAAGACAGAAATGGAGCTGTGACTCAATGGTAGAGTGCCAGTCTTGTGTGATTTTTCAAACTCAGGGACAGAGCCCATGCCCGGAGTTCCAGCCCCAATTAAGTAAGTAAGTAAGTAACCAGAAAACCCATGTATTCAGCCCTTGTATGACAGTAGACAAGCTATTCTTCTGGGATTTCACAATCTCACCTGCCAAGCTAACAGCTTCCACCCAAAGAAACTTTCCTGGATTTTTTTAAATGCCCCAATAAAGGATTCTTCCTTTGTGTGATAAACATGGGTTCCCTAAGGAGTTCTGAAAAATAACCTACAGCTACTGATATCTCCTGATAGGTCATCCCAGGAGGGGTCAATAAGCAAGTACATGGTACACATCTCCAGCAATGCACACTGCCACTCTGTGCTGACACATCCTCAGGCCTGTGGAGGTCCAGCAACAGCTCTGGGGAATACAGTTCCTGGGACTCTGCAGACCAGCCTCTCCCACCATGGCCTCATCTGGGCAGCTGCCACAAGGCACGGACCTGTCAAAAAAGGAAACTCAAGGAATGACTCCTTTTCAGAAGCAGAAACTCCAAAATCTGAGGGTAATGCAAGGAAGTGTGGCAGATGATAGCATCTCAAGTTGTCATTTTTGAAAAGCAAAAATTTTGGTCAAGGTAACAACCTCTGGTAAGGTAACAACCTCTGGTGTCCAGAAGTCAAAGTAAAGAAATATAAAGGACATGGCAGGGACAATGGGTACTTATGTGGGGAAAGATTGGAGACAGATCTTTCTCCTCTCCTCTCTTCTCCTCTCCTCTCTTCTGCTTACTCTCTCCTTACTCTCTCCTCTTCTTTCCTCCCTCTCCTCTGCTTATCCTCCCCTTTCCTCTCTTCTCTCCTCGCCTCTATTCATCTTCTCCTCACCCTCTCCTTTGCTTACCCTCTCCTCTCCTCTGTGCTAGTCCTCAGGCTTGAACTCAGGGCCTGGACATTATCCCTGAGCTTTTTCATTTAAGGCAAATGTTCTATCTCTTGAGCCACAGCTCCACTTCTGGTCTTTGGATGGTTAATTGGAGATGAGAATCTCATAGACTTTTATGACCGGGCTGACTTTGAATCTGAGATCCTCAGACCTCAGCCTCCTGAATAGCTATGATTACAGGTATGAGCACCGCTGCCCAGCTGGATGCTACATTCTTCACAGAGTGAAGGAAGGGGCGAAGACTTGGCCATCTATTATCACCTCATGACCACCTTAGAGCACGTCTCCTTCCTTAAAAGGATAATTCTAAAATCAGGCCTTGCAAAAAATATCCATGAGTATGTCACATGTTAAATTATTTCATCTTGACCAAGCAAACTACAAGATAATAACCTAAATTTTCAGGAGGCAGAGAGGTCAAAGGATCATGCCCTAGCCAAAGGCAATGAAACCCTATCTCACAAACAAGCTGGGCCTGGAGGTACATGCCTAGAGTGCCAGCTATGCAAGAGGTGGAAACAGGAGAATCACATGCCAAGGCCAGACCAGGCAGAATTCGCTTGAGATATTCTCTGCAAGTCAAACAAAACACAAAATGGCTGGACCCATGGCTCAGTGCTAGAGCACCTGTCGAACAAGCATGAAGCCCTGAATTCAATCCCCAATTCTGCCAAGAAAAAAATTATAAAAAATAAATAAACAGAATTTGTGAGGATGGTAGGAGATAAGGAAGATTCACCATCTGAGCATCAATTACATACAGGGCCCCAGGTTAGGCCTCCCCAGCCCATGCCACACCCTTCTCAGAAGTTCCTATAGAGGTACGAATAACAGGGAAAACATTTGCAGACATTGTCACTGAAGAAATGACAGTAGTCAAACTTTTCAGCTTTTCCTGTGATTTAAAAGAAAGCCAGAGTTCCTGGGAGGAAGTCGGTCAAATTCAAAGGGCCTGGGAAGTTTCATTCTGATAAAGGCATCTTTAGAGATGAGTCTGGTGCCGCTTGAGTTAAGAGGGTTTTGCTGCAAGTGTCATCTTTCTTCCCTAGATGACTCCTAGGTGCACAGAATACCGGGGAACCAATGTTTTCAGAAATGCCAATGGTCCATTTTGTTGTTGTTGGAGTTAGGTGGAAATCCAACTTAGACACCTGAAATAACCCAGGCCCCTGGCAGAGCCTCTTGGGGGCCATCTAAACTACCTTCTTTCATCATTCTCTCACGAGACAACTGGTTGCCTTCCCATGCTATTCCTCTCCCTAGAACACATGGTCTTTGAGTACCTCAGCACACCCAGAATCCACTTGACACTGCTCATTCATTCATACTTCATTCCTTCACTCATCAGTTTGAGTCTCCGTTGAGGGTCAGATGCTATCATAGATCGTAAGACTTCTGCAGCAAGGATGCTGGTGTGTGTGTGTGTGTGTGTGTGTGTGTGTGTGTGTGTGTGTGTGTGTGTGTGTGTGTGTGTGTGTGTGTGTGTGTGTGTACGCTCTTTGGGGGCACCCCTGGGCTTAACTCTGATCCTGGGCCTGCTGAAGGTCTGCTTCTCCTGCCTGGCTCTTTTTTTGTCCTCATTATACAGAGGTCAACACTATCTCTGATTTCCTGAACTTTCTGGAGTATATCCCCTGGGCCTCAGTCACAAGACGGCCTCACCCCTTGGGACCAACGCTAGAACTCTGGGGTGTCTTCAAGAGAGACTGAGTATCCTTTCATTCACCCAGGGGCCAAGGGAAGATGGCTGAGGGACTTAACACCCTTCCACTATCTCTCCAGCAGTCGGCCGGCCAGCCTTCCTGTGTCACCATGCACCATGGCTGCCTGCTCACTTTTCCTCCTTTGATAAGGTCACCCACTGGGCTTTATAATGCAAAAATAATATCCCTGCTGCCAATGCAAATTATGTCAGAGCCATCCAGCCTTCCCTGCCTCATGCAGAAAGCAGCCCAGCAGGGGAGAGCCAGGCCAGACTGCTCTTACAAGGCTTATTAAGACACCTAATGAAACACCTCGCAGTGACCGCCCCTCTGAGGAGCACTCCGCAGAAAGCATCACAGAAGCAGATGTCAGGCTGGGGCAAATGCTTCAGAAATGAAGCTCAAATGCCACATGGAGAGGAACTAGGACCCTGCCTAGTCGGTGCCAGGTGCTCCCCACATCGGTGGGGCTGAGCCTCCTCCTCCTCCACGATCAACATACACCAGTAATGGCCTTGCCTGTCTTAGTCTCTAGGGAGACACAGGACACAATGCTCTGGCTTCAGAAAAAGCTGACCCTAGGACTACGGGCATTTGTTGATCCTCAAACACAATGATGCACAAACTTCTCATTCAACTAAAGGACTTGACAAGCCAGGTATCTGGGGAATGACTCTTTGGGGGTCTCTTGAATACCCCCTCAGCATCCCAGAGCCCTCATGTGGCTGGGCCACCTATAACTTCAAAATTGGTTGGCTCTGGAGAATACTGGATGGATGGAGATAGATTCCAAACTGGCAATACAGACTGTTTCCTTACTTTCTTTGCTTCCTGCCTCAAGTCTTAGTCCTGCTTGGACAGGTACCCTAGTGTAGTGGAGAAAAATCTGGACAGGGTAAGTTGATGCAAACTGAATTTCTACCCTTTGCAAACAACATGACTTAGGAAAACCACAAGATCATATTCTGCTTCTTGCCTTTTCTTGTTGTAAAAATGAAGGTGATGACAAACATAGCCGCAGTCTCCTTCTAACTTGTTATAATTAAAACATCAAATTAGCTCATGCCTAGGTATCTGGATGACACTGGGCATGTTCAAGGGAGGAGAATCCAAGGAGAGTTGATAATGGGACAATTACAAAGCCAGAGACAAGGGAGAGCAAGGAGCCAGGACAATCGAGCTGTTGCCAGCCCTGAGAGAGCAGGGATTAGGGAAGAGAGTGCTTGTCAAGATCCAGCTGGGAAGGAAGAAGGAAGAGAGTAAAGTCTCTTGAATTTTTGAGCCAAGAGACATGGTCAGCCTAAAGTAAAGGCAACAGAGGTAGTCCAAGAAAAAATGCCCATCACATCCTCTCTGCCCTCTCTTTAATTCCTGGCCCTACCAGGCTACTTGATGGGCCATTAGGCCAGCTTTCTAGGTCAGTGAACAGAATGGAAAGGGCAGAGGATGAATTCAGAGGGTCACCAAATGATACCAGGCCAGCACAGAAAGTGCTAGAGAGGAAGCAAACAATATACAGGACACGTTGCTATAGACATTATCATCACCTTCGTATCTGGGTCCAGCCCTGATCACCAGAAAGACTAAATGGAGATGTGAAGCCAGATGCCACAATCAAGATACCCAGGCCTCCCATGGACTCTGCCAAATTCACCTTGATAATGCTTATGGCTTTAAGAAGTAGTGGGCATTTCCCTCTTCAGATTGCAGAACATTCTCTTCACTCACAACCAGCCAGTATCCTTCTGACAGTTTCTATCTATATCTGAGTTAAGAGTGTACCACAAAACAATGGAATTCTCCTTTTCACAGGAGAACTCCCTCAAGTGACAACCTAATATATCCCAACAGTCTGAGACCTACGTCGTGAAGCGTTTCTATCATCTCATGGCCATGACAGAGTATACCTACACAAACTTGAGACACCTATGCCCCTCTAGGCAATGTTACGGGGACCAGTGTTAGATATGTGGTCTATCATTGGCCCGAAATGTCCTTCTGCATCATGCCTATCAATCAAATCCATGCACCCAACCTTTCTAAACAGTTGGGTGTGTTTGACTCTGGGAGAGCAGAAATGGATCGGACACATTTGTTTGTAGGCACTGTTGGGTGGTTCCTTCTTCTAAGACCAACCTAGAATCTTCCCCTCACACATCCCTAGGCAAGTCAAAGCCAGGAGGGGCTCAGTCCTCAAGGTAGAGAATAGAATGGAGAAGGGGGAAGAGCACCGACCCTGGGCCACAGCACCCATGGTTACTTGTTATATACCTGGGAACAAGTGACCTTGGTTCCCTGAGCCCTACTACACCTCACCAGGATTCTTTGCGGGGAATAATCCATCTGGATGCTGTGTTGGCAAAGATCTGTCTGTCATCTAAGTTGAATGTTGGGTTGTAAACAGGAACTCTTCTTCCACCTTCTCCTAAACAAAGCAACTGTCCCCTCAGGGCCCTGAACCACAGACTTGTCCACTGGGCCAGCCAATCCCATTGCAAGCCAAGTTCCAAGAACTTGAGAGCTCTCCCAGTCTGAACTTTAGGCACATTAGCATCCACTCATCTTGTAATACGAACAGGCTAAAGACTCAACACTTCTCTTTCCAAGAATCTCAGGTCCTCAAGTCATAAAGTACTGAACTAATAAACTCCTAAGAAGCCCTCCCACGCCAGCATCCTAATCTAAGGAAGATTAGAGATTTTTCTTTCTCTTCTCTGTACTGGCATTTGGACTTAGGGCCTTGTATTTGTCAAGCAGGTGACCTACTTCTGGAGACATGCCTCAGCCCTTTTGAGATCTAGTTATTCTTGAGACGTGGTCTTGCTCTGTACCCAGAGGTATGCCTATTTTAGATATGCCTATGGGGATGACAGGCATGTGCCACCACACCCAGTGGTATGGATACTCCATACTACAATGGAGTATGGTAGATATTTCTGTCTAGGCTGGCCTGAAACCATGATCCTCCACTTCCCATATAGCTTTGCAGGCACTTACCACCATACTTAGCTATTGGTTAAGAAGGGAGCTCATAAACTTAAATTGTAATTTGCCTCTTTTTAACCTCCTAGGTAGCTAGGTTTGCAGGTTATGCCACTAACAACTGGCCTGGAGAAATCAAAAAAAAAATTAAACATGAGATAGACGGTTTATTTGGCAACAGCTGGGCCTGCTGAGAATGGGGGTTTGGTAGTTCCATTTGGAGCATGGGAATTAGTGATTCTCAGGCAAACCTCTGGGCATCCCCCAGCAGGAGGAAGAATGGGCCTTTGTGTTCAACTGCTATGCTCTCCCCACACACTTGAAGGCATCCTGCCAGCTGTCAGTTTTGCTCAAGAAATAGGGAAGATGCTCTGAGTACCACTGGCTTATCTTCAAAGATCTCCACCCAGAAACTCACATCAGGATTTCCTTCTCACAATGCAGGGATTTAGAAGCTGAGGTACTGGTCAAGCAGTTCTATGGCCAATCTACCTTCTCACTCCTCATCTTCTCACCCCAGGGAAAATTCTCAAGTGGGAAAGAACAAGTGGATTGATTACCCAGGCCTCTTTCCACCCAAGTGCCCTCCTCTTTGGTCCTCTTTAGAGCTTTTGATAGCTGGCTCATTGCTAAGTCAAACTTGCAAGGCACTGTTTTCCTGCCACTTCCTTAGATCTGTACTTAATTACAGCTCTCCCTTCCTATCCACCCTTCTCCACTATTTCAAACGTTACCAGTCTTCTGATGTTCTCTTCTACTCATTAAAGTCGAACATTTTGTTCTTGTCTTACATCCCTGTCCCCTGCACAGTTCAAGAAGTACTTGAGATAGTTTGTCTCTGTTATTACTTTGCATAAAAGCAGCATTCTGTCCAGTGCAGCGGTGAGAATAACTACTTGATTTACTGTTTTCTATAGAAAGCACCTAAAGATATATGAAATCCTAGAGCTCCTATCTTCTGTGAAAATATTGTTCTTTCTACCATATTGATTTCTATCATTTTCTTGACTTTATTAATTCTAATCTGATTTGACTATAGTCATCACTGTCTTGCAGATCTCCCTTTTTCAATCTAATTCTCAATGATCCAACACAGGAATCTATATTTGTAATATCTTTCTGCCTGCCTGGGGCATCCCTTTCACTCTCCTGTCCCACTTAGGACAACAGTATCAATCATCACTGCAACCTTAAAAAACAACATTCTTCCTGTTTATTTACCCTTGCTTCAGCTCCCTCTGTTGATGTGGCAAAGCAGGAGTCAGCAAAGACTTTCTGTAAGGAGGTAGACAGGAGCTGGGCACCAGCAGCTCAAGTCTGTAATGCTAGCTACTCAGGGGGCTGACACAGGAGGATCGTGGTCTAACACCAGCTCTGGAAGGAAAGTCTATGAAACTCTTAGAGCAATTAACCAGCAAAATGTTAAAAGTAGAAGTGTTGCTAAAGTAGTAGAATGCCAGTCTTGAGCAAAAAAGCTAAGCAAGAATGTCAGGCTAAGTTCAAGCTCCAATACTGGTGCATGCCCCCTCCCCCCCACAAAGCACTAGACAGGAATGCTTTCAACTTTGAAGCCACACTGTTGTAGTCCTAATTACTCTCCTAGGTCACTTTAGGGCAAAAGCAGCCACAGGTAATACGTTAACGATAGGTATGGCTCTTTTTACAAACTTTATTTACAAAATACAAGTAGTCAGCTTTGAAGTATAGGCCATATTTTGCCTCCTCCTGTCGTAGAAGAAAATGGGATTGGATTTATATTTTATTCTAGGGTTGGTATTTTCTCACACTACGGAGTTTTTGGGGTATGGAGAGGAGGGAGGATGGATCCAGAATATGGGACATTGAGTCTGATGGTGTATTTGCTGCAAGTAAAAAACTAATCAGACAGACAACCAAGTAAAGGGAACCTGTTGGCAACTGGACAGTCAAAGCTAGAGTTTGAGACAGGCAGTGCTGGAGATAAACTATTGGGAGTTATCAACAAAGGGGAACATCTGAGGACCATTCTGTTCTAAGAAACCAGCAAAAAAAAAAAGGCCATGAAAAATCATTGCTGTAGGAGGGCCACTGAGAGAATGTGGTAAATTATGAACCAAATGAGCAAGCTTCCAGAGGATGAAAACCATGAGTTAAGACTGAAGGTTGCTGATTGGTCAAGGAAGATATGCACCACCATCTTTAGTAACACAAAGGTCACTGTGACCTTGATTAGACCTTTCCTGATGGAGTGGTAGAGAAGAAGGATTGAGACCTCAGTGACCTAGAGTAAAGAAATCAGGGGAGGTAAATGGAGACATTGGACATAATGAGTTTGAGAGGTTTCTTTAGGAGCTTTGCTGGAAAAGAAGCAGAGCAACGCCATCTTTTCTTTCTTTGGTATTTTTGACACTCATTTTCACCAGTGAAATCAGCTAACCTCTGTCATTTCAACCTTTGATTTTGTCCTTTGAAATATCCTTCCCATGCAAATACCATAGAAAAATTCAACTATATTCTTTAAACACTGGCAACCTAAGCTGGGAGCCAGTGGTTCATGCCTGTAATCCTAGCTACTCAGTAGGCTAAGATAGGAGGATTGCAGCCTGACTCCAGCCTGGGCAGGAAAGTCTATGAGACCCTTATCTCCAATTAATCACAGAAAAAAGCTGGAAGTGGTGCTGTGGCTCATGTGCCTTGAGCATAAAGAGTCTTAGGGACAGCTCCTAGGCCCTGAGATCAAGCCCCAGGACCTACCAAAAAATAAACTAAATAATAATAATAATAGCAACCTAATATTTAAATAGACATAAAATCAACAAATTTCCCAGAAACATTTATTCCTTCCCCACTGATCAATCTGCCATTATTACATAATAAATGTTTAAATTAATACCAATCATTCTTATAGTTTATTTTTCTACTGGGTTCCAGTTAATGTTTTCAGCCACAAAGCACCACATTTATAGAGTTAAATTATTTTACAACTATACTTTTTTTACTTTCTAAATCATCCTTTTACTTAAAAAGTAATTTTTGCACTGCTTAGGGGTTTTAGCTACTATATCAACATTGTAAGAATTTTTGTCAAGTTTGCAAAACATAAATGGACAACCAATTTGGGGGAAGGACTGATACACTGATAGGAGCACTGAATGTTTCTAATCAGAAACATAATGTGTTCCCAAGTATTCAAATTCTTCTTTTGTGTGTTCATGTGTGTAAAGTTTTCATGCAGGGCTTACATTTTTTTATTATATTCATTTTGAACTCTTAAAATTTTCTGCCCTATTATGATTGGGGTTTTCTTTGTTCTATCTATTGCAATTCAAAAATTGCACACAATAAAAGGCTAACAATTTGGGGGGGGGATTTATTTTGTATCTGGCCCCTGAAACCTCTCTTTGCAATGCCAGTAGGGTTTTGTTTGATGCTCTTGCATACATTTTTTTTCAGCATACTAATCACACATGTTGAGAGGCCCTATGTCCTTTTATTTTTCAGAGTTTTCCATCATTTGCAGGATTTTTCTCATTCTGGAAGTATATCCTACATACATGGATCCTATCCTCACATGTCAACTCTAGATGCTTCTTCTTCTTCTTCTTCATATACCCACTTGTCTGGCTTGGCTATATATCCACTAGATTATACAGTCTTGGAGTTTATGAAGTTTTTAGAGCATGCGTTCTAGTTTACCAGTACTTGGATGGGCAACAGGACAGACTGGGAAGAAGGTGGCAATCTGAAGTTCACTGGATTACACTAATGTGCATGACTAGGAGAATTTGGAAAACAAAGGCTCTGCACACGTTTTTAGGATACCTGAGAGGTCAATGATAGTGTTGATATGGCAAAGCAAAGATGGCTGTTAAGACACCTGGAGATGAGGATGCTAAAGAGCCAGATATTTGACCTATAGTCAGGATAAGAGAAAAGGAAGCAAAATCCCAGACACCTTTGCCTGATACATGAAGATGAAATCACCATTAGCAATGTGCCTTGGCTCTTGTGAATTGGCCCTGGGTCTTCAGTCAGATCAAGGTAGTAGAATGTTAGTCAAGGAAATTGAAGCAGAATCTCCACATAAAGCTCTCCAGATTGGTAGGGGTTCTCAAGAGAAACTGAAGCTATAGAATATATTGAGGTGCACAAGAGGATACCTTGGAGAACTGATGTGGGCAATACTGGGAAATAAGATGACCAAGAAACACCATCAGCAAGTTGGTTGTTCCGTCCAAGTCCAAAGGCCTGAGGACCAGGCAAGCTAATGTCTCATAATGTAACTCCCAGTGGCCCTGGTTTGAGGATGTTATAAGACACAGAGTCTGCAAGCCCAACACCTTCCGGCTCCATTGCCCAAGGGCAGGAACATCTGGATGTCCCAGATCCAGAACAGAGAAAGAAAATGTACAGCTTTTCTTCTTTGTTCTATTTGGGTGTTCACTGATAGGGATTATACTCTCCCCATTGGTCAACTTCTTTCCCAAGTCTACAAAAACAAAACAAAACAAAATAACAACAACCACATCTCAGACTCATCCAGAAGTAAAATAATGTCTTACCTGCATCCTGGGCATCCTGTATCCTAGTCAAGTTTACCATATAAAATTAACAAACAGTATGACCTTGAATACAGCTGTTTTGTACCACAGGAGACTCTACATCAGGACTGGGCCAGCAGGCTGATTTTCATCAATGTCTGTTGATAGATCTGCTGCTCAGACACCACTAAATTGAGTCAGATCTGAGTTGAATGGGCCAACAGTGAGTAAATCTGGACAGGGCCAGGCAAAAAACTAGAATGGCTCCCCACATCTGTTCTCTCATGTGCATTTTTATGTAACTGAAGCCAGTAATTTCAGACCTACCAAAGCAAACCAGGAGAGCAGAACAAAGGAAGCCTAGAGTTCCACCATTGTCCCCAGTCTCTAGTAACAACATGATTTTGAATCTCCCTTACACGTAACACAGGATTTTCCCAGAGAGCAAGAAATGTGATGTAAGTATCCGTGCATTCTCTCATCCATGCATTCATGCATTCATTCATTCTTTCAGCAAATGCCCATGAAACCTACAGTCTGGTAGTACCATACAATGTGCAATGGATCCAGTCAGGAATGGGACACCCTCTCCCTGAGGTACTGACCCTGTTCACACTTGGTTTAGGAAAGTCAACTCAGCAAGCCTGTACAAACTCCATAAAGGAAACCAACTAGTGAGATATTACCCAGATTTAATGAACAATTACCTGCGCCCGCTACTACTTCAGAATTCTCACCATGAAGCTTTGTTGGGCATGCAGTGTCAAACTAGATGGGAAGACTGGCATTCATACCACTGGCCTGACATGCATGGTCCTCTTCTCTGTATGGCACTTGGGCAGTGGCACAAATGAGCCAGGCAACCCAAGCTCCTCTCCTTCCTCACAGGCCCTCAACAGCAACACACAAAGACCCTCTGTTGCCTAGAAAGCAGCATGGGCATGAAGGCAAGGAAAAAGCTCCTGAACTTTCTAAGTATTGCTCATTAACATAAACCTTAGAGAGGACTGATCAAGTTCAGCGCTTATCCCTAAGCTAACTTGCTCTCTCTCTGCCCAGAGCAGCCACTAGGCAAGGGGATCACCTTCTTAGTAAAGCAGGAAATTAAATTAAATTAAATTAAATTAGACCCATGATGCCAGAACCAACACCAACAGTAGCAGCAGTACCTCCAATAAAATTAAGATCCTGAAATGCAAACAAGAAAATTATCTTCAGAAAACCTAATGCCATTGCCCAGTTTAAAAGACAATCACCACTGAGGTCCTCTGTGGCAACTTTCCATGAGTATGCTGGGTAAGAGGCTGGGAGTAGGAGAGGCCCTGCAGTATCTCTCAGCTGTCTGGAACAGGGTCTATTGTTTGTTGTTCTATTCTTTCCAAAGCACATATCCAATAATGTACTTGACATATAAATAGGCCATTTCAGTAAATACGGTCATTGAAAACCTTTTCCAATAAGAGCATGTCACACTGGCCGTGCGAGTGTGTATTTATAATCACACAGCATGGCAGAAGAGAAGGAATGCCAAGTCTTCCAGAAAAAAATATGGCGGCTTGAGTGCCATTTCGCAGAACCTCCGTCTCCAAAGCAGAATAAAATGAACAACAAAAAAAGAAGTGAAAACCACAACAGAATGTCTGATCAGTCCTGACACACAGGAAGCACTCCCAACTTCCTGCCAATGATTCTAAGTGTCATCCCGGCCCAAAAGAGAGAAGAGCCTGTGTCTACCTTCCCCTTCCAACTGGGACAGCTCTGGTGGAGGCGGAAAAGTTTGGTCCTCCAAATTGGAAGAAACAAGTTGAAAAAGTGTTGCCAAACCACAAGGTAAACATGAAGATCTCACCTAGAAATTGATTCTCCTGCTGTGGAGAAACATCTATTGCTAAATCTCTCCCCAGAATTGCTTCTCAGACAGATACTAATTTGCTCAAGGGAGGCTTCAAACAGAAAAGGAAAGATAATGAGTGGGTCTAGAATAAACGAAGTCCCAGGAACTACAGGACACCTACTTAATGTGGTTGACTCACTTTTTTTTTTTTTTTTTTTGTCATGGGGCTTGAACTCAGGGCCTGGGTACTGTCCCTGAGCTACTTTTCTCGAGGTTAGAGGGCTACCACTTTGAGCCACAGCACTACTTCTGGTTTTCTGGTGGCTCATTGGAGATAAGAGTTATATGAACTTTCCTGCTTGGGGCTGACTTCGAACAGCAATCCTCAGAACTCAGCCTCCTGAGCAGCTAAGATTGCAGGTGTGAGCCACCAGTGCACAGTTCGACTCACATTTTTAAATTGGGAAACAAATGGAAATGGTAGAATATGGTCTCTAGTCCTGAAACAGGATCCACTATCAACTGATCCTAGAGTCAGACTTTCCATACATTTGCAGATAGAGACCGAGGAAAATGCTCCCAAGGGTTTTTTGCAAGTTCTCCAAAATTTTGACTTCCTTAAAACACATATGAACAAATTCAGTGGCTCTGAAAGAGGCTGCCCTGCCCCTTTCCTGCCTGGATTCTCTACACCTAGGAAGGAGGTTGTCATACTGTTTATTTTGTTGAGTCGATGAATGAAATGATGAATGCATGAATGGCTACACGAATGAATGAGAGGGAGTACACAGATGTTTACAGAAGAGAAGTCAAACAAACTTTGCCCAAATAAACAGAGAAGCAATTCAGCATAACCGATCTGTATCAAATCCTATGAATCTGAGTACCACCCTCCTATACATAGTGACCAGGAAAAGGGAAAGGCAAAATTTATTGAACAACTTTTAACATTCACTAAACAAATATTGACCCCAGAGTAGGCGTGACATGCAACTATTATTTTTTAAAAGAAATCTTTGTGCAGAAGAGATGCTCCAGGATCCATAGAGAACTGCTTTGTCATATCAGGAAAATTAAAGGGAATATGAACTCTAGGAAACAAACAACTGTAAGATGAGAGAATGTGACACTTGTTCTCATACTGGTCCTGCATTATCTTCTAGATGGCCTTCTAGGTGTACACTTGGACGGAAGGACTGTCACTTCATCCATAGCAGATCCTCAATCCCTAAATGTATGCTGGCAAATAGTGTGGTAAATTAAAACATTAGGAGGTATACAGCTGCCTTTATCAGCGATGGGACAGTGAAATCAAGGTTGGGTATTCAAAGCTACTAGTTAGGGTGCAACTGGTATATGTATATGTGTGCGTTATATATATGTATGCATGTGTGTATATATACACGTATACATATGTATGATTATACATATATGATATGTGTGTGTGTAAATGTGTATATATGAGGGAGAGATGATAGTAACAACAGCTGGATATAGTCAGAAGAGCATTGGAGATTAGTCAGAAGACCCATCATGAGGACTGGGAATATGGCCTAGTGGTAGAGTGTTTGTCTAGAATGCATGAAGCCCTGGGTTTGATTGCTCAGTATCACACACACAGAAAAAAGCGGAAGTGGCACTGTGACTCAAGTGGTAGAGTGCTAGCCTTGAGCAAAAGAAGTTCAGGCTCTACATTCAAGCCTCAAGACTGGCAAAAAAAAAAAAAGAAAGGGAGAAAAAGAAGAAGGGGATGGGGGGGAAGAGAAGGAAAAAACATCCTGAGCCAAATCAATTAATTCTCTGGGGGTATGTGTCTAGTGGTAGATAACTGGGTCATTTTGGAACTTGAGTTTAACTCTGATGAACTGCCAACTTTTTCCTACAAAGGGTGAACCCTTTAGCATTACCACCAACAATGCCCAAGCCTCTGCATTCTCTTTAATATTATTATATCATGTGGCTTGGATCAGCCGCTCTCAGCCTCAGTTCACCCATCTTGAAGAGAAGGGGTTAGGCCTAGCTACCCTATTTCTACCTGTGTTATATCTGCCCATCCTTTCACTGTATCCAAATCCTGACTTTCTGCTGCCCGAATCTGCTTCCTAAAAGTTCCCTGACAGTGTGACGTACTGTAATGAGTGAGCCCCAGGCCCTGCTCCTGCTCAGCATTGGAATTATCTGCATGCATCCCCAAGTCACATTAATGCTCTTCCATTTCCATCCCTATCCCTCAAAGTACGTTCCCTCCTCCCCCTGTCTCTTCCTTTCACCTTTTTGCAAGCATCATCTTGTTCTGTCTGTTGGCTGTCAGCTTTTCTCTCCAAGCTTTCGCAGAGTTGCCAGATTCTTGGCTATTTCTCCACCCTCAGCTCATAACTATTTTTTTCCCCCAAGCTCAGCGACTGCTAAGTGGTCTTTGTGAAATCCTATTAGGATAATCTCCCTGTCCTGGCCGTGTCTCTTCTCAGCTAGGCTGCATCTGGAAACCTCAGCTGTCTCCCCACCCCCCCAGCCCCTCATCTGCGCACCACGGGCAAAATTCTGAGCCAGCCGGTGTGGTACTAATGCACAAACATGCTTGCACATGCTTGGAAACTGTGGAGTCTTGTAGCCCACAGCAATGGTTAAACTCGCTGGTAGTCCAACTCGGGGGACATGCAACTCAGTCTTCCATGATTCTCTTCCAACATCTGTCTCAGCATCAGGCTACATTCATTTCTCTTGATAGACTCTAAAATGATTTTGTGACATCACCTATATGTTTCTACGTATGGTGTATTTTATATTAAATAGACAAGCTTCGAAATAGCAAGTCCTTCTGCTAAGCTATAATCCATTTGCTGACTTGTTTTTCCAGTTTTATCTTTTTTTTTTCCTTCAAAAGTTCTGGCAGATTGCTGCTTGAGCTAATTCCTCAGCCCTTTAAGACTTTGGCTGCTTTTTTATTTTAAATAGAATTAGTCATTTTATATTAGGTTTCATAACTGGTTATTGCCAGGGTTTAGGAAATTGTTAATTTTTGTGTATTTATTCCCTAATGAGTCACCTTATTGGACTCTTTTATTGGGTTGTAATAGTTTTTCAGTTATTTCTCTTGAGTTTTTGGTAGATAATAATAATCTCTGAAAATAACAATCATCTCTCCCATAATTATACATCCCATTCAGTTTCTAGGAATCCCTGGATAAATGCTCGATAATTTTAGTGATCAGGAGCATCTTTATAATATTTTAGGATTATGGGGTGTGGGTTTGGAATAGACATGCTCCATGACATTAAGGAAATCACTTCCTTGCTCTTTTCAGGATGGTAATTATTCTCTGTCCCTACCCTCATCCTCCCCCGCTAACCCAGATGCAGTCTTTACACTCCCTGTGCTCTGAGAAGCCTGGTATCTTTGGTCTTTATCTTCCATCTGCTTCTGGCTAAACTGGCCAATGACAAGTGCTAACAGACAATTAGACTGTGGCTGTGTTTTCTTCTGTAGTCTACCAGGAAGTCAAGCATCTCCTGCCCTTGACCTTCAAATCTGGGGTAGAAATACTCCCTTCTCTATTGTCAGCCCCCCTCCCCACCATCCCCAGTCAAAACAATGCCTTACTGCTCCTGGATAATTTGCTTAATCCTGATTCGAAATCTATTTCATTCATGTGTCATTCATGTGTCATCATCTCACCCAATCACCTTAACTGATTGGGAAATTAGGACCTATTTTTGTGTACTTTCAAAGGCCAACACTTAAAATGACTAAAATATTTTTACTCCTGTCATGTTAATGTAACATATATTTCTTGGTGCATTTACTTAAGGGAACAACAAAAAAAAACTTTTTAATACCTACTGCGAATGTGTGGCTGAAGCAGACGCTGAGATTAGAAGTGAATACATAACAAACCAGGCAGATTCCCTGCCTTTCTGTTTCCTTAGAGGAAACAGACATGTGAGAAAATAAATACAAATACCTAGGTGTCATGAGAGGATGAGAATGAAAGAGAACTTGACAAGAAAACCAGGGATGCATGTCATAAAAGTATGGCTAAGAATACTTTTTGCATCATTTAAGGCGAGAAGAGACAAAGAGACTTCCGCAGGTGCCAAGGCCCCTAGGCAGGAAGAGCCTGGCACTGAAGAAGGACTGCCAGGAGCTATCTGCAGCAGAGGGGAATGTGGGAGAGGATGAAGACAGTGGAGCTAAACTGGCATTGGCCAATGGAAAGGGAGGGCAAGCCACATTCACAATTTAATATTTTCTACCCTCCACATAAAAAATGTAAAAATATCCATTTACTAGCCACATAAAAAATGTAAAGATAACTAAGTGAAATTAGTTTTAACGTACTGTCTTGTCTTTAATTTATCTGTCTCCATTCAGTCTTCAGATCCCCTACATTGACCACGCTCCTCAGAGAGGTTCAAATGCCTTGTAGAAGGATAGTACCCAGGCCCTGAGTTCAAGTTCCAAGACCGGCCAAAAAAAGAGAGAGAGAAAGAGAAAATGGGGTAGAGCTTGCCTAAGACCTACCCGTATCTTCCCAGATAGTACAAATAACCTCAAGGTGACTTGCAATCCCTAACATAATGTATATAGTTATTATACTGTATTGCTTAGAAAATAATGACAGGCAAAAAAGGCTTAAATTATTCAATAAACACGCACTTTTTTGTCTGTTTGTTTTTCTGAATATTTTTCATCCTCCATTGCTTGAGCCCAATGCTAAGAAACCTACAGATATGGAGGGTTGGTTATTATCTGAAACGCTAGATTTTTCAACATTGAAGCAATATGAAAATAAGATATTTGACTTTTTTAAATTTATGCTAAGTGTTCAAATCTGGTACATGATTTTGAACTTCAAGTACACCTCCGTTGGACTAGCCACATGTCAAGTGTGCCAACAGCTACACATGGCTGGTGGTCACTGGCTCAAATGCTCAAGTCTAGATAATACCCATCAGGCTTGGGGCGGGGGTCGAGGGGAAGACAAGGGCTCTAGCTGATGGTTTCTTCCCTACTTCTTCTAGCATTGTTCCCAACATACAACAGACACTTGGCGAGTGCTTGTCACACAGAGGGACAGAATTATGGACTGGATGACACAATCCAGAAGCAGAGACAGCTCCACCACCACCAGGGAATCTGTTTTAGGAAGTTGGGTATATCCGGGGTCTTTAGTCAAGAGAGGAAGTTGGGGTCCACCTGCTGTACTTCCTACTATGGAGGCTGTTCAGGACCACGACTCCCATGGCTGGGTGCTTAGCACAGCTGCGCCCTTAATTCAGAAAGATCACATTGAACCATATGCCAGGGAGCAGGAGGGAGGGAGCCCATTAGCATGCATTGTACACAGCCTTACATTTGGAAAAGCACCTCAAATGTGCCAATCCACATTGCTTTGCTTCATTTTTCAACATTCATGAGTGTAATTGCATTTATCCTATTCGTCAAAGCTGCAAAACAAGTGATAATTTACTATATTACAGCCCATATTGGCTGAGTTTGCAGCCACAACAGTTCTAATCTGCCCTGCTACAAGGCTGGGTGGGTAAGCAGGGAATGGTCTTTTACAGCTAAGAGCACTACATCTATTGAACACAGGAAGTTTGGATCCAGCTGTTCTTCAAGGTCATAGTAATAGTGTCAAGGACAAACCTATCAAGAGATGCTGAGCTCTCCAATCAAGTTCACCTTCACTGTCTTTAGAGTATCAGGGAGATGCAAACAGGTATTCTATCTGTATTCTACAGAAGAAGAGACTGATGGTCAGAGAGGTTCTCAGTTACACAGAACAACCAATTGGGGAACCCTACAGCTGGCGGTCAAACAAGAACATATGTGACAGGAAACCTTGTGCTTCACCCATGAGAACACATGGACCACTGTCAAAGCTAGAGATATTGAAAATATGTAGGTAGAAAGCAGTAGGCATGATTGTATTGCTTGGCAAACCCAAAGTATCCACAGGAACTGGGACAATTAAGAAGCCCCACTTCTTTGAGTCTGTGCTACAGAAGGCTGGCTTTCAGGACAGACATGGGATGGAGGTACACACTTCTGTAGGCACAGCTCTGCTGGTGAGTGTCTGGGAATGAGAGTAGGGCAGTGTGGTCCAGCCTTGTGTGGAGATTACTCTTGAATGATGGTTTCTTCCTCTTACAAGCAGAAGCCAAGTGTCGGGTGCTGGACAGTCTTTGGATCACAAATGCCATGGATTCATGAGGATCCCTGCCCTAACACCTTACAGATATTTTAAAACTCATATCATAAATAAAGATGTAAGTGCTAGGCATGGCAGTAGTTCTGCAGAAACAAGACCACCATCTGCTTCCAGGGTTGAGGGAGGAAGTAAGCTCTGCTTCCTTAGTCCCGTACCCTACTTCCTGGTTGTAACACACAGGATTGGGAAGGTAAACTAGGGGCTGGTTTTGCCCTAACCAATTAAATCATATAAAATCTCTGATCTCAGATATGGGCATGTACTACCACATCTAGATGATGCTCTGGGGTCCTGCCATGCCTCTCCAGCTCCCTCCTTGGCAGGTAAAGTGGCCTAAGAAATCACCACAGAACCTGAAGAGGAAGGGGCCCATTCTGGCCCATGAGCCATTTACTGTGGGCCACACAACCCTACAGACACCAGAGACTCTCCTTGCTCCTGTTCACTGAGGATGGTATCAGGCCTTTGGTTGTGGTCAGGAGCAAATCCTGCCACAGATAAAGGGAAAGAGGAAGTTAGGTCAGCAGGATCTACTCAGAGCACTTCACTGTGTGGTGAGGACCCTGAAGTCCAGAGAGACTGAGCAACTTGTTCTAGACCACACACCAGATCAGCAATGCAACATGGCTAGGATCTAGGCCAATTATCATCATCATCATCATCATCATCTTACTATGCAGTTCTGTGGGGCTAACTATATTCAAATCTCTATATATCAAATATAAGGAAATTGTTGCAAAACTGAAGCTCAATGCCTATTTGGTATGGTTTGAATGCACAAGTAGTTCCAAAATTAATATATTGGAATTTTAACCCTAATAGGCAGGACCTTTTAGGAAGTGATCCTTCACAAGAGTAGAGTCCCCATGAATGGGATTGGTGACATGTGTGTATGCACACATGTGTGTGCATGTGTGCAAGACCTGGAATTTGAACTCAGGGCCTGGGTACTGCTTCTCAGCTTTTGTATTCAAGGTTAGTACTCTACCATTTGAGCCACAGCTCCAATTCCAGCTTTTTTGGTATTTAATTGGAAATATAGTCATAGAGACTTTCCTGCCCAGACTGGCTTCAAATCCTGATCCTCAGATCTCCACCTCCTGAGTACCTAGGATTATGAGCATGAGCCACTAGGGTTTGGCTGGGATTGGTAACTTTTAAAGGGATGGAGAGACTAGGAGCTGGTGACTCATGCTTGTAATACGAGCTAAATCAGAAGGCTGAGATCTGAAGATCATGGTTCAGATTCAGCCCAGGCAGAAAATGCTATGAGACTCTTATTTCAAACTACCTACCAAAAAGTCAGCCAGGAGTAGAGCTGCAGCTCAAGTGGTAGAGCCCCAACCTTGAGCAAAAAAAACAAAGATAAAGAGCCCAGGCCCTGAGTTCAAGCCTTAGTACACCCCCCCCCAACACACACATACACACACACACGACTGGAGGGAACTAACTAGACCCATTAGCTAGTCCCTTTCATCCTTTTTGCTTCATGAGCATACAGCTTTAAAGAAGCCATCTAAGAAGCAGAGACCAGCTCCTCACCAGATACCAATCCTGACAGGCACCTTGCTCATGACCTTTCCAGCCTTTGGAAGTAGGAGAAACAAACTTCCACTATTTATAAGTTCCCAATCTTGTGGCACTTCTGTGATAGCAGCACGAATAGACAACTAACTTGCTCTTTCTGATTCTCCTAGACCTTGGCAACCACCAATTGCTTTTCTGTTCCTACATGTTTGACTACTCTATAGACCTTATAAGTAGAGTCATACAGCATCCTCTTATGATTGCTAATATCATTTAACATAATGTCTCCAAGGTTCATCCTCATGGCAGCAGGGGTCAGAACTGCCTTCCTTGTTATTTTAAGGCTAAGTCTGTTGCCCATCACACACTTTCAATTGATTCATTTATTAATGGACATTTAATTTGCTTCTACATGTTGGCTATTATGAATAAAGCTGCAATGGACAGAGGAATACAACTATGTCTTCAAGGTCCTGCTTCCATGTTTTTCAGATATGTATCTCAGATTGGGATTGCTGGGTCATAGGGTAAGAGAGGTTTTACTCTTTTGAAGAACCTTCATACTATTTTCCATACAGGCGCCAATGCTTTACATCCCCACTGAGTAAGTACCAAGGTTTTACTTTCTCCATTGCTTGTTATTAATAGTTGTTATGTTCGACTGTTTGGTTTGTTTCCCCCTCCCCTGTTTTATAGAGGCCATCCAAATGGATGGGAGGTGATATCTCGCTGTCATTTGAATTTGCATTTCTCTAATGATTAGTGATGCTGAAAATCTTTTCCGAGGCTGCTTGCTATTTGTGTATCTTCTTTGGAGTAAAGCCTGTTCAAGTCCTTTGTTCATTTTTTAATCAGCTTGTTCTTGTTGTTGTTCTTGAGTTTAAGAAGTTCTTTATGTAATCCAGACACTAAACCCTTATCAGATACATGGTTTGAAAATATTTTCTCCCACTCCATAGGTTTTCCAATCAGTTGCCTTTAAACGTTCCTTTACACGTTTGATGTAGTCCCAGGTGTCTGGCTTTGCTCTGTTTCCAAGGCTTTCATCTTGAATCTGGGAAGTCATTACCTAGATTCAATGTCATGAGGCTTTCTCCTTATATGTTCTTCTTGATGGCTCATAGTTTTAGGTTTTATAGTTCAGGTTTTAAACTATTTTCAGTTAATTTAATATGTAAGTATAAGGTAAAGGTCCTCATTCATCTCTCTGAAGATGGATACCAAGCTTTACCCAGAACCATTTGTTGAATAAACCCTCTCTTTCCATTATTTAGTCTCAGCTCCCCTCCCAAAAGATCATTGAACTATAAAGATGAAGGCTTCAAAGATTCTCTAAGAATTCAATACCTTTTATTGAACCCATTCCTGATTGATATACCTATGCTGGATTCTGTTTCCTTCCCTAATACTCAATTAATGGGCCCAGCATGCTTGCATGTTTTAGCCTCTCTGGTTTAAGAAGGTTCTTGGAAGATAGAAATGCTTATTTTAGCCTTAGAAATTCTCAGGATTCTTAAAGGGCATAGCATAGTCTTGCTGTTCCGAGCTTTTACAAGTTGCTCTACTGATGACAAGTAATGGTTTTTTTAGGGTTTTTTTTTTTCCTGAGAAAGTGCAACTTAGGTTTTTAAATGAGAAACACAACACTTAGGAAGGGAAGCAATTTTTAAAAGACATTGGCAGAGTCAAAGAAAGCTTAAAGAAACACTTAACTTTCCAAACAGAAAGTGAGATTGTGTTAACAGGGAGTATGGTGTCAAAACTGGTTGGGGATCGGAAGGCCTTGGAAGGTCCTTGCAGAGCATGGGGTAATTCCTATTAATGAGCTGAAATGTCTCACAGATTAGTACTTGTGAAAAAGTAAGTTCTGAAGCTGTGTATTTGACCTTACTAGGACCAAAACAGCATTGTGGCTGCTTCCTCAGACCAGAGCACGTGCCTGCAGCCTGGCCAGGGAGATTTAGCTTCCGGCGTAAGTCTCTATTCTTAGGGCTAGATTGTCCTGCAGGTGCCACATCTTCACTCGCTCAAGAAGAAATATTCTCCTCAGCATCTATCCCTGATGTGTTCAGTTATAAATGTATCACTGAATTCCTGCACGCATTTAACAATGTTTCCTTTCTTTCTTGACTTATAAATTACAAATCAAATAATGGAAGGGTCAGAGGAGCTTGACTTCTTTCACATAAAAGTCCTGCTGGGTTTGTTTTTTTCATGTTTGTTTTTTTCCCCCATAAACTATTAAATCTAGGGAGGTGCGTGGTCCATGCGATTTCTTACTTTTTAGATCTATTTCACAGGTGCAGGAAACTCAAGTAAAGCAGCTCAATGGGCGTGGCTAGTGCCAAGCAGGAACAGGTACCCATGGACATTTGCCTAGCCACCCTGCAGAAGGCTAAAGTTGACCAAAAAGCCTGTTCCGATCCCACCATGCTCCTTCAAAACACATAAAAACACATTCATAGGCGCGCGTGCACACACACACACACACACACACACACACACACACACACACACAAACAGAGCAACTCTAAAGGGGACCTACAGAACAGTCCATCCATTTCTTGGTAGGGAAACTGAGGCTCAGATGTTGCATCAGTATGGAAGGCAAGGACATAAATCTTGTGTCCATATGCTAGAAGGTACAGAATGAACCACAAAGGTGGTTGCTTTGCTTCAAATTCTATCGGCCACTTGCTCTGTTTGTGACTAAGGGCAAGTCGCTTAAGCGCTCTGTGCCTCAGTTTCCCCATCTATGAAATAAATACCAGAAGGGTAACTATACTATGTAGGGTAGTGGGAGTCATGCTTGAGACAAGACATCTAGGAAGCTGGGGTAGTGGGTGTTCAGCAAATGTTGCAAATAGCTCCATCCTGTGGATGGGAGGACAATAAACAAAGTAAAAATTCTGACAATCTAGGCCAGCACTGGGAGGCAGATATACAATGCGGACCACATGTACAATTTTAATTTTTCTAGCAGCCATATTTTAAAAAGGGAACTAGAAATGGGCTAACTATATCAACTACTTTATCAAACATATGTACTCAACACAGAAATTATTAATAAGATGGTCTACTCTTTTTCATAAGAATCTTTGGAAATCCAAAGTATATTTTATACTCTAAGAACTAACCACATGTCAAGAGGTTAGTGGCCTAGCAGCTTTGGTCACCCCACTGTACACTACGATAGGACACCCCTTGAAATGAGCTAAATGAGACTAGAAGAAATGACTGGATCTGCCAGATTGTGAGGCTCTGTTTGATGGACACATCAGAATCATCTAGTTTTCACCGAATTTGGAGAAACTGTTCTATTGGCACTAAATGACACCTTATTTTCTTCACTACATGGAAGTATAAGAGAACCCATCTCTTCATTAAAGAAGAAAATGTACGAATTCAAAGAGGAAAGAGTGTTCTCTTAGAGGAGGCCTGGACTGGATGGGCAGTCCCGTCAGATGAGAGCATTACCCAGCACTGGGCTGACTTGGCCCAAATGGTCCAGCTGAGGATGCTCAATCATTGCTTCCTCTGGGTGGCCTGGGAGTGACTTAAGTCTAAGCAGCAGGAGACTGAAGATAAGAGAGAATGTTGTCTTTGTTGTTCTGTTAACCTCCTCTTCTAATGTAGGACTTCAGAGCTCGCTTCTGTAAGGTTCCTGCTTAGCAGAAATTTCTCCAAACAACACATCTGTATTTAGACTGTCCTTGAGGGCCTTGGTCAACTCCAAAGAAGAAAATTGGTAGAATCAACCCAATCAACTTCAGTGATTAAAAGTAGAATATTCTCGCCATCTACTTTCCCCTCACTCTCCCAAGGAGAAGATGCCACAGAAGGTTACAGACAATTTTAATCTATAAAATGTTAGCAGTGTAGATGAATTAGCCACGTGTCTACTTACAGTATTTCATATTGGACTTAATGAAACATATTAAAATCACATGTCAAGCTGAGCATGGTGCTGCACACCTGCAATGCCAGCACTCAAGAGGCTGAGGCAAAAAGACTGCAAATTCAAGGCCACCTTTTAAGGACTCTGAGTGAGACCTGTCCCAAAACAGTAACAAGAACAACATAAATACATTTGATCAAAGGACATTTGAATTAAAAATAGACCACTAGTCCAACATATCTTTGGAGCCAGAAATGTCCAGGTTCAAATCTCAGCTCCTATGTTTACTACTAACTTTTCAGCAAGGAATGTAACATGCTGAGCCTCAATTTCATTTGTAAAAATGAATGTTGTAAGCTGGAGGATCCAGTTCACAGTAAATGAGTTGAAATGGGTAAAGGCCTTGGATCACTGTCCAATCAAGGATCCCATGTTAGGTTGGAATGGGATCTTCACCGTCGACTTGCACACAGCATAGAGCGTTTCATTCAAACTCATCACGTGTGCCACAGAGGGCAGCGTCTGCCGTGGTCATAGTGGGAAGACAGAGGTCCATATCCTTTTTAATTCAAAGTACACTGTTGGTCAGCTTTCTGTGACTGAAGCAAATATCCAAGGCAAATCAGCATATGAAGAAAAAGGTTGGTGGTGTGTTAGGAGTTTCAGTCCCCAATCAACTGGCCCCACGGCTTTCAAGCCTGTGGCGGGACAGCACGTCATGATTGGAGCACGTGGTGGAGCCAAACTGCTCACCTTACAACCCAGAAGCAAAAGAGGAGAAATAGGAAGAGACTGTAGTCCTTTTGTTCCCTTCAACAGCATGCCTCCTGTGACCTACGACTTCCTACTAGGACCTACCTATTAAAGGTAGCCTCCTCCTAACTAACTACAACACACTGAGGTCACACTTTAACACATGGCTCTTTGGGGAAAAACTGAAAGTCAGAACTATAACATAAACCACTGGGAATCCTGTCCTAATGTCACAGGAGACTCAATGGCAAGGCAAACAAAGAAAACTGAGCATCAAGGCAAACATCTATGTGCATATTAGAACATCTAGTGATCATCACAAGATTGTCTTCTTCTTCTTTGCTTTTTTTTCTGGTAGTATTGGGGTTCAAACTCAGGGCCTGAGCTTGGTAGGCTGTTACTCCACCACTTGAGCCATGCCCCATGCTCTTCATGGCATTAGTTGGTATTATGGATAGGTTCTTATATTTGTCTCCTACTTATATCGCCAGGTTAGTTGGCATGGCCACCACACCCAATTTGTTAGCTGATGTGGAGTCATGCAAACATTTTGCCCAGGCTAGCCTTGAACTATATAATTATATAATCCTCTTGGTCTTTGCCACATGAGTAGCCAGGATTATAGGCATGATTCATGATGCTCTGTCTCATTTATTTATTATTTTTGCTTTTAGAAACAATATTCATGCATATATCTGTAAGTTTTTTTTGCTGGTCCTGGGGCTTGAACTCTGGGACTGGGCACTGTCCCTAAGCTTTTTTTGCTCAAGGTTTAGCACTCTATCATTTGAACCACAGCTCCACTTCCAGCTTTTTTGGAAAGTAGTTTATTAGAGATAAGAGTCTCATAGGCTTTCCTTCCTATGCTGGCTTCACATCACAATCCTGAGATCTCTACCTCCTGAGTAGCTAAGATTACAGGTGTGAGCCACTGGCACCAACTTGAAACAATATTTAGGTCACTTATTTATAGAAACAACCATACTTAGCTATACCTTCCAAATAATCACTAGACCTGTGTTCAATTTCCTGGCTGGTTTTTTTTTTCTCTACTAATATTGAGATCCCTGTAAACATCCCAAACTAGCATTGATTGGGGTCAGCACAGGCTAATGCAGTTTTCTCAATTAATTTCACAGTTCTAGGTAAGTAATACAAGATGCCGTGTAAGTACTTTCCTAAGAGGTGATGGAGACAAAGATTTGGCTTTTTATTGGTACACGGGGGAGGCATTTTGCCTTTTTTCTTTCCCCATTTGTATTTCCTAGGGGCTGATGAAATAAACCATGATACATCCATCTGGTAGAATACCACACCACCTGGGAAGTTGGAAAGAGGATCCAAATGCACTTGGTATGAGGAGATGGAAGGCATAACATCCGGGAATTCCAACCCTATCCACAATTTGCCTTCTTAGGAAGTACAGGCTGGGTCCAGACTTCTAGAGGCAAATCCTGGCTCATTCATATACCAGTAACGACTTGTGGCAAGTCCTTAGTGAACTTTTCTGTGTCTGCCTTTCCTTGCCTGTAGAATGCAGAAAATAGTTACACCAGAAGGCCACTGTGAGAACTAATAAGTTAATGTATGCAAAGTGCCTGGGAGAGTACCTGCCTCAAAATAAACACACGATAAATAGATAGTAAACACATAGTAGGGGTTGGGGATTTAGCTCAGTGGAAGATTACTTGCTTGGCAAGTGCAAGGCCTCTGCTCTGTAAATTAATTAATTCTGAATAAGTACCACTTCTCCATTATTATAGAGACATGTTGTCTTCTCTTCCCCTCTTTATTCTCACTGTTTCTCTCCCATCTCTCCGTCTCTGTCTCTGCCTGTCTCTATCTCTATCTCTGTCTCTCTATCTCTGTCTCTGTCTCTGTCTCTCTCTCTCTTTAATACATACCAATCTATTAGCAGTTGTATTTGGGCAAACAGTTGAAGGTGAGGAATGAATATAAATGTACAAGCTCAGCATTTTGGAAGAATTAATATGCAATATTTTATTATCAAAGAGGAAAGAAAAAAACTGTACCAGCAGCTAAATGAGAGTAAATGAACCTATAGCTTTAAGCCAATCAGAAGTAATAAGCAATTATGGACACCAAAAGGCCCAGATATTCAGATCATGTTCATGTATGCATTCCATTAAAGAAACAGTAGCTGGACTGGATTATATCACATTTTTCTGAAGGAGCCTGCTACTCTACACATGTGCAAATTAGCCCCTAGGATCCTGGGATCAGTCTAGATCAGAAAAGCTCCTCCTGAGCACAGCCGCATCTGGCAGAGAGGAGACACTCACAGTAGGAAAGCTCGAGTACCCCAGGCATCATAAAAATGCCAAAGAGAAGCCTTTTTCCTAAAACTAAGAAACCATCAATAATGGTCACATGCTGACCACCCTCCATGTGTGCCATCAGGACACAGGGAATTCACCGCCTGGCCCCCAGTAGCTACTCCTACTGTGGAGCAGAAACAACAGATGATAACAAACAGCAATGAAAGCAGAGGATAGAGGGATATGTGGAAGAGTCCAGGAAGGCTTCCTTAAGGGAGGTGGTCCCCAAGCAGGGCTTTGATTCAGAAGGGAAGGGGACAGAAGAAAACCTGTGCTCTGCTCTGTTCTAAAAGGATCAGCAAGTACAGTAAAGGCAATCTGCAGAGTTGGGGCGGAAACAAGAGAAATCCATCAGGACCCTCAAAACCAGGAATGATCTAGAAGAATATTGGGATGCTGATTATGAAGGGGAAACTGGAGGTTTGTTCTAAGTCACCAAGAAACAGAAGCCCAGTAAAGTCTTTTAGTACAGACCCTGAGCCAGGTAACAACACTGCCATAAGACACCCTAATTCAATCAGCTTTTGGTCACTGCTTGAGTCTTCCCACATGAAAAGTCTGGAGCAGAAGGGTATAGCTGGCTAGATCCAGGTCAATGGTACAGCCACAACCCACACTGCCGGGAAATGGTGACTAGCTGGCACCTTGGCCTTCTTAGGGCCTTCAAAATCCAGCAAGATTTATCACAATGAGAATCTCCAAATTCAGTCATCAGGATTGGAGGCTAGACTCCCCAAACACAATACAGAGAGGAAAGGGCAGTAGAGCAGGCTCGGGTGGTATCATGAGAAAGTTCAGTAATGAACAACAGCAGTTCATTTAACGAACACTGACAGCTACCTACTGAAGTCTTGGCACTGTGGTTTACACACAGAAATAAAACGTCCTTGCCCAGGTGGTTACCAAAGCCAGCTTAGTACACAAACAGTAAATAGACTTGCTCATCCAGTCAGTACTGGAGACCCCATAATTCCATTTCCCAGCTGATGTTCACTTTGATTGGTCCGTGCCTGGACCTTGCTAGTTGCTGGCATTTCAGACAAAATTCCTTCCCACTAGAAAATCTCCGTCTAGTTATCTAAGCCAAGAGTTGTAACAGAGAAAGACTCTGGGGACTCCCTAGCTACTGACTTGGAGTTTTATGCTTCTGAATTCAGAAAGCATTTTCTCAACATGTGCATGGTTTTCTTCCTCCAGATCTCACAACACACAACCATTCTGCTGTGGGCTATGTAAGGGAATAGAGAACTATACACAAATGAGAGCAATTTTGGTTACAGGAATGCTAATGAGGAGGAACTCCTGGCATCTAGAATATTCAACTAGACAGGGTGGGTAAACTGTGGAACAGTTGTTAGAATGGAAAAGCCGAAAGCTTTCTGAGAACATGAGTTTGAAAAATATCTAATGACTTAGGGAAAATGCTAATATGTATATGCACATATATAGTATCAAATAGAAAAAACAGATATTTACGAGAATTTTGTACGCATGCATGACTTTCACTTGGTTCTTTGTAGCCCTCTATTGTATATATTCCTTTTGATGAATATGCACTGCTTTGCAGTCATACATCATGGCTACAAATAGAAATCATTTTAAAAGACACTCAGTTAATGACAGCGTCAAGTGCACAGCACAAATTTTACTGAGATGCAAGCCTGACTTGACATAGGAAGCTCACTTCTTTGGGAGTCAGTTTTCAAGGCAACAATAACTTGAATTCATAGGCACATTCGATGAAGTAGTCTAGGAGAAATGGCTGATCCTATTCTTGGTTAGAATAGACATACCATGAACGTCCACTTCTGGAGAATATGGATTCTAATACTTCTGGTCCCCTTGTGTGGGTTTCCCCGTGTGAAAAGGTGCCAGGACAAGAGCGGGTCAAAGAGCCTTTGTAGGCTGGACTGGGGCTTAGTTTTCTAGGGTGCTGAAACAAAACTGCCGCAAACTGGAGCCTAAAGACAATAGAAACTTATTCTTCCCCAAGTCTAGAGGCCAGAAATCAAGAGGCAAAGTGTTGGCAGGTGTATGTTCCCTCTACAGGCTCCAAGGAAGAACCCTTCCACCCAGGTCTGGTTTCTATCGACTTCCAGCCTTTCTGTGCCTTCCATGGTTCAGGGGTCATTACTCTAGTCTCTGCCTCCATAGTCACCTGGCCGTTCTCTATGTGCCTCTGTATATTGCCTCTTTACCAGTCATATTAGACCAGGTCCCAGTATGACGAGTAGGTCCTCATCTTAGAAATCTAGAAGGATTCCGTTTATAAATAGGTCATATTTCCAGATACAGGGATGAGAGATCCAACTTGCCTTTTGAGAAGATGTAATTCCATCTATGCCAGACACCAGCATCCTATAAGCACCAGCAGTTAGAGCAAGGCCAGGCCTAGATGGCATGAAGGGAAGCCCAGAGTCCCCCTGGGGACAGGAACTATTCCCATGGCCAGCTGGTATGCTGAAGCAGTCTCAAGGCTGGGTGTGTGGTTCTGCCCATATTCTCCCAGGATTTTCTCCAGTCCCTTCCATCCTGACCAAATCAGGTGACCATGAGGCTTGTACTTCCCTAGAAATGTGTCCAGGATAGAGAGATGAGGGAATCTGCTGGAGGTCAAAGCTTTCCTCTTCCTTCCTTAAACTTACTGTAGAGTCTACACTGTGTCTACAAAAAGAAGGGTCAGGCTCACAGGACTATTCCTTAGGCTAACTCAAAAATAAACTAAAATAAAAAGAAGAAGGCAAGAGAAGGAGGGCACAGAAAAGGTTCTGCTGGCTCCATCCTGCCTGGGGGGCAGAACCTGAGGCTGAGCAGGCCCCAGGAAGGATGCAGGGGGTACTTAAACAAGCTGGACCTGGACAAAGACTCCTAGCTTGGAAAGAAGCAACAGAATCACACAAAGATACACAGGGTAAACAACAGTGGGCACTTCCTGAAGAACGTTACAATGCCAGCTTACATCCCCAACGTTACAATGCCAGCTGACATCCCCAAGATAGTCACAGAACAAGCTCTCAGGAAAGGGGTGCCCCCATAAGGACGAACATTTAACATCTCAGCTCCTTGGGGGTTCAAGAGGAGGATCAAGTTTATGTAAGGAAGAAAAATAAATGCAACATTTCTTGTACATCCAGAGCCACAGACTGAGATTCAACGTTACTTCATTCCCATCGTATCAATTAATATCCTACAGCATTAGAAGACACCTTCCACCTGCTGCAAGCCCTCTGACCTCTGGCTTTAGCTCTTTTAAAAGGACAATCAAGAAACATGTATTTCCCATCAGCCGCCAGGCTCTTCCACTGGACTCAGGGCTGTACCTCAGGACTGCTATGTCAAGGATGAAAGAGGCTAGGGAGGGTCTCATTGTAGCAACAGTTAATTCTAGGATTAACTAGGAGTCCTAGAGAGAGGGTTGGCAGGTGCAGTACTCCTGTTCTCCTATAGAGCATGGAAACTCATGTCTGAGGCTTGGAATGCTGGCCCAGGAGCTCCCCATGAGGAAGAATGGTGGTGGCATCACTCACTGGGCATTGAGAAACCTTGCTTGCCTGTCAAAGGCCCAAGATTGATCACCTACTAGGTGATCCATATTTACAAGGCATCCTTGGATACCTATGACCTTGAGGGAGGAGCAAAATCCAAAGAGGGACTGACTTAGTCTCACCGTCCCAGATACTGCAAAAACCAGAAAGGAATTTAAGAAACCAGCGAGAAGTGTGCACCTTTCATTCATATCACACCGACCTCCTCCCTGAGCTTTCACAGTGGCCCCCAAGTTAAAGACAAGGAAACTGAGGCAAAGGGTTGACACTCCAGGGTCATTGGCCAATGGCATAAAATTAGAAATTAGCTGAGCTGTAAGTATGTGTCACAGTTTGATTAAGACATGTTTTCCCAAGGCTCACTGCTAAAGGCTTGGTCGCCATGCAGTACTCAGAGACTGGGCTTTGCAGAAGAGACTGCGTCACGAGGGCTCGGATCTTATCGATGGATTCTTCTGTTGCTGGATTCATCACTGAGTGGACTGTTGGAAGAGGATGGAAACAGGATGGTGGTATCTGATTGGGGGGAAATTTCTCAGTTACCCAAGGACTCTTGAAGGGTATCTCATCCCAACCACTTCCTCTCCCTGTCTTTCTGCTTCCTAGCTGCCATTCAGTGAGCTGTCTCCTCCACCAACTCAGGTCCAGCTAAGCTTGGACTTTTTCCTCCTTGCAGTTGTTTCTCTCAGGCATTTTGTCCCAGTGCTGGAAGAGTGAACTAACACAATGCAGCTATGATAAGGGCTTTGAAGGAAAAAGACAGGATGTTACACTGGAACCATGAGGGAGACCTTCCTTAGACCAGCAGATGGGGAAAGATCTCTGCAGGAAGTCATTTGTACTTAAAACTGGAGAAATTAGTGATGAAATCCTTCTGGTGGGAAGAGACAGCATGTACAATGGCCCTGTGCCACAAAAGAATCTGACACATGAGTCCCAAACAGCCAGGGTGTCTGAAGCCTTTGGGGAAAGAAGAAAAAGGACTCAAAGACGGTAACAGATTGGGCTTTGGTAGGAAGGTCAGAGTTTACCTATGTGTCACTGAAGGAATTCAATAACCAAATCATGATTGATGTCTCCAGACTGAGTTACAACCCAGACTGAGCCCATTACACAAAGGAGCTGGAGAGAACAGGCCACATTTGAGCAAACAGACTCAAGCTACCTTTCGGGAAAGATGGAAACTGCTGGATTTGCAGCAGGAAAAGCAAGACTGTAGCCTTTGCTTGTGAAGAACAAACAGTTTTGCCTAATCCAAATTCGTTTTCATGCTTCTCTGGCTGAACAGCGCACAGAGCCGCTGGATTCCACAGTCACATCATGACAGAACAATTTCAGTGATTATTATCAAACGCCTCTATTTAGAACGGCTCAGAAGATTGTATTAGCACAATCCAATATTTATGAAATGACGCTCTGCTGTAATGAGGGGCTGAACAAATTAAGACTAGAAGCAAGTGCTGGGTCTTGAGGGACAGTAGAATAGGAGGAAAGTAGTGATCTTGCTCGGGTAGCTGGAACCTTGGTTTTCTGATCTGTAAGATGAGAAGGATACTAGCCAAGGCAAAAACAGATGGTCAGTTAGTAGAGAGCCTAAAGTCCAACCTAATCATGCTTATCATTGGTTCCTCCATGGCTAGACTATTTGCCATCCATCCATCCATCCATCCATCCAACTAACCAATGTTTTGTTCACACTCTGCATGGCACACTGATTTACCCACTGGAGAAAGAACTGTCAGTAAGCCTGGCCTCATCTCTGGTCACATGCGACAACTTTTTATCTTGGACCAAACACCAGCCGTGATGGGTGTCAATGAGGATCGTGCAGACTCAAGGTGTGCTCAGGAATTACAGCAGCATCATGAAGGGATGGATTTGAAAATGGGGGATGAGAGCAGAGAGAAAGAGACAAAAAAAATGGACCCTGGACTTCCAAATCATGAGAGGACAGACATGGAGGTTGTCCATGTCATGTTGATAATGGGCACTTGCAGCCACAAATGATTCTGTTCAGTAAAAGTAAGCCTTTATGCCAAACCTTACATGCTCAGTTCTATATCACAGCACAACTTTATTCGAGCTAAAGAGTTTTGTTGTTGTTGTTGCTGCTGCTGCTGTTTGTTTTATCAGCACTCAGGAGAAATTGACACAATGCAGGTCCTCAGCAGGAACTGTGCAGAGATAGCCGGTGGCCTTCTGCTATGAACAAGGAGGCCACTTTCCTACCTGGATACCTCTGAGCATCTTCTTGGCCTCCAGTTTAGTAACATCCAGAAAACCCCTTTCCTGGAGGTGACTACTGAAACATGGCAGCCAGGCAGTAGCTGGTTAGGTCTCGATGTGGAAGATGAGTATTGGAGTCCATCAGTATGCAGGTCAGAGGGTGGTGAGGCCACCCATGGAACAAATATAGAACAGGCCCAAAGAATTCCAGTGTTGAAGTTTGGAGCACACTGACAGAGCAGGAAGGGGAGAGCTTCACTGGGGGATGGAAGAAAAACCAGGACAGTGTATATTCTAGATAAAGCCTCAGTGGGGGAGGTCCTAATCAAGTTGAGTGGCCCCCATATCCAATCAGTCATCTTTCCAGTTATGCCGGGAGGTGATCTTAACTTTCCCAGAGCTGCTGGCTTTCATTGCAGGTGAACCCTACTAATGGTGTTCTCCTTGAGTATTTAGCCCACCTCCCCCTAAAATATAGCCGGGGTCACATGCAAGTATCTATCCAGAATTTCCACGTAGCACTTGAGATGTAGCAGTACTGAGTAGGAACTGGACTGCAGCACTCTGAAAGAAAGGGGTAACCTCAAATCCCCTCAAAGCTCTTTGATTCCCTCAGACCCTAATATCATCAGCCTCCCAAACAACTAGCCAGAGATTAGAATCTCATCATTAAAACTAATCCTAGCTGGGAGTTGGTAGCTCATACCTATCATCCTAGTTATACCCAGGAGACTGAGATCTGAGGATCTGTAGTTCAAAACCTCCCTTACCCCTTGGAAAAGAACGCCTGTGAGACTCTTATCACCAATTAACAACCAGGAGATGTGGCTCAAAGTAATAGATTACTAGTCTTGAGCCAAAGATCATAGAGACAGAGTCCAGGCCCTGAGTTCAAGCCCTACCACTAACCAAAACTAACAAAAGTAATCCTAAAGATGCCTGGATCCATGTGACCTCTGCCCATCACTATATACCAAAGAATTCATCCAGCCTTGTTTGAACAAGGATGGGTAATCCATATCAACATTTATCTCTTGTGCTCCCAGACAGCTCCATCCTTAAGTGAACCTTCCCTCCATGAGTCACTGCCCAAGTTATCCATCTCCATCACAGCCCCAGACATGATAGATTACATACCTGTAGGCACGGCTGGGTCCAGCATCGGCTTCTCCCAGGTGTTAATCTGCTCCCAGGTGAACCCATTGGTCCCCAGGGCCACGCTGTACCCACAGTTGCTGTAGTGTTCATCAAAGGAGCAGCCTCCTGAAGACAAAAGAAAGATGGGTAAGTACCGCCCGTGTCTGAGGCTAGGGATTGTCACCTCTTTGTTATCAGCACTTCATTTACAACTTGAAATTTTAAACTCCGGAGACTTTTGTGTTGTTGTTTTTTTAAATAGGCAAGCAAATTGGATTTTTTTAATATTTACTTTGGTGCTCTCACAAAAGGAGCTAGCATCTGCAGACTCCCGTATTTAAAAAAAAGTTAATAAGGCTGGTTACACATTGATTTCAATCTTTCCTTCCTGAGAGAGCAAACAGCCATGCCTCATTCTAAAGTAGGAAAAAATGAATGCTTGGGCATACCTCTGTAATTGCTTCCTGCAACAGAGAAGCAGCAGAAAGACCAGTAGCCTCAGAGCCCAGCAAAACAAGACCCACACCTCAGCCCTGCAAAGTTGTATGAGCCTGGGCCACATGTTTAACCCTTGCAAATCTCAGTTTCCCCACTTATAATATGGAGGGCAGCTTCCACATGAAGTCCATTTTAAACATCCATATTAAAATATCATTAAGTGAAGCTGGGAGCTGATGACATAAGTTTGAATTCCTAGCTACTCATAAAGCTAAGATCTGAACACTGTGGTTTGAAACCAGCCCTGGCAGGAAAGTACATGAGACTCTTATCTCCAATTAGCCATCAGAAAGCTGGAACCAGCTGAAGTGATAGAGCACTAGCCTCCGTCAAAAATTAAAAAAAAAACCCAAGCCCTGAGTTCAAGCCCCAGGAGCAGCACACACACAACATTCACCTCTTCTCTGTCAAGGCAGGCTGACTGAAAGATCTAGTTTCACGGAAGAAGAAGTAAGCAAGACAGGAGTTAGGCAATCATTCATTTAAAGATAGGAAAGTCAATGTTGGCAGTAGTTTAGGCTTCTCCCCTGAACTTTGAGCCAGCCCCATTTAACAAGAAGTCGTGACCATTTGATTTCATAAGGTTACACCGAACCCATGGTTTGGACTGTAATTCCCCTCAAAGTGACACTGAAAGACATGTACGGTGTAGAATGCAAGCCCAAAGAGAGCATGCTGGTCTATCCAAGAATAACAGGAACCGGTTCTATTCTGAGAGGAAAGAAAAGGAAGAAAAGGGTGGGAAAGCAGGAAGAGAGACATCCTGGAAGTGCTTGCAGGACACGCCAAAGGAGACATCAGCAAGCCCAAGTCCTGAAGAAGTCTGTGGCGGCTCCCCCACCCCCATTTCACACCACAGTCCCCCTGTGCCTGCCTCGTCTCTTGGATGCTCAGAGCTCTCGCCATGTCACCACCCCCTCCTTGAAACCCTTGCACACTTCCCAGCACACACTGAATGACATCTGCTATTGTCTGAAAGAATATCTCAAATGCCAAACCTAACCCCCAATGCCATGGAGTGAAGAGGCAGGACTTTGGGAGATGGTGAGATCATGAGCACTCTGCTGTCATGAGCAGGACCCATGCCCCTGTCAAGGAGCATTCCAACCCCCTTCTGGCATGTGCATTCACGTAGAAGGTGGTATCTATGAGGAGCAGGCTCTCGCCTGACACTGAATGTTCTGGCATCTTTGTCTGGGATTCTCAGTATTCAGAACTATGGGTTGTAAATGTATATTGTTTATAAATTACCCAGTTTATAGCAGTTCAGATTGATTTAATACCCCCAATGAGTCCTAGGTGGGGAAATGGGGGGGGGGGCTGGATCTGCTTCCATGGTGCAGGAGACAGAAGTTGAGCTGCTTATATTAAGCTGCTTTGCACAATAAATAGGAATGGGAGCATGGTATATAGACAGCTGGAGTGGAGTGGAAAGGAAAAGAGGAGAGAGGAGTACAAGAAGCAGAGTAAAACACTACAAAAGGCAATGAAAGATTGGGAAACAGTGGATGGGAAGTGACTGGTACATTGGCAGGGACTAAAATAAAATACTGTTTCCCTTATTAATTCAACAATGGTTTACATTTTTGTGTGATACTGAGGATTGAACTTAGGGGCTTAGTGCTTGCTAGTTAAGCACTCCAACACTTCAACAACGATCTCATTGAGCACTTACTAGAGAATAGACAGAGTGCCAGGCACTAGCTAATCAGGGGTTTATAGTAGAGGTATGCTCTCACAATTGAGTAAGACAGAGTGACATTAAACCAGCATACTAATGAATAATTACCTGCCTGGGCATGGGCTAAGTTGGGCTGGATGGGAGAAGCACTACACTTCTGACCATGAATTGGAAATGATGCGTGCTCTGCACTGCAATGGGTCTCCACACACACACACACACACCCCAACTTCTAAGTGATGAGAAGCTTCACACAAGAGCCACAGAACTGCTGGGGAACTGGGGGGGAAAAGGCAATGACTAGCATGGATTGACAAGAATCATCCAGAAAAGATGGAAGTCAGAGGCAACAAGAAGGTAGCATTAGAGCAATGACAGAGAAGACACCATCCTAGACAGAATGGGGAAGGAGACACCTCCACAGACCAGGAGGGAAGCAGACCATCAAGCAGCTTCCCCTAAAAGGTAACCTTTGGAACAGCTGTAAACTTCTTGCACACAGAGGGAGCTTGGTAAGTATCTGTGGATGAATGAACCAATAAACATGGATGGCATGCTTGATCTAGGCAGAGCTGTGATTCCATAGCAGCAAGTTTTTGTTAATCAACCTGAGGTCTCCCATCCCTGAGCTTGACAGGCTATTCCAACCCATCACCCCTACCTAGAAGGTTCCTTCCTGTATTTCTTGTCTAAAGAATTACAGATGATCTTCCAGAATTCACATCTTTAAACTCTCTCTGATCCAAACAATAACAATTTCTATTCAAAAAACAAACAACAAAAAAAAAACAGTATAGCAGACACTATACTGTCAAGGATAATTGGAGTAGGCCAAACTCCTTTCCCCATATCGCCATGGCCACTTTGGAGCCGGGTCTGCAGGAGACAAATGAATCAGATCAATACCATGGCCCACACAGCTCCATGTTCCAGGAAGAGGTCTCAGTGAAGGCAATCAGCAAAATCCCAGCTGCTACTGAGAAATGGCTGAGATCCAAAGTGCGCACCCTGCAGGTGAGGGCTGAAAATGCGGGGAAAGAGAAAGTAGGGACAAGACAATAAGGTTATGTATGATTTAGGTTGTCATTTCTTCCCCACAGGTGGCAAAAACAGTGTTTCCAGTCCATCCTGAACCTAGAGAAGACCAGACATATTGTTCCTACTTTAACTATAATGTCATCTGTTGATGCATTACAGAGCTCAATGACCCATTCTTGCCACCATTGAAGGGAAGTGTTGGCACCAAGATTAAACCTATAGTCGTCTAACAACAGAGTCCATGCTCTAACAGATTAGAGAAAAAGTTTATTCTCCTGAACTAAGGGCAACATCTTGTACTTTAAAGTAAGGATCAGGGGCCAGGCAGATACAGGGCTTGCAAGGTGATTAGGTCTCTCTATTTAAATCTATCTCTTTCTAATTCTAGAAACATTCAACAAAGTTCTTTTTTATGAGCTCTGTGCAGACAGACATATGATCTTCATGCCCTTGTGAAGTTTATAGAGCAGAGGAAAAGACAAGTACAACAAACATGCCCTGAAGGTGTAGAGCAAAAAATAAGAAAGAAAGAACAACAACAACAACAAAAAAGCTTTCATACAGAGGTGTTGATGTTCAAAAGGAGATACTAGTCCATTTGAGGTAATGGATTAATTGTGCAAATGCTTTGCCTTCTTCTAGACGCCATTCAGGAAGATGTCTATTTGGATGTCTGGGCAGCGATGCTTGCAAAGCAAGGTCACCCCTCCCTGCCTCTGCCTCTGCAGTCCTCCATGGACAGGTCATGAGCCACTGCCGATACATCTTGGCTGGTGCAGGATGAGGAGCATATGCCTCCTCCCCACAGCTATTTCTCAGACCTACCTTTCTATCCTGAACTCTGGCAGTCACATCAATCTATAGCCAGATACCAAGTGCTTTTCCCATCTGATGATCTGACCTTTGACACTGGGGTCCTGAGCCTTCCCCATTGTCAGGGTCTGCAAATGGGTGGAGGAAACCCCGTAGAAGGAGGAGTCCTCAGGCTCCTCAGCTGCCAACCATTCTAATCAATTCTGCCAGGACCTGTTATCCATTCTGTCCCTCTTACAGAAGAGTTTCTCGACACAGCCTCCTGCTCTGCATGTTACCATACATCTGAATTTTGTCAAGACATGGTTCAGGACTTTGCCATGGAGTCTCTGGCTTCCCAGTAAAGCAGAAAGCATGGCTGGCTGGATTTATGTTTCTGCTCTCTGCTTTAGGTAAGCCTAAAGCACAGAGCACATTCAAGGAGCAGTGGTTAACCCGGTCACTGACCCAGACTCAGCAGCCTGATCAACAGAATCAGGAGGTATACCACATGGTAGCAAAAGAGCAAGCTGAGGGTAGGAAATGAAATAAAATCAGGGAAGAAGGAAAGAGTTGCCAACCCATATGGCAATTTCCCACCATACCCATCTGCTTAAAGAGGGTTATGTACTTGGCTCAGAGCTTCCAATATACCAAATATTAAATGGAAAAGCTGGCTCTGTGCTGGACACTGTGTTCCTGCAATAAAAAGTAGATTGCTCAGTAAGATGGCCACCTATCCATCAGCTTTGATCAGACAAGACCCCATAACAGAAACCTCATATCTCATAATGAAACTTCACCCCATGTCTCAAACAGCATCCTCACAAGGAGTATGTGGCCAACTTCATGAGATTGTGGTTCCTAATCATTCTTCATATAAACTGATAGCAACAGCCAAACAAACACTGAGGAAAAGCAACCCGCTGAGGCTCAACACCGCGCAATGTTGATCTAACCTGACTCAGAGAGAGAAAAGATAACTAATGAGTATTCTTTAAAGCAATCATCCCTGGATTTTCATCCTCTCGTTCTACATAATTAAGAAACACAAGGGAAGCTGGGTGATGTGGCTCACATCTACAATCCCAGCTATTCAGGAGGCAGAAAATAGAGGATCATAGTTTAAGGCTACACCAGGCAAAAAGTTAGTAAAATCCTATCTCAATCAATGAACCAACCAGTAATGGTACACGCCTATGATTCCAGCTACAAGGGAGGCCATAGGTAGGGGGATCATCATGTAAAGCCAATCCAGGATAAAATATAGAAGACCCTATCTAAAATAACAAACAAGCCAGGTGCCAGTGGCTCACGCCTGTAATCCTAGCTACTCAGGAGGCTGAGATCTGAGGATAACTGTTCAAAGCCAGCCGGGGCAGGAAAGTCTGTGAGACTCTTATTTCCAATAAACCACTAGAAAACTGGAAGTAGTGCTTTGGCTCGAGCGGTAGAGTGCTTACCTTGAGCTGAAGAGTGCAGGGACAGTGCCCAAGCCCAGAGTTCAAGCCCCACAACCCACCAAAAAAAAGAAAAAAAGCAATAAGGACCAGCACCCTGACTCAAGTAGCAGAGAGCCTTCCTAGTAATTGCAAGACCTTGAGCCCAGACTCCAGCACTGCCCCCCAAATTAAAAAGAATCACAACGACCATGAGGTCAGGACTATACAACCTGACAGTACCAGCACTGCTTAGTGAGATACCACCTCCTGCCCATAGTTCTCCCCAATTCTAAGCCTTCATCTTCTGGTATCCAAGAAAAGATCACTTCAAAGAAACTTCCAGGATCCAAGTCTAAGTATTCTAGAGGCTCAGAAGGAACTGGAAATTCCCAGGAAACCACAGAGATGCAAAATCTTGCCACCAGCTCCAACAAACAGTTGTAGTTCCTACACCACTGGGAGCCACAAACTGGAAGGGAGTGTAAAGAAAGGCCAAGCTTCCCTTGGACCCTGGGCATGATACATTCAGACCTGTGAACCTGAGTCTCCTTGCAGCTTCTTGTAGCAACTTTTCCTGTTTCAAACAATGACATCTATTGCTAAGGCTGACTGAGAGAGCCCAGCGGCTGTCACAGGTGTTTGGGGCCATGCTCTTAGGAAGAAAGATATCTAGTTGGAGAGATTCATAAAGAAATTCATTTGAATGCTGACCACAATGAGGGAGAGGAAGAGCAGGTGGCCGCCTCTAATGGTGTCAACCTCACCGTGGTCATTTCGGTGGGAAACAGCACCTTCATTTCCATCCCAGAAACGAGACTCAGCCTCCAGAGGGTACAGTCTGTTTTGGTGAAGACCTACATAATTGTGAGATGACAGGGAAAGGTACCAATTGTCCAAGGACTCTGCACCTGGACAGAAGAGTTCTTTCTCTGGCAGGTGGAGGTCACGATGTGGCAAAGGCCTCAGATGCACTGATGTTAGTCAAGCATAAAAAGTCAACAGAGAAATGGAAAACTGTAGCAAGGAAATTGGATTTTGAAAAATCCATTTGGATTTGGTAATGTATAGCATATCAGCATCTGTAAGGGAAGTAAAAATAGTGCAGGGTACATACTTTAGGATACATTAAAGCATAAATAAGGTTTATAGTGCCAATCAGAATTTTTTTTAAACATGAGCTCTTCTTTTGAAAATGAGAGAGAAATGGAATTCAATAAAAAAAATATAAATGTGTCTGCCTCTGCACTTCTCAGATATGATCCTGTGTATTCTTGGACAGAATTAAGTTTAGGAGAGGAACCAAAGATTGGTTAGCATTCTGCCGTGTGCCGGGCACTGTCTTTAAGTTATGTAGGTGTTTATGTAAATTGCTGTCTATTAACATAGGGAAAAGCACCACCACTCTCTAAGACAGGAGTCAGAAGACTCTGTTTTTTGGAGAGTGAACCCACAAAATACGTTAACTAGGCAACCTCTCTATGCGATGAGCCACACATCCAGCTTTGTGATTTTGGTTTGTTTTTCTGGTACAGCCTCACATCAGCTTTGCCCGGGCTGGCCTCAGACTGTAATCTTCCTATCTCCATCTCCTAAAGGGCTGGGATTATAAGTGTTTACCACACCTGGGAGAAAACTTGATCTGGAGAAGACTTGTAAGGATCATAATATTCAATGGATATCCTATAGAACTGGGAAAATTGGGAAGATGAGTGGGGCAAAGGATAGAAGAGAGTAATGAAAGGAGTGATGTAGATCAAGATTCATTGTACTCATGCACTGACATGTTAAATGATAAGTACTTAAATAGACTATATATGCAATATAATATATATGTAATATACAGTAAGGATTTTCAGTTTAGAGTCCCCATAACCTCTGCCACAACTACCTACCTCTGCCCTTGTAATATGAAAGCAGCTATAGCCAATACATAAACAAATGTGGTTGGCTGTGTTCCAATAAAACTTTATTTATAACAATGGTAACAGGCCCACATTCTGCCCAAAATCTGTAGTTTCCCAGTTTTTGCCCTAAAAGAAACATATTGCTTTTTCCATGTGATAGAAACTTACCATCAGAGCTCGTATAGTGTTTTCACAGCTCAGGAAAAAGCATGACATCAATTACAATGATAATCAAAGTGAGATCTTATTTTACTGACAGCTGGATGTATGCAAGTCTTACTTTGCCATCTTTCCCCTTCCCGGAAGTCCCTGCCATTCTAACTGTACCCCTCCCCCCCTACAGGTACCACAGGCTCAGAGACGTACGTCACTCACATGAAATAGTGAACCTTAGCTCTGGTACCAAAGCCCAGGTACTTTCCCCTGTTCCAACCCTACCCTTTTAAGAGTGTTCAGTGTTCGACTTACTCTGCTACATTTTAGAATAGAAAGTTGTGCCTTTCATATCCCATGGTAGAGTCAAGAGAAGATTGAAAACTGGGCCAAAAAATTAAAAAGGAAAAGAAATTAAAACAAAACAAAACAAAAAAGTAGAAATTTGCCTTCTGTTGCTCTGCGTGGTAGATGCTACTTCTAGTAAAGCTCATAATGTTGACAAATACAGCCCGAAAGCAAGGTGGTCCACCACAGGCAAGGAGGCACATATACCCTTCTCTAGCCTATGTGGCTAGATTGGAAAGTTCCAGAAGCCCACTGAGCATCCATCCACATGGAGCTCAAAAGATACCCCTAGCATAGGGGATGTGGGGCTTCTGAGGTCCAGGACTGTGTCGCTTGAGCCCCAGATTCCTCAGATCTAAGAGAATTCCTAGCCCACATCATGGGGCCATGACTTTATTCAATGAATGAATCCATTGGAAATGGATCTTCTCTCATGGAAAGGAGCCACAGAAGGAATAGTTGTCCATCCAATCATCTTGTCTTAGAAGCCAGAGGAGCTCAACGGAGGCCTTGTGGCAGGATGGTAGGGACTTAGGGCTCAGAGGTCAATCTAGATCTTTAAAGAGTGTTTGCTCCAAACCTGCTAAGACAGAGTCTTGGAATCAGGGTGCAGGGAAGTCATAAAATGGACTAAGGAGAAACCATCAGGCCAGTAGGGAAAAAAGGAGAGTGAGGACAGATCATGGAGAGGCCAAGAAGTCACTAGACGAAACCGAGAGCTGACGCTAGCCAGGCTTCAGCTGTGGGCTGGGTTAGAGGAGGGCTACTAGATGGAAGAGATGGTGTCAGGAAGCTGTTAAGCAGATATAAGGGATGATCATGCTACTACACTAATGTCAGGGATAGAACTAAGGGTCAAGCACTGTGCTAAGAGTTTACCAATAGTAAACTATTTAAATAGGATGTACCCCAGACCTAGAATCTTGGGAGCTCTCTCAGAGATCTGCCTACCCGTCATAATGCCACTGGCTTCTGTCACTAATAGTTAACAAGCCATAGTAGACCAAAGCAGCCATGAGCAACATGAAATGAATTGGCATGGTTTGTATCCTCAGATGTTTCTTTCTTTGGAGACAGGGCTTACTAGATAGCCCCGAGTAGCCTTGAACTCATGATCCTCTTGTGTTTACTTCTCAAGTGCTGAGATTACAGGTGAATACTACAAGGCCTGACTCCACATTATAGCTACACTCATGAGCCTACAAGTTTTGTAGTTGGACCTACTCTGGAGGTGACCTTGGTTCCGAGACTTGGCTCATGAACAAAGCTATAATGTAATCTCCTGCTTTGGAAGTATGAACAAAGATGGCACCAGGGAAGCATTCAACTGAAGGCTGGAACCTATGGGCAGAGTTTGGAAGGCAGTGAAGACCATCCTGCTATGTAGAAACACATCTTCAGAAGATAAAGTATCCCAGACCTCAAGTCTTTGAGATTGCACCCTTGTTCTCACAGATGCTTTGAAGGCAGGGTGATATCTAAGTGGGGTTTATTAATCGTAAGCAGCCTGTCGTGGGGAACCGAGTCTTGCCCCTGGAATGAATGTAAACCAGCCTTGCATAAATTGAATTTCTTTTTTGAATATCTAATTGAATTTGCAGAACTGTGTGCCAGGGGGGTGTTTAAATAAGTGCACAAATATGATAAGAAGGCCTTCACACCATTATATCTAATTCAGTAAGCAAAAATAATGGCAGGGCACGTTCCAATTAGCGTTTGATTTATTTGCTTTAACAAATCCAATTAGTAGAATGTTTTATAAAGTCATCCAATGTCAAATACTCATGGACTCAACAGATAGACACAATACTCCTAATAGAAAAAAATGTTTTAAAGCTCTTTGAACAGTGAATTTATTATAAATAAGATGCTGTCTCTCTGATGACATGGGCATTCCCCAAGGCCTGGGGAAAGAAGCCTCTGATCTACTCATCTGATTCTTTCTCTGGGAGAGTCTTTGAGGCAGCTCGGGTTAATATGGCCCCTTCAATTAAACCCTGGAAAGGCAAAGTCAGAGATGAGTTTCTACTTGGGAGGCAGCACAGCCTAGTGCAGAGAACATGGGGAGAAAGGGAAAGGTGAGGTCTCAGCTTCTAGATTTCTCAGCTATAACCTGGAGACTTCATGAAGATCAGTAGTCCCTAGTCACACTTTGGAGGGGTGGGTGGTGGTACTCTTTGCCCAGTGTGAGATTCAGACCATGGCAGGGGTTAAAACTCTAGATTCTGGAACCAACAACTGCTAAATACTGCTATTGAACAAAAATAAGTTGCATGGCCTTGATCAAGTTCTTTAACCTCTGTGTCTGAATTTACCCATCTGTAAAACTAGGATTCTAATTGAGTATCAGTAGCTCACGCCTGTAATCTTAGCTTAACTCAGAAAGCTGAGATCTGAAGATTAAGGTCCAAAACCACCCAAGCAGACAAAATCATGAGACTTATCTCCAACTGACCAACAAAAAGCATGAAGTTGAGGCATGGCTCAAGAGGTAGAGCACCAATCATCAGCCAAAAAAAAAAAAAAAAAAAAGCATGCTGGCGTTGGTGGCTCACGCCTGTCATCCTAGCTACTCAGGAGGCTGAGATCTGAGAATCACCGTTCAAAGCCAACCCGGGCAGGAAAGTCTTTGAGACTCTTATCTCCAATAAATCACTAGAAAACCAGAAGTGGCGCTGTGGCTCAAGTGATAGAGCACTTGCCTTGAGCTAAAGAGCTGAGGGACAGCGCCCAAGCCCAGAGTTCAAGCCCCATGACTGACAAAAAAAAAAAAAAGCCAAGTAAGAGCATGAAGCTCTAAATTTAAGCCTTAGTACCAGTGCTAAAAAAAAAAAACACCCTAGGATTCCTATTCTTAGGGTTGTTATGAGAATCAAGCAAAATTTGTAAGACTTGAAATAATACCTGGTACATGGTAGATGCCAAATAAGCCACTGTTAAAACTCATATTTAATCTCGATATATTAATTAGAAACGTGAAAGGTAAGCATGTTGTACGTGTGCATCTTGCACAATTGCTCAGAACATTAAATATACTGTCTGGGCTCATCCATGTATCCTAAATAGATTAACACTGCCTGTGGTGACACACTTCTGATCTGCTTAGCAGCCCAGCTCTCCCCACCACTGCTGTGTGACCTCAGTGAAGTCACCGAGTCTCAAGCTTGAGTTTCTTCACTTGTAACAGAAACAAGAAGTCAGACCCTCTTCTAGAGCCATCTAAATTATAGCATCCCACCAGACTGACTGTGTGTACTGTCCAGCCCCCTCTCCCCCATGACCACCACGGTATACTGGAAATAAGCACCTCTGATCAGGCCAGCTTCTCCATCTGGCCTGCATGGCTGTCATCTAGCCCACTGTGAGATGTGGGAGCAGATTTCTGACCCTTTGTATGCCCTCACCTCCTGGACACCAGCTTTGGAAAGACACAGTGATCGTTTTATGTCTAAGAGGAGCCTGGTGTGGGACCAGCTCCCAGCTTCAATCTACAGAGGAGAGGATGGAGCCAGAGGTGGGCAGGGGCAAAAAATCCCCTTCAGTCTCAATAGGCTAAGGTGGTTCAACTCAGAGACCGACTGACCAAGGCCAAGTCCAACTAGTCTGCAAGTGACCCTACCCAACCCAGTCTCTCCTATCAAATACAGCATGGGGGACTTAAAACAGGGAGCCTGCTGTTCTCTCTAACACAAAGACAGCAGGGATCTGCTGGCCCAGATCCTAATTTTGTAAGGGAGTAAACAAAAAGGAAAAAAAAAAAACAGGCAAAAAACTATAAAGATGGTGGGGGAATGGGGGGAGTCCAGCCCTCAGCTCCAACTAGCTTTTCTGGCCCCAGGACTACGCTCTACCCACTCAAAGGCCAAAATAGTATCTTTCATCTTCTATCACACAATGATTTCTTTTTTTTTTTCATTTTCATTTTAAGGGAGCAGTAAAAGATAGCAATGGCCACAGGTCACACCCCCTCCCAGGGGAAAAGCTTCAGATCAGTGTGGGGTTTTTCACCCCCCCCCCCCCAACACAGAAGGAAGAACTTGAACTCCTTTCTGGCAGGAGTTATCAACATCCATACCTTTGGAACCCCCCCAACCTCCGACCCCCCCCCCCCCGCCCACCCTCCGCCTTCCACTGAGCTTGCATTGGTCTCAGGATCTTTGCATTTCTAGTGCTCAATGCCTAGAATACCGCATCCAGCCCCAGGAACTTTGCAAGGCTGGCTCCAAGCATTTTCCGTATTAAAAAAAAAAATCAAATGTCACCTTCCTAGAGGAGACTTTCAAAATATTCAGACAAAAATAGGTTCATCCCTTCTCCAATGAGCCGGTGTCCTGCTCCCTTATTGGTGCTTTGGGAAGCCGCTGCTTCTTATCCCCCAATTAGACTCTGACCTTGTTGATGTGCTCATTTACTTATTTATTTTCTGTCTTCCGGTAGGAAGTTGAAGTACAGCAGGCCTGGATGTGTGCCCATTTCATTTACCTCTGAATCCTCAGGGAAGATTTATCCAAGGACAACTCCAATGAGGGGGGTGGGGGAGAGAAGGATGGGAGGAGATGACATCGATCAAGATGCGTCATAGTCAAAAAGCGGAGCGTTGAATTGAAACCCTTTTGTACAACTACTTAAAAGGTAATAAAAAGTAAAATATAAAATTCAAGGGCAACTTAGGAAGCACCCTGAGTGGTTCTGAGAAAATCCTGAGGCTCCATTCCCCCCATGGACACAGTTCTAAGAAAGAAATACCAGCTCCACAAGTTTGACGTTTCTGTTCCAAGCACACACAACTCTTCCCACATCATGAAGGAAAGAGAATAGGAACTGCTGGCTTTCTCTACAGGAGGATGTGGAACACATTATGACCTGTAAATCAAACTCCAGCCTGCCTCCTCAGGTTGTAAATAAAGTTTTATTGAAACACAGCTATGCTCATTTGCTTACACACAGACTTTCCAGCTGCAGAGCAGAGTTAAATAGCCATGATAGGAACCTCATAGCTTTTCATGACTCAAATATTTACTATCTGGTCCTTCATGGGAAAAGTTTATGCCCCTTTCCTTTCAAAGGTCAGAAAGCAATCAAATAGCTATTGCTCCAGTCAGGCAGGGAAGCACAAAGGCTGACGATAGAAGCTGATTTTTACTTTTCTCCAAAGTTGTTATGGCTATAGGAACACCTGGTCCTCTAAAATCCTCATCTTCTGAAAGTGACTTGTTCCTAACATATAGTATTTTTCAGAGGAAGCAAGATAAAGCAGCAGCAGTCAAAGCCATGACCTCAGTTAGCTGCCCTGACCCAGCAAACTGCTTCCTGGGACTCGGTTCCCAGGAAGGGCTCAAGGTCACAAGGAGTCACGTGGGGTCCCATGGTCCACACGTGTCTCTCTTACAACTCCAGAGCTCCTTTGTTTGATTCCACTCCACATCTCAGCTGTATTGGTGACCTGGCTTAGAGAAACCCCAGGAGCAACAATGGTGCCCACCTGGCCCAGGTAACAATGACATCTGAGCCCTCAGGAACACCCCAGCTCCTCCACCCCCTCCCACACACAGAAAACACACTCAGGTCATTCAAAACTTTCTCAACTTCCACTAGGCAAAGTCAGCTTTATGCTCCCACTCTGTAACTTCAAACAGTTAAGGGGCCATTTCTTTTTACAAGCACTCCTTTATTTTGTTTGCCCTGCAAGCAGGGTTGTGGGATGCTCTTCAGAATCTAATGTACAATTTTGCAAAATTGGAGCCGGGGGTTCAGAGAGGTGATGCAACTTCCTCAAGGCTACACAGCTTATAAAGGCAGAATCAGGATTAGAATTGCTTCCAATTTGACCCCAAAGCATAAGCTCTTTCAACTATATCGTAATGTGTCTTGCATGAAAACACTAGTAAATGTCTTCAGTTTGGAAATTCTCTCCTCCTCATTATACTCTCTGAATTTATTCAACCAATATTTGTATTTCAGGTATTGGTGCTGTATTGAGTGTCTACTGTATGTTAGTCATTATTTTCATCACTAGGAATAAATTTGGTCGCTGCTCAAATTTTAGCAGGAAGACTGACATGGAGACCTGGAGGGAAATACAGCAGGTGAGGGCAGTCACTTTAGCCCTTCATATAATCTAACACTTGGAACACAGTAAAACACAGCAGTTAGGAAGAAGGATGCCCATAAATTAGCTAATCCTTCGCCAGGCATTATGCCAGACATCTCATCAAATCTTACTTAATCATAACAACAATCCTGCAATCCAGAAATGAATCATGGGGAGCCAGGCACAGTGGCTCACACATGTCATTCAAGTTACTCAGGAGTCTGAGATCAAGAGGATCGTGATTCAAGGCCAGTCCCTACAGAAAGTTCAAGAGACTCCCCTCTCAACCAAAAGGAGCTGGGAATAGTGGCATGCTCTCGTCATCCCAGCTACACAAGAAAGTCAATAGGAGGGCTGTAATCCAGGGCAGCAAGACATAAATTCAAGAGCCTATTTGAAAAATAACTAAAGTAAAAGGGGTGGGTATATAGTTCAAGTGTCTAGCCAGTACAAGGCACCGAGCCCTAGTACTACCCAAATTAACAAAAAAAAAAAAAAAGATGAGGAAACTGAGAAACCAACAAGTAAAGAAGGCTGTTGGTAGATTTGGACTGAATTCTTTCCTGGAATGCCATCATCTTCTGCTTCACCATGTCATATACGTAAAAGCCTAAGAAATATCCAGAACTGGCTGACAGACACTGGTTAATGTACTCACTTTTTATAAGAATATTAACATTTAATTACACAGAGTAAAGACTAAGTCTCCATATAGTCAATTAAACTTGATAATAGCACCAGCATTATGTAAATCTCCAAACTGGTAATTACATAGATAAAATATTTATTGAGGTCTGAGCATTATCATAAGTACCAGTGCTGTGGGAAGCCCCCTCAAGCCTCTTCAGCTTCAACAAATCAGCTTGTATTTGCTGGTTAGGTTTACCTATCATAGCCTATTAAATGTAGCATGAAGAGCTGAGTAGCACATTTCTGTAATCCCAGCTACTTGAGAAGTGGCAAGAAGGGGATCACCATTCAATAGCAGTAGCCCTGGCAAAATGACAAGGCCTTATCTGTGAATCAAATTTAAGAAAACAAAAGAACCAGGGGCAAGGTGCTGGGTTCCACTTCTCATACAACAAAGACGACAGACAGAAAGACAGGCAGACAGAAGTTTAAATCACCTGGACATTAGCACTGGGTCAACCCAAAAGAATTGGGTTGATCGGTGTGAAAACTAAGCACTCTCCTAGTAATTAAGGAAGTAGCCTTTGATGACCTTTACAGAAAGCGAAAAGTAGGGTAGTCATTGTTTCCTAAACAATAAAACAGAAGACCCATTACCTCAAAGCGGCCTCATCTCTGCCTTGCAGATGTCTGAGAGCTCGTGTCCAGGATACATAAATATGCTCCTCACTTTTGGAACGAGCACTTAGTCATTTCCTTAATCTGCAAAGGCCCAAAGCAGAATTCTGTTCAGCCCATGCCAACATGACTCCACCTCAGGCAACAACTCTCTGAAACAGGAATGAACTTCTAACAAAGCTGCCACTTGCTAAATCATAGAATAACTCAGGGGCTGACAGGACAAGAAAGGCAGGTGGTCTTGAAGATTGAGGATCTGCCTGGGAGAAACTAGCCTGGCATGAAAGACTTGGCTCAGCTACCAGCTGCTGCATGACCTTGGCCAATGACCTTGACCCCATCTATTCTGGAGGAGGCAGGTCTGGTCTGGCAGCTCTGGTCACCACTATGGCCATGAAAACCCTAGAGAAGGGGATAAGATCCAGTAGGATTGGGAAGAAGGGCTCGCAAATAAAAAATCCTCCTAGCCTCTGAGGGAAAACTGAAATGAGCTCTGGAATGGAAAAGGCAGACCCTGTCAACTACACCTTTGTTATATTCTTCAGGATAAACCTGATCTGCCTGGAATTAACTAGACTGACCATGCATTTCTTTCGCTCTGTGAACCCCCAAGTTCAAAAATACACAAAGGCCTACTATGAAGAAAATTATGTCCTTGCCTCCCTAATAAAACCTAATGTAGATTCCAAGCTCGCTTTTTTCCTTACCATTTCCTATCTATAATTATAAAGTCTAATTGGTGGGGAGGGATAAGAACCCTATGAGGAAAGGAAAATAATGAATACAATGGAAGTAGAAAAACATCATTGTGAATATTTAAAGAGGCGTTCACAAGTTGGGTACTAAGGGAACCTGAAGCATGCTCTGGAGAGCTGTGAGCATCCTCAAGAGCAAAGAGAGAGCCTAGCTCTTGCTGAATGATGAGAACAAGACAGATAATATGCGAGTATACACACACACACACACACACACACACACAGACTGAAGAGACAATAGAATCAGATGACAAATTATGGGCACATAAAGGATCTCAGGGAAAGTCAAATGCAAAAGCAATATCAAAAGCAAGAAAGAAGGGCATACATGCCAAGCCCCTCCAACCTCATCACTGACTCAAATGGGAAAAAAGGAAGCGAAAACAGCTCAGAAGCCACAGACACTGACGTTCCCATGTCGTTCTCATCGACTTAAGACACAACACAATGTGGGCCCATCCAAAACACCACACAACTGACCCATTCTTGGGAGAATTACATGGGACAGGAGAAACAGACTGAATCCAGGACAGCCAGTAGTGTTTGCCAGTTGGAATGTCAGGTGTGTGGGATGGGAGAGCTATGGAAAGATGGAGGATGTCTGCATTAGTTAGGCACCCTCTGTTGACCTTCTTCGCTGCAGTGTCAGTTCCTCCCTTGATCTGTGATTTGTTTCCTCTCCAAATCAGCTCTCTCTGCTCTAGCCCTCCCCCATGAAGGGGTAAGAGTGTGGGCAAAGTAAAAAGAGTGATCAAGAGTAAGATGTTTTGTTCAGGTGAGATGATTCCACAGTTATGCATCAACCAAAATGCATGAGCCCCATATGACTCAGGCCCCAGGGGCTGGTAAAAGAAACAGTGCTCCTCACCAGGCACTGGGGGCTCAGTAAGCTACTTAGGAGGATGAGACCTGAGGATTGTGGTTCAGAGCCAGCCTGGGCAGAAAAGTCCAGGAAACTTGTATCTCTAACTAACCCCCACAAAACCAGAAGTGGAGTTGTGAGTCAATGTGGTAGAGCTCTAGCCATGAGCAAAATTGCTCAGGAACAGTGCCCTCGCCGTGAGTTCAAGCCCCATAACTGACCAAAAGAAAAGAAAAATAGCCCCCCTGTGCCACCAAGCAAACAAACACTTCCTGATGAGGCAGAGAACTAAGTGTCTGCCAGGAGCTATGCTGGGAACCCTCGCAGGACTCCCTGGCCCTTTAGCAGCACATGGGCAGGCAGGTGAGGAAGATCTTGAAGACAAAATGACTTCAACTTAGGATTCAGCCCACAACCATGTGACTTTGAGCACGATGCCTACTCCTTCCCAATGTCAAACTTCTCATCGTAAGAACCACATGATCCCCTCTCAGGAGAATTCTGTGGACCAAATGGAGCTTCAATACATTTGGGATGGTGCCATCCTGAAAGGAAAAGAACGGAAACTCAGAACTCAGGCTGTTTATTTGAAATGAGAAAAAAATCCACAACAAATATGACATTTCTAATCACTGCAAGATATTACCAGCACTGTACAACCCAGAAAGAGAGGCTTCTTATGAACTAACTTCTGAGAATATTTTCCCCTACTTTCCTAGATGTACTCCAGACATGAGCTTGCTATGAATGATGTGGCATACCAATTTTTTTATAGAGAGACACTGAAATTGTCTTTTCTTGCAAGTTGATTAGTATTTGTTTATTCTTAATAACATTTGCAAAAGTCTCCTTCCAGTTCCGAAGTCATTATTTATAAAAAGTGTCATGTATATGTTAGGATTATGGTCTATTTGGTTACTTCAGGAACACAACAGAACATTCTAGGGCCTTCTAGGTCTTCTGTTGCCCAGTGTGTATGATCAAAACTAATCTATGAGTTGATAGCAGGAAGTATGTTCTTAGAAGCCATTTCTACATCATGGTGACTAGTGACTGTTAACTGCCCAGTGGGCAGGAAATGCATGCCTGTGCACATGTGTATATACCATGTGATTGATGAACCCATGCTAAAACCCAACTCCCGCTTGACTAGATCCCTAAAATGCATTGACTGCTCCAGCCCCCTTCCCATTCTTTCATCTCAGAAGAGTAGCACAGTGAAGGGGAACATGGAGAAGAGAATCACACAGAACTGATTGTTCCTAAAATTATCTGACTTTTGCTCCTTTTATGAAGCACATGGCTAACTGAACACCTCCAGTCTGGGACTCTGTAAGGATAATGTAATAAACAGAGACCCTAAACTTGTGTTTCAGGAGTACCCCGGGAACAAAGTTCTTTTTTTGGGGGGGAGGGGTGGTCGTGGGGCTTGAACTCTGGGCTTGGGTGCTATCCTTGTGCTCTTCAGCTCAAGGCAAGCGCTCTACCACTTGAGCCACAGCATCACTTCCAGTTTTCCAGTGGTTTATCGGAGATAAGAGTCTCACGGACTTTTCCTGCCTGGGCTGGCTTTGAACCGCGGTCCTCAGATCTCAGCTTCCTGAGTAGCTAGGATTACAGGCATGAGCCACCGGCACCCGGCAGTAACAAGTTTAACACCCTTGCAGGATGCAGTTCGTAGAAGCTATGACACGTCTGTCCCCACAGGTGTCAGTCATGCCACTTCTGTGATGGAAGCATCGGTCATTTGTCCAGCATTAACCAACCTCCACGGTGCCTGTGGCATTGCAAATCTCACCTGTTTAACTTCACAGGCAGGAGGTGAGATGGGCCTGGGATGGGGGTGGGGGTGGCGAGGGGCCAGATCTGTAAAACTCACACTCTCTTTCTTTCATCCCAATATTTTGGATTTTTACCTTGGGGAGAAAAACATGTCACAACTGTGCTAGAAAACATTGCTATTGTCCACAGCTACGACAAAATACTATAATTTAGACATTTGCCCAGTTTTCTAGAAAGATACTGTAGCCAATGGGTTTTTCTCTCTGGTTAATTTTCCCACTGTTCTCTTCTTTTCCTCCCCTGTGACTCCTTCTGTGCTACAACTACATGTTCAAACCTTTTTAGTGCCTACGGCAGGAAGGTGATTTGCCCTAGCTCCTCCATCCAGCAAGTGGTTTAGCTGAAGATCTTTAGATATTTTTTCACAAAAAGGTTGAGGCGACATCATGGGACACATGCCATCCCACCAGCCCCTGGTAATTATCCAGGAGTCCTGATGCCCCCTTGGGAATTTGAAACAGATGGAATCCTTTCATGAGAATGGTCCTGTTCTCCTATGAGCTCTGAGGGGATACTTTCTCACAGTAGATTCCCTTTGACCCGGAAGTTTTCTCAAAGAAGCCTGCAGGCAGAGGCATGCCCTTGGTTGGTGACCTCTGGGGAAGGAAGTCATAGGGGGGAAATAGCATGCGGCACCATGGTGTTCATATCACTTGTGGTTTTCATATCCTCATTTATCCAGTTCTTTTGGGAATGGTAATAGTTGTTTAAGATAGGGAAACCACACTGGTTCTTACTGGAAACTTAGGCAAAAGGATGTTAAATGTGTGGGGGCTAAAAGGAAATTCATTCCCAGGATTCCCAAGGGTCTGCGATGTTCCAGGGTCAGCTACAACAATCAGGAAAGCTGCAGGTATGGCCTGCATATTACCTTGAGCTCAAGAGGGCCATATTATTCAATGGTACCCACAAGGGGATCATGAAGAGACCGCCACACAAAATAAAGGGAAGGGGAATGGAGGGTTGAGGTGATTACTCAAAAGTCTTCCTTCAAATGGCTCACAAGAGAAAAATCTCTTAAATCACAATGCCCCTGTCCAAAATGGAACACATCCATCTCATATAGTTTGTGAGTCTTCTCTTACTGAGTTCTCTCCTCTCTTCTTTCCTCTTCCCTCCCTCCACATCTCCTCTCTCCTTTCTCCTCATCCTGTCAATGTCTTAGAGAAATTAAAGGAGATACTAAACATCCAGAGGCTAAAAAAGAATAGTTAGGATTATAAGCATGAGCCAGTGGTGCCCAGATTATCTGTATTTTTTAATATTTGTCCATTTAATTGACATTTGCCCATCATCTCAACATTAAGTCATCTGAATATTGGATGAAGTTTTTGTTAGCTCAACTGGCCACTGACATTTCTTCATTTGTGAATTACCTTATCTTTGTTTTGATTGGGCCATTTACTGGTAAGTGTTATTATATGGTACAGACTTTCATCTATTTTATGTATTTTCAGTTAAGGATGTTCCTCTGGTTTCTTTGAACTTCTTAATTGTTTCTGACACAAGCACATTGTTCAGACTAAAGTAAAATCTATAAATCATTTTCCACTTTGGTAGAACTGCCTACAATGAATATTTGATACTTAGGTGTTGGATAGTGCAGAAGAAATTAATATTCACCCATATCATCTTGTGGTTTTCTTGTTACATTCCAAGTACATTTAAAATTTTCATTTATCTAGGGATAAAATTTTAATGCATGATGGGGTGTATGAATCTAACTCTATTTTGCTCTTGAAAAATAGTTCTTTTTTTATTGTTCTAGAAATATTGAAAAGTCAACTACCTTGTAGCTAACCTAGTATGATTGGGGGTGGGGGTCTATTTCAGAGCCTTCTGTTGAGCTGATCTCTGTATCCAAATCAATACCAGGTTATAATTATTATGGGTTTGAACATGACTAAATAAGTCACAAAATTAGGGAAGTGGACTATCTCCATTTAAATTCCCAACTTGAAACTAGCTGATTATTAAAGTAATTACATCTTCCTCATAAAACCATTGTAAAAAATTAAAAGAAGTTCACGATCAGGAAGTGCTTAAAAGAGTGCTTGGTACACAGTGAGCAATGGATAAATGTTAGCCGCCATGTTTGCTTCCCTTTGTGAAAACAAAGGCTCTTGGCTTAACCAATGAGGGAGGATGTGTTCCAGCTTCCAGTGATACCATTCCTTAGCTTACAGATGTATATGGCTGTAGTCCCTGCCTTCATCTTCACATGACATTTCCTCTGTGTTTGTGGACATGGTTTTCTCCCCTTCTTAGGAGAACCCCAATGTTAGGAAACTGAGTCATAAAGCAAACTCAACAGCTCATATCAACTTTAATGAAAGTTGAGGAGGGATGCCATGGTAGCCTGAGGAGATTCAGGAGACATGAGGCATAATGGGGGTAGAGGACTTTAAGTAAGGTCATGTGTAGGGGTAGGGGTTGTAGGTAGCTGGAGGATTCAAAGAGTTTCGGGACATTCAAGTTTGTGGCACAGGCCTGGAGGAATCTATTGTGAAAATCCATTGCACAGTTCATAGTTCAGCATGGATGGCCAGCTAGGAACTCAGGTGCTCATCACCCGGGAGATCGGAGAGTGAGCTTTCACATTTAGATTCCTATCATTTGGGATTAGCTGATAAGATTCTAGGGAGAAGAAGGGGATAGGGGTAGTCAGTGGGCACAAGCCACAGGAGCAATGTGGAGTTGTAAGAACAAAGAGGATTCCTATCAGCCAGTTATCCTGGTTAAGCACCCACCCTTAGTGGCTTCTTAAAGTTGTTAAACCTTCAAAGACATTATTTCCAAATGAGGCATTGAGGAAAAAGAATTAGGATTTCAACATATCACCCTTTCAACACCTAATAGTTATTAATGATGTATTTTAGTATAGCCTATCATACAACCTTTTTAGTTTTTATACTTTTGCCAGTCCTAGCTTGAATTCAGGGCCTGGGAACTGAGCTTCTTTTGCTCAAGGCTATTGCTCTACCACATCAGCCAAGCTCTACTTACAGCTTAAAAAAAAACTATTGGAGAGAAGAGTCTCATAGATTCCAGATGCTGGTGGCTCACTCCTGTAATCCTAGCTACTCAAGTGGCTTTCTGAGGATCTCAGGTCACAGCCAGCCTGGGCAGGAAGGTCCATTAGACTCTTATCTCCAAAAAACTATTCAGAAAAATCCAGAAGTGGTGCTGTGGTGCAAGTAGTAGAGCTCTAGTCTTGAGCAAAAGAAACTCAGAAACAGAGCTCAGGCCCTGAGTTCAAGCCCAGGACTGGCCAAAACAATAAAAAAAAAAAAAAGAGTTTCATGGACTTTTCTGCCCAGGTTGGCTGCAAACTGAGATTCCTCAGATTTCAGCCTCCTGAATAGCTAGGGTTACAGGTGTGAACCCCCAGCACCCAGCTTTCATATGACTTTTAATACTGATTTTAAACCTAATGTGTCTATTTAACATGGCAGATGATAAAATCAACTTTAGACTCAGAAAAGTTGTTTGCTTAAGTAACCTGATAAGGATTCGCCTCACAATTTCTAGTAGACAAAACCACTGGGAATATTAGATAGCTTGAAAACTTTTCAACTAGACTGGGTGTTGGATTTGATGCAAACAGCCTCTTTGAGGTTATTGGACTACCCCATGGCAGTTCTGTTTTGTTTTTGTCCATGTGACATATATTAATTAATTTCCTCATGTTGACTGCTCCCTGTAATTTCTAAGACAAATCCCTGTGTAGAATGATGGATGCTTCTTTTAGCATATCACCAGAGCAGATTTGCGATTCTCACTGTTTTGCTTTCTCTTGATGGTTACATCCATCTTCATTTGTGTTGTTGTCCAATAAAATCTCCTGACAGATTTTACAGGCAGGTCACCTATTTCCTTAGGAAAGGAATTTGTGAACCAACTCTAGGCGGCCTCCTTAGCCATGTGCCTCCCAGAAGTTGCTTCGGGTACGAGGTAGCAGGTTAACACCATTTCCAGTTCAGAGCTGGTCATCTAAATTTTATTATTTGCATGTGTATTATTTTATTTTTTGGTTGTGTTCAGACATTTCAAGGAAGACTGATGAACAGCTACCTGGGCTATAATACCCTTCCTCTTTCCTAGAAGTCAGACCCATTCCATAGAGTCTGAATTACCCATCAAGGAAAAGCCAGTCAGCTCCACGCTCCTTGAAACCTTAGAACCCAGTTCAAAAAACGTAACCTCTGTGTCTCCATGCAATGGAACAGTGCTTAGGAATAGAAAGGAACACACTTACAACAACAGAGACAAACACTGAATGTTTTATATCAACAGAAAGAAGCTGCATTTTAAGAGATTACAGCCCCTTCCCCATTTTCTGACACTCTGAAAAATCATTGGGAAATCCAGGCATCTGTGACTCATAATCCTAGCTTCTCAGGAGTCTGAGATCTGAGAATCTGTCTGAAGCCAGCCCAGGGCAAACAAATCCAAGAGACTCTTAGCTTCAACTACCCAACAGAAAATGAGAAGTAGAGGTATGAGAAGTAGAGAAGTAGAGTGCCAGTCATGAGAAAAAAAATGAGAGGTGAGGCCCTGAGTTCAAGACCTAGTACACACATATATACATACATACATATACAGAGAGAGACAGAGACAGAAAGAGACAGAGAGACAGAGAGAAACTACAGGAAATACAAACAAAGCCACAGTTAACAAAAGGTGAGAGTAAGGAAAGATTTTTCTCAAAAAAGAGAAAATTTAGTTGCTAGTAAAAAAAAAATATATGATTAAGACATAAAGCGTAAATAGGTAGATGTGGGTGAAACAAAATATGCCATGAAGCACTAATTATTACAGCTTGTGTTATTCTATTTCCTTGGTATATGTTTCAAGTCTTAATATATGTGTATATAAAATCAAGCACACAGAATAGGACATTTGTGAGTCAGTAGCCTGGAAAGCAATGATTCTAGGGCATCCTTCAATAATCTGAACTCTTAGCCTGCCCTAAATGGCCTATTTCATGAATGTGCTATCCAATGTCTTAATAAACCAAGAGATTAAAGAGAAAAAAGAGAGATACAATTAAGGAAACAGAGGCAACCCAAACTTTGGTTATCCAAGTAAAATGGCTGTGCTAATGTCTTTGTTAATGTCTCATGGTCAAAGTAAAGAGCAAATAGTTCCCAGGATGACTGCCTTTGCTGTTTTAGGGCCTCTCTGGGAGCCAACTGCTCTATACAATGTGCTTGGAAATCAGAGCTTCCATTAAAAAGACTGAGTTTATAGCTGAGCTCAGAGGCCCTCCGGCAAGATGCCTGCTTGGTCTCTCAACAAAGAGTTCTCAGGCCTGGCCAGGCTATAAGTAAGGCCTGGGGGAGCCCCTACCCTGACAGTAAGACAGCTTAGCACAAAGGTCTTCTGCAAGCTGCTTTCTGAAAGGCTCAAGGGTTGTGTGTGGAAGGTCCTGTTGTGCCCCAGGCTGGGGCAGGCTGCCCAGCCAGATAACATGGGTGCATGGCAGAGTGGACCAGACTCACCCACACATTCAGGGTAGTTGAAGTAGCTACTTAAAGATGCTCCTCTCCCAGTGCATCTACAATCTTAACTGCTGGGGACAGATGAGTCACTGCTGTTTTTGAAAGGTCATTTACCCAAGGAAGAGCTCACAAAATTGAAATACTGAACTAGTGAAATCATACTTCTTCCTGCCCTCCCAGCAGTCTAGGTTTCAGGGAACAAACTGGGACATGGGGCTTGAGATGGCTGGTGTAGGACCCACACCAGAGATGCCAACCCTGAAAGGTTTAGACAAGGTAGCCAAGCCCCTAACAAGTTTGTCCAAAACAGGGGTTTTATGTGATTCTGGTCTGGCATGCAGTAGATTCTAATCCATGAAACATGTTGCCAAGGTGCCAAGTGCCAACCTGGGCTAAGTGTTTTGCGAATATTATCTCATCAAATCTCTACTACCATTATTCAAGCATTTACATTAAAATCACACAGACTTAATCCTGAAAAAGACAAGCAAGAAAGCCTTACAACTGCCCGCCCCTTTAGTACAGAACACCTTCACCTCCCACCCCTCTGCTTACTCATTTTCATTGTATTTATTCCCTTTATTCTAGTTCAGTTAGAACTGAAACTGCTTAAGAGGTAATACAACCAAGCAGTTTCCCATGAGTATTCTAAGGGATTTTTTTCCTCAAGGGTTATGTTGACCCTTAGATGCCAGCTGGGATTACAGCCCACTGTGTCAGAGCTTATGGTTATCACGAAAGGCCAGGAGGGGAAGAATAGGAGCCGGTGGAACACTTGGTTTGGAGAAGAGTCCTCTGTGATGATGAACACATAGTCAAAGAAGTTCTCGTCTGTCCTTATCACTGGCAATGTAAGGATGAATAAAGTGCACATCAGAGACAGTGCACAAAAAAAATAAATAAATACTATGATGAATACTACTCAGCATGGAGTAAATCCAGCAAGACTGCCAACTCTTAAAAAGAGCTCACTAAATGGCAAAGTCAAACACAAACGACCACAAACCCTATGATTCCTTTTCTACACAACTGTACAACAGGCAAAGCTATAGTACACAGGAAGGCAGAGAAGTAGTAGCCTGGGGAAGAAGTTTGTGGGGGTAGGAGATAATTGGGGAGAGGTAATTGGGACAAAGGAAAGAAAGAGAAGCAGAGGACTTCTAGGATGAGGAGCCAATTTTACTTTTTAAAAATTTCAAGTTAATAAGTCCCAATGGTTACATGATTTTTAACACATTTTCTTAACATAAATTCCACAAAAAAGTTCATTATAATATTTTCATATATTCATATAATACAGGTTGATCACATTCACCCCCCCTCTACTAATTTTTCTTATCCTTTCTGTTTGTTTTTGCTGTCATTGTTGTTGTTGCTGCTGATGATGATGATTTTCTTTTCTTTTGTGCCAGCACCTGGGCTTGAACTCAGGGCCTAGGTCTAGCTACCATTTAGCTTTTGTACTCAAGGCTAGTACTCTACCACTTTAGCCACAACTCTTATTTCTGGCTTTCTGATGGTTAGCTGGAGGTAAGAGTCTCATGGATTTTCCTGCCCAGGCTGACTTTAAAACTAGATCCTCAGATCTCAGCCACTTGAGTACCTAGGATTACAACCATGAGCCACCTGTGCTTGGCTTAGCCCAGCTTGCTCTCTCCTTTTGTCCTCCCTCCTCCCACTGGTCCCCACCTTACTCACTCTGCTGTGATGATAGTCACATAATGGTGTACCAGAACCAAAATTCACTTGTCTGTACGCTTACAGGTTATAATCTAGAAGCAATACTTCAAAGATGGGGAGAGTCATATACACACAGGCAGAAAAATTAGAGAATTTTATTCCAAACAAAAGACTATTGTGTAACTTGGGTCAGAAGAAAGCACAAAGCAAAATCATAGTCTTCCCTTCAAATTTTCCCTTTCCCATTTGTGAAAGGAGAGAAAGGAATGGGGGAAAACAAAAATCAAAAAACAACTGCAACCAGCACTGGAATATTTTTTTCCTTTCAGATCTGGGCTCTAATCAGTGCAGAAACTGGGTAACAAATAAGACCAAGAGGGTTTAATTAAACTGAGCATTCATTAAACTGGATTTAAGAGTGTCAGTGTTTGCAAAACAACAAAATATTTACAGACATTTTCTCCCCCCCCCCCCCCCACTTCATTCATTTCAGACTCCACAGGAAATATGGAGGCTGGGAAAAAGCCTTAATGAGATCACGTGAATTTTAACCACAGAAGTTACTGTGACAATAGGCAACATAGTACAATGATGTTCTCTATGAAGGGTCAAGTCAGGAAAGCAAGAGGCCCAAATGAGGCCCACACTGAATTTTCCAAGAGTTAAAAGATTAGCAGCATAGATGGGGGAGTATGGGATGGAAAATTAAAATATGATCTCAGTGATAGCATAGTCAGGTGGGATCAGGGAACTGTTTTCATGTATATATATATATATATACACACACATATATATACATATGCACATACATATATACATGTGTATATGTATATGTATATTGTAGTGTAGTACTGGGCTTGAACTCAGAGCCTGAGTGTTGTCCCTTGGCTTTTTTTTCTTTTTGCTCAAGGCTGGCTTACTTTTTGCTACTTAATTGAAGTTAAGAGTCTTCTCAAAGACTTTCCCACACAGGCTAGCACAGAACTTCAATCCTCAGATCTCAGCCTTCTGAGAAGCTAGGAGTGAGCCTGGCTTTCAAATATGGCTTTATCACTTTAATTTCTTTCAAAATAAAAACGTTACTTCAGGAGTATAATAATCATAGATGGTCACGCTCTCCTTGCTGTTCCTTAGACTAAGAAATGGCTGGGGAGAGTCAGTCACCATGGTGTCTCCTTGGTCTTACGTTACTGTACCCAGCACCCACTCCAACCAGGGTCTCACTGCTACCAGGATGCTGAAACTGCTCTTCTTTGACCCCAGGTGGCTGGATCCAAAGGTCTGTCCTCAAGGTGTCCCCCTAGCTGTAGGCACAGTGCTGGTAGAGCTGGTGACTCCTCCTCCCTCTCAGGGATTCCAGACCATTCTCTAGCCAACCCTCCTTCCCTACTCTCTCTCACGCACACCCACCCTGGTGTATTCTCCCACTCTTCCTGATCACTGTATATAAGACTGCCCACTGCTCCATTCTTTAATTTCTCCTCCCCTCTCTCTCCTCCCTTCCCCTGCCCTTTCCTCTCTCCTTCTCCTATCTCCTCCCCTCCCTTCTCCTCCCTTCCCCTCTGCTCCCCTCTCCTCTCCTCCCCTCCCCTCTCCTCCTATCTCTTACCTTCCCCTGCGTGCTTCCCTCTCCTCTCTTGCTCACCTAGCCAGAAGGACCTCATCCTATCCCAGGGCTATAAGCAGCATCCATATACTGGCCTTTCCAAAGTTTGTCTTTATCCTTGAGCTCTCTAGGTCACAGATTCACCTAACTGACATGCTCACATAGGCATCCATGGACATCTCAAGTCTCCCTGTTTCCAGGCAGCTAGTCCCCTGCTTTCTTTGCACCCATTCTTGCGCATGCTCCCCTGGCACCTCGGCATGCCTCATGGATCCCTCAGCCTGCCTAGTATTACACTAGTTGCTTCATTTAGTGTTTCTTCAGTTTCACCGTTTGGAGTAGAATTCTATTTCTTTTTTTTGTCAGTCGTGGGGCCTGAACTCTGGGCCTGGGCGCTGTCCCTCAGCTCTTCAGCTCAAGGCGAGCGCTCTACCACTTGAGCCACAGCGCCACTTCCGGTTTTCTAGTGGTTTATTGGAGATAAGAGTCTCACAGACTTTCCTGCCCCCAGCTGGCTTTGAACCATGATCCTCAGATCTCAGCCTCCTGAATAGCTAGGATTACAGGTGTGAGCCACTGGCACCCAGCTAGAATTCTATTTCTTGCAGGAACCTGGCAGTAATAGTAGGACCACTTCCTTGTGTTCTGATCCTCAGCCCAGCCTCGCCACACTGAGATCACCGGGAGCATTTCATGGATCCACACCCTGACCTTTGGAGGCAGGGAAGGTAAAGCCGAGATGACCCTGATGCAATAGCCTTACTTTTGGAAACAGAACTTAAGTAGCCTGACTTCCTCAGGAAAGCCTTGCCTCATTTCCACCCCCACTCCAAGCCGAGTTGACACCGCACCTCTGTAGACAGGTGACACTCCATAGCAGAGCCACAGAGGCCCTTCCACACTCCTTCCCACCCCATTACCATGGCTACTGATTCCAAATCATGCCTGCAAGAGCACCGGTCACATCTGCAGGATGTTTGTCCATGCTGCACCTGGGGACAATCACTGGAAATCAAGAACATCTCGGGTCACTACCAAGGCGTTTGGAGTCCACAGTTATTAAAAATAATCAAAGCCACAGACTGAGAAATACAGAAGGGTATAGAATGTTCAGCAAACCAAAACAATACAGATCCTAGCTAAGGGCGGCCTAGAGAAAAATTCTTGAAGAATGTTTTACACTCAGAAGAATACGTGTCTGTGCATTGAGCCAGGTTCATGGTCCATGAATTTGTAATCTCTAAGTCAAATGACAGGAAAAGCTCCGAAATGTGTGAGATCTCAGGTACTGATACTGAATGAAGGCTTTCCGGATGAACAAGATATGACTACACATAACTTTCCTGGTGACAGATGGAGCCACAACACCACACACCACCATCTAGGTGACAAGACGCTTTTCACAAGTCACCTGAATAATAGCCCCAAGAGGCAGGCTCATTATTATTGCTATTTTGCCTTTGAGAAGACAGGCGACTTACAAAGGTCACTCAGCAAGGTTTTGGCATTGATGCAGGGACCCCATACGAATTGCAGGCATATCTAGGGTTCTCTTGGGCCAATAGCACCCAATACCATCAATACCTATTGGTATGAAAATGGATAGAACATTCTGAATTCATACTATGGGTTCACATGAGAATGCCCTGGACATCACATCACTTTTGTACTTGCCTCATGTGTGTGTGTGTGTGTGTGTGTATGTGTGTGTGTGTATGTGCGTGTGCGTGTGCGTGTGTGTGTGTGTGTGTGTGTGTATGTGTGTGTGTGTGTGAATACTGGTACTGAGGCATGTACGTAGGGTTAGGAAGCTATCCCTGAGATTTTTTTTTCATTTAAGGCTGGTACTCTACCATTTGAGCCATAGCTCCACTCCTGGCTTTTTGGTGTTTAATTAGAAATAAGAGTCTCACAGACTTTCCTGCTTGGGCTAGCTTCAAATTGAATTGCTCAGATCTCAGCCTCCTGAGTACCTAGGATTTCAGACATGAGCTGCCACTACTAGCCATGGCTTGAACTTGCTTTTTAATACTTGACTTTTTTTTTCATCTACAGTCCATGCTACAAAACGCTGGAGGATCTCTGTATTTTAGACTATACACATAGCCAGCTAACTGTGTGGAAAACACCCTTCTAGTAATGGAAGCAGCCATGTTCTGGTGAGAGGCATGCTCACTGGCTTCTGAGACTACCTTTGGGAGTCCCAAGAACAAAACCAGCTTCATGTCCAGAGATACTCTGGTCCCAGCAAAATGGACAAGCAGCAGCCCAGTCTCTTCCTAAGCTCCTACAGGCCCTGCAGCCTGTTTGCCCTGGTGATTTAAGTGTGGGTTAAACTGCTCTGAATGACATAGTCAAGGTGAAGAAAGCTAAACTCACATGAAATGGCTCAAATATGCCCAGAACATCACAGCTGGTAAATTGCCTGAGTCTCCCGGCAGTCTCCAGCTGCTGTTAACTTCAATGTGAAGATCAGGAAATGGGACTCAGCAAGGTTAGTGGAGCTGGCTGAGCAAGATGCAGATGTGAACATACGTGAGCCAGAATAGTATACGTGTGCTCTCAGACTTGACTAGCCATACGTAAAGCACCTAGGGAACTTTTAGAAGCAGATTCCCGTCATGCTCTAGGGAGCCGATCCCATAATTGAGAGGTTGGGTCTGACCATCTACATTCATTTAAAAAAAAAATAAGCATCCCAGATGGATCCTAGGCAAGGAGGGGCTTCACTGTTTATGATAGAAGAATCCCAGTGCTCATATAGCATGTCTTGCAGAAGACTGAAGCACCTTCCAAATGCAAACCTTAACATTAAAATGATGGAAATCAGCTCCCGAAGCATTCCTGCAGCTGTGAGCCCAAGCTTTGCAGAACTGCTGGCATTTAAGCATGTGTCCTGTGTTTGTGACACTTTCATCACTGTAACAAAATACCTGGCATAAACAACCTAAAGGGAGGAATCATTTCTTTGGGCTCATGGTCTTGAACATTTCAGTCCACAGACTTTGAATCTATTGATATTTGGCCTGTGGTGAGGAAGAATGGGATCATAAGAGGAACATGAAATAGAGGTTGTTCACAGTGACCAGGAGGCTGGAGAGATAGGAGGCCCACCCTCATTGGCTCTCCATTTTCTCCTTTTATTCCAGCTGGGCCTCCTGCCTATGGAATGGTGCTGCCTACATTGAAGGCAGGTCTTCCTCCCTTAGTTAATCCTGTCTGGAAATGTCTTCACACACACACACACACACACACACACACACACACACACACAGAGTGTACTTTCTCTAATCTTCCAGGACCTTGTCAATCTAACACACACACACACACACACACACACACACACACACACACACACACACAACATGTACTTTCTCTAATCTTCCAGGACCTTGTCAATCTAGTTGACAACCAAGATTAACCACCACCCATCACACTTCTAAGCTCTCTCAGGCCTCTGGAATGAGGCTTATCAAATCCTCGCACCTCATAAAGATAATTCATATTTTAAAGTAGCTTGCTTATTTTGTATATTACTCTGAGAGGAAATTCCATAGCATTTCCAGGAAATCAGGTTCCCTGCTCATAGAGGAAGAGGCTAAATGGAAAGTCAAGGAAAAGTAAACCTTGGCTAGATGCTATTGCTTACCTAGACTTGTTGCCTGAGATGAAAAAATGAGTGTTCATCTGTGTGAGAAGAACAAGTCCTTAATAGTCACCCCAACACAGAGAGGTTCCCCCGGGGCCGGAGGAGGACCAGGAGAGGTAAAGTGTCTTCTCTGTGGGATTCAGTGCTGATGGAGGTTCCGCCCACAGGCACCTGAAATGTCATGAGCCACCCCGAGTCCATTACCACCTCTCCTCTCCTCCTTCCAAGGCCAACCTGGACCCCTAGCAATGACTTTTTGTAGGTCACTGCCCCAGCAGAGGGCCCTATAAGCCTATACCTTATGTCTGGCTCCTTTCCAGTACCCAGCAGACTCGGGTAGCAAAGAACAAATATTCTTTTCAAAGCAATTCTTACTGCAATTTGCTCCAGTGCACCTGCGGCTGCAAGATGCTCGCAGCATTCAACAAGGGGTGGAGGCTGACATGTATCATGGGGGCCCAGATCTCACAAAGGAAACGCATCCCAGGGAGCCTCGGGTCAGGACTGTGGCTGTGTCCCCAGTGATGGCCTCTGTAAGTCTGTCAGAACCACCCAGATGCCAGGGTCTACACAGCCATGTGATAAATCCCAGCCTCCAACTGACACCCTGTGTGTCCTAGGACCAGTGTTGTAAGCCTCTTCACTTACAATGGAAAGGAGGTGTGCTTATCTGCAGAACTGCCATGGGAATGGAGTGAAGTAATGTATGTCAACCTCAGCAGGGAGACAACCAGGCTCCGAGGGTGTTCCCAGGCAGAATGGCAGCTGCCACAAACATTGCCCCCCCTTCCCAGAGAAGCCATTGAGGCAGGGCTTATTTCTATTCCTGCCCCAGGCCACCCATAGATAATATTGCTGGGAAAGGATGCTTCCCTCTGTGTGTGTGTGAGAGAGAGAGACAGAGAGACAGAGAGAGAGAGATAGAGAGACAGAGAGAGAGACAGAGAGAGAGAGAGAGAGAGAGAGAGAGAGAGAGAGAGAGAGACTGCATCAGTCCAGATCTCAGCAGCCCTGGAAGCTATAAACAACTGTGCGATGGCATGCAGGTAGGGTTTTAAAGCTGCTGTTGATGTGTTCTGGGATGTCTGCAATGAGAAAGAGCAGGAAAATATGAGATACCAGCAAAGAATAAAAATCTCATTCCAAGCCGGGCACCAGTAGCTCACACCTATGATCCTAGTACTCAGGAGGCTGAGATCTGAGGATTGCAGTTCAAAGCCAGCACGGGCAGGAAAGTCCATGAGACTCTTATCTCCAATAAACCACTCAGAAAACCAGAAGTGATACAGTGGCTCAAGTGGTAGAGCGCTCACCTTGGCTGAAGAGCTGAGGGACAGCGCCCAGACCCAGAGTTCAGCCCCATGACCAACAACAACTACAACACTCAAACAAAAACCTCATTCCTCTAGGAATCTTTACCTGCACCCTGGACTCAAGTGGGGTTTGGCAATTCTCAATGGAAGCCATTGCCTTGTGAGTTAAGGAGAACAAAGGTACCAGGACTGGAAGGGAAGGTAAAGAAGCTTGTTGTGGGGCCCAAGACCACATCTGCAGGCAGACACGCTAGGCTCCACTTGCTGACCACATGTGTGTACCTGCATGACCAAGCCTCCAAAAAGGCTTCACCAGGAAGCACCAGTGGTTCACGCCTGTAATCCTAGCTACACAGGAGGCTGAGATCTGAGGATCATAGTTCAAGGCCAACCTAGGCAGGAAAGTCCATGAGATACTCATCTCCAATTAAGCACTGAAAAGCCAGAAGCAGAACTGTGGTTCAAGTGGTAGAGTGCTAGCCTTGAGCTACAAATCACAGAGACAGTGTCCAAATCCTGAGTTCAAGCCCCAGTACTACAAAAAGGCTACACAAAAAAGGCTCTTTCCCTTCATCTGTATGCTGACATTGACACTGAGCTGTTGAGGGTATTAAATAAGGTTCTAAACATTAATTAAGCACATGAACCATGCTTGTGGCTCTTATGTACTGCTTGTCATGAGTTTGCAGAGAGGTCCAGCAACTTGCTGAAAGTCACACGGCCACTAAAGAGCAGAGTTGTGGTCTGACCCCTGTAGTCAGCATCTAACTCACACACAATTAGTACACACTCCCTGGCACAGAGGAACCAAGGCAGAGCAGGGAGAGTGGGCGTTACCTCCCACCTTTCTGGATGGCAATAATTGGGGGGGGGGGGTGATTAATCTAAACCTTAGCTTATTGCTCAAGGCTCTGATTCCCTACCCTAAATTTAAACAGCTGCTCCTTCAATGTAATGGAACGCAAATGTCTGAAGAGCTCGAATTTTAATTATCCAAGTCCTGATGAAAATCTGAATCAACAGCTGCTCCCGGCAAGGCAGCCCTCAGAGATGCCCAGAATGGGGCAGAGGGAGGGGACAGTCGGACAGAGCCCAGACAGGAGGAGGATGACTGCAGATGTCTGGGGGAGCCCCGCACCTGCAGCTCTGAGCTGTGGGGTGGACAAAATGGTCCAGGATGCAGCAGGCAGAGGAGAGACACGCAGGGGCACACCTCTCCTTGCACATGTACCATGTGCACCTGGCTTATGCCACTCTTGCAGCGGCAAGGTGGGGAGGTGATGGCAGGAGCTGTGAGGAGGCCCTGTTGTGGTGGTTCCGGTGAGGAGAGGAAGAGGAAAAGGACCTCTTCTCAGGAGGACAAGAAGGGAGTCAGCTGGAATGGAAGCAAGTGTCAGCTTCAGTTAAGAGACCGCAGGCAATAAACACTGCAATACCTGTGTTCACAAATGTTAAACCCTCTGCCCATTGCCTACTCTGTCTTTCCCAGCCCTATCAGTCATTTTGTCTAGCTAGCTTTGCCCCTGGCTGCAAATATTAGAGTCACCAAGCAACCAGGACAGAACCTCAGTTCCCCTCTTTGCTTCACTCATCCATTCAGGCAAGATGGCAATGAAGTTTGCTCTCTTGGGAGTGTGGAAATGTAGAAAGTCTGGGCACATGCACCTGTTTTAACATCCTGAGTATCTGACAGAGTAACTCTCTCCGAAGAAGATGTTTTATGCCTTACATTCAAGGATCTTCAGTACCACGTTATTCATAAGAATGTAAAGGAACGTAAAAGGGTTCAACAATGAGAGAGACTTGGTTAAATAGCTGTGATGTGCTTAGGTTGTTGAAGTGCATGCTGCTATCAACAACTCAGAGTTCCAAAGCGTGGGGACATGCTTGTAAGAAAACGTTAAGCAATAAAGCAAGATATGAGATAATCTATCACATACATAATTATTCCAGTTGTGTTTAAGAGACACACAGGCATAAATAGAAACAAGAAAAAATAAAATAAAACTAAAAGGAAGTAGATTAATCACCAATGTTCTTATGGATGGGTTTTGATTTTTTTCCCCTGGGCTTTCCTTGTTGTTCTCTAAATCACCAGAAATATATATTTTGTACAAACTGTTGAGTTTCCTAAATAAAAAAGAAATTAAAAGGGCTGGGAAGGTGGCTCAGTGGTAGAGCGCTTGCCTTGCATGCCTGACGCCCTGGGTTCGATTCCCCAGCACCACATAAGCAAAAAGAAAAAAAGCCGGAAGTGGCGCTGTGGCTCAAGTGGTAGAGCGCTAACCTTGAGCTGAAGAGCTGAGGGACAGTGCCCAGGCCCAGAGTTCAGGCCCCATGACCGGACCAAAAAAAAAAAAAAAGAAATTAAAAGTAAAGGAGATGCTATGGTTTAGATTTTGAGTGCCATCTGAAGTCTGTGTATGGGAGGTTTGGTTTTCAGTGTGGTGCTATTGGTAGGTGGTGGAACCTTTAACAGGTGGAACCATAGGGGAGGTCTTTAGGTCATTGATATGTGTCCTTCTTGGGGACTGTAGAACTATAGACCTCCCTCCTCCTCTTTCTCTTTTAGCCTGACCACACACTCCTACCAGGATAAACTGCCTCACTACAAATCCAAAGCAACAAGGCCCATCAGCCCTGGACTGAAACCTCCCAGACTATAAACCATTTGTCTTTTATTAGTTGACCATCTCAAGCATTTTGTTACAGTGATGTCAAGGTGACTAATACAGTAAGCTAGAGACAGTGTTTAACCTTGATAGGACCCAGAGCTTGTCAACAAAACTCTTCTCACAGCGCTAAGAACCAAAAGGATGGAAACAGTTCCCCCTAAAATCAACTTGAAAACAATACAATCTGGTCTGATGTTTGTGGGGATACAAGTGTCCTCAGCTCTGTGAGCATGAATTGGAGAAACCCACTCAAGTACCAGTTTCTGAACAGACCCCCTCAAGGAGAACCAGTTGCCATGACAATGTGTCAATAAATCATTGTTAAAGCCTTCCCTCCACTGTTGATTTGGAGTATCAGAATGGCCCATGTAACTCATCACTGCCAGGTCTGGTTCCCCATCTTCGTGCCTAACTCTGCTACAAGATAACCCTCCAATGAGAACCCTAGAAGACTGCCTTCAGCATGCCTGTGCCCATTCCAACAGGCAGTCACTAGGAAAAACTTTTAAGCATCCTAGCCTGTAACTTGTTCTGATGAAGCAAAAAAGGGGAAGGGAGCCAGACTTGGGGTACTTGGCAGTAGTGAGGAAGAAAAACCCTATCTTTGGGGCTCCCGCTATATCTGACACTAGCCTGCAGAATCAGTGCAATGGAAAAGCACCTCACTGTTCTGTGAGACCTTCTAGTAACAATTTCTTCATGAACAGGGGAGGAGGCACAGCCCTTCTAATTCAGGCTTATGTGCTAGAAGGCTTGGGGCTGAGTACTTTAACTTCTCATTTCATGACATTACCTACAAGGGTCAGCGTATGGGCAAACAATGAAAGCAGGGCCAGAGGAAACAATTGTGTGCCCCCTGGATGCTTGAGTCCTCATCATTCATCCTACAGACTCCGATGACACCCACCTTTGATGATACCAACAAGGGCCTTGTCTGTCCCAAGTCTTCACAGTTCTGTGACTTGCCTTCTCCACCAGGAAACAAAGAAGCCTGCTATGGCTTCCAGATCAATGAGCTGAGCTTATGTGCTATGATAATAGTGCTTGAAATCTGAATGGCAGAAGCTTTGAAAGAAACTCAGCTTTGAGCTGCCTGGATGAGCCTTTCCCCCTTCCCATTTCTCCTTAGCCCGCACCATCATCAACACTCATAGGAGCACAGAGGTTGAGGGTTCTAAGTCTCAGACCAGGAGTAGACCTACAGAAGCTCATTGTTTGGATTGACCTGTGTCCCCCTCCCCTAAAGTTTTTAGGTTGAAGGCCCTAAACTTGAATGTGACTATATTTGGAGACAGGACTTTTAGATGGTAATTATGGTTAAGTGAGGTTATAAAGGTAGGGATCTAAATCTCATAGGATCAGTGTCCATATATGAGAAACAGACAGACAGACATACCTATCCTCCTGCCTATCCCCAAAGAAGGCTACATGGAATTCCTAGCCAGAAGGTGACTATCTATAAGGTAGGGAGAGAGTCTTAGAAATTGGCCAGAACCATGACCTAGGACTCTGGGCTCTAGAATTCTGAGAAAATAAATATCTGATGTTAACAAGACCCACCTATGAATCTTCTTACTGCAGCTGGATCTCAATAGAACAAGTGTCACCAAAAGCTGGACATCATTGCTTCTCAAAAGCCACACAACTACCATGGAGCCTCAGAAGAAAGGTGGAACCCGTGTGCAGCAAGCATAGAAAAACCATTCTGCTGAGAGTGAGAGAGACCCTTCTCCCAGCATGAGCAAAACAGGCTTCCAGAGGAAGAAGAGGAGAAGGAGAGGGAGGGAGGTGGTTGCTAATACATGCTGCTGCACTAGGTGGCAATTTGATGAGAGGACCCATGAAGGTGCTCAGTACATGTTTGTTGAAGAGCTGCTAGAAACAAGAGTGCACAGAGACAATACACAGCTGATGATCAGACAAACTGATGGACCAGAGAGCCAGTGCCTTAAAGTGGCAGAGTAAAGGCCTGGATCAGTAGTCTTCTTTTAACTATACAGCACCAAACACATTCTGACTACAGTGTCCATCTCAGTTTTCACATAGACTAGGAACACCCACCTGAGACTACAGTGGCCACAGAAGGTAATTCGGTAAGGGCAAGCCAGGACACTGAAAAACTCATCCCAGTGTTTCAGTGTTCCTAGGAGTTTCCTAGCTTCGGCACAAGACCTGACCTCACTCAGGGCAGCTGATAGACAACCCCCTGTCAACCACACCCTGGCTCAGGCCTCACGCTTGGTGAATGGCCATGACATTCAGATTCCTTCTGTCACGACACCTGCGTGGCCTCCCCAGTGGGTGCTGACTCCCACCTACCAACAGCCACAATTGATCTAAAGACAGGGAAAATAAGACGGCCCAGAGCATGTCTGATTCAGCAAAGGAGAGAAGCAAGCATTCTTGTCTTTGCCCTCACGGGTCTGTGTGCCTCTGCTCCTCACTTCTTCCAACCTCTCCTTCACAACAAACCTAGAGATGACCCTTCAAAAATTCCAAATCCCCCCAGCAGCCCCTAGGCTCCTCTGTTAACTTGAGGATGAAAGTTAAGCCTTAACTTAGCCATCAAAGCCTTTCTGAACCAGCCACACCTATCTTTCCAGTCTATTCTCACATCAGCCTTGGTGAACTTTTCAATTCCTCAACTCAGCCTTCTATCTTCGCATAAGTCAAGCGTCATCTCAGAATGCCCACTGCTGCCCTATACCTCTGCTTTTCAATCCTATTTATTATTTATTTGCTATAAATAAATAAATAAAGGCCTAAAAAAGGCTTCATTTTTTCTCCCATACGTGTGTGTGTGTGTGTGTGTGTGTGTGTGTGTGTGTGTGTTTATGCTTGTCATTAACCTCACCATTTCACTAATTCCGTGATTACAGGGACTGGACCATATGGGATTGTGTTTTTCCAGCTTTGAGCATGGTTCAGTACCAGGCACAAAGTAGGAACACCGTGTGTGTGTTTGCTAATCCATTGGCTGATTGATTGACTGATTAGACTTAGCTCTTCCAAACCCTTCCAGGTGAGAATATATTTTCCTTGAAGTTTTCAGCCAGTACAAGTGACAGACAAGACGCCTCTTTGAATTTCCAAACACTTCTCTCAAAGCTTTCTGTCTCACCTACCAGTTCGTGCCACCAACAGGATGAGGCTCAGAGACGTTCCTGTCAGAGCACCCTTCTTTTATTGTTGTTGTTGTTGATTTACTTTAATATGAAACTCGGTGGCTTCAAGTTTGAAGAAGAATGTAGCTAGGCATTCAGTCTGCCCTCAAACATCTGTCACCAACGGGCTGAGGAGATGTGACTCCCGTCTTCCCAGCCCAACGAGATGATATTTCTCAACCACAATACAGGCCCAGTGAGCCATAAAATCATGGTGAATTCCCTATCAGCTCAACATCCTCTGCAATTTTTCAGAGAATATGATTCAATCTGAAAATAAGTGCAACAGTCTGGAACGCATTTTTCCCCAGTGCCTAACTTTCAGCCTCCTATAAATACCCAGCTGGCCTTCTGGGCAGTGACACCTCTTGGGATAATCGAACAGACTTCCACTGATGGCTTGGCCTTGAGCGGTGTCAGAAGGTGCTGGGAATTTACACATCTTATTATGGCATTGCTAACGTGCCTGAAGTAGTGTCAAACACCTGTGCCAAAAGAAGGTCATAAATGAGAGAAAGATAGACATAGAGTGAGGGAGAAAGATTGAATACATGTATGTGTCGCTGAAAGCTGAAACCAAAGGAAAGGATTCTACTTCTCTGATTAAAATGTAAAACTACAATTTCTAAAAGGAAAGGAAAACAGAAGTGTATTCACTTCCTACTGCTGTGTAACAATTTACCCCCAAACTTAGCAGTTTTAAACATTGTCTTAGTCTCCTGAAGTCAGGAGTCCAGACAGAGCAAGGTCTTCTCTTCCAGTGTCTCCTAAGGATGACAGCTGCAAGCTTATCTTCAGGATAGCCAGGGAAAGAACCTACTTTTGAGCTCACTCACGTGGTTGTGGAAAGTAATCAGTCCACGTGGTCTGGGAGTCTAAAGCCTTGGGGGCGTAATGAGCTGTTGGCTAGAGACCTCCCTTAGTTCTTTACCTGGTGGCCCATTCTAAAGAGCACTACACAGCGTGCAGCTCGCTAATAAGACAGGAGCCACAGCCTCCTGTAACCTCATCTTAGAAGTGACACCCCCATCACATTTTTTGGCCATAGATTTTTCTTTACAAGACTCTGAGGCTTGTCCATTTTTGTTGGTAGACAAGGAACTATACAAGGGCATGAATATTAGAAAACAGAGATTGCTGGAAACCATATCAAAAACTTCCTTCAATAGAAACACACAGTAGAATCCCAGAAAGGGACTGAAGATATAGCACAAGTGAGACCCTGGGTTCACTGACCAGCCCTCCACTCTATCATAAATCATCATCATCATCATCATCATCACCACCACCACCACGATCAACCCTTGCCAAATGCCCAGAATATAAAAGTATTTGGGAAGGTTGTTCATTGATTTCTCATCAATATTTAATGAATGTGTGTTATGGACAAAGAACTTTCCCAAATACAAAGTGAATGAAGTCAGAAGTGAATAGAACCGACAAAAACCCCTGCTTACACATCTTTTAATGAAAGGAGAAAGACGGAATGCAAGGTAAGTATGTCCAATGGTGCTGATGAAAACAGCAGAGCGTGATAAAGCTTGTATCTAATGTCTCTCAAAGGCCATCTGCTGAAGGTTTTTGGTTGCCTGCCTATGGGGCGGCTGGGAGGTGACAGAATCTTTAGGGGTGAGACGTCCTGTTAAGGCTGAGCACAATGCTAGCTGCTGTGAGGAGAGAAAGGGGTTATGTTAAAATGAGACCTTCTGGAAACACCAGAACATTTGTATCTTCCAAAAAGGTGGTCATAGTAGAGCATCAGAGCAAACACAAGATGGAGAGTCTACGGGGGGGATATGCCAACAACTGCCTTACCAGGCACTAGCTAGGTGGGTACTCAGCGAATGATATAAGTGAAATGGTTTTACTGGTATTTGGTGGGGAAAGGTATCTGTGAAACTGGGCTGGAGGTGAGACATGCACCTGTGTGTATGTGTATGTATGTACCTATGTTTGCACATGCACAGGAGCCTCCAGGGGAAGGTCAGACCTCTGACTATGCAGTAGCTCATGACAGGAATTCCCTGAGAATCCTACGTTGGATGAAGTTGGGCAATTTGCAAGGAAGAAAGGCTTATTTGGCTCACAGTTCCAGAGATTCCACAGTTCCAGAAGAACTTGGTGCAGGCTTCTGATCAGCTCTCACATCATGATAAGAACACATGCGAGGGGCTGGGAAGGTGGCTCAGTGGTAGAGCGCTTGCCTTGCATGCCTGAGGCCCTGGGTTCGATTCCTCAGCACCACATAAACAAAAAGAAAAAAGCCAGAAATGGTACTGTGGCTCAAGTGGTAGAGTGATAGCCTTGAGCTGAAGAGCTGAGGGACAGCGCCCAGGCCCAGAGTTCAGGCCCCATGACCAGACCCCCCCCACAAAAAAAGAACACATGCAAGTAAGGGAGATGATATGGTGAGACAGGAAGTCAGAGACTGGGCAAAAAGCTAATTTTTCACTATCTCTTAACAACCACAGAAACAAACTCACTTCCCGAGAGCAACATTAATTCATTCCCTCAGTGACCTAACTAACTACCTTGCACAAAGATGGGAAGATGGTCCCACATGAGGGGGCAAACTCCGAAGAATAAACTTGGAAGGATAAACCATAGCTCAGAGGGATATGTTCTTACTCCATCGAGAGAGCTGGGAATTCTGCTTCAACTATATCATCCCTGAGGCTCCTTCTTCCCACAGTACTTATAAATGGGTGGAGACGCTTGTAGTGTGAGCTAAGTCTACAGGTGCGCTCATCCAACTCTAGTTGTGCCCAATTCCTTGGTTAGTTACAAAGGATAAATGAAGGCTCCTCAGACAAAGGGTTAAATACAGACAGCTGGGAGTATGGGGACCCGGGCCCCTTCTCTTTGTTCTTCCTGCCTGCCTGATGAACCTCATGATGGTGATAATAACAAAAGAGGGCCAGGGCTGAGTTATACCCTTCAAAGACATGTCTCTACCCACTCATTTCCTCTAACTTCCCCCCACCTTCCTTAATCCCACCACCTCCTAATAGTGGACTCAAATCTAGAATCTGCCAGTGAAATAAAACACAGGGTAGGCCAGAGCCCTCACAATCTAATGGTATCTAATGTTTCCAGAAACATCCTCACAGACAAACCCAGGAATGGGTTTTCTTAATCTCCCACACATCTCTCAATCCAATCGTGACAGCCATTCAATCAAGATTAATCATCACAGCCAGGTTCTAAACATAACCTTTATCACAGCACAGTGACCACTACCAAAAAGCATTTTAAAGCATCTACAGACTTATTCTGGGACTCGACCACAATATGGTTGGGTTTAGGCCTTACGTGGCTGGCAGCATCTTCCTCTGAGAGAAGGAGCAGAGAAAGACACTAAAGAAGAAAGAATTCAGGCAGGACACTAGGTCTCTGCATCCTCCCCTTCTCCCTGTCACTAGTAGCCCTTCCCTTCCTCTTCCCCAGCCTACTTCTCATTCAACAGGAGTTGTACAGTGGATTTCTAGCCTTGCAGTCCCTTCCCCCAGCCTGGGCTCATTAGAGAGGGCTCCATTGTGCAATGAAAGGAGGCAAGGGGGTTTTTAGGCATGGTTTTTGGTTTCACCAAAAGTCTATAGTGTTTAAATGGCCTCTTTGTTCTCTCTCTCAATAGTTCCTGTGTCTTAAGAAATTACGAATTTTCATTCTTCTTTTTGCATTAGTAGTTTGGAGGAAGAAAAAAAAGGAACAGAAAAGAAAAGAAACCAATTAAAAAATAAAGTTCTTAGGCTCACGAACAGCATTTATAATAACTTCACAGGTCGAACCTGCAGTTACTGCCGGCAGCTGAAACAGAAGGTTCCTTGAGAGGTGAGCAATAAAGAAGCCATTTAGTACTTGATCTTCAGAGGAGCTTTTATCAACTCCCTCCCTCCCCCCCCCCCCCCACTCTTTGCACCATCATTGGTTTCTATATAATCCAAGGAAAAGGAGTCGTACCCACCAGCTCCGCCACATCTGCACGGGTCAGGCCTCTTATTAAATGAGTTTTCCCCAAATGGCAAACTCTGACAGCAGACACTTAAATATTTCATCCATTTCAATAGAATGTCAGTTTCTCCTGCCAAGGAAGTGGCCTTCTAAGCTAATCTGGGGTGAGGGAGGGGAGCCAGTTCCAAAGCAGAAAGTGACTCTGGATATACATGGGTGTAATCCCAGGTGCTGCCCAACCTCCCCTTCCATTTCATGCATAAGGCCAGCAGCACTGGCTCAGAAACTGGAAAGAAAAGTGAAGACTGAATTTGTGTTTGATCCAGGGAGGTAGCCTGTTTTCCCTCCTCATCTCATCTCAAACTGCAGGTTTGAAGACAATGTTGGTTTCATCAAACTTATCTGAGTCCAATGACTTACTATTTCATTCCTCTCTTTTAATATCCTCTTCCCCTCCCCAACTTTCTTCGTGCCAGTACTGGGGTCTGAACTCCGGGCTTCATGTTCTCCCTCGGCTTCTTCATTCAAGGCCGATGTTCTACCTCTTGAGCCACACCTCCACTTCACACTACTTGCTGGTAAATTGGAGCTAAGAGTCTCATAGACTTGTTCTCCCAAGATAGTTTTGAACCTCAGTCTCCTGGTAGTTAGGACATGAGCCACTAGCATTTGGCGCTAATATTTCCTTGTCACCTACCATGTTCCAGATACTCCACTAAACACTAGGTCCATGGAAGTGAATCAAACAAGGTTTGGGCCTTCAAAGGGCTTGGACTTTAGTTGGCCAGAAAGACAATAAACAAACACATGCAGAAGTGGCATCATTGATACAGAAATAAAGGGTTTTAAGGGGGAAAATGGTATCAGGACATTCAGAAAATAACTCCAGCCAGTGGTTCTATTTTCTCATGAAGCTGCTTCACCTCAACAAACAGCAGCAACAACGCAAAACAAAATATCAGATTTCGGTTGGAAGGTTCTATCTTGGTTTCCTTGCCTTGCTCCAGGGTTCCTGGTTACACTGTGATGTCACCACAATCAAAGCTGAGAAAGTTGCTGCGAAGCCCACCACACTGGGAGCAGCCTCCCCCACAAATGTGGGAGGAACCCCACCCACAAAGGACGATGGCGAATCCAAGGCTTCAAGACTTGGAGATGGCATCACATGAAGGACCTTATCTAGGACTTTGCCCAAACCAGGTGTTCAGTAAGTACCAGCTCTACTCTTCCTCCACTGGCCTCTCCTTTCCATAACAGGTACCATCCAGAAGCCCCACAGTCCCCAACCTTCCATCTAGCTCCACACATACACTGGATGGGTCACGAAACCCGACTGACAGAATGCTTTCACATCCGTTCTTCCCTTTGATTCCGGTGACCTGCATTCACACTAACTTGACCTGCTATGGCTTCTTTGTGAGTCTCAGGCTCAGTTCTTCAAGCGAGTCTATGTATAGGGGGAGTCCACGGAAGATCCAGGTAACACTGCCCATGCTCCCATGCCCACCCTCCCTCACCAGGGCAGGAGGACTTTAGAAACAAACACAAAAGAGCAGAGAAAAATACCACAGGTAAAGTCTTGGAATGGCAGAGGCTCCAGGGGCTCCTGCTGAGATTTCTGACTTCCTAAGCAGGCAAGAGAAGCAAGCATCTGTTCCCTCCTTGAGGGAAGGAACAACAGGACCACATCATTCTGCGTTCTTTTCATCCCCTGGAGCTCTCCAAGCCATTCTCATTCCCCACATCCTCTAACAAAATCCCCACACACCACTGCCCTGCAATGGCTCCCCTTGAAAGAGAGATAAACCCAAACCCCGTGGAATGGCCCAGCAGGATAGGGATGAGGAAAGACCCCCTTCTAACTGCTCCTTGCCAGTCCCCATCTAGTTCTTTGACAAGCCAAACTGTCTCCTACCATGGGGTTTTTGCATCTGCTACACCTTCTTGGTCCAACTCCCAACATTTCACATGTCAGGTCTCAGTTTACATGTCACCTCCCCTCAGAGAAGTACATCCCAACCACCACAGAGAAAGTTCCCATTCCGCTACCAGCCATCTGATGCTTGGGCTCATGAGTCACATTATGCACTATCATTTGGGGACATGAGTGTCTCTGATGTTTTGGTTTTACCTCTTCACTGACATGGAAGCTTCAGGGAAGCAGAGAGAGTTGTCACCTCAGTAGCTGCTCTTTTCCTGTGCTCAGCACTTAGTAGGAGATCAATAAACTCACTGAATGAATGAACGAATGAATACAATGAATCCAGTCCACCATTTTATCCATGAAATGAATATCCACCAGTGTCATTTGCAACTAGAAAAGGAGCTATGTAACATGCAAAATATCACATGTACAATATATAGCACTTATATAATACAGATATATTAACGTACACATTATTCCTATTGATATGGATTCATTTATATGATAATCAATATAAAGATCTATGTTCTCATTATGAAAGAAAAGTGTATCTGTTTTGTGGAATAGGCATTTTGTGGGTAAAAAAAAGTGAAGCACAGAGAGGTTTTAAAATTTCCTCAATGTCACACAGCTAAAGAATGATAGCTTTTTTGGCTTCTGCCCTAGCTGGTGGAAAGTACATATCAGATCCTAGTCTAAACACAAGTGTTCATGTTCTCCCTGTAGTAGCACACATGAATGCTAAATAGAAAGGTCTCATTTTCCCTGGCCCTGCCCGTGCCCAGCCCATCCAAGTGTCAGGGCCCCAGGAAAGCTCACTGGCTACCGCATACCCACAGCCGCTTCCAGGAGCACTCTTTCTCTTTCTCTCTCTGTCTGCAGCTCAATGTTATAACCTGCAAGAAGCTGCTTATGAGCAGGACAGAAGCCTGTCTGGGAAGCGCTTGCTGTCTCTCCCGGGACTAATCTGCCATGAAGCAGATGCAAAGCCCCATTTATCACATCCAGTGGAACGTGAGAGAGACAAGGCTCCAGCAGATGCCCCCTGCTTCCTGTGTCCAGCCTCGCCTCCCGCAACAGGCCCTGCAATATGGGCTGGACAGAGCAGCTCAGCCAGTACATCTTCAGGCCATGGAGTCCCTTAGTCCACCCCATAATTCAGGGCCCATGGTGAAAGGGTTTTCTTGTGAAGTGAGATACCCAGAACAGAAAATGACCATTTCAAAGAAAGCAATTTTGTAGCTTTTGTTACATTCATCACCTTTACTGAGGTCCAAAACACGTTCATCACCCCCCACAAACAAGACCAACCCTTTCTCTTCTCCCTTCCTCCAGCCCCCTCCACAGCCACTCAAGGGCTTCCTGACGTTATGGATTTGCTGATTCTCAGCATTTCATACACCTGGTATCACAGCTATGTGGCCTTGTGTGTCTGCTTTCTTCACTCGACATAATGCTCTGCAGGTTCGTCCACCCTGTGGCATGGGTCCAAGTGTCCATTAGGGTTTTGGCCCATGGACAGTTAGAAATAACTGGGGTGAGCTTAGGGGTACAGTGCTTGCCTATCAGACATGAGCCTCTGGGTTCCATTCCCAGCAATGCATTAAATGATGATGATGATGATGATGACAAAGAGGAGGAGGAGGAAGAGGAGGAAAAAACTACTCACAAGTTAGAAAGGACCACTGACAGAAATTCAGTCTTCTTTCAATCTGCCCAGATCCCCCTAAGGAACGAGACCATTCTGGAAATATTTCCATTGGCAGCAATGGGTGCCCTTTTGGTTCCTCCCAGGTAATAAGCCACCAGGAGAATGCAAGGCCCTCATTAAACACCAGAAACCATCAGGGACTCCAGCATGTCCAGCCCTATCAGCACTAGCATAGAGAAAGGAAAGGGATGTATATTTGGGCTCCTGTTTATTTTTGCAGAAAGGAAAACCAAACCCAGCCATCTCAAGACCCCAACACCTTCAAGAGTTTAAACGGCAGTCAGGTGCAAATGGCTCCAGCCTGTAATCCTAGCAGTAGCTAGGCTTAGATCTGAGGATCGTGGTTCAAAGCCAGCTGGAGCAGGAAAGTCTGTGAGACTTTTATCTCCAATGAACCACCAGAAAACTGGAAGTGGCACTGTGGCTCAAGTGGTAGAGCACTCATCTTGAGCTGAAGAGTTCAGGGACAGTGCCCAGGCCCAGAGTTCAAGCCCCACAACAAAGAAAGAAAGGAAGAAAGGAAGGAAGGAAGGAAGGAAGGAAGGAAGGAAGGAAGGAAGGAAGGAAGGAAGGAAGGAAGGAAGGAAGGAAGGAAGGAAGGAAGGAAGACAGACAGACAGACAGACAGACAGAAAGAAAGAAAGAAAGAAAGAAAGGAAGGAAGGAAGGGAGGGAAGGAGGGAGGGAAAAAGAAAGAAAGGAGGGAGGGAGGGAGAGAGGAAGAAACAAACAAACAAACAAAGTAAGAAAGTTTAAATGGCACTGTCGTTCAGCTCTGAATACTACAGATTGTGCTCTGACCTCGCAGTGTCTTTGGCAAAGGCTGGTTCATGCATGACAGACGGTCAAATGTTATCAGTTCCCTTGACAAAGGGCTGGGACGTAATGCTAAATAAGACTCTGGCAAAAACCAGCCTTGGTACTGATACCCAGTGCCTGCTATAGAGGATCATCAGATTCATTTCCCAGATATACTGTGCTCCTGTCATCTGTCCTGGCCCCAAATTGTCCCTTCTTTCCTAGGCTAACATCAGAAGGACTCCTCCCCATCTCCCACAGGGCAGGATCCCGCAGCAGGGTTGCTGACAGGGTGGGCTGAGTCACGGCGTGTCCTGGGATGCTGTGAATTATGGGATTTTTGCAGCATCCCTGGTCTCCATCCACTAGTTGCTACCAACTCCCCTCCCCCAGTTCTCACAGCTAAAAATGTCTCAGGACTTTGCCAAATGTCACCCCAGAGAGGGGGATAGCAATCAAAGGAACTATCTTGATACCACTGATTGAGAGTCAGGTCAGAATAGCTGCATGGAGGTCTGGACCAACGCTGCCTGAGACCTGCAGGTATGGGATCTTGAGCCTTGCTTCTTCCAAAATTAGGTTAATTACAATCAACTCTCAATTACCCAGGGGCCAATTATCTACATTACCACAGTCCCCACCCTCACACTACCTACCTTCCGCCCAATTTTCATTCACAGTGGGAAGAAGAAGGAATTTAGAATCAAGTATACAGACTCAAGGGAAGGAAGGCTGCGTTATTTATTTTGTTTGTTTAGGAAGGAGAATTAAGCAGGTTAAGATGCATCATCCTTGTGTGTGGGAGCATATGAATACTTCCTAGCCTTCCCCCACAGCCCCCTCCCACCACAGCAGAGATGCTAAGAGAGATGCTAAAAATCCCCTCTGCACTCTGCCTTCACCTCAGTTCTCCTCAGGGGAGGGGAAGTTCTAATTTTACCTCTCTCCCTGCAAGCCACCTTCCTGTGTCTCCTACAGGCAGAGACCAGAAGCAAGGCCTTCTCTGAGGTTCCAGACAAGACACAAGGGAACAGTATTTGAAAGCACAGGAGAATAATATACGCACAAAAAGAGAGAGCCAAACTCTCATATTTCACTACCTGAAAAAAATACAAACAACTAAAACAGCTCCCTCACCATCCCTTCCCTGCTAGCTCTGGCTACTTTTCTCTTCGTGATCAGTGAGTTTCCTGGAAGTTTGCATCCATTCACCTTTCCAACATCCCACCCTCCACTCCCTCCCTTCCCAATGGCCAAGGTCCCTGACAAGTATCCTGCCCATCAATACATCTAATGAGTAACCCTGTGTCCTTATCTATCCTTATCTATGTTGCAGACCCTTGAGGACAAGGATTTGATCTGCTTTGTTCAGTCTTCTATTCTCAGACCTGGCCTACAGTAGGTGATAAAATTATTTTTCACTCATGTGAGTGAGTGAAAGAATGCATGAGTGGGTGGATAAATGAATAAGTGGGTGAATGAGCGAACAAATGGATGACTGAAGGAATGAATGGAAGTGAATGAGTGGGATGAATAAATAAGGAGGTGGACAAATGAATGACAGAGTGCATGAGTGGGTGAATGAATGAGTGGGCAAGTGATGAATGAATGGAGGAGTATATGAGTGAGTGAGTGCTTACGTGAACAAGTGAATGAGTGCACAAGTGTATGAGTAGATGAACAAACGAGGGAGCAAATCACACTTGACTTCTGGGAAGCATTCCCATGCCAACTATTCCTCACCTCTGAAAAGCATCCTTCCTTTTGTTTCCAGAAGGTGACATGCTGAGGGAGGGAGCTGCGTGTGAAGAAGAACAAGCAGCCACAGGAGGCGGACGAGATTGTGTGTGGAGAATGTGCTATCAGCGAGTCCTCAGCAATCCTCATCATGCCAGGCCAGGTGTAACCAGCCCTGTGACTATCAGAGCTGTTCTCTGACAATCTAGCTTCAGCAAATGGCACCCTGAGAAGAACCAAGGTTCTCAACCATATCAACCATCTTGGCCTTCGACATAACCCAGCTGAGTTCTCAAACATTCAGTATCAGACAAACCAACACTTCCAACCATACCTGCTTTGATACATAACTTACAGAGTCATGAACACACAAAACCGTTATTGGTTTGTATCACTAGGTTCTGGAGTCACTTGTTATTCAGCAACGTTACCTAAATTACTTGGCTATTGCCTATATTTGCCAAACCATCCTTGAGTTCCTGGCTGGTGGGAGGGAACTCTGGCCAGGAACCTTGCCCTATAGAGTTGAAATAACACAACGGGCTTTGCCAAAATCTTCCTCCCTTCCTCCCTTACTGCATCAGAGTCTCCTCTGTGGCTTGGCACAGGGTTGAGCTAACACATCAGGTGTACATGTGCTGGACCGATGAATCCAATTCTGACCTCTATGAGGACACCTGGAGTCCTAGCCCTGGCTATGGCTTCAGGGACCCCGGGAAGGAAAGCATGCTGCAAGTGTTACAGTAAAGATCATGACAAGTGCCAAGCCTGGTAATCATTAACCATCCCCAGGAGAGCTAGTTAGTGAGCACAGAAGAAAGCCCCCTCCCTGGGGTGGGGAGTGCCATGCCCTGAACTCCCGACGCCTTCTCTCAGAGCCGATCTGTCTATAAAATTGGTGGTTTCTATAGAAACAGAGGCACTATAGTAAAAGCAAAGGGAAATCGTACATTCTGCCAGCGTACGGAGATCAATCCTGTTCTTAGACGGGGCCAGGACTCTTTCACGCTTTATTTTATTTATTTATTTTTTGAGCATCTCAACTTTCATTTCCACCCCAGCCGTCTCATCTCATATGTATGAGGCTCCTGCACCGGTAATCACGTCCCTTCTCGCCCAGCTGCCTTTGTTAAGCATGACCACAGACAGGGAGTCTACAGGAGCAGCGTGGGGTCCCTGGCATCCCCACACAGAGTCAGCATCTCCAAACCTCAAACTCAGAGGCAGAAGTGGGATCCTCGGGTATGCCGTGGAGGCTCCACAATGGAGGATCCAAAGTGAGGCCCACAGCCCCCAACTGGGATTGCATGGGTACTTGATCACATGCTTACACTGTAGCTCTCCATGGTCCCCAGGCTCTTCAATATTAATCTATTTGCAATCTCCACAAAGCACAAATAATGGCTTTCTGACTTAGACATGCTGTCTCTGTTCATCTGGGGAGAAAGTGGGGCACAGGTTGCATCTGTGTATTTTAGGTGGAGGCCCAGATGTTGAGCCACACGTGAACATGTGAAAAATGTTCACTTGTATCTTGCTTTGCTCTGAAAACAAGAAATAATGTAATTACTTTCTTCATCAAAGAGTATTTTTCTAACACTTAACTGGGCTCTGACCTAATAGCACTTAAAGGTGTTTTTGCAGGAGCTGTGCTAAATGGCTGATTGAATGAATAGGGATAAAAAGGTAGATGTACACAGGGTCATAAGTATATATATATACACAAACAAATTCCCTGAAGTATACTATATGCAGAGGAGGAGTCTAATGTTGCAACTCCTTTGAACAACTAACTTACAGACTGACAAAATAAATACCAGGAGCTGGTATTCATTGGTATAGATGAGGGAAAGAAGTCAAGAAGAGGCAGGGGAGATAAATGGAGGGGGGATGGGGAAGTGAATACAGTAATAATATTCTTTGTACATATATGAAAATGTAAACTTGAAGGGATGGGTGAGGTTGGGATAGTTAGGGAAGAATGATGGGAGAGATGATACTGACCAAGACACATCAGACTCAGAAACTGACATGCTGAATTAAAACTCCTTTGTATGACTACTTAAAATAATAAATCTTTTTAATTTTAAAAAGAAGGATGAGGGGGTAAGTGTGTGTGTGTGTGTGTATGGATGAATGGAAATAGATGTGCAGATGTGGAAGGTTTGAGTAGATGTGCAAAGGAGGTATGTATGGAAAGATGAAATAAATATGTGAATGGATGGTTGGTAGATGGATGGATGGTGGATGGACAGATGAATAGATGGATGAATGGATCAATGTATGGATGGTAGATAGAAAGATGGGTGGGTGAATGAATGGATGGATGGATAAGATGGAGGAGGAAGGGAGGAGTATGATGATTAGGTTGGTGAATAGAAAAGCCAGCCAGACATCAGGATAATTTCCTCAAATGTAAATATAAGCATCCATCTGTATTTTTATTCATAGCATCTTGAGCACTTATCATATACCTAGCATGATATTGAGCACCAAGGGAAAATAAGCTGAGATACTGTGGCTAGACTCCCTTGCATGAGGAGCTAAGATTGCAGTCCATTTGGGCCAACAAGTGGATTTAAGGAACTAAGAGTAGGTTCATGAACAAAAGTGGACCATCCATCCTCATGATCAAGGTATTGATCATTGAGTAACTTGGCTAAGGATAACAACAGTGGCTATTGAGAGAAGAAAGAGATTCAAGAATTGTCAGCAGGCTTCCGTGACTGACTGCATCACACAATCCTGCATTTAAATCTCAACTCAACCATGTACCTGTTTGTGAGCCTCGATTTTCTCAGCTACAAATCATGGATAATCATGCTCAAATCTCAAAGGTAACATGAAAACCAAGTGAGATGTGACAGATGAAAGAATCAGACACAAGGCCTGGTCAAGAAGACTTTTCTAACATTCAGCCTCTATTTTTAATAAAAAAATACCGATCCTCTACTTTCAGCTCCCACACCACAAGTTCCAAGTTACCACAAGTAACACTAGATGCTTCTGGTTTAAAGAGAAGGTATTAGATTAGGAGAAAGGATTCAAGGGTAGCAAAGGACAAGGTCATCCAGCCACCTATGACTAACCTCAATGAGTTGATCATCAGGCTCCAACCTTGTCCCCATCATGGCTGAGTCTCCAAGAAACTAGTCTCCAAGAAACTTTATGTCCAAGAAAGTGAGTACAAAAGCTAATCCCACTCAAGCCACTTGAGCAAACCTCCACATTGAACCCCCCTGAAGACAGAATCACAAAGCTGCACGACCAGAGAAAATACTCAGATGACTTCTAAAAAGAACAGTGTAGAAACCGAAAGTAGAGATATTGGGACGGCTAGATTGATTGAAATCTCAAAAGTGTCCCTTAAGAGCCATGTCACTGAGGTTAACTTAACCTCAGTCTCTGAGGTTCCATCTGCCTTCAATCCCCAGGCCACAGCCCACAGCCCACAGTGGGGGCACAAGAAGAAAAGCCAAGGAGATATTCTGGGATTAGAGACAAGGCTCAAGTATTAGGCACCTAGAAAGTGAAAGGCCCTGAGTTCAAAACCCAGCACCATCAAGAGAAAAATAGGATGGGAAAGGGACAGAGGAGAAGGGAGCATTCTGATTCATACTTCATTTATAAGCAGGCCAGGGCATCAACAATAAGGGAAAAGAAGTGACCTAAGGAAAGAGGGAAACATGTCCAAGGTGGAGCATTCCTAAGCCAGCTACAAGCACAAGGAAATAGTAGCTCATCAGGCAACTGTGTGAACTCTCCATCTCAGAATGTTCCATTAGGAGCAGAAGGGAGAGGATTTTATAGCCATCTTGTCTCCCTACTCTCTGGGTAAAGCTCACCTCCATGCCCAACTCTATTGCACAAGCAGGTTGTGGTACCCAGGCTCCACCATGAGGCTATTGGAGAAGCCAGACAGCCTGCCAGGGTCTGGGACTTCTGCTTGAACCTGGAAGAACGTGGCTCTTACCTAGGTGGATGCAAAGCACACTGCAGCAAAGCCCAGCCTTTTCCCAGGGGAAGTGAGACAGATGTTAGTTGTTCAGGATGAGATGCTGAACAGTGTACCTAATGAGTTTCAGAGCTAGAGTCTCAATTCAGGACACCTACCTTTGAATCTAAAGTGATCACACCTTCATTCCATCACCAGAGACCCTCAGCTCTCTAAATATCCCAGGGCCAAGGCACTGAGTTCTGAACCACCTACAAACAATGCAGATTCCTGGGCCATCTCCCAGCATTAGGGGAGGTGTGACCATGGGTATCTGCAAGGCTTTAATTTCTCCTGTTAACTTTTGTGCACATTAGACTTCACAAATATTCTGGCTCTTTAGCTAGAATAGCATCCTTGAGCCACCCCAAGCAGGCCTAAACTCCCCAACTCATTTCATAGTGGGGAGGGGGGAAAAACAAACAGCGGAAGTGATTAACTACAGATCAATGAAACTGAACAATGCATCATGTGAAAGATGAGGCGGTAGTGGTATACGGTAGAACATGGTGAGCCAACATAACTAGAGATCCTTGTCAACAGCATTTGCTCATAAACATTTATTTAAAAAAAAACAAGTCTTCTGCAAGGGAAAGGAAGTTAATTTTTCATGTAGCTGTAGAAAAAAAGTAAATTTGTTTTAATATCAAATTTTCTACATTGATTTGAGGCTTGATTTTCTTTTTGAGTGGCTGATGGACTTGGTCTTTGTTTGCTCTTTTCTGGAACTGGAGAAGCTGTAGGAGAAAAGAGGCCAGAATATTCTTTCTATTCGAGGGAAGAAAGGAACTCATCTGATTTTCCCACATGGAGACTTTCCTTTGGCTCTCACAGCCCAAGCTGACATGAGATGTTTTTCTAATGGAGATAAATGACTCGCGGTGAGGAAGGCAGGGCAAAGAAGGTGTCATTTCTACATGTGACATCCTGTCACTTATGAAAAAAAATTTCATTAATAAACCTTCTCATAGCTACTAGTCCAGGGTAATGTACTCATCTCTGGAAATCTTTTGAACAAAATCAGATTTAATTTCCTTTTTCATTAATTAATTTTTGTATTAATCTCATCCATTAGAGCCTAATACCCCTCAATTAAACATCATAAGCTCAGAGGAAAGTTAGTAATTGAGACTGTCCCAGGATTTCAGGAGTGCCTCGCTCTGAATGTCTGTTTTAATTAGGTTTTCATTAATTACTTTTTTTAATCTATTAATATTCTGTACTTTGGGCTCAATACTTGTGTTCTTTATATCATGCTTTTTTCATTTTTCTTTTTGCCAATCATAGGGCTTGAATTCAGGGCCTGGGTACTCCAGGGTAACACTCTACAACTTAGAGCCAGAGTGCAATGCCACTTCCACCACTTCTGGTTTTCTGATGATTAACTGGAGATAAGAGTGCCTGGCTTCACACATTCTTAAAGGAGATCTCACTTATTGTAATCAGTCCAGCAAGGGGCCCAGAAGGAGTTCAAAAGAAAGAGTGGCAGGTGGGTTCTGTGTCTCAAAAACAAAGTACTTGGTACTTGGGGGGGGGGGAGGGGATGGGTTTCAACCTATCATTAGAAATGTAGGTGAGAGAGAGGCCATCATACATAGAAGGTGCCTGGTGCAAGCAGCTTGCTTGCAGATACAAGCCAAGTAACTTCATAACCTCACAGAACGCTGCACTAGAACATTTGTCTCACCTTCACCCTCCTTCTGGCTTCTCCTCCCCGCCCCTTTACTAGGGAGCACACAATTTGTCATCCAGACCAGGAAATTCGGGAGACAGAACAGGACTGTTATTAATGATTATGTTGAGGAGCAATGGACACAAACCAGACTGCTCCCAGCACACCAAGATATATTATCATCTGCCCACTCCCCAGCCCACCCCTGCCAGCTCAGTCCTCCTGCAGCGAGTAACTTAAAAATCTCCTCCCCTGAAGAGAAAGAGAACCATTTCTTTAAGGTAGCAAGTCTGCCTTTGTTTGCCTTATATAGCCCAGCATTTGCCAGCAAACATTGAGGAATGATGCTCAGACAATGTGATGGCTTAGAATTCCCACCCTGGGTCTTAAATTAGGTAACCACCTATTAAATACAGAGCCAGTTCTCAACTGGAATCTTACAGATGTTAGTAAATTGTGCTAAGACCCTGAACATCATGGCTGACATCATGGTTAAAAATAAATCAAAGCCAAACTGTCCTGGCTTGGATTTATTAGCAGATACCATGAGCAGCTTTGTTAAGAAACCCCATGTGTGATTTTTTTTTATATCTGTAAAATGGGGATTAACTAACTAACTGCTGCGTGAGGCTCTTAGGGCGATCTGATGGGTTGATATATGTAAAGTGCTGGTAACAGTCCATCAAAATCCACAGTGCATTCAAAGTTCTATGGAAGTGATGTAACTAACTACATGAAAAGCATAACCGCAAACAAAGAAATAGTGCTGGAAGAAGTAACTAGTTTCAACCCACAAAATTAGCTGAGTTTATTTTTATTTTATTGTGTTTAGTTATACGACCCAGACTCACTATAGAGCTACCCTATGATTCCCAGGCTGGCTTCCAACAGACATTTCTCTGGCCTCTACCTCTTGCATGCTAAATGCTAGGATTCCAAGTGTGTGCAACCATCCCCAGCTTAAGCAATGTATCTTGAAGACAAGAAAACCAGAAGTATTAGACAAGAAAACCAGAAGTATTAGATAGGAATGTCATCTCCATTTTACAGACTGGAAAATAGACTTGAAGAGAATGACTCCCATAATACAAGACCAAATCCATTAAGGATGGAGCCCTGGTGGCATAATGGAAAGACAGGACATAAACTCGATGCATTGGGCTAAATTTCAACTTCTGCTTCAATCTTCTATGTTTCCAGCTTCCATAAACACTTATCCCCAAATTGCGCTGCTCTCCCTTCTTTAAAGTCAGGACCCAAACACTTGAGCCCTTTCCTTGCTTTGCAAATGAGTAACACTGGCTGCAACTTAGGGGAACAAGCACAGAGAGAATATTGGGGGAAGAACTCAATATTCTATGTTGAGCTCCCTCCCTGACAAGACCTCACCAGCCTGTCCCATGCTGTGCCCCAACTCCTATAATAGTACCACTCTTACCAGCGTCCCAGGAGCAGCTTTGCCTTCACCAGCAAAAAGAGGGGCTGGGCCTGAGGCTACTTACAGAAAATCCATGCTTTCACTACCAGCCCACTGACCACCTGCCAATTGTGATGGACATTTCCATAGACATCTTAGCCTATGCCTGCTGCTCTAAGAAAATTCCTCAGACTGGGTAAGTTATAAGTAATAGAAAGGTATTGATTGCAAGACCGGAGGCTAGAAAGCCCAAGATCAAGGCACTAGTAGATCTGATGCCTGGCAAGGGTTTGTTCTGTTTCCAAGATGGAACCTTCTTATTGCATAGCTAGATGGTAAAGAGGACTGAATGGGCCCAGAAGGCTCCTTCAAACTCTTCTATAAAGGGTATTAATCTCATTCATAAGGGCAGCACCCTCTTGAGCCAATCACTTCCCAAAGGCCTCATGTCTTACAACTATTGTTTTGAGGATTCAATTTCAACATGAAGTTTAAAGGGAATAAACATTTGGGTCTGAGGAACAGAAAGGAGAAAACCATAACATTTGGTCAAGTTAATAGAAATAGTCCTCCTTCATGTATGCATAGTCACCAGAATGTGTCGGTCATTGCTTCTTCCCCAATATTACGATCATATTAAATGTATGTGCATATCTGTACAACACATATGCATACATGAGCATGCGCACACACACACACACACACACACACACACACACACACATACTTCTTCAACAATATGCAAACAAACAGCAAGTAATACAAGCAGCAGCTGCCACTATGACACAAGTTGTCATAAACAGCACTGAGAAGAAGATGTAGAACATCCCAAATGAGACATTTTCTTTATGGAGAGAACCACAAAGACAGATAGGATTGTCCTCATTTATGAATCACAATAAAAGAACTGTAACCAATACAGGGTCTAAGAAGTTATTTTTAAAATGAAACAAGCAAGAATGATGTGTACAGAGAAAATATACTTTCCTAAAGTGATGTATCACATGAAATGCCATTAAATTTCAGATTATCTTTTTTGCGTTCTCCTTATATTCAAGGAAATCTGGTTTGTGGAGAAAGTACTTTTAAAAATGGTTAAACACAGAGTAAAAGAGATGGGGTTTTAAAAGTTAGGAAAAAAATCAAAGATAGGTAAAGAAAGAATGTTTTGGATTCAGTAATTGCTAACAGAATTTTAATGTATGTAAAAGCTGTTAAGAAGCAGAGCTATGAAATGTGGAAACACCAATATGCAGAATAAAACTTTCCAGAAAAAGGAAGAAAAGAAGATAGGGATGGAAATTTTGTGTGTGTGTGTGTGTGTGTGTGTGTGTGTGTGTGTGTGTATTCCGCTATTCGAAGTACCATACTGTGGTATCCTTGCTCAGAAATGAAAAATATTTGAGTGATTGTATGCAATTAGGTATTGAAAGGATAGAGAAAAAGAGAAGTAACTCATTATGAAGGAAAGTCATAAATATATTCAGTCAGAATGCACAATAGGTATCCTGAACAGAAGAGAAGATAACACAGCATGCAACCACATCATCAATTCTTCATAGATGAGCAAAAACGCACATGTGTAGGGGACAACAGAGAGGAGGACAGACCAGTTCAACTGCTTGCTACAGTGACAATACAGGTGTGAGTGGCTCAAATTCTCCTGGTATAGCATGTGAACAGCTGCTCAAAAAAACCACCCATAAGCCAGGCACCGGCGGCTCACGCCTGTAATCCTAGTTACTCAGGAGGCTGAGATCTGAGGATCATGGTTCAAAGCCAGTCCGGGCAGGAAAATTGGTGAGACTCTTATCTCCAATAAACCGCTAGAAAACTGGAAGTGGTGCTGTGGAGCAAGTGGTAGAGCTGAAGAGCACAGGGACAGCGCCCAAGCCCAGAGTTCAAGCCCCACAACTGACAAAAAAAAACCCAAAACACCCAAATCTTGAAATCTGGAGAAAAAAAAAATCCACCTTGCATGGCAAAAGAGTCATCGCAAAGGTCATCATAAGCAAAGGAGAGAGGCAGAAGAAGCAGATGATATGTGCTGACAGAAGCAGAGATGGAAAGGGTGTGAAGGCATGACCTCAGGAATACAGGTGGTCCCTAGAGGCTGGAAAGGACAAAGATTCTCACTGAAAGGTTCCAGAAGAAGCACAGTCCTATGGACTTCTTGATTTTAGACTCCAGACCTTTAGTTGTTGTAAGATAATAAATATGTGCTGTTATATTAGAACCCTAAATTTGTGGTAATTTGTTACAGGAGCAATACATTAATACAGGTACTTCATTAAGAGGAATAGAGATGCAGAATTAACTCAGCTTCAATTTCCTAGTTTCAAGGGGCTGATACTCTTTGATCCTTAGTTGAGATTTTGACCTTGAACATGAAAATGCTTGTAAATTTCAGAGAGATCCAAGACCCTAGGAATTCTAACAGATTAGGTAAGGCTATGACTGCAGGCATGCATACAAGCAGAAATCCCCTGTATCCCGCCCCCCCCCCCCCCACAAAAAAAAGGATGAAAAAGAAAAACTAGAAACAGGAAGGTCACAAAGGAGATGTTATAGGGATATTGAGAATTTCTAAAAACAAAACAAAAAGATTAGAACAGCTTTTCTAAAATGAGCTGTAATGGAATGTCCTACTCACTCTGTCTAATAACTTCTCTCAGAAAACAAAGAAGAAAAATACCAGGTATTTATATGCGTAAACATTTGTATAGATAAATGACCGAGCTCAGACTTCTCTATAGCACTAGACTAGAATAGCTAATGACTTAATACCCACAGAGTTTAAAGCATGCTTTGTCCATGTTTGGGAGAAGCTGAAAGATATTTACAAATGTGAAAGAACACAGGAAAAACACACAGAAACAACTGCAGCACCATTCTCACTCACTCTGTCAAGTGCTAAAAGAACACCTAAAGATACAGGGATATTTGTGAGAAATACAGACTAAATAGTTATATTTTCAGTGATCTGTTGGTGAGAACCTGAACAAGCTCAGTATGGAATTTCCTTACCAATTGATGAATGATGTCAATATTATTGAAACTGATAAGATGCAATTAATAGGTCTTTATTTTTTTGTCAGTTTTCTGAGTGGTTTATTGGAGATAAGAGTCTTACAGTCTTTCCCACCCTGGCTGGCTTTGAACCATGATCCTCAGATCTCAGCCTCCTAATTAGCTAGGATGACAGATGTGAGCTACCAGCACTCGGCCAATAGGTCTTTTTATTTATTTACTTTTTTAATATCACATATACTCATTCATATAAGACTGTAACTATTATGTACAACTGAACCATGAGTGCATTATACTCTTGTCTCCTTCTCTATACACTTCATTTACTGTAAAATTAATAGCTGTCTTTTTGCTTGCTTTTCTACTTATTAATTTAAACTCACTGCTTCCCCCTCCTCCCCCCCCCCCCCCCCGCCCCTGCAACCAATTTTCTAGTCCCAGTCTTTTGTTGGTGGTGGTGGTGGTCGCCATGGTGCTTGAACTCTGGGCCTGGGCGCTATCCCTCAGCTCTTAAGCTTAAGGCAAGTGCTCTACCACTTGAGCCACAGCGCCACTCCCAGTTTTCTGACTGGTTTATTGGAGATAAGAGTCTCATGGGCTTGCCTGCCTGGGCTGGCTTTGAACCATGATCCTCAGTTCTCAGCCTCCTGAGTAGCTAGGATTACAGGTATGAGCCACTGGCACCTGGCTTAGTCCCCCTCTTTAAAATACTGAGATCTTTTTAAAAGATGCAATATGCAATTTTAAATAATAATGATTAAATTGGAAATGTGATTTTTTTTTAAAATCCCATAGTTTACCACCAATAACATAGGAAATAAATAAAGATTATAAAGAGATAGAGATATATAAAGGCACATAAACAGATCCTGCTCTGTACAAGGAAAAGCCAATAAAATATTCTGTATTTTGACAGCAATTAGACATAAGTTTTAGAAAAAGTTTAAATTTAAATGTCTTTAAGGCAACTAAATGCATCCAAGAGTAAAGCGAAAACCAAGCTGCAATATGAATACTAATTACTAAATAAGAAATAGGCAAACTCCTTAAAAATATCATTGGGACAGTATCTCATTCTGAAGGCTAGGGAGGCCTAGAACTCAAGACCTTCCTGCTTCCCCCTCCCAAGTACTGGAGTTGCAGGTATATGCCACCATGCCCAGGCAGACAAGCTTCTTCTAGAAAAGCTACTGAGTAACTAGGGATCTGGGCTATACACAGTTATTGCTGAGAATCTTCACTTTTTGTTGTTGTTGTTGTTGTTGTTTGGGGGAAGTGTGCTTGAATTTAGGATTTTGCAAAACTACTTAGCTTTTTTGTTCAAGACTGGCACTCTACCACTTGAGCCACATCTCCACTTCCAGCTTAATTGGACATAGCAGTATTGCACATATGCCTTCCTGGACTAGGTTTAAACCTCCACCCTCATATCTCAGCCTCTTGAGTAGCTAGGATAACAAGTATGAGCCATTGGTGCCTAGCTCTTTGTTTTGTTTTATTTTTGCAATATTTAAGAAGATAAAAGCTGTTATCAACCTGGGTTCCCTTTAAAACAGGCTGTAGGTTGCCAGTCTCAGTGCTAGAAAGAAAGACAAATTTAAAAACAAAGATAACCCAGACAAGATGTCATACACTGATAATCCTACGTAACCAGGAGGCAGAGATAGGAGAATCCCTAGTTCCTAGAAGCCTAGAATCCCTAGAGGCCAGACAAAGGCAGTCAAAACTCTGTCCCTGAAAAAACAAAAATAAAAAGTAAAATCATTGAGAATATCACTGAAGTAGTAGAGCATCTGCCTAGACATGAATGAGGGCCTTGGCTCAATCTCCAGCACTTCAAATTAATTAATTAATTAATTAGTTAATTTATTAACAAGAGCACTAAGTGAAGATACTTAAATTCAGATAAAATAGAGTAGTTTTGTTTTGTTTTTCCAAAAATAGCCTTGACTTCCCTGGTAAAAGACATTGATTCCTAACAGAGTTAAAATTGATTACACTTAAAATATTTTCCATGAGACACAATCTTAGACAGTTAAGTTCTAAAAAGGTTAAATTTAAAAGAAGGACCATGGCTAATAGACAAATGTCAATAGAAAAAAAATGCAGTGTGCCAATATCCATATCAAAGTAGAATTCAAAGATAAGTCATTAAACAGTATAAAGAAAGTCATTTTACATTGATAAAAGGTACAATTCACAAAGAAACCTTAACTATTATGACCTTTTCCACAGTGAGTAACTTTGCATTGTAATATAGAAAGCAAATGATGAGAAGTTAAATCCACAAACGCACAATCAGAAATGTGGGAATTTAACACCTCTCTCCTAGTCCTTGACAGAGCAAAGGAAATTTAAATAACGACTAGGAAATCACAGTCAATATAATTAATAGCACTGATTTAAATGGCACATATAAAAATTTTTCCCCTACAGAAAATCATCTTTCCTTTGCTTGGAGTGTTTTAAAATTATTAAAATATTAAGACTAAAGACACAAAATATCAATAGCAAGTTTTATATATTTTAAAAGTTGTATTATCTGAGCATAAAGCCAAAAGCTAAATAACTTAACCCCTGACAAATTTGCTGGGGGAGAAAAAGATGCAATAATCATTATTCATTTTTACAAAGATTTTTGTCACAAACATGTATTAGCACAAACACTAAAATGTATAAACTATAAAGAAGTATCATGTATATAAACATAAAAATATAAGAGAATTAAAAAATCAAGTCCCATTACACATGAAAACGTCATAGCCAAGTAAATGTTATTCTAGAAATACAAAAGTATTTATCATGAATTAATTCAATTAATATATTTAATCTATTGAAAAATATATTTCAATTTCCAAATCATATACCAATACAAGTCAAACACACTTGTTTAACATGTACCCAATCTTGATTTAAATCCTTTCTTACTAAAATAATTCATCATTATTTGAAAATGATTATCTACCTAAGAAAGCCAAAGTAATCAATGGAAAAAAGTGTTGCAAACTTTCATTCAAATCTGTAAGGTTATCAGCTTAGAAGTAAATGAGTAGCGGGGCACTGGTGGCTGACACCTGTAATCCTAGCTACTAAAGGAAGTTAAGATCTGAGGACCAAGATGGAAGCCAGCCAGGAGCAGGAAAATCCATGAGACTCTCAACTCCAATTAGCTACTAAAAAGCCAGAAATGGAGGTATTGCTGAAGTGATAGAGAAGAAAGAAAGAAAGAAAGAAAGAAAGAAAGAAAGAAAAGAAGGAAGGAAGGAAGGAAGGAAGGAAGGAAGGAAGGAAGGAAGGAAGAAAGGAAGGAAGGAAGGAAGGAAGGAAGGAAGGAAGGAAGGAAGGAAGGAAGGAAGGAAGGAAGGAAGGAAGGAAGGAAGAAAGGAAGGAAGAAAGGAAGGAAGAAGGGAAGAAGGAAAGAAGGAAAGAAAGAAAGGAAAGAAAGAAAGGGAGAGAGAGAAAGAGAGAGGGGAGGGAGGGAAGGAAGGAAGGAAGGAAGGAAGGAAGGAAGGAAGGAAGGAAGGAAGGAAGGAAAGAAGGAAGGAAGGAAGGAAGGAAGGCAGGCAGCCAGGCAGGCAGACAGGCAAGCAGGCAGGCAAGCAGGCAAGCTCAGGGACAGCACCCAGATTTTGTATTCAAGCCCCAGGACTAGCATGCATGCACATTCACGCACGTGCAAAGTAAACAACTGCTGTAAACTCACTTCATGTAATCGTATCAACTAATAAAAATACATATATACAGCTAGAAAAGCACATATCCCATTTGTGAGGTACACAGCTGTTTCTTAGCACCTACCAGGACTGGTTACAGGACCGCACCCCCATAGTCTTCAAGTCCCCCAAGCAAAACCAGGTCTCATTTGCCTATAACCTGTGTGCACCCTTCCAGTCATCTCTAGATTATTTCCAGAACCTTGTACAATGTAAATGATAGACAAGTATTTATTAGACTGTATTGCTTAGGGCTGGGTCTGGACAAACTCATCATAAGTTGAAAATACTATTCATATACCTAATTCTTAACACATCTACTGAACACAGTCCATTATCACTTGTTGACCCTTGTGGTTGCATCATCAACCAGGACCCATGCTCACTGCTAATGCCTGGCATTTTGAGAAAATATCATGTGAGGCATATCAAGCCTGAGAAAATACCCAAATTCAAAACTGGAGATACAGTTTCTATTGACTATGTATCATTTTCCATATCATTGTAAAGCCAAACAACCATAAGGAATCTTATCGTTAAGTTGAGGACATTCTCTACAGGGTTTCTACATGACAGCCATACAGCAGACATAAATAACAGAGTACAATTAATAACCAAATGCAGTGCAATAATCAGCACATAAATAATAGAGCACACATAATAATAAAATGGAGGACACTAATGAGGAAGCCTTAATTTATTACCTTTGTTTTAAAATACAGTTCAGATGGTTTTAGATTCTAAGACTCAAGTTTTCAGAATGCCTGTGTTTTGGTTGTAGGCATATCCCAGTGGAAGAGTATTTGCCTATCAAGCAATGAGCCCTGGGTTCAAATCCTCAGTACAAGAAAGAAAAAAAGAGTTGGTATTTAATTACACCCTCACAGATATTCTAAAAATTTAATGATCAGCTCTTGTGAGAAACTTCACCACTTTAGAAGCCCCAAATAGTCAGAAAGATTTAACACTTATAAAAATCTTACTGAACTTAACTGAAGGCCAAAAATAAATAAATAAAACTTTCAATAAATGAAAGTATTATGATGCTCATGGATGAGAAAACTTAATGTGGTACAGATAGGAACTATCTTTCAATACATCAATACATTTACAAAATCCCGAACAATTCCCTAATTTCATGTTCTTTGGGGGAAATGAGCATGGAGAGGAGGCTGACAAAGCAGTCCTAAATTTGATCCATAAAACTACACATGCAAGAATCCTTAGGTGTGGCTAAGTGGAGGTGTGGCTCTAGTGGTAGAGCACCAGCCTTGAGCAAAGAAATCAAGTGAAAGCACAAGGCTTGGAGTTTAAGCCCCACTACTGGCACCAAAAAGAAACAAAATTTATAAGGTGAATTTTTTCGTTGCTTTGTATGTCACTCCCCCACTGCATAACCACTTTTCACTGTATTTGATGTTGGTATAATTTGGGAAGGGAAAAAACAAATTGTTTAAATAGGAATACAGGTGGACCCATTGCAACAATGAATAGTATAAGATGCTATGTCAAAAAACAAACTTTACAACTTTGGCGGGGGAGGGGGAGGAGGAGGAGGGCAGGATGATAAGGGGAAACAAAGGAGGAGGCAAGAATGCTTGATAAGAAATGGACTCATTACCTTGCTCATGTAATTGTAACCCCTCTGTATGGTATTTTCACAATTAAAAAAACTTATTAATAATAAAAAAATACAAAGAGAACAACATTTGAGGGGCACTAGATATCTGAGTTATTATTACAAGGCTAAAACCTTCAGGAAAGTGTCCAGGAGCATCGGAGAAGATCAAAGATCTGGTCTCAGTCCCAATGGGGGAAAACGCTACCTGAACTGGTCATTCTGATTCCATGTGCCAAGCGCCATGATGGAGATGGCTAGGGATGTGGTAACTGAGAAGGTTGGATATCACAGAGAAGAGTGACATCTAAAAAACAGATTTGCCTACTCAAGCTTCTCTAACCTTTCAGAGAATCTATTAAATTCCCCTTCTTGCCAACAGTGTCCATTTCCTAACCTGTTTGTGAGCACTGAGTATTACACCATGTTTATTTTCTTTTGTCCAAGTCTGATGAGTGAAGATGGTAGTTCATCTTAATGAGCATGCGTCCTGTCCATTGAAGTTGGTCAATATTTCATATACACATGGCTACATCTACTTTTGTGGGAAATCATCTCTCCTCAGTCCTCCCTCGGCCCTGTACTGTTTTATCATAGCCCTCGATGTACCACACACAGCTGTCATGGGCTGTACATCTCGCATATCAGAGGGCTTCGTCTATGTTATCTGCAGTAGAGAGCCCTGCCCAGCAGAGACCAGCTGCTCTGTGATCATTTGCCAGGTGAACAGGACAACAGCTTTGTGAGCATCTTCACTGGGATGTGAGCAGAGGCCAGCTGTGTCTGCACTACATGCACACAGTAATGCTTTCCTAGGGACACACAGCTCTGCCAATACTATTGAAGGCAACTCTGCACAAACCAGGGGAAAAACAAAAACAAAGTTGGGCTGCAGTTCATCCTATTGTATGCGATCATCGGGCAGAGAAAAATTAGTAAAATTCAAGGAGAATCTTCAGGGAAAAAAAATACATTTTGCTTAAAAGGGACTGTTTCAATGCACCTGTAGAACTGTCAGAGAAGATTAGATTCTCTGCAAATAACAGTCACTTGAGTTTCTTCTTTATCTCCAAAAGACTTCCATTTGCTGTGTCTTTGCAACACTGTCTTTAAAAAGAGGCATTTTAGTCTGGTATTATCTATTCAAGAGACACTGGAAAGGCCCAGCAAAAAGAAGATAGGACACTTCAATGGGTGTTGCATGTTTCATATACACATGGCTACATCTACTTTTGTGGTAGATGTAGCCAGTTTGCAGACCTGTTCATCTGCTAGCACCCAGCCCTTCCTTCCTTGGCTTCTTCCAGCATCAGGACAACAGGAGCTGTCCAGCAAGATGGTGATTATGGTGCATCAAACAGCTGAGCCTAGAAGATATGCAAGCTGCCCTCTCTCTTGATTCCACACATAGGACCTTATTGGGAAAACAGAGGTGTTGGTAATAGATACGATATAATCCTGCTTTAGGCAGGAGGCCCTTATCCTCAATGACACGTGTCCTTATAAAAAACTAGAGAAGATAACATAGACACATGGACAAGAAGACCATGTGGAAATGGAGCCCAAGATAGCAGGGAGGTAGCCATGCAGAAGGCCAACAACAGCCACCAGAAGCTGCAAGAGTAAGGAACAGATGTCTCTTAGGGCTTTGCTAACATCATGATTTCTGATTCTGGACCTTTGCGTTGTGTATGGCAACTTGGTAACAGCAGCACTGAGAGGCTAATACAGTGACCAGTGATGTCTAACCTGAAATTTGTATTCCTCTTTACTCCCATGTGACTCCCTTCCTTCCTAGGCTGTCATCCAAACCAGGGTGGCAGCCTCTTCGTTGGTCTCCCTGCCTCCTCCAAGCCCATGCTCAACCAGATGTCTGAAAGAACTTCAGCAATTCAAACTGAGATTGATGCATTCCTGCCTGGAACCTTCTATCAGTGGCTGACAGCCCAATTGTAGAAATCAGGATAAAATTGAAGATGCTCGGTCTGTGGCTATAGATGACTAACTTCCAGCCCCAGCTTGTCCCTCACACCTCCTATCTGCAGAGACAATCACCCCTAAACACCCTCAACTGCAGCCCTGACTGACTGCATTGCACCCTCTGAACACATGAGATTGTCACCTGCAGGTACTTCAGCCAGGTACACCCTTCCCCCTCTCAAGTTTCTGCTCAAGGACTTCCTTTAGTTCTTCCCTCTGCCTCTACTGCCACCCCCACTCATCTCCCCACTCCTGACAACTGGAGACTTTGACCATGTCCTTAGTGGCCTATGAGTTCCTCTGCCTTACCTGTTCCACCTTTATATCCCACAGCCTAGCCAAAAAAAAAAAAAAAAAAAATCTGACACACACAAGGATTCAACAGGGACATGGATGGATGGACGGATGGATGGATGGATGGATGGATGGATGGATGATGGATGGAGACATAAATCTGAGTGAATGTGCAAACTGACCAAGTCCCAAATAAACTCACACCTGGGCAGCTTCTCCAGAAAGTAAAGTGTGGCAGGTGGCAGAACACCAGAGGACTAGCATGGAGTTATGCAAATGAGCCCACTATGCAAATCAAAAGTCCACTGCCAGCAAAGGCATCAGAAAGATACTGGCATTTCCTGGGAGCTTCTCAGTTGCTAAATCACTTTCATAAGCATCAAGCTGTTTGCTCTTCACGGTGTAAGAAGTTGCTATTAACTCTGTGCCCGAGGAAGGAAGCTGAGACCAGAGAGCTTGTAGACAGGAGCTGAGGCATCATGGCCAATGAATGGTAGCCCCAGCCACTAGTCCAGGCCTCTCTGACTCTTCCCTCCATCCTGATCCTGTCTGTTTGTCACAAGACATATGATCCCTGCCCTCCAGTTCTGCTCCAAAGGGACCCCCTCATCTCATGTCTCTTCTCTAAGTCACAGAGGAGGCCCCAAGCATGTATAGAGACTGACCAGTACTCTGCACATCTCACTGTGGAAACCACAGACACACACCGTTTGCCTGAAAATGACTGATAGGATAGAACTTGATGAGTCATCATCCGCTTGCGGCCTGAACGATGGCTGGTTAACGGGAATATTGTGTTGACTCCTGCTAGATGGAGAAAGATGTCACTTATCGTTAATGGAGTGTCACATGTATGCTTGCCTAAAGGAAAATGCTCTTTCAGTTGTTGTTGTTGTTCTCAATTTTTCTCCTCATTTTGCAGCCACTTAAAAGAAAGTAAAGATCAGCAGAAAGGATGCTTTTTCCCTAACACTGGGATAGGAAGACAGCTGGCAGCCTTCTATTTTATTTCCTTCTTTCATGACACGAGTAGCCAAAAGCCAGTCAACATGAGGGTGCATGCATAGTGGAAGGTGGGAACCAAAGTCTGAGAGCTCTGGATCAGAACCTGGTGGTAAGACCTGAGCGTGCAGCCAGGATCACCAGGCTCTCAGACGGCTATACTCTTCTCTGCTCAGCTTTGATGATTCAACAATTCATTTACAAAGCCAGACAGGTCATCTCAAGGAGTATTTCACCATATGCTATGCAGCGTGTGCTGAGTACACACCCTATTCCACATAATGGTCAAGTCACAGGGCGCTGATGGCTCACACCTGTAATCTTAGCTACCCAGGAGGCTGAGCTCTGAGGATTGCAGTTCCAAGCCAGCCTGGACAGGAAAGTCCTCGAGGCTCTCATCTCCAATTAACTATCACCAAAACAACAGAAGTGCATCTGTGGCTTGAGTGGTAGAGACCAGCCTTGAGGAAAATTACCTAAGGATAGGTCACAGGTCCTGAGTTCAAGCTTTAGTATACACACACACACACACACACACACACACACACACACAGACAAGTCATCCACAAACACAAACCAGGACCAAGAATTCTATAATCTCTAAGGCTTTGAAAATCAACATGTGTTGTTTTTTTTTTCATGAGTTTAGTGTAAATTTATTTGGTGCTAAGACTTGAGTATTTATAAACCATTGAATTTTTTTAAAATTCTCTTCCTTCGTGTTAACATCATGCATTTTGCTACAAAAATAATCATTCTGCTTGATTTGGGGTGTACTGAGCCCTGGGAAGGTGTTAGGTTTGGACACAGGCAGCCCTGCGGCAGAGCTGGTGTGGTTACCCATGGGGCTTTGTGTGGAGGTACAGTACTACATATCCCTTCTGGCTGTTCTCCACCCCACTCTCTCAGAAAAGCCATTCTATGCTTGTGCTTGAGTTATGAGCCAATCCCCAGAGCCTGAAGAACACAATTAAAATCCACTACTGGGACTACAAGTCTTGGGATCGAAACCTGTGTCCCAAAGGTATCGGTTATGGCAGCCATTGTTAAGGACAACCTGTGTGATCAGAGTCAGCTCGGCTCCCTACCATCATCTTTGATCCAGTGACAGAAGAATTCAGCCAAGATGCACGACGCAGTGAAAGTGATAGGAACATCTATGAGGATGGGAGTATGTTGAGTCTGGCCACTCGTCCCTACATGCCAAATAGAGACACATGGTAAAAAGCTGAGGAAGGAGATTAATGACATGGCATAGGCGTGCCTTGGGAAGAAAGCACTTCTGTTCATCTTCTGTCATCTTTGGGGTACAGGCATGAGTGTTAAGTTCTAAATAAGGGAAAATCAGGGAAAGGGTAAAAGGTATGTATAAAGAATCTCTATTACACTTGTGGGCAAGCTGGTCATTATCTCAGTTCTGGTTTTCCTGGGTTCATGAAGAAGTTGGCATGGCTCTCATCGCTTGAAATGAACAATCTGGTTCTCATAAGAAGGTTCTCCTGCTCCGGGGTACAGCCTCATATTTACAGGTAATGGTCCTCATTGGGGGTTGTGGTTCCTTAGGGGTCCTTTCTATGCCTTGTCATAAAGAAGTGATCAGTCAGTCAGCCCTGGAAAGCCAAAGGGATGGCAAAGTCATTGTAAAGAGAATAGCTCAAGATAGACACACACAGAAATGGAGGCAGCAGTGCCAAGCTTTTCTTCTGTTCTTAGTGAATTCGCAAGTCCAAGTTAAGGAGTCAGCGCTAAATTAGCAAAAACATTTTATGCCCCTGGCTCAACAAGTACACTTTTGATAGACTGAAAATGGGGTTGATGGTGGCAACATCCACCTTTGGAGCTCAAGTACTCACGGAGATTACCTGTGAGGAAGTTCTACCACTCTGTCCGGCCTGTAAGGCTGAGGTCTCCTGTGAGTCAAGACATTTCCATTACAGGACAATATATTCTCCCACAGACCTTGTGATCTCTTCCTCTCCTGGCCAATGCTTACTTCTCTCAAGATCTAACATTTATTCCCCTGTGTGGTTTGAAGGCTTTAAAAAAGTATTGTTTTGTTTTATTTTATTAATTTTAGGCTTTTTTTGCAAATCCTCCTAGTTGATGGTTAGCTGCTACCTATCAAGATTAGGATTTAACTTGAGCCCTAAGCTCCACCTTCTCCTTCTACTGTCACCCCCTAGCAACCAAAGCAAAGGCACATGGCCTTTGAGAGATACTCATCTAAACCAGAGCACTTTGTAAATAGCTACATAACACAGGATAGAGAGACAGCCAGACATTCTTATCTAAGACCTCTGGAATTGGGATACTTCTTACCATATGAGCGTTTGTTTCCATACTTGAGTATGGAAACACACAAGCAGCATCACTGTTCATGGATAGTGCTGTAATACTTGAGCCATGCCACCAGTCTAGCTTTTTGCTGGCTGATGGGAGATGGAGTCTCTCAGACTTTTCTCCCCAGGCTGGCTTCAAACCATGATTGTCCAGGTTTTACCTTCCTGAGTAGCTAGAATTATAGGCTGATGCTGAACTGATGTGTATTTTTATGTTGTAGTTGTTTCCAGAAAAGCAGAAACTTATCCAATAGATGCCCTTATTTCCTTTATAGCATCTTAGAATTGAGAGAAAATGGTCATCGTTTTCTGGATAAACTGGGGCTTGCAAGAGAAGAAATTGAGCTAAGAGCAAGTCACAGACTCAAGCTGGGCTCATAAGTGAGGAAATCTCAACACACACACACACACACACACACACACACACACACACACGCAAATTCTAAGGCCCAAACGCCAGGCTGCACAAAAGGGGTTCAGGCTTGAGGGAACTGCTGTACAAGGCTCTTTATTTGCATTTCAAAACCCTAACAAATGGCTGCAATCCACAACTTTGGATTTTTGCTAATTAGTTTTTAGTCTGTGCCTCTGTCACCTTCAGGAGGAAGCCAAGGAATTTAACCCTCAGAATTAGCAGCCATGCATGTCAGAAGGCATTTCAAAGAGTCAAATTGTGTTTGGAACCTAATTGCTCAGGCTGAGATTGAGGGGTTTTCACTCTTCAGGGAAGGAAGTCCCTATCCCTAGGGAAAAACAGCCTCAAGACTAAAAGTTCCCCTAAATTCTATACCTCAGAAGAAAAAGTTTTAAACATATTACAGCTGAAGAATACATACATACATACATACATGCATGCATGCATACATACATACATACATGTATGTCTCATTGAACCCCTCACCACCACCACCACCTTTCATTCAGTCCTACACATATAATTTCCTCTCAGTGGCTCTAGATTTGATGCGATCTGTCACTTGCCCAACTCTCCAGTATGCCTTCTTTCCCCCTTCCCAAACTACATTTCAAACATAGTCCCTGTGTTATTTCTCTTTTACTTCTTTATTTTTTGTGGGTGGAGTATTGGGGCTTGAACCCTGGGTCTCAATCCTCTCACTTGAGACCCGATCCCCACCACTCTCAAGGCTGGTACTCTATTAATGGCCTTAGAGTAGTTAATTGGAGGTAAAAGTCTCATGGACTTTTCTTCCCAGGCTGACAAACCTCAGTTCTAAGCCTCCCCAGTAACTAGGATTACAGGCACGAGGCATCCAATGTCTGCCTCTATTTGTTATTTCACAAACATATCAAACATATACCTGCTTTGGGCACTTTGACCTTGTTATTCCTATGTAGAAAGATCAATTCCCAGGGTGATCAGGCTCCGTTGTGAAGGATATTCACGTAAGGAGTCAGATAAAGCAAAGGGAACCTTTCCCTAACTCAGGAAAAGGAACCACATGGGCTAGCCACAGTTGCTTTCTGATGATGGTTTGATCAGTCATAGAACAAATATTAATTACACACCTACTATCTACCTGGCGCTGCTCTAGGCCCTGAGATGACAGCCTTGAAGGCTTTTGCCTTTGGGAAGCTCGCATACAAAGGGGAATGTGACATTTATTTTTGAGATTAAAAATGGCAACTATCAATGATGAGTAGTACAGGAGGAAGAATTTGCTTGGGCTGGAGGAGGGAAGTCAGGGCCCTCCATGCAAGGGAATCCAAGGCTGAACTTTTGTAAAGGTGAGAGAAGTGAACACTCTCTTTGTGTTCTGGAAATAGAGTTAAGCTGCAAAGAAGGGGGAAGAGAAAGGATATCAGGCTAGACAAGTAGAGAGAGCAGTTTACATGGGACTGTGGAAGCAAGAACAGAGCTTGGGTTTTATTTCAAGTGAGTTGTGGAAATATCTGAGGTCTCAGTATGGGGCATGGCCCAAGTGGTAGAACACACTTGACTAGCAAATATAAAGTTCAATCCCCAGTACCAACAGAAGAAGAAGAAGACAGAGGAGGAGAAAAGGATGAGGGAGGAAGTGGAAAAGAAGCAAGAGGAGAAATATTTGAGTTCACAAACAGGGAAGCAGAGTCTGATAGACATTTTGGAAATATCACTCTGATTTAGGAATTCCAAATAAACTTCCTGCAGCGATTGAGTTATCCTGTACCCCCCACATTGTCAACTACAGTGGCCATTGACCCCATATGGCTAACCAGCACTTGTAGTGGAGCTGGTGGAACTGAGAAACAGAATGCTTAATTGGGCTTTCTGATTAATTTTCTTTTAAAGGCTCACGTGTAGCTGGCAGCTACTATATTGATCAGCACAAATCAACTGCTGGGTGAAGAATAATTATGGGGCGTGGGGGAAGAAAGACAAGAGTGGAGACAGGAAGATTAATCAAGAGGCTGCTACAACTATCCCTGGGAGACACGACGTGAGCTGAAGCAGAGAGAGAGAGAAGAAAACCCATTGGGTTGGTAATATCTTTCATGGGTAGTCAGTGGGCAGGAAGAGAGAAATCAGGGATCAGCCAAGATTTTGGTTTCAGTGACTCTGTGGATAGTAGTGCCCAGGTGATAGGGGAAAAGACAGAGGACGAAGCAAGTCTTGGGAAGGAAAAAGAAAAACCCAACCACAAAAACACCGGCTCCTCCCCAGTCTTCATGGCTAACGTTTGACATTTGGACCTCAAATGTCAGCCCAAATGTCACCTCCAAGGAGGGACCATCACTATCTTTCACTGTCTTCATCCCACCTCTTCATGGCCATGTCTTATATTAGCCTCCATTTTTTCTATCCTGCAGTTACCTACAGTTATCATTATCTGACCCCGAATGCATTGCTTCTGTCTTCTCCAAGCTCAGAACTAGAGCAACCTCATCTCTCTGTCTCCCTTCACTGGAATAGTTCCACTGAACTATGAACCTGGCACTCAGCAGGTCCTTACACTTGTGCTGAGCTAATGAAACCAACTAATGAAACCACACAACATGGCTGAAGCTTCCAAAGATGGATATCTGTTTTGAACTACACACAATAGAATATAGTAGAAAAGCCCACATACCTGCCTGACCAGATATAAATGAACAAACTCTTGTTTGGTATTATTTACCCTATACAGGAGATATTTATCCATCTACTTCCCTTAAGATTAAAGGACTGGAAGTCATTTTATGAGAAAATGAGGCAGGATAAATTAAAGAATATGAGACCTGGTGAAGCCAATTCAGAAACTAGGTAGTTAAAAACACAAAGTGCCATCTATGCTCCAAAGAAAAGCAACGAAGGATGCATTCCTTCCTGAGAGATGCATTTCTCACCCCAAGAATTAATATTTGATTGGCAGGATGTATGCCTTCCTGGGAGAAATGTTTCCCCCAAAACATAAGCAACCTCCCACCTAAAATGTACACAACAGGACACTTCTTTATCTCAAGGATTAGCAGCTGTTTTATGGCAGGATACATTCTGGAAGAAATGCTCAAAATGACCAGAAATTGAGAAAGTATAACATCAGGAGTAATTAGAGCAAAGTTTAAAAAAAAAACACCTATCTTTGTACAACTTTGAAGTCAGGCCCCTGCCTTACCGTATTTATGTGTCTCTCCTCTTAAGCACCCACATGCTGTTAGTGTCTCTGCATTCCTGCTTTCTGCCTGCTTGCCTGCTTGCTTGCTCACTCAATAACGCTCTGCCAAGTTCTCTTACCATTGTGACTTATCCAGAAATTCTTACTCTGCAATCTAAGTCAAGGACCCTAAGTAGAGTCCTTATTTGTAGAGGGAAAGGTCACAAACCCTCACCTACATCTGGTGACATAACCTTAGGAGCACGAGGCCCTCACCGTTACCCACTTGTGTCCTCTCAATCAGCAGTTGCAGATACATCTATGGCCTGGGAAGGGAGGGGCTTCACCATGAACAGTCTGGCCAGTGAACTGATACAAATTGCGTTGGCCATCACTTCTCATCCACACGTCCCATCAACTCCAACCTCTGGCTATTTTCTCAGCAAGCTAATTCACTCCCACCCCCACCCCCACCCCCACCAGAAGCTTTGAGCCCAAGCAGATCTTGACATTCATTTGCTCCAGTAAGCCAAGCAGCAGCTTCATACAACTTTGTCATCATTTTTCACACTCTCCCATCCTCCTTGTAGATGAAATCTCCCTACATATATTCTCCTCTCTCTCCAGTCTCTCTTTCCCTCCCTCACTTCTCCACAGCCACTTTCATTCCACACTGACTCAGTCCTGAGAACACATTTCCTTTTCCTCTTCACAGGCTCCTCAAATGAGATCGTAGCTGCTAAAAGCGATTGAACTCACTGGATGACCAACTCCAGAAAATGAGAACAAGTTCCACTAAGGCTGGAGATGGGGAAGAGAAAAATCACTTTCAATTTCAATGGTATTCATAAACCCACAAAATGAAGCACACCCCTCTTTCTTTCTCCCTCATCCCCCCCCACTGGTCCCCAATCATAAAAAAAAATTAAAACAAAAGTTATTCTCCACACCACTTCCAAAGGTCAATTTCTATTCCTATCAGCATTTGCTCCAAATCAGAAATGAACCATTTGCTTCACTCTGAGCATAATTTCTGTCAGGATTGCTGGGCTGTCTCGATTTCCAATGGAAATTATGGACAACAGAGCATTAAAAAAAATAACTAGACCGCATTAAAGATTTAACCATGAGTCATTACAGACATTGAATCAAGGTATAATTCTACAGCCCTGAGCTTGATATATAGACATTCTGACAAGGAAATAATTTGTGGTATATCTGATACGAACAGAAAGAATGAGACCAAAAAAATACTAGATACGAAAAACAATGTTGTTTTCCATTGATTTGAAAATAATTGAAATGAACCATTGTCTATCTAAGATCTATCTAATAGAATATCACACAGCCATTCAAAGCTATTTTTACAAAGAGGCTTTTAACAACATGAAAAAAGGTGCATATTATGTGGCTAAATTAAAGGGCAAGATTCATGACAATATATACAGCATGATTTCAGCTAGACAAAATGAACATGCAGTCTTACAAGGAAATGCATGAAAATATTACCAGTGGTTACTGTTGGAGAATCAGAAAATATATAGGTCTTTGTTTTCCTGGTCTTTTTATTTTACATATTTTTTCTAAACTTTATGTAGAAGGAACATATTAACAAAAGCTTTTAGCCTACCAATATTTATGTCAGAAATACCTAAAACTTCCAACCTTTTCTCCTTCTGTGAAAATGCATCTGTCTTTGTGGCATTATGGTACCCCACCTACAGCCATCCCTAGTTTTGAGAAAGGATTAGCAAAGGGTTCAGTCAGCACTACTTCTAGAGTTGGAAGCAGAGTCTAGCAGCAAGGCTGTTTCCTGCAGATTCAGGAAGAATCAACCCAGTAGGCTGAAGCATCCTAAACAATCAACACAATTCACTAGGGGAAAGGGGAGGACTTTCATAAAGTCCTTGAGCTCAGCACATGAGGTCTCTTCTCTCCTTCATGCAAAACAGCATGACCATACCCACTTTAACACACGAGATTGTGGACATATTAGAGGGGAGGCACCTTAGTCCAGGAGACAAGTCAGTGCCTTGTCAATAGCCAGATGTAAATTCAGGTCTTTGGATATCAGTGGTTAGGTTGGCTCTCTGCATCACAACACCTGATGGCTTTCATCTGGACCACAAGGAGCACCAAAGGAGCCCTAACGCTATGGGTTTCATGAACAGAAGCAACCAAGTTTCTCTCATCTTATCTTCTCAAATTGAAGAAGGAGGGAGGAGGAGGAGGAGGAGGAGAAGGAAGAAGAGGAGGAGGAGGAGGAGGGGGAGCAGAAGGAGGAGGAGGAGGAGGAAGAGGAGGAGGAGGAGGAGGAGGAGGAGGAGGGCATGCAAGTGCTAATTATAACACCATTTCCTAAACATGGGATTCTTAAATGAAGATGATTAAAATCTTCTGATATAGCCCTCCAAAATTTTCTTAACAAAAGATTATGAGTTTCCGTGTCCATGAACATGGTATACAAACAGTGATTTTGTTACATCTTGGTCCCGTCTAGGAATTAAAATTTTAGAGAAGTGTGAGACTGATAAAAAGAAAGAGGGACAGAAAAGGTTTTGCTGCTCAGTTCTAACGAGCAATCTGAATGCTCTCTCTTTACCTGTTTAATCACAGCAACTAGTTTAGTCTGATAACCAGACTGATTTAGTCCTTTTGAGAAAACAGACAAAATAACTGGGTCTAACCAGAAACCCAAAATCAGAGAAAGATAAAAATCACAGAAGAGACTTCACAAACTAATCAAGTCCTTAGGGGCCAAACCCAAAATTCCAGACTGACCAACAAAGAAAATTAAGGAGTCCAGATCCACACTGACCAGCAATCTATTCAGTGCCACATTCTTTCCTGACGCACCGAGTTCATCATTACAACCGTCTCTTAAGATCTAGGGTTATCTATATTTATTTGAACCTTCTTTTCAACAGATTCAAAAATATGAGACAAAAACTGGAATAGATTACATAGGGAGGTCAGTTTATTGATTTTAAAGTCAACATGATATTTTTACATGATAGATGTTTCTTGGAATCAATCTTTTTATATCTTATTTTTATAAATTTTTTAATATATTTTGAAATTAACATATTTAATATATTTTGAAATTAAATTATCTGCCAAAAATTTTATAAAAATAAAAACTACATCATTAGCCATTTCTGTGTCTGGACATTTAATTTGTTCTCTTCACTTTTTTTTATCCTAAATGAAAAACTTTTTTTTTCTTTCTCTCTCTCCCTCTCTTCCTCCATCCTTCCCTCCCTCTCCCTTCCTTCCCTCCCTCCCCCTTCCTTCCTTCCTTCCTTCCTTCCTTCCTTCCTTCTTTTCTCTCTCTCCCTCTCTTCCTCCTTCCTTCCCTCTCTGCCTCCCTCCCTCCCTTCTTCCCTCCCGTCTTCTCTCCCTCCCTCCCTCTCTCCTTCCTTCTTTTCTTCCCTTCTTTCTGTTTTCTTCCTCTATCTTCCTGCTTCTTTCTGAAAAACACTTTTATAAATACCTTTTACATGTGTCATTATTTCCTTAAAATAATCCGTTTCTAGGAATGCGACTGCAGTAGCAATGAGACTATACAGCTTAAATTTCTGAAATCATACCAAGTCAGAATCATGTTTCAGTCCACAACAGACCCTCTAGTAAGTTCTGTAAAAATATTAAAAAACCTGAACATTACCTATCACCCACTCACATTGGAGCCACCATAATAACTCAGCACGATGCGGCACCGTCACATGTTGATGGTGATCCTGGTAGAAACAGACCCGCTGTGTCTCCCAGCACATGAAATTTAGATCACATATCATTATATACAGTACATACTACTGATTGCGATAATAAAAATATGTTACTGGGCTAGGTGTTGGCTATACTGTGCCGCCTCTTATTATTTTAGTGTAGTGTAAGCCAGTATGCCATGTTTCTCCCACACAACCTCACATAACTCGTGTTTTGTCACATCTCTTGATGGCAGAGAATTCATATCAGGGAATTCGCCCACACTTTGCTTGTGCAAGTCTAGTGTTTGTACTATGGTTGAAGAGCCTCGCATCCCATCTCTCACAATGGATGCGTCCCAGCATCAGGCAACATACAGCTTCATGAAAATGCCCTCCAGAACAACACCGCAGGGACCTCTCCATTATTGACAATCTCATCACCTCATTCCTCACAGTAACTCTGTTTAAACTGTCAGTGTAAATGAAGAAAAATGATACCACTATTCTTTCCAAATTTACATTTCAGTTGCGAAGCTGGGGTCTTTTCTTTTTCTAGGTTTTTATTTCTGGGCAATTTTTCACACATGAATTGTCTATTCAAGCCTCTTTCTCATTTTTCTATGAAGACACTGATCTTTTGGTTTTTAGCGTTCTTTCTATATGAAGAATAGTTGGCTAGCATGAATCTTAGATATTATAAATGTTTTTGCTTGGGTTCATCTCTTTTATTTAAACTTTTTCCATGATGTTATTTTTAACCTACAACCACTTGTGACTTTTATGTAACTAAATCCATCATTCCATATGCTTATAATTTGTTCCTTGCCTTTTATATTTGGAAAGCTCCTGTTCCCCTAAAAGCAAATAAATATTCTCCTATATTTCCTTAAACTCTCTCTCTTTTCCACTGAACTGTGTTGATTCGTAGTTGGTATGGGTGAAATGTCAAACTAACTGAAGTATCTTTAAGGTTAAAAAAAAACTGTAAAAGTAAATCCATCTAAGAAGACCATGTTTACTGACAGATAAATTATGGCTGATTCTGTCCTTTATAATCTCAGAGATGACAGCCACAGTGTGTATTAACATCCTTAGAAAAGTCCTAAATCCCCTTATCCCATGTCTCCACTCTGGCTTGGGGGACCCCTACTGCTGTAACCACCCTAAGGAAGGATTAAATTACAGCCCCAAAGTGAATGATTGTAGGAGGTGGGAGCTTCAGTCTCCAGATCCCAGATCATCCAGGTATTCCCCCAAAACATCTGCCCTGTGACCAGCCTCAGATCTCCATTGAGAATCAAGGAGCACATATGTCTGCCTAGAAAGGTCTTTCTGACGTTCCCAAAGCTAAGAATCCTGCTTGTGTGCCTGGAGGGTCTTCCTGAGAGAAAGCAATTAAAATTCACATCACAAAAGAAGTAAGGCTTTTTTTTTAATTATTATTATTCTAAACTGCAAAAAACGGTGGTGTGGTTAATCAGAGCAATTATAAATGGTAACATCATTATTCAAGCTTCTATTTCCAAACGAAGTCATTTAAATGAATACATTTTCTGCCTGGGAGCAGTAGCTGCCAGGGAGCCTTTAAAAAGAAAAGAAAGGAAGGGAGGGAAAGAGAAAAATAGGAGCAACCACTGGTGCAGAGTCTGGGAGGATAAGGGAGGAAGAATTCAGCATTAGAAATAGGGGTGGGGGAGACCTGGGTACAGCCACCATATCCGACTAGGTCAACTTCTACGACCTTGGACAAAGCCATGGCTCCCACTTGGGCAATAGTTCACCATGTGTTCCTGAGCCCTTCTCACTTTGACATTGAGGATCTGGAATTTCACAGCTTATTTTAAGATCTAGTTTTTCTATACACCGCATCTGCAATTTTATAGGACCCATCCATGTGTTAAAGGACATTCTCCTATTCAAAGAAGACAACAAATCCTTCAGAAACTGTCCAAACTGCCTCTAAAAAGTGCTGGACTTGCTTCTCCTAGCCCAGGCTACATTGCACGAGGCCCCTACAAATAACAGGGCAGAAACACATCAGTGTTGGAGCCAATCAGTGTTGGTCTTGAGTTCAAGTCTCAACTCCAACAAGCCGGCCTTAAGGTTTCCCTCTACTTGAATGAATTTCACACAGAATTTCTTCTTAACCATAGCTTCTTCTAGCCCCAATTTTTCACAGAATTTACTTTAGGAAACTTACCCACCCAACTTTTTTTTTTCCTGGTCATGGGGCTTGAACTCAGGGTCTGGACATTGCCCCTGAGTTTTTATTTGCTCAAGGCTACTGGTCTACCACTTTGAGCCACGGCTCCATTTCCAGTTTTCTGGTGGTTAATTGGAGACAAGAGTCTCACCAACTTTCTTACCTGGGCTTGCTTTGAACCATAATCCTCAGATCTCAGCCTTCTGAGTAGCTAGGATTAGAGTCATGAGCCATCAGCACCTAGCTCAATGTTGTTTTAAGGCTCATTTGAAATGTGTATAAATCTCCTGACCTCTGACCAACTTTACAACCTGAGAAATGTCTTTCTCTAGGACCTGGGAAAGATTCCTTTGAAAGGTTTAGCATCAAATGAAGCATGGCCCTGTCTCCCAGTCTCTGTGAGATGAGCCTAACTCCAGCACCCTGCTCCAACTTTTAAAACGTTCTGCTGTCGTGAAGATGTAAGAAAGTTTGTTTTTCTTCTTTGGTAAAGCCAAAGTCCTAACAATTCTACTTCTTAAGAGCCTTGCTTGCAGGCTTTTGTTGAAAAGAATTGGCTTTAGTTGCTCACTATTTCAACAGTCTTGAATTACATCTTCCTTGACTGTTTGGATCTGTCTAGTGCAATTTTGAACCTCAGGGTGTTTATCTGTAAGAAAGAAAAAGAGTAATAAAAAAGATTGTTTTGTTTTTGTTTTTTTTGGGGTCCGGTCGTGGGGCCTGAACTCTGGGCTTGGGCGCTGTCCCTCAGCTCTTCAGCTCAAGGCTAGCACTCTACCACTTGAGCCACAGCGCCACTTCCGGCTTTTTTCATTTTGCTTATGTGGTGCTGAGGAATCGAACCCAGGGCCTCATGCATGCAAGGCAAGCGCTCTACCACTGAGCCACCTTCCCAGCCCTTGTTTTTGTTTTTTGTTTGTAGTACTAGAGCTTGAACTCAGGCTTTCCAACTTGCTAGGCAAATGCTCTACCACTTCGGCCATATTACCAGCTCTTTTGCTATGGCTTTTTTGTGTGTTTGTTTTTTGGCCAGTCATGGGGCTTGAACTCAGGACCTGGGTGCTGTCCCTGAGTTCTTTTGCTCAAGGCTAGCTCTCTATCACTTCAAGCCACAGCTCTACTTCCATTTTTGGGGTTGTTAATTGGCAATAAGAGTCTAACAGGCTTCTTATGCCTATGCTGGCTTCAGACCATGATCATCAGTTCTTAGCCTGCTGAGTAGCTAGGATTACACGCATGATCCACCAGCACCCAGCTCTGCTATTGGTTTTTGAGCTAGAGTCTTACCCTGACTTTGTCTAAGCTGTGCTATGACCACAGGTCTCATGATTGCCAGGTAGGTGCTTGAGCCACACCCTCAGACCTTTTTCCACTTCAATTACATTGCAAGTAGGGTCTTGCATTTTTGCCTTAGACTGGCCTCTGACCCTGATCCTCCCACCTATGGCCTCCCACACAGGTAAGATAGCTAGGACTCAGATATGTGCCACCAAATTCAGCTTATTCTTTTTTGGGGGGGGAGGGGGGTCCGGTAGTGGGGCCTGAACTCTGGGCCTGGGCGCTCTCCCTCAGTTCTTCAGCTCAAAGCTAGCGCTCTACCACTTGAGCCACGGCGCCACTTCCGGCTTTTTTCTTTTTGCTTATGTGGTGCTGAGGAATCGAACCCAGGGCCTCGAGCATGCAAGGCAAGCGCTCTACCACTGAGCCACCTTCCCAGCCCCTCAGCTTATTCTTGAGATGAAGTCTCACTAATTTTTTGAGTGGGCTGGCCTTGAACACTGATCAGAGTAGCCACGTAGCTGGGATTGCAGGCCGATGCCTTAACCCTAAAGTTCTTATTCTAAAGAGTGAATAAGGACTTTGAAAAAATGAACTGGACCATGTATGTAACCCCCTCTGCACAGAGCAGAAGGGATAGACAGATTGTTTTCCAGACCTATTTACCCCTGACCACACGCATCACCCCTCTCTGCACTAACTACAAGTTTGGCCACATTCATTGCTTTAGACAATAAGCCATCAACAAACACGTCATAGTAAAGGCTTCAAAACATGCTGTGCCAGAGAAACGCCGTGATGGATTTCAGCTGGAGCTGGGAGCCCCATGGAGCAGGTCCAGGGCAGCCAGGTGACAGCAATGAACACCAGAGCTGTGAGGGGGACCAGCTTAGGCCAACAAGATGGCCAGAGCAGGACCACCCCCCCTCCCAGACCCACACTGCCGTGTTGGACAGACTAACTGTTGTTTTGAGCTATACCCTTATCCTTTCCGATACGTTAGAAATGAATGGAAACTCTCAGGCTTGTAATCTATGTTCTTTTCATCTTTGCCTCTTTTCTTAGGATGGCTTTGGGTGGAGGCCAGAAAGGAAAGCTGAGCTAACAAACAAGTCACCAACATAACCCAACGAGCACTGCTCTCTGTACCTGAGCTCTTACCCAGTGCCTGGAAGTCCAGGAGCAGAGTTAGACCCACAGGAAACACATACAGGCTGGCAGCTATCTGTAGCTCTGTCAAAGGAAGATGGAGTTTCCTAGATATCATACTGAATTGCCAATACAGGCTTCCTGGGAGAAGGGGCACTTGGTATCTTGAAGTGCTAAAGAGTATCCCTTAAATAGAACCAGAGATGTCAGCCAGGCCTTTCCATACCCAAATATTCATGTTCGTTCAACATCCCTGTGTACAAGCTCTGGGCTGGATCTAGAGACAGCAGTTACCAGGAAGCTATCCATCAGCCCCTCAAAGAGCTCACTGAGATGAAGAAGGAGACCCAGATGGAGCAGATAGACAAGTAATGTAAGCAACAATCTGCCATGATGGAGCTGAGAAAAGAAATAACAACAGGGCTTGGCCCAGCGGGGAGCAAGGCAGGGTGAGCCAGGGACCATGAGCACCCACTCTGTCAGGATGGATGGAGAAGGCTTAGGGAAGAGGTCAGATTTAAAACTAGTCCCAAGAGCATGAAGAAGCCAACCTAAAAGCTAAAAACAACAACAACAAAAAATAATAAAGTTGTAGGCAAAGAGAACTATGCAAAAGCCCTGAGGTAGCAAGAACTTTCTGAGAAGTCAGAAGCCAGTGATATAGAACTATGGTAGGAGAAAGCCCACAAAGGTGAGCAGGGCCAGGAGAAGCCCCCTTGGATGGCTTCACCCAAGCCACCCCCCAGTTTCCCCACCTTTCTGTCACACCAGCCTCCTGGGGCCACACTCCACACATGACTACCGCCATTACCCTAAGGGGATCAGAGGTCAGGGACCCAGTGACAGAGGAACTTTTCCTTGTATTAGACACAGGTGAGTTTGCCTTCTAACATCTCAAAACCTATTCTGTCAATGTGATCACGGTCTCCCACTCATCCCCCAAGGAGTGAGAGGATCCACCCAAGACCACACAGCCGGCCAGGGTGGGCAGTGAGCAACCAGGAGTGATCGGTAGAGATCCAGCCTCCAGGCTGGCTCCGGCAGACCCCTGGGGCTGAGGTCCCGTCACTCCAGGGGCTTTGTCTCTCTCCTCTTGTTGGTTTCTAGCTTCTGTCCCATCTTGGGTGTGCACTGTCGCTGTCTCCCTCTTGTGTTCTATTTAAGGGGCTCTGGAGCTGTTCAGAGCTGAGCTGTGCCACGAGGTCAGAAATCACAGTGCAGATAAGTGGAATGAGTGGAAGAACGTCTCTCCTGTGCTGGTCACAGGGCTCAGAAATGAGTGCTATGTGAACTCCTCGGGTGGTTCAATCCCTTGATCCACTCCCAGAAGGCTGAGTAGCATCCCAAGGTCATAGCACTCCCAGGCCAAGGGCAAAGCCACTGTGGGAGCTCAGGCTAAATCCCCTGGGATGCCAAGCCCACTTCCAGAGAGACATCTGTCTCCAACTGTGCACAGGACATTTGCATAGAAGCCACCTGCTGGGTCCTGGCTTCATCTGGGATCAGGAATGAGAAGACAAAGGCCTAGGACAGGTGCAGCCTCCCAGGTAAGTTTTCAGAGCCCTGACCACAGCCTAGGAGACGAGGGCAGAGGTTCCCAGCCCCCTCGGAAGTGATACTCTTCCACTTGGCTCACACATCCTACCCAAGTGCCCTGTCTTTAGTGTGATTTCCTGCCTTGTATTAGCTGTCTAATTTTAGCACCCAGGCCTTTGTCCATTTTCTCTGTTACATGTGAGTAGGGTTCCCAAGGGCACTCTAGCTCCATCTATAGCTCCCACAGGTCCCTGTTTTTCCCCTCCTCCAGCCCTTCCCTATTCTCCTTATCAGCCAAGTCCCCCTGGGTCTCAGGCCCCAAATCTGGAACTGGTTAGGCAGGTCTGTCAGACCATCTGGCTTTTATGTGCAGGATGATGCCATGTTCACATACAATCACATGCATGTGAATAAGGTCAGGCACATTCACCACAATGTATCCATCAGTGTTAGCAGACATGCATTTATCCACACGTGCATAAACACACTATTCCCTAGGCACAGTAAGTGTATTCATGGAGAGGTGCACATGAGTGCACAAAAGCATGATGGACACACACACACACACACACACACACACACATCCTCCAAGAACTGACTACACAAATGCCACAAAAGTCACTGTGAAGTCAAGAGAAGGCTGGAATCGACAGACCACATAAAGGGACGGACAGAAAAGTCCCGAGCACACCACTTAAAAGGCCCTGCTATTGTCTATCATAGAGACTTGTAAAAAGCCCACATTATCTCTGACACAAATACAGCTTTCCTCTTTCTGTAGAAGGATTCCAATAAAGATAAGAGCTTTCTCATTATTCTAATGTGGAACAAAAACAATTTCCCATTCCCAAATCAGCACACTGAAATAAAATATTTTTAATTAACACCACAACGCCCCACTCCCGCCCATGACTCTCAGCTCACTCAAACTATCTCTCAGTATCTTTCCTTGAGCACCTACTGTGTGCTTTCACATCCATCCTATGCTTTTGTTTCCATAATAACTTCCCAAGTAGGTAACATTATTCATATTTTTAGAGATAAGTATATAAGCTTAAAGAGGCTCTTCACTTGACTAAGTTTTATGACCAGTGGAAAAACAACTTAGATTTGTCTGCTGCCAAAATTCTATGAAGCATGATCATGAACTAGACCCTAGATTTAGAATTAGGGGCTGGTGTGGTGGTGCACATCTGCACTGTAATCCCAGCCACTCGGGAGGTAGAGGTAGAAGAATTAAGGTCAGAGATCAGCCAAGGCAAAAAGGGTGGCAGGCATGGCCTATATGGTAGAGGTCCGCCTAGTAAGCTAAGAACATGAAGCTATAAGTTCAATCCTCCATACTTGGGTAGGTGGGGGGCGGGGGAGGTAGAGATCTAACAACTGTCAACAGTTAGAGAATATCACATAGCTAGTAAAGCCAGTAAGTTGACAGAGGGTGACAGGATAGCTTTACAGGGTCCTTGGAGTCACAAGGAGTGGTCATATTGTTGGCAGAAGAGGGCTGGTTTCCAGACAGGAGCAGAATCAGGTGAAAGGAAAGATGGGGGTCAGGTGGAGAAAACTCACTAGGGAAGCACAGTGCGATGAGAGAGAAAGAGAGAGAGACCGAGAGAGAGAGTCAGAGAGAGACAGAGAGAGAAAGAGAGAGAGAGATGGGGAAACAACCTAAGAGCTTGGGGATGCATCCATTCAAAATTTGCATGGCTCTACAACCCCATACTAGGCCCAACACTAGAAAAGGGCAATCAGTTATGAACTGCAGAGAGCCAAGATGGCTGCTGTTGGGGGGCATAACCTTTCTGTGAAGGGAAGGAGATCCTAAGTAGGAAATATGATGACAAGTTAGAATAAACATGGTGGAGAGCATGGGTAAGCAAAGGTACAGCTAGATGGAAAGGAGGTCCTAATTATCCACAATGCTCAGACTTGGTGCCATAGAGAAAATCCTGGGAAGAGACTCAAAGGGATAGAGGGGCTGGGGCTCGCAGACAGGGATGGGAGGGTCATGGGAGAAGGGGAGGGAGAAGGATCTGAAGCAAGGGTGCTGTTTGGGCCAATAGTTACCAGTGCACAGGCCTTAAGGTAGGCTGGGTCTTCCTGTTCACCGAGCACTCCACCGACCTTCAATGAAGGGAAGGAAGTAGGGCACCGCTTTAAATTTACCCCTGTAACTCTCCAGGCACTGGAGAGCAGAGAGATAAGATTAGTGTGCAGGTATGCTAAGACCAAGCTCATAGGCAATTATTTCACTCATCTGCATACATCGTTTGCTTCGTGAACTGAATGGCAGGGCATAAAAAGTATACTGATAGGCATTAATATATAAAGTTCTGTCACTATGCCAATTAGGATTTCATCATACATATGTTTCCACCTTCCAAAGACCACATTCTCTAACAGAAGCCCTGCCAACAGTGCCCTGGGACCACAGGTTCCCTTCCCTGCACCTTACCAAAGACCCCTGCTGCTTCCAATGCCAATCTGATTTCTGCAACCTCTCCCTGTCCATTCTGGGACAACTAATATTTGGTAGAAACGAACCAAGATGTTCTGGGATCTTCCTCCATCCTCCTCATCCTGTATCACTAGTTCCCCTCTGCAGTTTCCTGTTGAATCAGGTCAGGCCTGGCCATCGGATAAAGTCAGTGCATAGAGCTGGAGACTTGCAACTGGGAGAGGATGCTAGTGACTCTATCAAACAAAAGAAAACAGCCAACAGTTCTGCCACAGTTCTACCACATTCATGGTCCTAAGTGCTCACTCCAGGCTTATAAGCAGCATTTGTTTATTATAGGCTCTGAGCTTCATAATCATGGAGGAGAACCATCTACCTTGCATCACACACCTACTATGTCCAAGATATATTGCACATTGTATTTCTAAACCATGAAATATTCACTCTACAGTAAGCCTACATGTATCTGGATGCTGAGGCCTCAAGACATCCCACGGTGTTTGGTGCACCACCAAAGTACTCTAGAATCATTGCTTAATCACAGATATATTATCTTCTACTTGGAAAATAAGCCATTATTCTTCTAGAACCCATTAGATACTCACACAACCTGAGAGGGATTTCATAAGGTAGGAGGACCTGGAAGTTAAGTCCCCAAGCTGGGACCAACTCAGGGAGGGGCTTCTGTGGGTTGTTTGTCTTGTTTGTCACTGTGTCTCCAGACTGTAAAGGCTGAGCAACTGCTCCTCAGATGTCATGGAAACAATGAACTACTGAGCACCTTTCTCACCCACAGGGCCCCATGCTCAGCACCTTCAATTGTTGCATCCTTTGGTCAGTATGGACCACACAGCCTCCGTGCTGACGTTAAGCAAAGGCGATGCTCCCTCTGGGACAGGGGGTTGGAGTGAGTAGTAAGTAGAGATTTGCTCCCCACCCCTTTGACTTTGGCCTTGTCTTGGGTTCCTGGCTCCCATAAGGGTGCACACCACTGGTGCCTTAGATCTCATGGGAACTGGCATGCGCGTGACAGTCAATGAAATGACATACCTCATGCAGCAGGCAATAAAGTACACACTCCTGCAGGACCAGTAGGACAGGAGGAGCTTCTTAGCAGATGCTTCTCCTAGGCTAGGAGAGACAGGGCTATGGGGATCGGGAGCCCCTGGTCAGACCCATGATTGGCTCAGTGACTTGCAAAGAGGAGGAGCAAAGAGTCAGCGAACCAGTGGGACATGAGAGGAATGAGGACAACTGTCTGAAATGATGACAGTGAGCCTTATGAACAAGGGCTGTCAATGTCTCTGAGCACCAGGATCTCGAACTAGGATGTATATCTTGTACTAAATGACTTCTACATCCCAGATGCAGTATATACCTATTCTTAGTCCTTGGAACATCAACTGGAGACGAAGTCTACATCTGCCAGTCATCAGAAGGTCTTAGGACAACATCACCTAGTATCAGACACACAGGAGGAACACAGGGGCCACTGCTTAAATGAACTAGGGAATGTGTGATCAGACATCATAAAATAGGTACTATTCCATCCACTTTACAGAATACAAAACTTAGATCTCTAGACTGCTCAGAGTCAGAGCTTGTTTTGAAGCTTTAATTATCCCCAGTCCAAGACCCTTTTCATATCCACTAAACCTGCACATATTTCACACATGGATCCAAGCATGATTAATAGAATTCTATCAATTTACATGTAATAACATAGTTCTACAGAAAAACACAGAGACTAGTTAGGTGCTGGTGGTTTACACTTATCACCCTAACTACTCAGGAAGCTGAAATCTGAGGATCACAATTCAAAGTCGGGGGGGGGGGGGCAGGCAGGAAAGTCCCTGAGACTCTCATCTCCAATAAACTCCTCAGAAAAAGCAAGAAATGATGCTGTAGTTCAAGTGGTAGAGTGCTAGCCTTAAGTAAAAAGAAGCTTAAGGACAGCACTCAGGCCTTGAGTTCAAGCCATAGGACCTGCAAAAAGCAAGCAAACAACAATAACTAAAATGCCAGAGATCAAGAAACCTCTCCAGCACCTCTCCAGAGATGAGGAAACTTGGCTTTGTTGTGGTTCAGGAGTCACAGGAGATTGGCTCTGCTACTTGTCAGAGTTGTGGGACACACCTTGGTATAGGTAGCTTAAGGCTCTTCCTAAGTCAGAGCAGGTGAGCTGGGAGATGACATGGAATACCCATCTAGAACTTGGTGAGTGAGTAATGTGTCACCCCCCAGAATAAAGCACTGGTTTATTATCCATGAAACTCCACCAGCTCCCACAAATCAACTTCACGTTCTCTCGTGTTGTTTATATGCACAAACCTCAATTCTGCTACCACTACCCTTTTTTCCCTGACAGCAGACAAAGGTACAGATTTCTGTACTTGGCCATTTTCCTCTCATTCCCTATTTACTTTCCTGAAGTAGGAGTTCTAATGGGAGCACTGGGGATTCGACTTGGAATCTGCAAGCATAGACTTGAGCTATCATGGGGAATTTGAAAAGCAGTGAGAGAAACGCAGAAATATCTCAAAGGCAGAAGATGACACCACAGCATACTGTACCTCAGGCTTTGCCGTGGAGCTGTGAAGATGGAGCCACAAGGCCAATGTGTGAAAAACGAGATGCACAAGGAGGCTTTGGTACCCACCGATGAGTTTTGCTGGCTATGCTAATTCATGCACAGGATATCTGCCATTTGATGAAACCATCACCTTTTCAAGAAGGTACAAAAAATCATATGCGCCTAGAAAAATATTTTAAGTAGGCAGGGAAAGAGCATAAATTAGAACAGGAGTTGCCTATTGTGGCCTGTCATCTGTTTTTATGAATAAAGTTTTATTGGAAAAATGTCTCATACTACTTCTCATTAGGGTACATTCAACAAGACGGCAGAGATGCTGTTTTAGGGGGAAAGGCATAATGCTCACCTGACTTGTATGTTTAAACATAGTAACCATGAGCCAGTGGCTCATGCCTATAATCCTAGATACTCAGGAGGCTGAGATCAGAGGATAGAAGTTCAAAATCAGCCCAGGCAGGAATGTCCATGAAACTCTTATCATCAATTAATCACTACAGAAACAAACAAACAAAAAACCCTGAAAATAAAGCTGTGGCTCAAGTGTAGAGTACTAGCTTCAAGCAAAAAGCTCAGGGATAATGCCCGGGCCCTGAGTTCAAACCCCAGGATTGGTGTGCATACACACACACACACTTTAATAAAATGACTTTGAAAACAGTATTGTCATGGTTTTAAAATTCTAAGTCAAAGTTTTATTTTTCTGGGCCTGGGCACTGTCTCTCAGTTCTTCAGCTCAAGGCCAGTGCTCTACCACTTGAGCCACAGCACCACTTCCCAAAGTTTTATTTTTCTATATGAAAGAAATAAAAGAAAGCCAAGTTCTGATGGCTCACGCCCATAATCCTAGCTACTCAGGAAGTTGAGATTTGAGGATTGTGGTTTGAAGCCAGCCAGAGCAGAAAAGTCCCAATGGACTCTTATCTTCAGCAGAAAACCGGGAGTAGAGCTGTGGCTCAAAGCAGTAGAGTGCTAGCCTTGAGCAAAAGAGCTCAGGGACAGAGCCCAAGCCTGGAGTTCAAATCCCACAATTGATAAAATAAGAAATAAAAACATAAACAAAGGTCAACCTGAGATTGGAGGACTAATTTAATGCTCACTCTGATAGAAAAAGGAGCTTACAAAGTCGGATAATTTAGGGATACCGTTTTATAATTGGGAAGCAGTGTGAGAAGTGGGCAGCATTGATCACAAGAGGATCCTGTAATAGAGAAGGAAAGTTATAGAGATTACCTGGCAAAAATAAAAAGATTTAATTAATAAATGTGAAGATTGAAGGAGGACTTTAGTTAGACCCTGGGGAGGAAAATAAAGTCAGGAATGAATCAGGCAGGATGCAGAAATGGCATGAATTCTTGTCTTAAGCTTTTTTTTTATTTTTAAGTGACAAATCATTATATAAATTCATGAGTACAATGTGGAGTCTCAACACTCATATACACTGTGGATAGATCAGTTCAGAATAATTAGCATATCTATCACCTCAACGATCTATCACACCCTGGTGGATAAGAATATTTAAAAGCTTGTGTTAGCAATTTTCAAATACACAAAACATTTTGACTAATGATAGACACAAGATGGTTTGCATTCCTTAACTGCAAACCTGAGGGAGGCTGAAAACGGTAGGAATTTAGCCAAGTAGAGTTAAAGGTCGCAGTGACGTTTCTACTGTAGAATTTCATCCTGGACAGGCTAGAAATGAGACTCCTCTCTCATGCTAATGAAATAATCATGGAGGTCAGCCACCTCCAATCTCCTTCCACTGCATCTGCAAACTTTTTCCTCTAGAATTCTAAGTAGCAAATATCTTCAGGGCCCCAGGACATCCAGAGCTGATCACATCTCCTCACCTCTGCTGTGTGATGCAAAAGCACAAAGGCAGCCAGAAAATCCATAATGAATAAGCATAGCTGTGTTCCAATGGAAATTTTATACACACACACATACATATGCTATCTGAAATATTGTCTGATTCTATTTACATGGAGTGCCTAAAGGAGGCAAATTCACAGAAGTGAAGAAGTAAACAATGGGAACTGTTACAGGCTGGGAGATGGAGGAGGGGGTGAGATAGTGTTTAATGGGTACAGTTTGCTTTGAGGATGGAAAATTCTGGGAATTGATACTGGTGATGGTTGCATGTGATGTGTACTTAATACCATCGAGCTGCATATTTCCAATTATTAAAATGGCTTTATGTTACATGTATGTTTTACTAAAGAAATAAAAAAGGCTAAGGGGCCAAGTGTGATGGTGTATTCTTGTACAGGAATACACTTACCTCACACATGGAAGGCCCTCGGTTCCATCCCTAACAATACAAATCAATCCATAATTGATAAAAATAATTAAAAGGTCTCCCTCTGTTTCTAGACAAGTCATTGCAGATTGTAAGTGGAATAGATGCACCTCTACTCCACTTCACCCATCCCATTCACAAATATACTCCCTGGAAAACCTAAGAGGAAAGCTGGTGCTTTGGGTAAACTATCTTAGGATCCAAGCAGCAGGCTTGCAGGCTTGCCTCCTCTGCCCATTTTTCTGCCAGTCAAGAGGATGGAGAATGGAAGGGGCAGTGAGCATCTTTGTCCAATAATCAAGGCAAAAACAAAATTAAATGGGCTGGCATTTTCATGGCATGTGTCAAGAGGACAGCCAAAATATAAATTTGAGGATTGGATGGTCAGAGTTGACTAAGGGAATTGTTCCAGATCACACCAAAATTAGTTGTTTAAAGTGATCACAAGCATTCATTGTTTCTCATGGTCCTTGTAGATAAGGCACTTAGGGACAGCCTAGCTAGGCAGTTGTGACTCGGGGCTACATATTAGATTGCAATCCTATGGAGATTCATGCAGCTGGAGGCTGGTGGGTGTATCTCTCCTCATGGAGTCTCAGGACTCTCTGTGTGGTCTTTCCATGTAGGCCAGCTTGGGCTTCCTTACAATATGGCTGTCAAACAAATTTTTGTGTGTGTAATATTTTACTCATGGTGATCCAGAGGTCCAAAATCAGTGTCCAAAAAAGAGAACAAGAAAAGTTTCATAGCCTCTTTTCTGACTTGATCCCTTGTACCATCATTTGCTCTATATGCTTTACTGAAAAACAAAGGTCTTTACAATTCAAGGGACAGAACACAGGCTGATGACTTGATGGACACATGAGACTCTAGAAAAGCCCCTAGGATAGGTACCATTGGTTTGGCCTTGTAAACAAATGTACAATCTGCCACAGACTAAAACTTGGGACTTCGTATCGCATGTTAGTCAGCTTTCCTATAGTGAATACAGAGATGACCAAGGTATGAAGACCAAAGACCTAGTTTGACTCAGAGGTTTAGAGTTTCTGGTTCATGATTAGTGAGACTTCTTGCCTTTAGGTTTCTTGTATGTATGTGGGGTAAGGGTGAGGGTTAATCACATTTTAGAAGAAATATGTGGCAAAGTAAAACTGCTCCCCTCACGATGAAAAAGAAGAGGTTGACTCTCACTATCTCTTCCAAGGACAAGCTTCCAATAGCCTAAAGACCTCTCATGAGGATCCATCTCCTAAAGCATTCACCACCTCCCAAGAGTGTCACCAGGGGGCCAGATTTCTTTAACACACTGATCTCTCCAGATCCAAACTATAACAAACATCAAGAAACTATTCATCCTAAAGAAAATATTATCAGTCCTCTTTCTCTTCCACAAACTTCTTTGACCAATATTTCCTCAAGATGGTAAATAAACCAGACCATATGACGTTAAAAAAATCTTGACTTTTCACCCCTAAAACCCACCCATGTTAGCCTAAAGTATCAGATCACATGCGTGGAACACTCAGAACTTCTCTCCTTGGTGACATCTCTTGTAACACAGTGAAATAACTCATTTATGTGCATATTATAACACAAATAGGAAGCCTGAAGGATGAGTGTGGTGGCACCCATGTATAATCTCACCTCCAGAGATGATGGTATAGGTGAGAGAATATAAATCTAAGCCTGTCTCAAGGAAAAATGTAAGAACCTATCTGAAAAACACTAAAAGCATAGCTCAAGGGGGTAGAGGGCTGGCCAAGCAAGAGTGAACCCTGGGTTCAGACCTAAGTACAGAGTGAGGAGGGGAGTGGCAGCGGGAGGGGGAGAGAGAGATTCACCTGAACATATAACCATAGAACCCAAACACATTATCAACTGTCTTTCCAAAGCAACTCTTCCACCAATAGACTGGAGGTTAACATACTCTCACTCAGCAAACAATGGAAACAGTAGACAACTTTTGGATGTTAATCTCTGAATTATAACTTCTAATATTTGTGACAGAGGTAATGCTGTGTATGTACAAAACCCTATTTTAGTTGGCCTCCTCCTGGGTATATACCACCTCCCCATTTAGGGTCTCTTGTAGGCCTATCAGGATGAGTATAGATGATTTCTAAACAACTGGATGGATGTAAAACCACTTCCAAATCAGACTCTAACATCCATTTTTTCTTCTCCATTCTATCTCTCCTTCCCGATTCCATATGAATACCAGACACCACAGGATCACAGTTGAGAATGACCCAGTAATCACTGCTTGGAGGAGCCACAGAACCCACAAGGAAGTAAAATTTGAATTAGAAACACAATCGTGTAGGTGTACTACTAAACCACTGCGAGTTTTCTCTTCCTTGCCCTAATAAGAGTACCAAACAAAGAGATCTAATGCCAGGTACTATGAAGCCTGGGACAATACAAGTGTTTATTGTTCAGGCTGCTTCAGACCTGAAAGGGCATCTACATACCAGGCACATTCCTCACTCAAAGGAGCCACCAAGATTTTGGTGTTTGTTATTGCAGAATAACTAAGACCAGCTTGGCTAACAATAATATGTTTAAACCAATATGAATATATTCATGAGCAGAATTAAAAATTCACATGAATTTTTAAGTTGAAGTATGAAATTTTAAAGAAATGCCCTGCTTGAAGCAGGTGACTCGGGCTATGCCCCGGACCCCAGGGAGCATCTGCAAAGTCTCTTCTGCTATTAGGAAAACTTCTGTGAGTGTCTAAGATGCCTCCTAAGTCATGGCAAACACAATGTCTGGAGGCAGATGAGACCTACGGCTGTGACTTCCCACCTCTGAGTCACTTGCACAAGTCATTCCACCTCTCTCCAAGACTCTAACTGAGATGCAGAATAATTTGTTGTATAATTTGGTTTCCACTTGGGCTAGGATGGCAAAACTTTTTCCTAGAGAAACAATAGCTCTTCGTTTCAAGTAGGGATTAGGGAAGTTCCAGCTCACAGGCTGGATGAGGCCTGAGACATCATTTGGCATACAACGGGACAGGCATCTCTGATGCTTCTCACCAACCACCATGGCTGTTGGCCCCGTATTGACAACTTTGTATGGTCTCTGGGTGATACAAATATCCAAAAGGCCCTTAGTGGACAGAAGATCATCCTCCACCACTGAGGAAAGGGGTAGATTATCTAGAGATAGAAAAGATGAGGTAGGTAATTTTTTTAATTCAGTTTAAAAAGGAAGACAAAGCTGGGTGCTGGTGGCTCATGGTTGTAAATTCTAAGTACTCAGGAAGCTGAGATCTGAGGATCACAGTTCAAAACCAGCCAAGGCAGAAGAGTCCATAATACTTTTTTTTGTCAATTGTGGAGCTTGAACTCAAGGCCTGAGTGTTATCCTTGAGCTCTTTTTGCTCATGGATAGCACTCTACCGCTTTTAGCCACAGCTCCACTTCTGGTTTTTGAGTGGTTAATTGGAGATGAGAGTCTCACAGGGACTTTCCTGCCTAGGCTGATTTTGAACTGCAATCCTCACATCTCAGACTCCTGAGTAGCTAGGATTATAGACTTGGGCCACAGCTCCAGTCTGGCTTTTGGCTAGTTAGTGGAAATAACAGTCTAGGTGCTGGTGGCTCAAGTGTTACTGTGCCAACCTTGAATGAAAAAGGTAAGGGACAGTGCCCTAGCCATGAGTTCAAGCCTTAGACTGAGCACAAATAATAAAGATATACAAATAAATATGTATAAGTAATTTTTAAAGCAAAAATTCTTCATTGTGATAATTACTGGAGATCTGGAAAGTTTAACAATCTCTTAGAAGGAGTTTAAAGGACAAATGGAAATTAAGCATACAGCAAGAGGGTTAGAGGCCAGCCTGTAAAGGGTAATAGCCAATGAGAACGCTTGGCTCATTAGTTTTCTACTGCTGCATAACAAATTATCCCAAATCTCAGTGACTTACAGCAAGCATTTGTTATGTCATAGCCTCTACTGATCAAGAATTTAGGAGTAGCTATGATGGTAGTTCAAGTATAGGGTCCTTTATGAGGCTCTTCTCAAAATTCAAAATATTCTTCCTGGTGGAAGATAGCTACAGAGATAGAGAGTCAAGTTCTTCCACAGAATGCTGCCCCAAAATACATATACACGAGCATCTAAGTGACTGTTACTGTTCTGAGCTACTATGTATCTAGGTGATCTGTTGTGAGGCAGCTGGGGAACTAGGAGACCCTAGTTCTAGCCCTGGCTCTCCCTGTAAAGCTCGTAGAACCCAATGGTTCACCCCATCTAGGTGCCAAAGTGAAGACTAGTCACCTTTAAATCTCCCCTACCTCTAAAACACTGGGCTCCTAGGGACCGCTGGCCATTCTCAGAAACTAGGAATAAGAAATAAAAACAGGTAAAGACAAAGTTAAGTTTCACAAACTCCCCATGAAGGACTGCCTTATTTCTTTTCCCACATTCTAAGGAGATCACATCCTGAATCACAATTATAGCATAAATCCCATGTCTCAAAGAAAATGTCTTATCTTCCCCCTCCCCCTTTCCTGTCCTCTCTCCTCTCCCCTCCTCTCTCCTTTCCCCTCCTCGTTCCTCTCCTTTCCTCTCCTCTCCGTTCTTCTTATCTTCTCCTCTTCTCTCCCTTCCCTTCTTCTTTTCTCTCTTCTCTCTCTAACAAATCATCCCCCAAGTCTTCATGGCAAGACAACAAGCATTTGTCATATATCATGATTTCTGTTAATTGGGAATTTAGGACCTCCATTTTCTCATTTTCAGAAGGAAAGGAAACAATTCCAGCTCAGAGGCAATGAGGCATTCTATGTTTTTCTAACAGTGGCTGCAACAGTTTCTCTTACCTTCAGGGACTTCTGGGACTTTGCCTTTGTCCTGTGCTACCCTCTGTGTGTGGAGTCTCATTCCCTCCCTTTGAACCTGGCTAAGACTCTGAGCTCTCACACAAAGAGAAGGGATACAAGAAAGTGATTATGTGTAACTTCTGAAGGTAGGCTAGGGAAAAAAAGCAGTCAGCATCTTCCTGGTTCCCTTGTGTAGCTCTGTCTTGAAACAAGGCGTCCATGCTGTGAGGAAGCTCAAACAGCTGATGAGGAGGCACGGGTGTGGAGAAATTGTGCAGTCCACTGCTGCGATGCTCCAGCTATCTCTTGGGAGTCAGGTAAGTGATCTGTTCTCCAGTGTAGACTGAAAATAGCTACAGAGATAGAGAGACAAGCTCTTCTACAGATTGCTACCCAAAATGCATACATAAGAGCATCTAAGTGACTGTTACTGTCTGAGCTACTATGTATCTAGGTGATCTGTTCTGTATCACCTAGATACAGAATAAGAACCCAGGGAGATTACTAAATAAATGACAATAAGAAGTAGTTTATGGCTAAGAACCTGGGGTGTGTGAAATTCTCTTTAGTTCTGATCATTCAGCAAGTTCCCCAAATCACACAGCTAATAGAGGTCATGTCTAGGACCCAAATTCTAGGCCATCAGTGTGTTTTCATCTGATGCTCACAGTCCAGAAGGTAAGAGAACACAGGTCCCACTGGAAAGCTGGGGAGATGAGAATGTGGGTAAAGCCTCTTTAGGGCATTTGGACTAAAAACAGAATCAGCAGCCAGTGAATGAAGGAGCCATGGTTAGCATCCTTCCTTTTCCCAAAAGCAAAGGACCATGACACTTTGGATGTGTCATTTCTCATGGGAAAAGCATCTTCCTCTATGGAAAAGTAAAATATGCCAACATTCAGAAGAGAAGAGAAGAGGATACGTCATTCACAACCCATTGTCTCCCCAGACTGATCCAGAAAGAACTGGTTGAACATCAGGTCAGAAAACAAACTTTTAGCTATAGCACCTTCACACCTAAGTATTCAATTATCAGAAAAATCTTTTGCTCTGGGGAGACTGCTGGAACTTGAATCTACAGAGAAAGCTCCCTGAATATACTTCTCTGCCAGGAACTGAGCGAGGCAACAACACCCTGGCAAATTGATATGCAAATTAAATAAACAAAACGATATAATAAATAATTAAGTCGGCCTAACATGATGAATGAATTAATCATATCAGAGTGATGAGAAGAAGCCTGTGCTGTCAACCACAAGATCATTGATTTGAGAGAAGTGACACATTCGGAAGAAGGGCATCTCTGGAGAGGACAGTGACCCCATGCTAATTACCAGCACTGGCCCCTGCAGAGAATAGGTGCTCCAAAAATATGAATGGAATTGAGCGGACTTGTGCCATCAGATAATCCCTCTGCAATAGATAACATTATTCATGCAATAAGCACAGACATTTTCTCATTTAAATCTTATTTAGGAATAAAGTAGTTCTGAAAGGGAAGGCAAGGGCTGGTCTTCTGCCGTTCCCTGTTTTATAGTTGAGAAAAGGAAGGCTCATGGGTAAAGCCACTTGCTCACATCATACATTTGGGAAGAGTCACTCAGACTCAACTTGGGACTCTTGGTACTGGCTGGATCCAAGTCCCCAACAATCTACTGCTTGAGTCTAGGTAACTGTGGGTTCATATGCAGAGAGAAATAATGACACCATCCAGGACTTCCTACTCTATTTCAAATGTATACTTTCATACATTTTATCTCCCTGTTTTGCCTGTGTGTGTGTGTGTGTGTGTGTGTGTGTGTGTGTACACACACGCATGAACATGCATATAGGGACATGAACTCAAGGCTTTGTCTTGTCCTCTCACTGGGCTATTTTGTTCAAATATGGCATTCTACTATTTGAGCCATACCTCCACATTCAGTTTTTGGCTTGTTCATTAGACTTAACAGTTTTATGGACTTTTCTACCCAGGCTGGCCTCAAACCATGATTCTCAGATTTCAGCTTCTCAAGTAGCTAGGATTATAGGTGTGAGCCACTGACACCCAGCCAGTGTTGCCTTTTGTTTGATTTCTGTACATCATATCAATTTATAGACAACTAAGAAACATAGGTAAGCACAAGAAAAAGAATCGCTCCATATAGCTATTAAAATCAATGGCAAAGACTATTTAGCCACATGGAAAATTTGCCCAATGTATTGCTAATAGAAAGCAAAAACGTTTTTGAACTGCATATTATCCACATTATATTAATAGGCACACATACAAAAGTGTAACAAGAGGATGGAAAGCATGTGTCAAAAAGTAAACAGTTGCTATTTCCACTTGGTGGGACCCTAAGGGGCTTTTGTTTCTTTGGGTATTTCAAGAGACTTTCAGAGATTTATATAATAAGAATGTATTACTTTTATAATTGAAATTGTTATTTATAAAGCTGAACCAAGTTAGAGTGTGGGAAAAGAAAATAATGTTTCTGAACCCATACTTAATAGAATTCATACATATTTCAATGCTTTTATTAGGAATTACTTCACAATATGGCTAGATTTTGAGACAGTATGGGATGGGAACAAGAATAAGACAAGATATGTACTCAAATCACTGGCTCTCAGAACTGGAGGAAATACTTGAAAAAAAAAGAAAAATTTAAAAGCTTACAAAAGCAAAACTCCCCTGGCAATAAGCCACAGATCCATCTCTTTCTTCTTCCTCCATTCCTATAAAGGAATAAATAACTCACCACTGAACCCCAGTGATGGCCCTCATCTCTGGTTCTAGAAGAGATTTGATGATGCCTAAGAAAACAAGTTTCAGATCAAAGGAAAATCAACCAGACTGCTCCAAAGTGAAAAACCTGAAACTATACAGTAATGTTTCAAAATGAGTATAAAAGGCAACGAGATTCAGAAAGGAAGCTCATCTATCACATCTAAGAGAAATAAAGTAAATAATTTTAAATTAATTGTAAGTTTGCTTCTCTAAGAGCCTGTGTCTCATGAAGATTTACTCTAGAAAATGGGGAGAGATAAGACTATGACAGCAATGCTTTGAACTTTCAAAAACTTGAAAAAACTAGGGAAACAAGAAATCAAAACAATGACTGTGAAGGCAAGAAAATGACATGGTGGGACCAAAAAAAAAAACACCAAAAAATGTAAACATCAGTTGCTGCATCTAACTGGGAGGCAGAGATAGAGAGGTCAAGGTTCAAGGCCATCTTAAGCATAAAAATTCATGAGACGCATCTCACCAATGGTTGCACAGAGTATAGAGTATGTATTATCCCAGCTACAGGGGAAGCACAATGGCTGGATGCAATGGTCCAGGTCCTCCCCAGCAACACAAGGAAGCACAAGTAGGAAGTTCAAGCAAAGCCCAGGCCAGGCCAGGCAGAGTGTGAGACCCCCCACCTTGAAGTTAACCAAGGCCAAAAAGGGGCCAGAGGCACAGCTCAAGTGGTAGAGTACCTGTCTGACACACACTAGGCTTTGAGTTCAATCTTTAATACTGTCACACACACACACACACACACACACACACACACACACACACACACACACACACACACACACACACACACACACAACCAGTTACCACAGACCACAAAGAGAACCAAGAAACCAATCTGTCAGTGAACAGGAGGAGAAAAGGTGGCTGTGAATCAAGTAGAATACAGAAGGACATGATCACTTCATACAAGTAATCCAAGAGGCACAATGTTGGATATGAAATTATCCAAGATAAACAAAGATGGATCTCAAATGGGAAGAATTAAGAAAGTAAAGTAGAAACTATAGGGCTAGGAATGTGGCTTACTGGTAGAGGACTTCTAGCATGCATAAAGCCCTCAGTACCACATAAAACAGAAAAAACAGAAAAAGCCAGAAGTAGTACTGTGGCTCAAGTGGTAGAGCACTAGCCTTGAGCAAAAGAAACTCAGGGACAGTGCCCAGGCCCTGAGTTCAAGCCCCAGGACTGGTAAATAAATAAGTAAATAAACAAATAAATGAATGAAATGAAAGAAAATATTCATGGCCTTAGGAAAATTTCTAACTATGATTCTTAAAAGGAACCATAAAAGAGTTTTTAAAAAAGACTGAAAAGCAAGCAACATGGATAACTATGCTAGGGCAAGTCCAACATGTCAGGGAAAAAGACAGAAGGGACAGACTTGTAGGACAAATGTAAGTGGCTTGAAAGGCAAGACTTAACCTAGCCTCACTGGATTCCAGGGGGAAATAGAATCACTTGCATGGAAGGGCCTTCTGTACCCCAGCCCAACTAGGCACTCCTGTACAAACGTAGGAAAAGAAAAGGGGAAGGAGGAAAAGGAGGAAGATTGTTACAAAGAAATGGAAGAAGAGACAAAAGAAGTACAAGAGGAGCCAGGCTCTAGTGGCTCACTCCTGTAATCCTAGCTACTCAGGAGGCTGAGATCTGAGGATCAGGGTTCAAAGCCAGCCTGGGCAGGAAAGTTCATAAGACTCTTATCTTCAATAAACCACCAGAAAACAGAAGTGGCACCATGGCTCAAGTGGTAGAGCTCTCACCTTGAGCTGAAGAGCTGAGGGACAGCGCCCAGGCCCAGAGCTCAAGCCCCATGATGAGAAAAAAAAAAACAAAACCAAAAACAAAAAAAACCCAGAAGTACAAGAGGGGATAGAGAGGAATGGAGTGATTTCTTCCTCAAAGGACTGCAAGGCATTCAAGCTAATGAAATTATTTTTTTTTAATTTTTAAACAAATTTTAGCCAAATATCTCTGGTTAGAAATAAAAACAAACCATATATCTTCCCTATAGTAAAGATGAATGCTCAATTAAGTTTAAAAAAATCAGATTTAAAGACAAAGATATCAATTAAAAATGAAAGCAAAAAGCCAGGAGCCAGTGGCTCACGCCTGTAATCTTAGCTACTCAGGAGGCTGAGATCTGAGGATCACAGTTCAAAGCCAGCCCAGGCAGGAAAGTCCATGAGACTCTTATTTCCAATAAACCACTAAAAAACCGTAAGTGGCGCTGGGGCTCAAGTGGTAGAGCACTCACCTTGAGCTGAAGAGCACAGGGACAGCGCCCAGGCCCAGAGTGCAAGCCCCATGACTGACCAAAAAAAAAAGCAAAGACAAGATGAACTCAACAGGAAAAGTTTATTTTTCTAAATGAATCTCAAACCAAAGCAAGAATAGAATGTAAATGAGGAAGAAGTAAAAGTACAACTCAAAGATTAAAAAAAAAGTTAATTCAGGCAAAAACATCCCTAGAAAATGAATCAAATAAAATGCAGGCAGAAATTATTCTACTTATAAATGATTAAATTATACTCAGTAAGGGAAATCACATTAAATTTTATTTTTTAAAGGCCATTTCTAAATTGACAAATGGCACAATTTACAATGAATATAGAAATGCCCATAGCATCAAACTCTGTAAAGAAAAATTGCTGCAGATTCCAAAGGTGGAAAAATGAAGGAAAATAAGAACACTGATGAACTGGGAAGTTAGTAAGAACTTGATTCTTACTATTAAATACAAAGTGAAAGTATTATTCATAATTCATATACCTCAAATAAGAAATTTACTTTCTGGGTCTGGGAAGGTGGCTCAGTGGTAGAGTGCTTGCCTTGCATGCATGAGGCCCTGGATTCAATTCCTCAGCATCACATAAGAAGAAAAAGCCAGAAGTGGCTCTATGGCTCAAGTGGTAGAGCGCTAGCCTTGAGCTGAAGAGCTCAGGGACAGCACCCAGGCCCAGCCCCACAGCCAACCAAAAAAAAAAGAGAGAAGAAAACAGAAATTAATAATCTAGATTAGAGTCTCCTCTAATTCTATAACAAACTAGAAATTAATTTCAAAAGTAGAACAAAATAATTATTCCAACAGCTTGGAAATAGTTCTCTCAGGTCAAAAATGAAACCAAAATAGCAATTACGGAATGTTATTAGCATAGAAGTAATAAAACTAACACATATCAAAATACATGGAAAATAGCCAAAGTATACTCAAAGTAAATCCTAGAGCCTTAAATACTTTAATAAGTAGGCAAGAAATAAAATAAGAGTCCAGAAATTAAGGAGTCAACTCAAGAAATAAGAAGAGAGGTGAGCCAAGCAGGAAGAAGTAACAAAGATCAAAGCTGAAACCAATTCATTAAAAAATAGAGGAACTCAGAATAATAAATATAAATAAATATGAGTTGGTCCTTCTGGGAGGGAAAAAAAAGACAATACGTTAGATAAAGCATAAATTAATAGACTCAAAGTGACATGAAGAAAATAACAAAGACGTACATTCTTCACAACAGTGAATACAGCTAAATGCCCAGCTAACACGTCTAGATTTCTCACTGCTTATTTGGAGACTGGGTATGGATCCTTTAACATTTCCATAGCAAAATAAAATTCTGTTTGGGAATATTTATTTCACAGTCTTCCAAGGCTGGGGTATTTCAGAGGCAACAGAAACCCCAACATAATTCAAAGAATGATAATGAAATACCTTATGTGAGATTTTGGCCCCATCTGTAAAACATACACTTATTTAGGGATGTAAATATCTTTCAGAACTGGTAACAAGTGAGATGTAATGATGCTGAGGGCCAGTGATAGTGGAGGCCTGCAACTTCCTCTCTCCCTTTCCCCAGCACACACACACACACACACACACACACACACACACACACACACACACACACACACACACACACACACACACACACACACACAGAGCCATTGGTTCAGAACACCTCATTGTTACCTCCTTCCTGATTAGATAGCCTCTCCATGCATCCACCTGCCACAATACAGCAACCAGGAGCTCTTATTTATTTATTTTGTAAAGTTTTAGTGAGGAGTTATTTTAGTATAACAGGGTCAAAGCCGGGAGAAACAGAAATGAGGGAGAAAATTTTCCTGCTCCCCATGCAGGAAAACTCAAGGGACTCCTCTGAAACCAGGAGCTAAACCAGGCGCCGGTGGCTCACGACTATAATCGTAGCTACTCAGAAAGCTGAAATCTACAGATAATGGTAGAAAGCCAGCGAGAGCTGGGAAGTCTGTGAGACTCTTCTCTCCACTAAACTACCAGAAGAGCCAGACATGAAGCTGTGACTCTCTCTTCTGGGTACTTACTGCTTTTACTCTACGAAGGCAAACTCCCAACTACAAAGGCTCACAAAGTCTTATGCAATGGTGACAAGGTTCTGCCTACTCTCTAAAATGATTTCATTCCTTTCATCTTTTTATTCCCTATGCACAAGGCCTCTTACAAGAGGCCTAGAACATTCCAAGTTCTGTCCCACTTTAGGGTCTTTTCACATGATATTCTTAATCTGGAGTGTGGTTTTTCTCACTCTGTACAGAACTGGGTATTTTAGCCAACAATTCTCAGCTCCAACAGGTTGACCCATTTCAACAATGAGATGTACAAGATGCTATGTCAAAAAACAAACTTTACAATTTTGGCGGGGGAGGGAGAAGAGAGTAGTTGTGGAGATGGGAGGGAAGGGATGGCAGGGGATAAAGAAAGGAGGAGGCAACAATGCTTGATAAGAAATGTACTCATTACCTTGCTCATGTAACCGGAACCCCTCTGTACAGTATTTTCACAATAAAAAACTGATTTTAAAAAATGCACTCCATTCATCGGCCTTTGCATCAGATATCATAACTTCCTGCTTGTGTCCTTTATGGCACAACAAAATTTGGGTAAGATAGAGGGAAAATGACCATAATTTTAATTTAACTATTTGTAGATGGCTTCACTGACTCCTGCACTGGGATAAAGTTCCAGAAACAAAACCCTATGAGTATTTTGTTCATTACTAGTCCCCAAACATACAGCTTACACCTTTCATGCTGAGCCTCCAATATTATTAAGTGAACAAATAAATGTGGACAAATTTTGAATGCATGTGTCAATCTTTAACATGACAGAAGACATTTTTCATCATATTTTTCTATTTGTGGGATTCCATCCTAATGAAATCATCCTAGTAACTTTTCAAAGGCTTGGAGTGTAGTGCATTCTTACAATCCGTATTAGAATGACCTTGGTTTGAACCCAACCTGGGCAAAAAAAAAAAACCTTAGCAAGACCTCATCTTAATCAACAAACTGGATATAGTAGTATATGCCCATGATCTCAGTTACTTTGGAGACACAGAGAGGAAGTTCATAGTCCAAAGATAACACCAGGCAAAAATACAAGATCACATTTGAACAAATAAAAGCAAAAAGAACTAGGGATGTGGCTCAAGTGGCAGAGTGGTTACCTAGAAAGCATAGAAGCCGGAGTTTAAAAAGTCTAATATTTCAAAAAAGAAAAAAGTAGGAGGAGTGGGGGAATTGCAGAAGGAGGAAGAAGAGGAAGAGAGAGAGAGATACAAAGATTAAGTTCCAATTTTTTTCACTACAATATCCTTCCAATCCCCAAACCTACAAATGACATATATATACATATATACACATATATATGTATATATATCCACACAACACAAAAATATTGAAGTGAGTTTATTTAAACTGATTGGAATAATCAAATACATATGACAGTGAGGTCGATGTTAAACAAAGAGAAGGAAACTTGATTCACAGTTGGACCCTAACTTTATAAAAAACAAAGCACTCCACTCTAGATGCACAGTGGAGAGAGGAAATACTCTAAATATGAATCCTGGATCCATTTCCTCCCATTGATTTCTTGCATTTTTCCAATGATATATATTTCCTAATTTCCACATTGAGCAAGAAAATATGTTTTAAAAACAGAAATACAAAGTAAACATCATTTCTCTAAAAAAAAAAAAAAAAAATCAAAAAGATAGAAAAAAATTCCTTTCCATGAATGTGACTTTTTTTAGGTCTTATAAAAAAAAAGTTTTCCAGATATATTTGAAGATAAAGCCGAGTGGCTATACCTAATCAAGGAAAGATTACTGTAGTTAAAATTGCAAGAGATTGTATCATCATGTGAAGCATAGTAATTGCATATGATAATTTATTCTGGTTCCCCCAAAACCAAGAAAGAATCAGTAATCTGAGCTCTTTCACCTCAAAGTCTATAAAGATTCACTGCTTTCTCCAGTGCTCAGCATGTGCATGTGTATCTGCCTGCTTTGGTCTCTCAATATCTTGTACATTTCATACCCGGTTGCCCTTCATTTCTTCTTGAACTTGAAAATCCTGTGGCCCCTTCTCTCCCTCCGGGGCCTGTCCTTTCTCTTTTGTGGGTCATAATAAGAATTTACATGAGAAGCACTTACTCAGCTGTCTTTGCTTCCTGCCACTGATATAAAATCTGATGAGGGAAAAAATCATTTGTTGACATTGCTCTCAAGGAGTAACAGAAGTTATTTTTGTGTCTGTACCTCACTGCCCGGCAGTACCCAAGAAGCCCCCAGACAGACAGATTTACACTCTCTGAGAAGTCTAGCACTTCGACACAGAGGCAGACATGAATGCTAAGCTGATGAAAACTTATCTTCCAAGAAAAAAGCAAAGACGTGGTGATGTCATTTAGAATCGGCACAGAAATCTCCAGATCACTACAGGTAGGTAGGTAGGTAGAAAGCTTTTAAGAGGTGACAAAAAAAAAAGGTATTCAAATTTAAGAATGCGCTCCAAACATCAGCATGGATGAATCTCTCCAGAACAATCATAACAATTGGAAAATCTGATAACAAGAGACATTCAGAAAGGGTGGATCACTGCTCCTGAGAGCATCACGTCAATCAAAATAAGACATGACACATTATCATCACTTAAGTAGAAAATAAAATACCCAGCAGAGAAAAAGCACCAGCTGTCTGTTCACACAGAGTTTCTGCTCTTCCCTTGGATAATTTCAAGAATTCTGGGAAAATCGTATCCAGAAACAGGAATTTTTTTCTTGTTGTTGGGATTTTTGACTTGGAAACATGGAACACATATTTGCTTTGAATGGTGCTCGGTATGGAAATATTGGCGTCTGAATTTAAATACACCCAGCATCAGATCTCATTATTATTCTGCTATCTTTAGCCGTTTTTTTTGCCTTCATGAGTTATTTATCATTTCACTTTCAATAACTTTGATATGTAAATTAAAGCCACTGTTCCAAATGTTATGATTTAGATAAAGATCTAGAAACACTAATATTTCTCATTACAGATTTTGCTTATCCAACTGAATGCCACAGTCTCACCTGATTTGAACTACATAGGGGGAAAAATATGTCTGGCTGGAAATCTATATATAGACTTTGGAAAGACCACTAAAAAATCAAATCCCAAGGCACCAACCTAAGATTTCTCTACCATAGCATTTTTCAGTTTGTTAGCACAACCTTATATGGCAGCTTGAAAATCATGACCAGACTTTCAGTTTCAAATCCAGTCAGTACCATGCCATGGCCCAATCTGAAAAGTTCTCAAGTGCAAGAAAGCATTTAACATTGGACTTGAACTCTCCAATGTTCTCTATAGCTCCCAGCACTGTGAACAGATGACAACCTCACTTACCGGGGTTTCCTTGACTGGGTGACGTAATAAAAACTGCCACATCAAAGTGTTGGCTTACCCTAACACAGGGCAAGTGCTCCATAAAGTCCAGTAAATGATGCTTTCTGAGGCAGAGTGTTGTAACAATAGCTACGCACCAGGAAAAAGGAGCCATTCCTCTCAAAGTCTAAAAGACTGCCTTGTAGTTGTCTATGGACCAAATAGCTGAAGGTTTGTGCATCCCTAAGTCTCTTGCAATCCTGATGGGACTAGAAGGTAGAGCCTGTGGGGGATGATCAGGTCACGAAGACAGAGCTCTCAGCAAAGGGTTAGTGCCTTTAATAAAAGAGACCCTCAAAAGATCTCAAACTCCCTTCCCTTGTGTGAAGATACAGTGAGAAGACACCCATGTAGAAGCAGACTGGCCCCAGATACAGAACCTACCTGAACTTTCACCAAAAAAAATGGTCAAAAACATATTTCTGTTATTTATAAACTGCCCCATCTGTGATATTTCCTGTGATAGCAGCCCAAAGGCACTGCGACTCAGCCTGTTAATGAGATAGGGGAGCAGGGGCTCAGAATGGGGTGACATGCAGATGAGGAAGCAAAGTCTATCTGTATTGACATGGCAGGACACTTCTCACCCACGTCCCAGGCTCTATGATGGTCAGAGTGACCACAGAGCCACCTCAGATGCCTCTCCTGGGAGAGTCCAGGGCCTCCGTTCTGACTGAGTAACGTGTCTAGAAACATCCTGGTCTGTTTTATGCTTCACCAGAATGTGGTGGTCTGTGAGCATCTCACTGTTCAGCTAGTGACACTGGTGCCTTGGGCAGAAATGGTGATAGGGTGGGTAGAGACCACCTTAAAATCTGGATGTTTTCTTTTTCCAGTAGTGTTTCTTCCAAAAAAGGAAGAGGAAGAAGAGGAGCAGGAGGAGGAAGAAGTGGAGGAAAAGAAAGAAGGTGGTTATAGGAAAGAAAAGTAAGAGAAGAAGAAAGGGAAGACGAGGAGGAAGAGGAGAAAAAGAAAATAGACTAGGGAAGTGTTTTGTTGTTTTTTTTTATATCAGTCATCAGGCTTGAAATCAGGACCTGGGCACTGTCCCTGAGCTTTTCCACTCAGTCAAGGCTAGCACTCTAACACTTTGAGCCACAGCATCACTTTGAGTTTGCTGATGGTTCATTGGAGATAAGAATCTCACAGACTTTCCTGCCCTGTCTTCAAAGCATGATCCTCAGATCTCAGCCTTGTAGTAGCTAAGATTACAGGCATGAGCCACAGCGCCAGGCTGGAGGAGTATAGTGAATATAGATGACACCTTGTATAGCTATCTACACAGTCACTCAATCATTCGCCCTTGCACTTACTGAGAAACACCCTGCACTTCCCTGAGATGGTTGGACACCTAGAGATGCCCCAGCCCTTGTCCCTGGAGAGGCTTCAGGCTTTGAGGAAAGACTGATCATTAGATAGAGGTAGCCCAGTGTGTTATAGGCCAGGCAATGCTGGGTGTGGTCTGGACCTGGGGGAGCAGAAAGGGGGTGGCCTGGAGAGACAGGACAGAAGGCATTTTTAGGAAAGGGAAGGGACAGGTGCTAACTGTAGGAATGAGAAGGGGCCATGTGGGCCTTCCAACCACCCAAAGAAGGCTCAGAAAGGTGGAGGAGAGAATGATGAAGGTGAGCTCCAGGCGTTGAGGGGGATTTTTCAAGGAGCTCACTGCTCCCTGAGGTCACAGGGGACCATGACCTGGAGAAGGATGCCACAGGAGAAACAGACTCCGCTTGCCCTTCAGGGAGCTCCTCTGCCATCTTTGTCCCTGCCATGCTTGCAACTCATTCCATTCTTTACTGCAGAAATTCTGGTATCTCACCTCCTCAGAGAGTGGGGACACCTCACGTTCCATAGTTATTTTTCTGAATATTTTCATTCTCTTTAAGTGGTTGTACAAAGAAGTTGCCCATCACCGAAGCAGTTCATGAACACGGTGCATCTTGATCCATGTCATCCCTCCCAACCCACCCCTCCTCTCCCCTACCTTAATTTTAGGTTATGTATTGAGTTTTTTTGCCATCTAACAAAACAGTTCAGGTATACAATGTATCCTGATCAGGGCCATCATTTCAACATCTTCACAACCTTTCCAACCCACCCTTTCTTCCCTTATGTGTCTCAATTCTGAGGTATACAAAATGAATTCTTGCCTACATTCTCCTTCCTTCCCCCCCCCCCTTAATTCTTCTACCCTTCATCCCTTGGCCCTACCCCTCCTGCTTACAAGTATCCATTTCCTAGTACTTACTATGCTGGGCTTTGATTTAGTATTTACTCTTTACTTTGGGTATATTCAAACAGGGCAGGGAGGAAAATCCTCTCTCAGACAGTTGTGAGCATGCCTTTCCACAGCCTAATCAATGTCCCCAATCTATCCTCTCAGAGGCAGCCTGAACTCAGCTTGTCTGAGGCCACCTCTGTCACCTTCCCACAAAACCAGTTCTCCTCTCTCAGCAATACAGTCATCAAAATTGAGAAATCCCTCCCATTCTTTGCCATATCCCATCTTTCACCAGGACCTGTTGTATCTTCCTTTAAGATTGTCCCCACCTACTACTTCCTTCCCAGTTCTGCTGTCCCCTCCTAGCTCAGACTGCAGTGATCTTGGTCATGATCTCCAGCCATACTGATGGGTCCGGGCGACTGACTCTAGCCTCTGCTCATCAGCCCACCTTCCATCATCAATGACCTCCTGCCAGAGTAAGCAAACTCTAAACCCCCCATGGTATACAGGTCACAACCATTGGTGTAACATTCAAGGCCCCCGTAGATGTCTCCAAACACCTTCCTGCAGGATCTCTGGTGTCACAGTCAACCTGTTGTGCAAGGCACATTGCCGGCCTTGCTCTTCCTATGCTGGTTCACATGAACCAAATCAGAATCCCTATATCCACCCACCCCAAAGTGAGCTGAACACTCAATCACAGCTGAATTCCAAATCGTTCCCGACCATCCCATCCTAGCAGCTGTGCTACAGGAAAGGGACCTTCTCATCTTTGCACCCTCTGCCATCTTCTAACCCTTCAAGCTACCTAAATGCTGCCCTTTACAAGAAGGCCTTTACTGATCACAAGCCAGTGGTTGTGGACACCCTTCTTATACAGTTCCCTAGGACTCACTGTGCACTTTCTTTGGGGAGATCCTCCTTGCGGTAACTAACTCACATAGCAATCTTGTAATCTCTAGGCAATCATGTGGTTCCTAGACCTCAGTTACCCTATCTGTATAATAGGTATAACTATAACACCAACATAATCATGTCAAGAAGGCCAGGGAAATCATTTAGGTAAAGCATTTCACACAGCATCTCATTCTTAATAACATTTAATGTACACTGGCCGGCCAGTGGCATTATCACCACACTATTCTCCTCCACCACCACCACCACCATCATCATCACCATCATCATCACCAAACTTTGGTTTTACATGTGTTACATCAACTTAGCACACTGAGATGCAGAACTCTACCACCTGGTAGAAAAAAAAAATTTAAAGAACAAAAACACCTTTCAAAATTAATGCTCCCACTAACCACGAATACTGAGCGGGGTTCTTCATGTATGAAGGACAGCACATTATTATCCTCATAAAATTCCTTTCTTCCTAAGAGATTAAAGAGCTCAGAATATTCCATTCCCCTCAGCTTCACAAGTCCCCTGAGAGACAGGCAACAGGTACAGCACGGCATTTCCATTGTCCTTAGATGAGCCCAAAGCAGAGACAAGAAACCAGCTGGCTGTGCTGGAGGCTGAAGGACTCCTTGCCCCAGGCCTAGGGAAATAAGGACTTGCCCACTCTGACTTGATCCTTCCTTAGGGAGACATCTTCACTTATTCGCAAAGCCAGCAATCACATTGCATGCTGCTGACTTGAATCCAGGAAAGAATCACCTTCCAAGTGGCTCTTAGACTCACTCATTCATTCACATATGCATCCATGCATTCAAAATAAAAATCAGAGAGGAGCCCAGCTACAGTGTCACAGACTCCACTGAGCATGGGACAGGCCACAAAACGTGAGAGGTGCAGTGACCAAGAAAATGCCCCAAGCAATGAACGGCAGCCTCGGTCTGATCTGCCCAGTAAGACGGAGAATGCCTTGGGAACCTCACCACCAGTTTTTAATCCCCCTGTACTAATGGAAAGCACCCTACTCCCCACCAAAGTCCTGGTGCTTCACAATCAAAGACCCCAGCAAGGTCTCAGGTTCTGCAACAGGTTGGGTAGTAGTTTCAATCTTTTTTTCTTTTTCATTTTTGGCTAGTCCTGGGGCTTGAACTCAGGGCCTGGATGCTATCCCTGAACCTCTTTGTGGACAAGGCTAGCACTCTACCACTTGAGCCACAGCACATTTTACAACTTTTTTCTGAATATTTTATTAGAGGTAAGAGTCTGCCCTGGCTGGCTTTGAATCATGATCCTCGGATCTCAACCTCCTGAGTAGCTAGGATTACAGGCATGAATCACCAGCTCCTGGCTGAGATCTTGCTGTTTCTAACTCCTAAGTAATTGGAATTATAGGCATGAGCCATTGTGCCTGTTGCTTAATATTGTTTCTACTCACCTCTCTAACATTTTGATGGTGCAGGCATACCACACATGGCTCCATTTCCCTGCCATGCACCTGCATTTTTACACACTAAATATTCTGTGCATTCTTTGCCTCCTTCAAAGGCGAGAGCAATGCACAGCAAGGGAGTGATCTAGAGGACCCAGCCGCACACAGTGTGGACTCACCTGAACAATTTGGGGGGTGGGGGAGCCCTGGGATGTCCTCACTGAGCAGAGAGTACCTTGGAGTGATTTCAGTTGCCATCATTTCTTTTTAGTCACAACAAGCAATCTGCACACCATCAGTCCAAGGAAAAATAATATTTGTCACCTTCTACATGCCCGGAAGCAGTGCTAGACCCAGGAGACAGACAAAATAATGAAGAAGTTGAAGTAAACAAACAGGTGGTAATAATCACTAAAATAGGTAGAAAATAGGATAGGGTACACATCTGGCTGAGCCACCTCAGTCATGGAGATCTTACGGTGACTGTAGATAGCTACAGGGAGACACAGGGACTATAGCAACTCATTCAGGCATCCCAGGGCATGTGTGGCATGCAAAAGAAAGGGGGGATCACATGCTACTTTCTCATGTGTTCATACAGTTACTCTGCAAACACTTCTGAAAAGCTATTCCCGTGGTCTGCTCTATCCTACCCTGGGGATACAGTACAAACACAGGCAGAGAAATGATCAGAAGAAGGGAGTCAGGGTTTACAGAACTGGGTTCAAACTCTCCGTGACACTGCCAATCCTGGCTAAGTTCACAAAGCACTTATTCTATGGCCTGAGGATAATTAACAGCAGTAAACAGCCCAAGGGGTTGTTGGAAGAATTTAAGAAGATAATGAACATAAAGCAATATGGCTGCTGTGTTGTGCAGGAATTCAGTCACGAGAAAACAGAGAAGCCACATTTTGAGAGGTCAAAGTGGGAGTCTGTGTTGGAGAGTCGGCGTCTGCAGGTGGACTCTCATCTCAAAAACCTGTGGCCCCTCAAATACACTTAACGCTGTCAGAAAACTGAGCCATGTGAGCAGGAGAGGAAAGAAAGAGGGGGAAAACTACCAGAAAACTGGACTAATTCCAATGAAGAGCTGAAGTGGGACGCCATGTTGACAGGGGGAGAGCCAGGGGCCAGGAGACACTAGACATGAGGCATGGAATAATGGCACCTGAGCTGATGTGCACCTAAATAGGGTCAAGCTAAGGGGCAGGGTCACAGGGAGCTTGAGATTTCATAACCCAACACTAGCAGATCCAGTAACCTGTTGTCCAAATCCTCGCCCCTGCCTCTAGGAATTGAGGCACGCCTCTCACCTGGGAAGTGGGACTTCCCTGACTCTACTCTGAGGACATGATGGCGCCATTTGGTTCTTGGGTTGCCAACTGTATCCATTTCTTTCCCTGGGAAAAAGATCATGGTTAAAACATAGTGCCATGGTGCTTCATGAGTAAACATGTCTGTTCTCTTACTTGTAGAAACGAGGATTCCGTGAGGACCCAGTTTCTAGTGGCACTTCACCTGACACAACACTTAAAGCCATTCACTCTGGTGGCTAGAACCTTCCTGGGCAAGTCTGTCTTTGGGATCAGCATTGAATGAAATAAGCCCCATACTTCCAACACAGTTGGCAGAGGCTATCAGAGACTAATGCTCACAACTGTCATCATTTAGTGAAAGGTTTAAAAAAATGGGGTGTTTTTTTTCCAAATCTGGCTTCCCAAGCCAAGCGGAGGTTTCATTCCCCCAGTATTCATGCTGGCACAAACTCATCAGAAATGGGCACCCGGGGACAGAGCATTTGTTTTTAGCTACATGCAGTTACCCAATGACTTTGCAGACCAAACCATATATCTGAAACCAGATGAGGAAATTTAAAAAAAAAAATCAGCATTCTGGAAATGGCATCACCAACTCTGAGTTTCAGGGGGTTATTTATTTATTATGTGATAATGGCCCAAATGTATACACTACTCCAAAATCTGCCATGAAAATTCAAACATCTTTGTAATCCCTGTTTACAAAGCACAGAGAGAAATTAAAACGGGCTTAATGGAGCAGTGTTTGTGCATATTAATGAACCTCAAATCTAAATCTGGATTTGGGAAATAAAAAGGGTAAAAGAGGATTCATTTCAGTCTAATTTGCTTTTGAATATGACACTTTGCATGTCAAATAGTAGAATGGATATGGAAATGGAGGCCTCGATAAGTATTTTAAAGCATTTTCATATCAGTGCCCCCCCCCGCCCCCCGCAAGATCTTTCAAAGGGAAAGGACCACTTTGTATCTCCTGCCTACTCACACAACTATCTCCAGTCAGCTGCTTGCTGCTCAGTGAGGTGACAATAATAGATGCCTATCGTGACCATGATCCTTTTCTTGTTTACTTTTCTTTCCTTTTTTTTTTTTGGTTGTTGGTCATGGGCTTGAACACAGGCTCTGTGTGCTAGCCCTGAGCTCTTTCTGCTTAAGGCTAGTCCTCTATCATTTTGAGCTGCAGCTCCACTTCCAGTTTTCTGGTGCTTAATTGGAGATAAGAGTCTCAGGTACTTTCCTGCCTGGGCTAGCTTTGAACAGGGATCCTTAGATCTCAGCCTCCTGATCAGCTAGGATAACAGGTGTGAGACACCAATGCCTAGTGGATCCTTTTCTTTTAAAACCTGTAGACCCTATCCTCTGCCTGGCACCATCACAAGAGTGCTGGGTACCATAGAGGATGTGTTTCCATACCTTGTGCAGGAAGGCCCAGGAGTGCTTGCTTCTTAGGAAACAGGTGCAAAACAAGGCCAACCCCCAAACCTAGAATCAAACAGATCAAATCACAGCCCTGCTTCTTACTCACTGAAATTTGCTTACAATCTCTCTCTCTGCCTCACTTTCTCCATCTGAAAAAAAAATGTAGCTATAATTCCTGCCTTTTGGGTCAAATACATTTGTCAGAACACAGAAGGCATTCGAAAATGTTACCTCCAACTTCTTTGCCTGCTCTTGGCACAGTCAGTTTGAACGTTATAATTCAGTGAATACCCAACACTCAATTTGTTGTGGTCTGGATCTACAGGAAAGAAAAGACACAAATGCAAAGATCCCAAGGGGAGAACTGGAGGTCTGGGTGGACATGTACCTAACCAGCTCTCTGTCCGCCTCCTCTGCCTATGGCATGGACTACTGGCTGGCAAGCTTCAACCCCGAGGAAGAATTGGGAGTGGGCTATGGAATCAGATTCCTTAGGCTGGACTCCAGGTTCTGCTATGCCTCAGTGACTGTGATCAGGTTCTGTCATCTTGGAGGGTTTGGTTTTCCCATCTGCAAATGGAAACAACACAACGATCTCCCTAGGTGTGCAGCTTAGGTGAGGTACCCCTGTCAGCAGATTCCTATGGAGACGTCAATAAGAGAATATGCCTGGAGACTTAGGCCCCAAACAGCAAGCTCCATAGAACAAACAAATGCATTCTAGACAGTCAACAAGAAACTAAGAAAGGGGAGGCTAGCTGACATCAGAACTGAGACATACCTTCTCCTAGAATCCCGAGGGGCTCCCCAAGCCTAAAGCACCTGTCCTTCAGCACTGTCAGATCTGAGAGCCCCTGTCCCACACTTCTCTTCAAGTCCTTGCCAAGTAGGCCTGCAGACCATCCAAGTGCCAGCACCCCCACCCTCCATTTTCTTCCCTCGCTTTCTCCTTGGTCTTCCTCAAAGCACCATCAACTCTTCTTTCCTTTTCCTCTGTTCGGACCCCTTTTTCCCCATTAAAACATTCCTCCTGGGCTTTGTTCTACTGTCTTTCCCATGGATTTCCATTTTGGTCCCTTCCTTTTTTTCTTTTCTTCGGTTGAACCTCTTTCTAGCCCTCTTCATTTCTGTTTCTGTCCAGCCATGGGTTCTGCGTTTCTCTCTGCCACTCTCAGTCTTGCTCTTTGTCTCTCCCTGCATTTGCACCTGCCATGGTGTCTCTCGTCTTTCCTCCCTGTGTGTCTGTCTTGATTGTGGCTCTGACTCCCCCCCCCCACACACACACCCTCCCAGCATCTCCTCATTTTGTCTACACCTGTGACATCAGGCACTGCCAAGGACACAGGGAAGGATGGGCAAGCTTCCTCCTGGCAGGAAGGCTGGGCTCCCAGGGAGGAGCTGGAAACCCTTATCTACCTCAGACCTCCAAGTCCACGCCATCTGCCAGCAACACATGCCACATGTGCCAGAAGCAGCCACCAATACTGGAGTCACACACCATAACCACGAGTGGTTGAAGCTTGAAGTCTGTACGGACCCCAGCCAAGAAAGCCTGCTGGTGGCACTTAGCACTGAAGCTGGGATGGGCCCAGATTCCCCAGGACTGATTCTGCTCACAATTAGGAAAGAAGAGCAGAAAGGCTTTGTCTAACATCTTTGCATATGCTGGGGCCACCGTACTCCGCTTCATTTAATCTTACATTCTCCATTAGGTATTGCCAGGTATGTCTATTTCTAATTTGCACCTGAAGGAACAGAGAGGTTGATGATTTGCCAAGGTCTTTTCATCTTACCTAAGAGAACATCTAGGAGTCTAATAGGAGTTGAGCATGGTAGTATATGCCTGTAATTACAGCTACTGGGGAGGTGGAGATAGGAGGATCAAGATCTAAGGCAGACCTGAGGAAAAATTAGTGTGAGACCCTATCTGATAAGCAAATAAAAACAAAGGACTGGGGGTGTGACTCAAGTGGTAGAATACAAGCAAGAGCCCCTGAGTTCAATTCCCCAGTTTGGAGTGAAGGCAGGAGTTCAGTGGGTTCTGAGAAGCATCAAGGGGCCTTTCCTTCCACTTGCTTCTCCATTCCAGAAGCAAAATTCTTCTCATACACCCAGCACAGGAAGAAACAAAGGTAAGGCAATGATTCCACATTCCTTCTTTCTCAGAAAACAACATTCACAACTGGCTAGATGATTCAGAAAAGGTAAAGTTGAACAGCAAGTCACACCACACTCAAATAAGCTCCAAGGAATTAATTAAATGCAGAGTGAGAAACACAACACCGTTAGAGGCAAATACAGGACCCTGTCTCATGATCTGAAGGATTAAACCATTGTAAGTAGAAGATGAAACTTACACAGGGAAAACATTTCATCAAAAAGTACTAAAGTTTTTTGTTTTTTTTTTTTTTTTTTGTAAAAGCTACCATAAACAGGGCTGAACAACTCATGGAAAATGGGAAATAAACATTGGCAACCTATAAGACAAAGTTGAATAAATGTTCTTAGCCTTAAAATGTAGAGTGTCTATCAATCCACAAAAAACATTAAGAAACCAAAGATAAAATACGAAGGACTTAAGTGGGAAAATCATAGAAAAGTACTGAGCAAATAAACAAGAAAAATGCAAACAAACACTTTCAAACCCATATTTCTCAACCTTTAGGTTTACATTAAAAACCATTGTAATCCAGACATTTAAGGAGCTAAGCACTCAAAATTACAGTAGAGGCACCTGTGGCATTAACTTAGAAATGTGCTGATATTTACTAACATTTCAAATGCACATAACTTTTGACTCACTTATTCTAATTTTAGAAATATTCACATAGGTACTTATAGGTACGCTATTCTTAGAAAATTGCTTAAAAGGCAAAATATTAGAAACTTCTTCAATACCTCAAAATTGATACCTGGATACCACTGTATCCAGGTAGCAGTATGAAGTATATCCAACAAAAATGAATCATATGTCAGTGCTCACAACTGTAATCCTAGCTACTCAGAAGGCTGAGACCTGAAGGATCACAGTTCAAAGTCAGCCCAGGTACAAAAGATATTCTATCTCTACTTAACCAGCAAAAACTAGACTGGAATTGTGGCTCTAGTGGTAGAGCACAAATAAGCTGATTGAGCATAAGGCCCTGAGCTCATGCCTCATTACCAACAATAATAATAACTAACACTATAAAATGATGTATGCCTACATGAACTATTATAGAAAGATGTTTGTTACCTGTCGTAGTAAAGCACATGTACAATTCCAGCACTTGGAAGGCTGAAATAGGATAATTGCAAGTTCAAGGCCAGTGTGAGCTCCATATTCAGATCCTATTCTCCTTAATCCATTCCCCCACAAAAAAAATAGCTATTTGTGATGATTGATTATGTCAACTAAATGTGCTAAAGAAATACACACACAGCCAGTAAAACCTTGGTTACTGTGTTTCAGGAGACAATGAGTCTGTCTCTCCCCTGCTGGAAAGCAAGCCTAGGTGACTTGGCATTTGGTTAGAACAATTATGGGCTACCCCTGGTGTGAGGGTGAAGGTGTTTCTGGTGAAGACTGGCCTTGGAGCCAACAGACTTAGGAGGGAAGGTCATCCTCAATGTGAGTGGCACAGACAGCACCCAGTCAGCTGGGGGCCAGGTAGAGCAAAAATGTTGAGAAAGGACAGATTCTCTCTCTCTTTCCTTCCCTCCTTCTCTCCCTCTCTCTCTCCCTAACTCCTTCCTTCCCTCTTCCTCTCAACTCTTCTCCCTCTTCTTTTCCCTCTCTCTCCCACCCCTCTCTATCACTCAGTATCTCTGTCTTTGTCTCTGTCTGTCTGTGTGTCTGTCTCTCTCTCACACACCCACACACATGACTTCTCTTACCAATGGACATGAGAACTCCTAGTTTGGTTCAAACTTGAGGATTCACACAAGTGGTCCTCTGAGCATCTGAGCCTTTGGTGTCTACCCAACAGTTACACCCTCACTTTCCTTGGTTCTGAAACTTTTAGACTGAAAGTGAACCATGTCACTGGCTTCTCCTCCAGCCTGCTATGCAATGGAACATTTCGGCCTCCATACTTGAATAAGCCACTTCCCCCAGAATTGCCTCAGACAGAACTGGCAAATCACCTTGCTCTCTATTAGTTCTGTCACTATGGAGAACACTGACTAAAGCAACACTCAAAAGACAAAAATGCAGATCAACATAGGTATGTGGATGCTCCCTTTTAAGAATACAGGATGGAGGGGGAAACAAGGAATGGAAGTAAGGAGAGAGAAAAAAAGAGAGGGAGAGAGGGGGAGAAAAGAGGGAAAAGAAGAGGAAGAGGGAGAGGGAGTGGGAGAGAGAGGGGGGATGAAGGAATGAATTAATGAATTCATCTGTGTAGAAATAACTGGAAATGGAAACAAAGAGGCCTTAGTGGATGCTTCAGGGAAGCTCACCTTACCTTCCTTTCAGACCTTATCTCCTCTTACATTCCGAGTTAAGGAAAGACATGGCCACAGTAAAAAGGCCAGCAAAGATGTTCTAAAGTAGAGCATTCTACCCTGTGCTGCTGCCCCACCACGTCCTGTCACTGACAGCCACCTGTCCTAAGGGTACTGGCAACGTGAGACCTTGATCCCTTATAGGGGGCCATGTGACATGTACTTATCTGTAATTAAATCAAATGCATTCTATTTTGAGATATTTCAGGGACCTATGACACATTTTGAACCGACAGTAAAAGTGGCTTGGCCACGTATGTAATAGATACCTCCTTCCTATTTTGTGCTTCTTAATCTCTACCAGCTAGGGATGAAAAAGTCCATTTTACTGAAAGATCTTAGGCACCCCCACGAGTCCGGTTTTCAACCTAGGTCTGTTGTGTGGTAGAACTCCTATCTATTTCAGAACCAGCCTGACAGATGATCAGAGCTACCCCAGGCCATTGATGGGATCAGACCCAAAGAAATGTACTACACAGAAACTGTTAGCCAGAGCACCACTGAAATCCAGAGCTCACACTAAGCTTCTTGTAAGACCTTGACTAAATTGACAACACTGTTCTAGTGCTGATCTGGCTTTGCAACATCCTCATCAATAGATTACAGTGGGGCTGAGCAAAGGGACAAATGCCTGCAATCCCAGAAATGCAGGAAACAAAGTAGGAGGATCACAGTCCAAAGCCAGGCCTAAGAGAAAAAAAAATCCAAGACTTGAAAGCAAAAAGGACAGATGGTGTGATTCAAGAGGTTTTAACGTGTTTGCCTACCAAGTGCAAAGCTCTTAACCCAAACACTGTAAAAAAAATAATTCATAAATTAATAAATAAGAATGGGGGCTATAACAACTGAGAAGAATTTCTGGATTTACCTATGCTTAGTTTTCATATACTTCATTTTCACATATTCACATCTGCTTACCTTGTGGAAGGGGCTCAAATTTTTTTGTTGGTTTGTGTTTTTTTTTTGGGGGGGGGTCCGGTTGTGGGGCTTGAACTCTGGGCCTGGACGCTGTCCCTCAGCTCTTCAGCTCAAGGCTAGCACTCTACCACTTGAGCCACAGCACCACTTCCAGTTTTTTTTCTTTTTTGCTTATGTAGTGCTGAGGAATCGAACCCAGGGCCTCAGGCATGCAAGGCAAGCACTCTACCACTGAGCCACCTTCCCAGCCCGGCTCAAGTTTGTTATATTGACAAGGTGATGTACAGAGGGGTTATAATTACATTAGTGAGGTAATGAGTACATTTGTTGACAAAGTTGTTACCCCTTCCCTCATTTTCTCCTACTTTCCCCTCCCCTCCCAGCCAGCCCCCTCAAGTTGTATAGATCATTTCCAACATATTGTTTTGTGTATATCACTGTTGCATTGGTTCCCCCTTTTCCTTTGTCTCACCATTCTGTTGTTCCTCTTCCCTTCCCTAATTTAAATAACCGTATATAGAATACCAGGGCACCAAAATGAAATTCAATAACAACAGGGGATATACCATAGGGGGAAGAACATACAAAAGAAACAAAAAAAATCACATAGTACATTAAAAACAAGAAGAAGAACCTCTCGTGTCCATGTCTTGGAGTTCATTTCATTTAACATCATCTTATATGGTCATATGTACATAGCTATTGCACTATTCTGCTTATCTGCTAAGATTATCCTAGACATATACTAATTGTTGCAAATAAGGGAAACCATGGGACCTGTGTTTCTTTGGGCCGGGCTTACTTCACTTCATATGATTTTTTTCTAAGTCTTTCAATTTCCTTACAAATGGGGCAATGTCATTCTTTCTGATGGAAGCACAGAATTTTCTTCATCCATTCATCTACTGAAGGGCATTTGGGTTGGTTGTATATCTTAGCTATGGTGAATAATGCTGCAGTAAACATAATAAACATAGCTATGGTGAATAATGCTGCAGTAAACATAGTGCTGGTAGCTGTAGGACAGCCTTTTTTGTGATCATTTGGGTAAATGCCCTGAAGTGGGATTGCTGGGTTATAGGGGAGCTCTATGTGTAGTCTTTTGAGGAAACTCCATACTGCTTTTCTAAGTGGTTGAACAAGGAAGGGGCTCAAGTTTAAGCACAGACTTAAAATTCATTTCTTTTATTTCATATAGACCTCAGTGCATAACCAGAAGATAATGTTATACAATAGCTTTAAGATTTTATGCATAAAACAAGGTTTGTGGAATTTTCCTACTTCCACTTATGGCCTTGCATCTGTGCTCATAAAGCTTCAGATTTGAAGCATTTCAGGCATTTTTTTTGATGAGGGATACTCAAACCAGCAGGCTAACTAACTCCATGCATTGCATAACTCATTTTAATTATCTATGTAGTCCTAATAGCATTTAAGCTGCCAATGTCTGCAGAGAAACGAGCACCAAGATATTTCTAGACTTAACCTCAAAGCCAGATCTGTTTCCTTCTAAGCATCCCAAAAAAATGGTACATAGGCTCACCCTCATTCTCTCCCTCTGATCCTGGCATCTCTTTAAAAACTCTCTAAGGAAAAGAGGTAAAGGACACTCGTGTAACACAGGCCGAATTTTTCTGAATGAAGACCCAAACTAAGGTTTTGGGGGTTTTGGAGGGGGGTTCGGGCTTGGGGCTTCAGCTCAGAGCCTGGGCACTGTCCCTTTCTGCTTAAGAAAAGCGCTCTACTGCTTGAGCCACAGCTCCACTTCCAGCTTTTTTGTGATTAATAGAAGATAAGAGTCTCATGGACTTTCCTACCCTTGCTGGTTTTGAACTACAGTCTTCAGATCTCAGTCTCCAGAGAAGCTGGGATGACAGGCGTAAGCTCCCAGCTCTCGGCAGACCTTTGGTTTAACTGAACAAAGTCACTGGTAAGACCTGAGGACCATCCTACCTGTTTTTCTACACCATCTACTACTCCCCAAGAGAACATGGAGGTTGCACCCCATGTTCTCCACACATGGACTTAGTTATAAGCTGCTATCCTCCACCCAGACTGACCTCAGGCCCCTGCAAAAGCTGAAGGACACAGGCACGCCTCCTCAGAATGACATTTTACCTTTTCCTTTGCCCTTTGAACTTGATACCTAGAAATATCTCTTCTAGTAACAAATGAGATTTCACCTGATCATTCCTTAATTTCCCTCAAGTATCACAGGCAGAGCATCCTCTCCTATTCCACTGAGTTCTAGATGCCTCCACTACTTGTGTCCTCTCCCTTGTATAACCTAGTCCAAAAAGGATAGACTGCATGATACATCATAGGCCTGTGTGTATGTGTGTGCACGCACGCATGCATACGTGTGTGCATGCTCCCACTCACATGTGTGTGCATATGTTAGTACTAGAACTTGAACTAGGGCCTGGGCACTGTCCCTCAGCTTTTCTGTTAAAGTGCTTTACCACTTGAGCCACAGCTCCACTTCCAAGGTTTTGCTGACTAATTGGAGATAAGTCTCCCAGACAATTCTGCCTGAGCTGGTTTCAATCTGAGATCCTCAGATCTCAGCCTCCTGAGCTGCTAGGAACACAGGCCTAAGCCACCAGCACCTGACTAGACTCTCTTTCTGAATAACAACTGCAGCCTTGGACTTAACTCTCAAAACCCTTTTCTGGGGAGATGAGATGAGGCCAGAATGCATCCCAAAGTACTGGTGAACATTGCTGCGGTAGCAGAGGGGACACAGGGCACCTCTTCTTTTCGTCTTGAGCATCCTATAGCCCAAGGCATCACATCCCAAGGGGCTTAAGGCAGAGTGACAAATCTGATCCAAATGTCTCAGGAGCAGCGGGAGTTCTGCTTGAGAAAATCTCCAACAAATGCCCAGTCTGAGAGCAAGAAGAGAACAGAAATCAGGGGCTATGGAGGGAGGGTAGAAGATGGGATGAGAGGGCCTACATACATGGGGTCAGGCTTCTCAGTCATCTCTTAACGCATCACCCCTTTGACTCCCCCACCCAAGGAGGAGGCTATGCCTCTTCAGGTCCAAATGGGAGGAAAAAAGGAGTGGGAAACAGTCATCCATCTGTATCTCCTCAGGCCTCCAGGCCTGCACAGAGGCGCAAGCCTCGCATTCCATCTCGAAACCACGAGGTCCATCTTGTTGCCAGAATGCGCTGCTTCTTCCACAATTTATTCCATCTAGTGACTGATTGGAACAAGTCTTTCAAAGGGCATGTTTCAAAGCCATGATGCTATAGTAGTCATGCTGTCTGGTCCTGACAGCTCCCAAACAAGTTACAGGCCCAGAAATTACATGAAGGAGCCGTCCATCAAGTGCCTTCCATGGTCCACCGGCTGCTTGTGAGACCTGGGTAAGTCATGCATACAGGCCACCTCTGGGCTGTGGTGACTGGAAGTGCTTTGGCTTTCATCAACAGCATCAGAGAATTTGCATCAAACCCATGAATGACAGCTTCTAGAAACCAATGTGAGTGTGCCAGGTAGCTCTTCATATTCCTACCTTCCAAGGTCAGGCACGCTGAAAATTGGCTTCAAAGGATCCCTGGGCAGTTAGATTATACAGCCTTTAAATCTGTGGAATTTTGTACTATTGTTCAAAGTACTTTAATTGGGGGGGGGATATTTATACCTCTCTACCCCATTGACATTAAGCTTGACCTTGTGATTTAAGGTCCTCCCTCTTGCAAGGAGGTTATCCATCCCTGGTCCAGTGGTAGACTCGCCTTATGATGTTTGGTATCCTTCCTAATGGAATAACACAATCATTACCTTTCTAAGCTCAGGAGAGGCTGAGGAACTTTCTCTGGCCCATTAAATGGATGGCTATAGGTCACTTCCAGGAGAAAGATTAAGGTCCAGAACACTGTTAACACCATGGTAGTCTTTGCAAAAACAGTAACCACGAGCCACTATCTCCAAGATGGAGGTCAGAGTACCAGATTGAAAGCCATGCACAAAGCACAGAGGCCTGCCCACCTGTGATGGATCAAACATGAACTTTGAGACTTAGAAATCATTTATTGCTGCAGATCACTTATTGTTGCTAACTAAATTAACTTTTCCCTTTTTTTGTTTCTTTCACTAGCATTTAATCAAACATCAACTATTAAGAATTGAGAAATCTTTTATGAATTAAGCATGTGAATTCTGCTTCTGAATTAAGCATATGAAATATGCATATGAATTCTGCTTTTATGAATTAAGCCTGCCTACTATATGGCAGGCACTGGGTTGAGCTGGGAATGGAAATAAGAGAGGTACATGATGGGAAAACAGAGGTGTTTCCTGAATACATTTTGATACATTGTGGCAAGTTTTGTAATAAGATATAACAGGAATTGGGGCAAGATATTGCTCTCTCTTTCTCTCTCTCTTTCTCCTCTCTCTCTCTCTCTCTCTCTCTCTCTCTCTCTCTCTCTCTCTCTCTCTCTCTCTCTCTCCCTTCTCTAAACAAAGGAAATAGGGACTTTACAGAGATACCTATATCACATACAATGTTCCATAAATAAATCAGATTGATGGACTGACTCTCATGGGAGCTGAATTGAGAGGAAGATGCAGGCAGAAAGGGATGTGGTGGTTTGGCAATGAGGAAAGGAATCAGCAGTCCAGTAGCTGACGAGGAGATGATAACTCAGACAGGAAGGAAGCTGGTCTAAGCTGCCCTGAGCCACTGTGGTTTAGGAAGGATGATGGGCAGAGGAGGGACAGTTAGGTTTTAAATGAATCTAGACAGATCTATCACATCAGGTTGGAGAGAACACTGAAGGCCACGCCCAGGAGGACAACTTACCCTTATGGAGGAGCAAAGGGGGCATCTAAGCAGTGAGGTGGTCTCCTGACATACAGGTGGTGGAAAGCAAGGGCTGTTGATGGAAAGCAAGCATGGAGCTCACCCTGGGTGAGCCAAGTGACCACACTTAGAGCAGCAAGCCTCCAATACAAGAAGAGGGAAGCAGAAGCAGAGGAAGAGGAATAAGAAGAAGGAAGAAGAAGAAGAGGAGGAGGAGGAAGAGGAGAAGGAGAAGAGAGGCACACACGCCACATGCTAGCTCCCTGGGAAACTGGCTCAGAGGAGATATTTGCAGGTGGTAATTTATACTGGAGAACTACTGGGAGTATCGACCTCCTCCAGGATGGTAGAGGGATAGGGTAAGATGGGCAGGAGGAAGGAGTCAAGTTGTGATGCATTCACAACAGAGGCCCCAGGTGATCCAGCAGGGAGTTCTGACCCCCACACACAGCCTTTCAGAACTACCCTGAACAAGAACAAGGCAAGGGTATCAGAAGCCGGTATGATCCAGTCCCATCACTGCCGTTGATATGTGCAGCCCACAGGAAAGGGGTATGAACATGGGTAAGACACTTCCTTTCTAAAGAGGGTAGATATTGAGTTAGATTTCAATGAAGTCAGCAGCCATAAGTATTCTCAGCAGCCAGGAACTAAATTCTGGGTTTTAAGGAAGCACTCAGATCTGAAAAGCAAGTAATAGTACCCACTATATACCTTCACAGGGTACAAGAACAAGAGCATTTACTGAGCACTAACTGTGGTTCAGATAATTATTTATTGTGCTAAGAATCCCCGTGCATTGTATTACTTCATCCTCACTTTGATTGTCTGGATTTTGGTGCCACCTTACAAATAAAAAGAACAAAAACCTCCCAAATTGGAACTGAACATACAATGTGATCATATTAAAGAGGAGACATTGGGAAGTGATGGCATGAATCTCTACTCTCCCAAGTGGGATCACAGAGGCTTGCATAGGCTCCCAAGATCCTTCTACCCCTTGAAGACACACCCACAAGGTGCTACCTTTGAAGCAAAGAGCAGTCCTTACCAGATGCTGAGCCTGCTGGGTACTTGATCATGAATTAGCCAGCTTCCCAACCCGTGAGCCAGCAATTGCTGTTGCTTATCAACAGTCAGTCTAAGACTTTCACATAGAGCGGATAGGAGGGCCTAAGCAACTTGCACAGCCCTTTGCTGTAGGCTCTCTGATGACAGACAAGAAAATGAAGGCTGAGTAAAGTTCTAGCATCTTCCCAAGTGACCACACAACCAGAATAACCCTCATCTTCAGCTGTGTTGGCCTCCGAGTACATTTTCCCCTTCACATGTTGGGGGCTCATCTTCAGATGGCCCAAATATATCAGTGGAGTGATCACGGAAGGGCAGACCAACCAAAGAGACAAGACAGGTCTGTCTCTGGAGAGCAAGATCTTTTGCAGGTTCTCAAAAACACCTTGAGTGTTGAGTATCTGAGCTTTGAACTCCTGTTCAAGCTGCTAAACTCTGCATCAAGCCAGGACTGGGGCTTGGCTGGGGAGGGAAATCCATGAAGACTGCACAAGAAGTGCCCTTGTCAATTGGGACAGAATGGCCAGAAGTAATCCTGGTCCTGGGACTTGAACTGTCCCTGAGCCTCTGTGTGCACGAGGCTAGTGCTCTACCATTTGAGTCTCACTGTCACTTCTGCCTTTTTCTGAGTAGTTTATTGGAGATAAAAGTCTCATGGACTTTCCTGCCTGGACTGGTTTCAAACCATGATCTGCAGATCTCAGCCTCCTGAGTAGCTAGGATTACAGGTCTGAGCCACTAGTACCCTGATAATGAGTTCTGACTACGTGCCAGGTCCTACTGTGTGCATCACTTTCTTTGTTACTCCCAAGTTTACATTTAGGAAAGGCTCAGAAAGTTGAGTCCCTAGCCACACAACTTTTTAAAAAATGTTTTTATTGTAAAAATACTGTACAGAGGGGTTACAGTTACGTGAGTATGGTAATAAGTACATTTCCTATGGATCATTGTTACCTCTCCCTTTGTTTCTCCCCTACCATCCCTTCCCTCCCCACCTCCCCAATTCCTCCCCCTCTCCCCGCCCCTGAAAGTTGTAAAGTTTGTTTTCAACATAGTGTCTTATACATCTCATTGTTATAATAGGTCAATTTGTATCCTTATTTCAGTGTTTTGTTATTTCCCTTCCCCTCCCCAAATTAGCAAAATGTATATACAAGATGCAGGGGACTGACATCATATCGTGAAACAGGGGTTATACCGTGGGGGAAGACATATATAACTAGTGTAAGTCGACAAGCAGGAAAGGTCAAAAGCTATTTACATATGCCCATATAAGATCATGTGAAATGAAATGAACCCCCAGATAGGGACACAAGTGTTTTTTTTTTCTTGCTTGCTATTGTTTTTAACGTTTTTAAAATGTACTATGTGATTTTTTTTTGTTTCTCTTGTATGTTCTTCCCTAGCCACACAACTTGTATGTGGACCAATACAGAATTTTATTCTTTCCTCCTGGATCCCATTGATACAGAATGGAATAAAATAAAGCAATAAAATAAAAATTCAGTACTGTCTATATTTCAAGAGATCCATGACCCACCTGTGCCCAGTTTCTATAGTGACTACCATACTGAGCAGGCCAGGTGTAGAATACTTCTGTCACTGTAGAAGATTCTATTAGAAAGTGATGCTTTCTAATGCCATTGGAGAGGGCTGCTTTGAAATGTTGGCGAGAGTAACAAGGCCTCCGTGATAATCTACACTTTCTCTAGGCCCCTCTACCTACTGTTCCACATCTTTTCATTGAAAAAAAAAAAGTCACAAGTAAACCTAATTAATCAGAGAAGATGAAATATATATAATTAATACAGAAGGGAGAAGGGAAACCATTTTTGTACGTGTTTATGTTCACTTGATAAACAGGGAAAAGCTAATGACTATAGCTCCAGAAAAGGCCACCAGGGGAAATTGGAATCTCTTATCTCAGCCCCCCCTGCCCAGCAGGAGGGCTAGAGCTCTGAATCACAGCTGAGATCAAAGAGGATTTGTGCATGTCATTACTTCATTCCCCACTCCTCCCTTCCCCTCCTGTGCTGTGTAAGTCTTCTCAGTTCCTGAGACTGTCCTACATTAAGCAGACAGTAGAGGAAAGGTTTCATTCCTCAATAATACTACTAGAGAAGAGCAAAATCATGCCACTAGATGTCAAACTCCCTTTCTAATTATCCTCACTGCAATAGAAACAAATGCATGAACAAATTGGAGGGAATCTGGTTTTCTGGCCCAACTTTTCCACCCACAAATCTTATACCAAGGCACTGTGTCTTTCAGTTTGGATTCACATGAAAGTCTCTCAATGTGAGACAGAGTACAGGGGAAGGGCCTGACTCCTCCAAAGAAATACAGCTCTATTGTAATGCCTACAAATATCACAATAACCTGTCTATCCCTTACCCTCTCTGCAAACCCATCTCCTCCTAACCACTGCCCATGTTTCTTGGATTTCACTCAAATCTCAAGCCTACAACAGGCATTCTGAATATAAGAGCTAGGTCCCGTTGAGCCCTCCTCTTTGCAATATCTCTGGATCACTCTCTCCTGATCTCATCTAAGCGTGATTTCTAAATACCACTCTGTCCTGGCAGCCCCCTCTATTGTATATGTGAATTCCCTTTGAGAGATGGACAGGCACCTGAGTCCCAGGCCTCCTATTGTTGTTGATGAGTGAAGGCATCTGTGGATACCCACCCACCCCCCCCCAGAAGCTGCTGCAGGGAACTGCTCCAAGGTGCAGGCCTGAGCTCCCACCCACTGTGCATCCACACCTGGGTTCCTCCCTGGCTTCTCATAATGAAGGCCAGGTTAGGAAAGAGCAACACTAATTAGTTAGAAATTGAAAGCTATTACCATAATAATGAAAAGATGAGTGAATGCAATATCCCCTTCTTTCACAGTATTTACAAAGGAAAGATTAATAAGGTAATTTTTCTCCTGAAACCGACCAGGAGTTCAGCCTCTGATGCACACGAAAGAGGAGACTGTGGAGCTAGATGCTGAAGGCGGGAGGGCATCCCAACTCTCTAGAAAACCACAGGGCACAGAGGCCTTAGGTAACTCTGAAGGCCATTGCTCCTGGCCACTCTGCTGTCTCTTGCTACAGAGCACTTCCTCCCCATCATCCCTGTTTTGGGAAGAACACACTAGCCCCACTCTATAGAAAAGAGAATAAAGTGGAAGTGGGTAACTCACTTACCTCAATTGCAAAGGTAGCCAAAGCACAATGTGACCAGGTCACTTGAGGAGATGGGTGGGGTTGAGAGAGATGCAGGAGAAGAACATTGGAAGGGGAGACATTGATCAAGATATACATACTGTTGAACTGAAACCCTTTTGTACAATTATTAGAGATAATTAAAAAAAAAGAAGCTGTAGCCAATGGTTCCCACCTGTAATCCTAACTACTCAGGAGGCTGAGATCTGAAGATGGCAGTATGAAGCCAGCACAGGCAGGAAAGCTTGTGAGACTCACATCTCCAATTAAGCACCAAAAATCCAAAAGTGGAGCTGTGGATCAAGTGGTACAGTCGCTAGCCTTGAGCAAAAAAATGTTCAGGGACAGTACCTAGGCCTTGAGTTCAAGCCAGAAGGAAGGAAGGAAGGAAGGAAGGAAGGAAGGAAGGAAGGAAGGGAGGGAGGAAGGGAGGGAGGGGGAGAGAGAGAGAGAGAGAGAGAGAGAGAGAGAGAGAGAGGAAGGAATTAAAAAAACTAGGAAAAATAAAGGATTGGGCCAATAGGAACTCTGCCCTGAGCCCATTCCATTGCTAGGCTGTTTAACTCATTACTAGGTGGAATCTGCACTTGCAGCAACTGCAGGTACAGGTACACTTGTTCCCCATAAGCAGCTGCTTATGTGCCTCTCAGTATGAGAGTCTAGACTTAAGCATGAAGCTCAGGGTGAAAAGGCAGCTGGATGGAAACAAGGAAGACCTCACTGACCTCACTGGTTATATCTTCTGGCCACAGGGATGGCAAGCTAACACAGAGCTGAGCCCCCTGTGAATTCCTGTTACATTATGTGCCATGGCCCACCACAGCCCCCAGAGGAAGGCTGAGGAATTCAGAAAGGCTGGTGTGGCTACAAAGGACAAAGGCAGCACACAGAGCTAACTCTGCCCCATTCCCATCATCCTCCAACAACAAGTAGATTTTCCAGGAGGTGGAGTTACATAAGCCTTCAATAAAGCAGAGTCTCTACTAATTAAAAAAATCTTAAAAAATAACCAAGTAAAGACTTTAAACACTACTCCAGAGCTCAGAAATGGGAAGGAATCTCTAAAGCTCATAAAGCTAAAATCAGATTTTAGATGCCCTTAAATGTACCACAGAAGGAAGAAAAAACGCTGAAGAAACACCAATGTGTTGTCCCTCTTACTGACCAAACGCAATAGGTTTCCACACTCAGGTCTCCAGATCCTGAGTTTGTCTGTGCTGAGCTAGACAGGCTGTTGTATTTCCTTGCCTGGCCACTGCATGCCTGCTCCCACCTCACCATCTCCTCCACCTCTACCGACTCCCCAAGATTTACTGGGAAAAATGTTGGGACTAGGGGACAAGAAACAAGCAAATCTCACTCACTCTCAAAGGAGTACCGGGTTAGGGGCAGAGGCGTAAACAAAATAAATAGAGGCAATGGAGAACAAACCTCTATTCTGGCACTGACTCCACTCCCAGAACCCACTGGTGTCCCACTGTTGTGCAGACACAACAGCCTATTCCAGACCCAAAGCTCAGCAAGAATCCACTCAGAGTAGTTCATCAAGAGTCCTGGAAGCTCCAAGGTCTCATATAACACTGGGGGTTGGGTTATCTCTTCACGTAGACCTGGACCTTAAATACTAAGGAATCTGCAGGTCCCCTGGTCTCTGTAGCAAATACTCAGCCTGCCATTGTAATACAAAAGACAGACACTGCACAAAACAATGTTTGTGGCTGTGTTCCAATAAAACTTTATTCACAAGAACAGTTGGTAAACTGAGTATGCCACAGGGCTGGCTTTGATTGAGAGGTTAGGATTTTCTAGCCTCTGCTTTACAGGAACTGGATTTGCCTAGTGTACCTTCATTTTAGCCTTTGGGCATTGTGTGAAAGGGATAAAAAGTATGTTTTCTGAAGATTACTTTGTGAGTTAGGCACCAGTAGATCACGCCTATAATCCTAGCTACTCAGGAGGCTGAGATCTTAGGTTTGTGGTTCAAAGTTAGCCCTGGCAAGAAAGTCTGGACGAGTCGTATCTCCAATTAACCTCACAAAATCCAGAAGTGGAGGTGTGGCTCAAGTGGTAGAAATGCTAACCTTAAGTGAAAGAAGTAAGGGACAGCACCCAGGTCCTGAGTTCAAGCCTAGTACCAGAATGGGGGGGGGGTGGGGGGAGGGGAGATTCAGTTGTATATACCCTATCCATGATTGCAGCAGAATAGCATTTGAAGTCAGTTATGAAAAGTGAATATTTTTAAACTCAATCATTTAGCCACTACAAAACATGCTAAATGACAGCCTTGAAAAAGAAGGAAAGTACAATTACAGATTAATTAAAAACATGGAAAATTTAAGTATTCAAGGATGAAGCCGAAGCTGTATTCAAACAGAAAGAAATACAGACCTTGAATTTTCATATTAGGTTTAGGGTGAAATTGAAAGAACTAAATCAAATTGTAACGCTAGAAACTATATAAAAAGTAGAAGAAATTAATAAAGTTAAAGGAGTTTTTAACAACTTTTTATTAAAAGATAGGATGGATCTAGGTAATAGTTCTTACCAAAAGACCATAGAACAACTAAACCACTGGCAACAAGGAAAAAGACAATTATATAAAATTAGGAATTGACATCCATTTATTCAGCCCGTCAGCAAATATTCACCCTGTACCTATTGTGAGCAAGGAAGTGGTGGTACCGCTATGAATTTAAGCAAATTTTAACTCACTGTAAAGGAGGGAAAAAAATAAGCCATTGTGTTGATTGTGTGCTATGCAAATTTTACGAGAGGCTGTGTAAAAACCATGCCAGCAAATCACATGGCATTGAAACACACAGTTGTTTGGGTTGTTTTTGTTTTTTTTTTCAGGAAAACATAAAAGTTAAGAACTTGTCTGACTAAATCAGTAGCCATTTTTTTGAAAACCTAAACATTTATCAAAATTTACCTCCTAAAAACTGTGGCAGGAGATCTGGCTTTGCCAGACTCATTCTGAAAAGCCTTCAGAAAAATGAGTATGACATGTTGGGAACTGCTCCACAGCTAGGAATGGTGAGTGAAAAGGAACCTGGGAGCATTTTAAGCTGCTAGTAAAGTTCTATGACTAAGCCAGAGTGTGACCAAGAAAGGGCCAAAATAGCTTCTCTCTGAGAGTTTAAGCATAAGGTCAAATACAACAACAATAATAATAATAATAACAATAATAATTTCTCTCTCTCTTTCTCTCTCTCTCATTCATACACATAGTCTTGGTATCAGGGCCTCAAACACACTTGCTAGGCAGGTGCTCTACAAATTGAGCCATGCCACTACCCACTTTTGCATTGGTCACTCTCAAGATAGAGTCTCACTTTGACACCTGGGCCTGCCCTGGGCTGGAATCCCTCTATTTCCCCATGTCAGTAGGAGTGGCAAGCACATCCCTCCTCACCCAGCCATTAGTTAAGATAAAGTCTACTAAAGGGTTTTTGGTCCCTGAGTCACAATCCTCACCTTTCTCTTACCCAGAAATCTGATAGTGAAAATGTTCTGTACCTTGTTTTTATTTGTTTCAATCATTCCTTTGGTGGCCTTGGCTTCTGCTGTCAACTCTCCCCCTCTTCCACATAGCCCTTCCCTACTTTGGGACACCTAGACCTGATGGAGTCAGAGACATTAATGTCCCATGAAGGGGACAGCTCTGAAAGGCCGTACTACTGCGAGAATTCCCTGTGTACCTAAGCTACAGTCACCCTCTGTAAGACTTTCCTGGAAATGACACCTTGTCATCCTTCTCCTCTTGGACATCTGTCCCCTCTTCCAACTGCTTCTCCTGGGAATGCCTCCCAATTAACTCATCTCACACAAACCCCTACCTCAGGGGGCTGTGGCTAGGGATCCTAAGGAGGACAGTAGAAAACCCAACCTAAGATTCCTTGTCATCACACTGACTTGAACCTATTTACAGCATCTATTTCTCAGGCTTTGCTTTGTATTCATATGTCAGGCTGCATAAATTTGAATATATCTGACCCAAGGGGTAGGGTACTTTTACAGACTCCAATGGGGTCATTATATAACATTCACACTATCTGAATCCTATTACCACCCTAAAAAAATCTAGTAAAATATGAATTGCAAATATATTTGCCCCAAAGGGCTTAGATAAGGGATTAAAGAACTATGTAAAATACTGGCAAATCAAATTTACTACTATTAAAGGAATTTTTTAAAAACACAAACAATTAAAAGTCAATTATAAAAAATGGTTTACTACTTAGAAATTTACTTATGCAACTTATAAAAATAGTCAATAGGGGAAAAACTGCATGACAACCTCAACATTTATTCCTGTTACGACAGCATAAAAAGTTATTGAGATGCCAATTCCTTGACATAGGAACGATTATGAATCTTTTGCCTACTATGAGCAAGTTCCTAGATTCAATTCCACTACCACAAAATAAATGCATGTACCAAAACAAGTCATTGTATTTAATAGGATTCCAGAGGCATTGTAATTTTATCAGGAAAAAGAAAGATCATTTCTGCTATTATCACTATTATTTAGCCTCATCTTGAAATTTCTAGCACAAGCAAAAGCAATAAAAATAAAAGATATACAAGTATTTAAACACAAAAGGCAGAGTGCCATTATTTGCAGATAATATCATCTACCTTAATGCCCAAGGGTATAACTAAAAACTGTTTAGAATTGATTGAAGATTTCTTCAGTATTGGAGGCAGATTTTCTTAAATGCTTTAAAATACATCTTTTTTATATCAGCAACAGACAATTAGAAAACATGATAGAAAAGAAATAAAGATAAAGAAATAAACAAGAAGTGTGAAAACTTAACAGGAGAACTCTTACAACTCCACTAAGGGACAGAGGAAACATGAATAAATAGTAAAACCTACTTTATGCTGAGATAAGAGGATTCAACATTGTAACTGTGTTTGTGGTCTCTAAAGTAATTTCTAAATCCAATACAGAGCCAACCAAAGTCCAGACAAATTCTGGAGGGAAGCACTTGGTCAAATTAGTTTCAATATTTTTCTGCAAGAAGCAGCATGTCAAAATCCCAGAGACATTTTTGAAGGTTTAGAATAAATAATACTAGAACAATCTTCTCCAATGTAGGCTAGAGCTAAAGCAGGAACCAAGATGCCATCACAGGAGGAGTAGAAAGATTCCAAGGCATGTAGGAATATATTACTCACGTAACACTTCTAAGTAGGGAAAATAGGAATTATTCATAGAGAGCTATTGAGACAACTTTCTCTCCCCTCCTGGAATAAAACAATGAAGCAATTTCTCTACCAACTGAACCAGGTGCTGGTGGCTCCCACCTGTAATCCTGGTTATTCAGGAGGCTGAGATATTAAAATAGCGGTTCAAAGCCAGCCTGGGCAGGAAAGTCTATAAGGGTTTTATTTCCAATTAACCACCAGAAAACCAGAAGTAGAGCTGTGGCTCAAGTAGTAGAGCCTACTTGAGGAAAAAAAACTTAAAGGACAGTACCAGCACTTGCACATGCACGTGTGTGCATGCAAACACACACACACACACACACACACACACACACACACACACAGAGGCAACTATATGGATAAACTAATATTTTTTATATCCAAAGAACACTTACAAAGAAAAAAGAAAAGCCAGAAATAAAAATGTACAGCTAAATCACAGAGGGGGGGAAAAATTCAAAACATCAGTGAATACTTGGAGATATTTTCCCACTTCACTAATAACCGAATTAGTGCTAATCAAAAATATTTTTCATCTGTGCAACATAAAGATCAAAAAGACTGATGCAAATAAATTCTGTGAGTGAAACAAACGTTATGGTTCTTCTCCATGGCTATCATAATTTTAAAATATGAGTTATAACTACTGATAAAATGCCTACAAGATATATCCCATGTCACCAGTGGGACGCAACACAGAGTAAACTGGGAAGACGAGAGGATTCTTTACTATGTACACTTCTGACACAAAATAATAACAGTTAACACCTACTGGCTACCTATGGTGTGGAAAATACATTCCTATATGAAGGAGCTTCCCACAACTCCAGACTACTTTGCATGAAGGAATACATCTCTCGCTGTCCTTGGTCCTGAAAAGATAGAAACTCCTACTTAGACAAGCACCAGAGAGGAAGAGAAGTAAGCCCCTGTGCCTCTCCTACCCTTGCCCAACCCTCTCAGAAGCTGCTTCTGTGATGGAATTATGAAAGGCTGGACATGTCTGAGCTACCTCCAACTAGCCACCCATGATTTCACTGGGCTTCAGACACAAAGTGGAAAGATGGGAGACTCTCCATGCTACTGAGCATGGGATGGAAATTTCCAGCTTCCTGATTCTCTGCAGATCTTCATCCCATACAACTGTATCAATGGAGGAAAAAGAACCAGGAACACTTACCATCCTCCAGCCCGGTGCTTCTTAAAGTGCATTCCTCAAGCCAAGAACAGCGGCCTCACCTTGGGATTGTTAGAAATGTAAACTCCTGCTGCTTGCCCACCTTCCTCCTCCACTCCAGAATCATTCAATCTGTTGCTCCACAACCCAGCAACGTGCAGGCTCAGAGAGCTTAGTGGACTTTCCCAAGACGTGCAACTAGTGTGAGGAAGGATGGAGGTCAGAGCCCAGAACTTAATGATTACCATCTAAGTCGTACTACTTGCAAGTATTGGCTTATGTGTTAACTTGGTGACACCGATTGTCTTTAAGAATTAAAATGTTCTTCAGAATTACTATGACTGGCTTTAGAATTGGTTCTTAGAAATTTTATGAAGGCGACAACAGAGCAGAAAATCATGCCAGTCTCATACTCTTTCATTGAACTCTACCTATATCACAACAGTTCACCCTGTTCTCTCCCATCATCAGCAGCAGTGACAGCATCTGCAGGGAGCAGAATAGCTAGAAGAGCCTCGCAAGCCTGGAGGAATAGCATTGATGGGCCACCTACCTCTGGACCTTCACAGTCCTAACCCATAACCATCTCTTTTGAGACTCATTTGCAACAGAGAGGTAATCCCAGCTGTCCATGGCTCCCTACACCAATACAGTGTTTCCTGTCAGGCCAGAGAACCTAAAGCAACAGCTAGCAAACTATGGTTCACAGGCCCAACTGGCCCACTAGATGTCTTAGATCATAAGGTTTCATTGGAACATTAACAATGCTTAATTATGAATTGGCTGCCTTTCATGCTACCATGACAAAGATGAATACATGTGACAAAAAGAATTTATGTTCCTCAAAGCCTGAAAAGTCTACTACGTGGCCCTTTGCAGAAAATGTGTCCTGATGCTCAGTCTAAGTATTTGTCACCCAATGGAAAGAGAACAGATTCAGACAATCAATCATGCTTGAATCAAATTCCTAGGTCATTAGGTACCAAGGTCTGACCTCCAGAAAGCCCCTTAACCACCCTGAGCTCTCCACTTCCCCCATTTCTGCAACAAGTGCTCCACAGACCTGTGAACATGAATAAGTGAAACAGAACTTGTTCAGGCCTAGCACACAATGGATGCTAGCTCCCTCCTATCCTCTGTTCCAGTCAGATGTGGCTCAAGACCAGTGGTGTCACACCTCTGGCACATAGCAGGTCCATTCTTTTTTGTTCCTTCACAGCTGCTCTCCCACAAAGATCAGGAATGCAGAAGCCCCACAAAACCCACAGGCTATAAAAGTTGAAATGTCTCATCGTCCAGTGATCTGGTGCATAATTTTCTAACTAGGCAGCACACTCAGATGCTATCGATCATCCCCTAACCCAAACTTGTCCTACCCAGAGCCAACAGCCAGCTCTGTGTTGGAAATGAAAAATGGGCTCCTGGGGACAACACATCTTGACTACAGGAGGAAAAAGGGAAAGGGCCTAAGCTGCAAAAATGCTCCAATCCCACAAATCTTTGCTTCAGAAGAGCCCTCCTTGGTAACCTTAGAATCCTCCACAAGCAGTGGTTTGATAACTCCCTGCTACCTCCCCCCAGAGCTAAATCCACTCGCCTTCTCAGTCAAGCACAAGAAGGACCACACAGGGAGAATTGCCTCCAGCGACCCTAGTGGGAAGTCTGTTCATCCACCCACACATCCCTCTCATCTTCCCTACAGTCTAAACCACTCCGTTCCTCTCTCCACACTGAGCGTCTGGCCTACCCGATTCTCTCCGTCGTGTTTTCAGAGCCTACTTTTTTGGTCTCCTGTGTGGTCTTCACGCTCTCTACTTGGCTGAACATTCCAGGCCATGGGTTTCAATGGCTCTTGTGGCTCCTCCCCCGTAGCCATCAGAACAGTTGTTTTAAGACACAGACAACCTCTGAGTGCTTGCTTGATGACATAAATCCGATGTACCACTGGCTTCTCCCGGTCATAATAACAAGTGAGTCCTCTCCCCATCACAGCCAGGTCTGCCGACATCCAGGAACATGACAGCACCCACCTCTGGGAGGTTCTGAGAGGACAGAACCCGGTCAGGTGCATGAAATGTTCCAGTTAGGGGTCACGCAATCACTCTAAGAAGGAAGGAGCCTTCTTTTTTTATCCCCACAGTGCCTCCCTGCTTGTGCCAGCTAATGTGCAGCATAGACGACTCCATAAAATGTTATTGAATACATTTAAGAATTCATACAGAACTCATTTAACTTGTTAAAGTGAGGAAGTGAGCAATTGTGATGTACAGGCCTTTGGCTTTTAAGTACTTGAAATCAAATTGTTATTCTACTCCCCTATCCCAGCACTCAGTGCTAAGGTTATTTGGCGTGTCTGGTGTGTGACTACTTAAGAAGGGGTAACAGCCTCTAATTAAGCTTAAAAACATCACCGTGAGACAGGCAGACGGGAAGGAACATTCTTCAGGAAAACATTTCTAGGGCAGGCTTGGGCCAAAGGGCTGTCAATCAAGAGAGTGTTATGTCTCTGAGCTCTTACACTCAAAGAATTTTGAGAACCAGGAGGAAGGATCCTTGGGGTCATTTCTTAAAAAAACAAAAAACAAACAATGGGCTGGGAAGGTGGCTCAGTGGTAGAGTGCTTGCCTTGCATGCCTGAGGCCCTGGGTTCGATTCCTCAGCACCACATAAGCAAAAAAGAAAAAAAAAAGCCAGAAGTGGCGCTGTGACTCAAGTGGTAGAGTGCTAGCCTTGAGCTGAAGAGCTGAGGGACAGCTCCCAGGTCCAGAGTTCAGGCCCCACGACCGGACCCAAAAAAAACAAAAAACAAAAACAGAAACAAAATCCAAAACCAGTCAACCCAGATGTAAGGAGCCAGGGAACTTTTTTGGTCCAGGTCCCCTGCGTTACTAGCATCCCTTCACTGATACAGCTTGTGTCAGTCAGATGTTTTGGCACTGTGACAAATATCCGAGAAAGTCAACTCAAGGGAGATCATGATCATTTTTTGCTCATGGTTTTGGGGGTGTAGGTTCATGGTTGGCAGACTCCATTACTGTGGACCTGTGATGAGGCAAAATATCATAGCGGCAGGAAAGTATGGGAGAGAAAAGTTGCTTACCTCATGTTGTCCAGGAAGCAGAGAGACAGAGACAACAGAAGGGACCAGGGTCCTAAAGTATCCTAAAAAACACATCTAAGGGACCTATTTCCTCCAATTAGGCCCTACCACCTTCCAAAAAATAGTGCCAACAGCTGGAATCCAGGCCCCAACACATGAGTTTGTGTGGGATATTTCATATTCAAACTGTAATACCCTCTTGTTACTAACATTTCTTCCTTCTACTTATTCTCTTGGAGCTATTTGGTACTGCCTCAATGATACAAGCTGTTAATTGGGCAACTACTATGTATTGGTCTCCCAATACATAGTAAGCAAGACAGACAAGGACCCTGCCCTTTTGAACTCACGTGTAGCTGGCAGCAATGACAGGTGACAAAGAGAGAAGGAAGGAGTGGGGAGTGGGAAGGCGAGAAGATGCTGTGGCTAAATAAGGGAATTTTAACCGGAAGGACTGCACTGCACCATATAGAGTTCGGGATTGGGTCTTCCGGAGGTGAAAGACTAAGAGCAAAGAGGCTAAGAGGTTAAGAAGATGGTAGGGGTAGAATTATGCATACAGGGCTTCAAGTGTATTGGGATGTTATTCATCTTATTCCAAGTGTGAGAGGAAGCCGGGCACAACAGAAAACCAAAAGGGTAATGTGTTCTATTTCACCATTTGGACTGATCACTGTGGTTGGCAAGAAAGAAGACTAGAGGAGGGGAGAAAAGCAGACAGACGCACTCAGGAGTCTAGACTCTTCTATATTAATCCCACCCTAGGCCTCATAAAGGCCATTGAGAAGTTTCCTCCCAGGACTAAGATGACTCAGGTTCCAGGGCTGAGAGAACCTGGGTACAATTTTCTATCATTCCCCTACCCCATCAAGAGTCCCTTTGGGCCCAAAGAACTAGTCAAATCATCCTGACTCCAGCATGCAGCACGCTTCCCACCCTGGCACCAGACATATTCTGGGTTTCAATAAACACTTGTTAAACGGAAATGAACTCAGCACACAATCCCTCAGGAGATACAAATTCCGCTATTGACGAAGGCTCACAGTGAGACAAGGGTAATGGGCTCAAATCTCGTTAGCAAAGTCAGAGAACTGAGAAATTTCCAAGCTCAAAACAATCATTTCCCTCTTGCTTTCAATATTTTTTTGCATAGTGAGGAACCATTCACAAGGTGGCCAGAAATAATTCTTGTGCAAGTATTCAACATGTCCTGCCCAAGACATCCTTTGTTTCTTTTGGTAGAAGTTAAGGATCATTCATTCAACAGTTTCTTTTCCACACAGCCCTCTTGTCCCCTCTCCTTCTGCCCAGCACTGCCCCCCCATATCTATCGATGATATATAATCTGTCTGTCTTACTGGATTCTACCCTGCAACACACATACATACACACAGACACACACACACACAACCTTCCTCTTCCACGCTAGAGGCTTCTCCTCTTTCATCTTTCTTGGAAACCCACAGTGCTGAGCTAGAGCTTAGCAATTCCCAACTTTTTTATTTGACATCCCAGTGTGTCTCCAGTCATCTCCAGGGGAGTTGTGAAATTCATTTTCATTCACTTTAATTTAAAAAAGAAATATAGGCCATTTAGTTCTTTTAAGAGGGGGAAATGGGGTGTCAGTCAACCAGCAGGGAGGTGAATCCTGACTTTAGCTATTAGCTTATTGGGCAAAGTGGCTCTCTTCCAACTGTTCTTGGGTCATTTAGGCAAATAAAGTGTTTTTCTAACATCTGAGAGACATTGGCTCATGGGTGGAGAGGGATAAAATTCAATGAGGGGGGGAGAAGGAGGAAGACATGAGAAAATTAATGTTGTTTTATTAACTTCATTTCAGATAAATTGGGAATTGAGCAAAATGATTTCTATCACTCATCCATTTAGTTATTCTATTCAACAAGAAATTATTAAGTATCTAGCATTTTACAGAACCTAATGATGATGATGATGATGATGATGATAATGATGATGAAGGAGGAGGAAGAGGAGGAGAGGTGGAAGAAAAGGAAGAGGAGGAGCAGAGCAAGTAACAGTTAAGTAACTTACTCCTTGCTCGGTATACTTCTACAAGTTACTTCAACTAATCATCACAGTGACTCCATAAAATAGTTGACTATTTTATTTGCCCTGAGAAAAGTTAAACAAATCACTCCAAATCGCACAGGCCTAAGTGAAACTTGAACCCAGGACCATCTTACCACCACTGTAACACACTGCTTGAAGAAGCAGTCCAAGGATATATGAGGCAGAATCTTTTCACAAGGACATATGCAAACTGTGGGGAAACATACAACTGATCAACTGCATGAGTCAGATTACAGAAGCAGTGACTTAGAAGAGGATCTGGTACACAGCCCATGCACAGCCCATGCAGAAGTCAGGTGGCTGGTGTTGTAGCACATGAGAGGATGAAGGTTTGACACTAGTTAGTGGCCAAGGGAGGAAACAATAGATATTTGAAGGATGCTAAGGTGTCAGAAAGGACAGGGGTTGGCAATTACTGTAGAGGAACCGGGAAATATTAACCATTATTTTTCCAAAGCCTCCTGAGAAATAAATGTTTCTATTTTTATTTTCTGGTTAATGGCAAACTTCTAATGTAAGTTTGCCATCTGCTCCACACCGAGAGGCAAATGGGAGTGATAATGTGACAAAGTTGGTGACATGCAGAGAGACAAGCCCTGTCTCATCCTTGGCCCTATGGCAAGAAGGTGCCTGCTTGCTGCTGCCTCAGCTACCAGCCACGATCTTTCTCAGTAACACTGGCTCTGCCCTGCTTCCTCCACCCCCTCCCTTACCCCACCTGATGCCAACAGTACAGGAGTGTCAGACAAAACATCAATGCTGACAACTGCTAGCTGAACAACACAAGTGCCATAAGGCATGTATCATACCAGAAGCAGAGCAAAAAGGCAGCTAGCCACCTCCAACCACTTAAAATCCTGAACCAGGCTGAGGTTGGCAGAGCAAGGTGGTAGGGTTAATATCCAAATTTATAAGGGACTCATGCAACGTTCTGTCTGTCCCACATTGAGGGGGGGAAATTAGCATTCTCTAAGGAAAACAAGGAGAAATTTAGCAGTGGTCTAGCAAATCCATGGAAAGGCTGGTAAAAATTATATATATATATACACACACACACACACACACACACACACACACACACATAGACATCCCTTGAAAGTCCCAAACACAAAACCCATCTTTTACTTCAACTTCTAAAAATAGTATCTTTTCAAGGTATTTGCCAAGTGGTAGGAAGCTGATAATAGGAGTATAAATCACAATATAAAGTTTGCAACCTGACATTTCATATTCTGCTACCTCAGAGGGCAGGTAAACTGAGGCAGACAGAAAGTGCCTCTTGGGTGTTAGCCAATTCCTGCCACAACTGTCATAGCCAGACAGACACAAGGGCAGACAGGCTCTGAGCTTAAACCTGACATGAAGCCATTGACATTAGGCTCACACATTTGCATCATTCCTGTCCAAGTATCTCTTGAGGGAAATCTGTTTGACAGTTGAGCTTTAGTGTCTTGGGGACAGCTGGAGACTTCTTTCAGGCAGCAATATGTCACCTATTTATTAACCCTGATCCAAAACTGCTTTGCCACCTCCAATTATCTAATCTTCAAGTGGTTATGGTCTCTCCTGAGCTAGAAACTGGTGATAGAATAAATAGCAACATCTACTGAGTGAGTGCTGAGCCCTCAACTTTATACTAAGCATGGAACATAGCATCTTTCAGCCAGACCTTCCAATCTTTCATGACCCTGAGTATACAGGAAGGCAAGGCTGGTCTGTTGGCCAGCTTTCTGTGAGATAATCAACTTGAACAAAGCCAAGGCTTGCGTTTGGCCCTGTGGTTTGAGGTTTACGGGGAGACACTATATTGTGAAGAACAGCATATATTCACCATCAACAGCCAAGAATTGCTGAGAGAGACAGGAAATACAAGGCATCCCAATATCCCCTCATGGGCACACCTCCAGGAACCTCATTTCCTTCCACTAGACCCTGCCTCCTAGAGATGTCATGGGCTGGGGACCAAGCCTTCAACATGGGACCTTTGGGGAACATTCCAGATCCAAACTATAGCAGCTGATGAAGTGGAAAGGCTGAGCAGAGAGAGAGAGGGGGAAAAATAATATGAATCCATTACAATTTCCTGGAACGACTTTTGATGACTGGGCTAATACTCTAGCGTTAACAAAATAATACATACTGCCCAGCGCATCTGAATAGAAGAGTCCTGGGCCTGGTCATGGGATTTCCAATGGCTCCAAAGACAGCTTACTCTCTGGCAGCCCAACCTCCCTTCCTGGTTGGAGGTTAAAGCCAACAGCTTTACAATACTAGGCTTGGCAGGAAACTCAGCCACACAATAAGAACAATAATCCAAAATGCAGCTTAGATGAACAAAGGAACACCATTGAATCGAAAGCTCAGGAACCTGGCTATTCCACAAAGCAAAACTTCACATGCTCCACATAATAAGCCAGCTCCCTGAACTACTAAAGCAGCTCATTCATTTACTTCAGAGATTTGGGGTAGGGGAGTGAGTAGGGGAGGGTGTAGTAGGTACCATGTACCACACAAGGGGCAAGGGACACAAAGAACAGTTAAGGGTTGTCCTTGCCCCCAGTGAGCTTTCATTCTTGTAGGTGCAGTACACAACTCTATAAATAAATGCATACTTTTGAGTTAGTACCTGTTTCTACATTTGTGTCTGCAAGCTTATTAATGGCCTAGAAGAAAGGTCAAATAGGAGATGATCATTTTATTTAAAAAAAAACTTAATTGAGACAGAATTTCACCTATAACACAATTAACTAATTTAAAGATTATGACTCAATGGTTTTTAATGGGTTCACAGATATGCACAACTGTTGCTCACCAGGGTCATAGGTCATAGGCACATTTTCACATTTAGCTGTCAACTTCTACGGTCTCCAATCTCTCACACCTGAAAGACAGACTGACTGTCAAAGACAGTAGAGTCCTACAGAGGCTTATGGCGCACAGACCACAAGAAAGCACACAAGGGGAGCTCATCAACTTGGAAAACAGATATAAAGACAAAAGCTTGAAAGACTGTCTATTTGGGAGATAGAGACCAGGGAGCAAGGTTTTTAGGTTTTTGTTGTTGGTTGGTTGATTGGTGGTAGTATGATTTGAACTCAAGCTCTTACCTGTGCTAGACAGGCATTCTATCACTTGAGCTGTGACTCCAACATTTTTCCATCTACTTCTAACTCTATGATACTTGGTAAAAAAAAAAAAAAGACAGAATAAAATAATAACAATGTGCATGAGCCCAATCAAAGGCTTTCTTTTTCAAACATAAAGATGCAAGAGTATAGCTCATGATGATAGGAAGGAAGGAAGGAAGGAAGGAAGGAAGGAAGGAAGGAAGGAAGGAAGGAACAGAAGGAAAGATGTAACAGTATTCAGTACTGGTCTTCCATCACTTCTGATTTCTACAATTTCCCTATCACTCTACCATTATAATTTCCTGCTAATTACTACAAGCACTTGTATTAATATACTTTTCAGCCTCATTAACTATTACCTTGGGCCTCACATTAAAAATGATGAGGCTCAGCAATCTTAACAAGCACCCAAGTTGTACCGACCCCTGAAAACCCCCGACAACAGAGAACTAAATTCATGGCTGAGCTGCACTGTTCCCCAGGCATGTAGAAAAAGCAACATTCAGAAACATGAAAGAAATAATACTTACAACCCCAAATGAAATCTGACTTGAAAACATACAAGTTTAGCTTTGGCCTCCTCCAGACTCTGTCAATTAAAGAGCAGGAGAACTGGTTAGAAGACATTGTGGCTTCACCTCCACCCCCCCTTTCACCCTGGATGGAAACTCAACATCAATCTATCAGCACATCGTTAAGCAACATTAAGCCTTTCCTGTGAATCTGACAGGTAAACCTACAAGTAACAGTGAACTTGACAGAGGCTAGGCAAATGGGGAACAGAAACCCAAAGCTTTCTCTAAAGCTGTAGTGGAAGTATGAAGGATAAGCAGTCAAGGAGAGAAGAAAGATAGATTTCAGTTTTCTTTGCTTTCTGGAATGTATTCCTCAAATAGCCAGCTAGGCAAGACAGTGAGACCAGCTTCCCATCCTCAAAGTAAATTATTTATCAGGAGCTGGATTTATTGCTCTCAGGACTAAACTGTCAAAATCCTCCCACTTTCCAACAGCATTTGTGCTGTGTAATCCCAGGCTTGCTTATATTTTCATTTTCCTCTAGGTTAAAAAAACAAACAAACAATGAAGAAATAACAGTGAAAGATGGACAAAATCGACCTCAGCCAAGATGGTAGAGAGATTTTTCTGTGTGTCCAAGGCCTCTATGTTGAATACAATACGGAAAACTCTTAGGATAGACAGGAACCTTGTGGATTATCTAATTTCACCTACTTAATGACACAGAAGGAAATCATGACTCAAAGAGGGGAAGTCATTTGCCTCCTGTACAAAGGAAGAGTCAAATCCAGAACTCTTGGACTGTATCCATTATACCATCATTGATCATGTGACTGCCATAGGGGTTTTCCTGGGAATGGAGGCAGAGAGACAGCCATCCATCAAAAACAAAAAACCTGTGGCTTCCCTCTTCCACAAGCTCTTGGACATGGCCACTCAGAAGGAATGACATCTCTTTATCCTTTCCCATACTCACATCCCCCTCACAGCTGAGGCCAGTGAAATGGGAATGGAAATTGGGGGAGGGATGTTATTCTATCCATAACACACACAAACCTCAATGCCAGTGCCCTTCCACCCCTCCAGGTGGAAGAAGAGAGGAGATTTTAAGTTCTTAAAAGAGATTCAGACCTAGATCTACAAATGATCTCATGGAGCAATGCTTTTTAAACATGAAGCATGGTTGTGTAAATGAGGTCCTGATAAAAACAAGACATAAAATTTTATTGTGTGAAACTACTCAGATTTGGGGACTTAGTCATTATAGCACCTGGCATTAGACTAACCAATACAAGGAACAACTTAACTATTGAAGAAAGATTCCCACACATGAAGTCTAAAGCAAAACTGAGAACTCATGAGAAAACTGCTCAACAGTGAGAAAACATTTCCAAATCAAATGAAGATAATAACAATCTACCCATTTACCAACATGCTAATCAAACTCAAATAGAACAATTGTTCTAGGTCTCTAAGGGAGGCATCAACCTGGTAAAGGGTAGCTTTGAAAACTGGAATAAGTATTTTTACAAAAGAATTCCTTCCTCAAGTGTCCTATTCCCCAGTCTTCTTTATCTTAAAAGTGATGGCAAAATGAACCATGGATTCATGGGACAACTTTGATGGGTCTCCAGGGCATTTTGCTGAGGGGAAGAGGACAGTCTCAAAGGGTTCAGGGCCATCTGATTCCATTCATAAACCACTGTGGAAGTGACGGAATTACAGTGATGGAGAACAGGTCTGTAGTAGTTATGGGTTAGGAACCAGGAGGAAGGTGACTAGTAAACAGAAACACAAGGTAATTTCTTTGGGGGATGGTTCAACTCTGACTCCTGACTGTGGGACCAGTCACCTAAATCTTCACAGAGAGAGACAGAGGCAAAGACAGAGACAGAGATAGAGACAGCAAAAGAGAGGGAAAGAAAGAGGGAGGGAAGGAGGGAAGAAAAAGAAGCAGATGGAAAATAAAAGGAAAGGAAGAAAGGACAGAGTAAAGAAAATGAAATAAGCTGGGAAGCTTCCCTTATCTTCCTACGCCCTCCCCACAACAAAAAAGAGAAAAAAATTATCTGCCCCCAACATGGAAAACTAACAAATAAATAAATGGACTCCAAACTTCAGCCCAGCCACACTCCACAGGCCCACGCATCCCTCACTCGGCTAACTGCTCTGACGCAGCACTGCAATGTGGGCAGTCTGCCACTCAGTAATAAAGACTCCATGCAAAACAAAATGGGCATCAGTGAGCTGGAAATGAGGAATAACCAAGGGCAATCTTGTTCCACTTCTCATCATGTTCCCAATGATCAGACTTGATCACGGGGTCTTTTTAGCTTTTCAGAAAGTGCTAAAGTTTTCGAGGAAAACTAGGTAGTATTACAGAGAACACAAAGATCCAAAAGGGGACCGACATGGAAGGGGACCCGTCTGTGTGCAGCCATGTGCACAGGCCACTGCAGTGGCCTACTGCAGCCCAGCGAGATGTGATGACCAAATAGCTACCACAGCTGTTGTGTGCAGAGGAGTGAGGGTGGTGATAGGTAGAGTGTGCCCAAGTCCTACAGAAGTGTAGGTCTTCATGTGAAATTGCTCGCGTGTGCGCTCCTTCTCTCTCTCTCTCTCTCTCCTCTCTATCTTTCCTCTCTCTCTTTCTCTCTCTCTCTCTCTCTGTCTCTCTCTCTCTCTCTCTCTCTCTCTCTCTCACACACACACACACACACACACACACACACACACACACACACACACCAGGCCCAGGCAACTTGACTGATCTCCCAGTAGACTTTATGGCCATTCTTCTCGTTTTGGAGTACAGTTTGTGGTTCCTGTTGTGATGGTTTGGCCACGCATGGCCAAGCTCATTCTGACTCAGATGAAGCATCTTTTATGTCCTTCATTTTCTAAATCATCCCAACACTTGGCAGCCTCTTTGGATCATGATCCCAATGGGCCTCCACACCTTACCTGTGTCCTGGACATGCTCCATTCCACCAGTGGTTCCAGACAGCTTTCTTGCTACCATGTCCGCCATCTTGAGCTCATGTCTTTGGTCTGGAGCATCATGGTCACAGATATTGACCGACCCCCCCCCCCCATGCCAGGTCTGTTCTCCATGCTGTGCCCCCACTAGCAGAATCTTCACAGCAGATCTTCAGAAAAGCCGGTCACCAGTCCCATTTTGTAGATGAGCAAACAGGACTTCAAGGTTTTCCATCTCCCCAGTCTCTTCAGATGCCATGAAAAGAATCCCTTCCCCACATTCTTCTCCATCTATCATTCTGAGAACTTTCAGGACTCGGGGGTGCGGGGAGAAGGGGGATGACTGGCATCACACAGACAGATCAGAAGCTCCATTTAAAAGCTGGCCATGAAGCTGAGGGAGAAGAATCAATGCACACCATAACATGGGAGGAGATCAGAGACACTGTGTTGAGCACATAGGGATGAGCACCTGAGCACAGGCTCCATGATTCCATTGCTATGAAGTACTGGAAAAGGTAAATCTAATTTACCTTGTACTCTTGGTTGCCTGTGGCTGGGGGAGGGAGAAGGCAGCAAGGTGACCCAAGAGCTGCTAATGAAAAAAGTGTTCTATTCTTTGATCAGAGAGCTAGTTACAAGAATGTATACATTTGTCAGATCTCAAACCGTACACTTATAAAGTGTGTATCTTATTGAAAGTGACTAAAGCTGATATATTTACAGAAAAGAAAACAAAACAAAGCCTTCCTAGCCAACAACCCTTAGCTTTAAATCTCCCTTTCTCTCTTTCCTGGCTGGGTGACCTCAGGCGAGCCACTTACTACATCTGAGCCTTGATTTCAGACTCTTGTCAGGGTTGTAGCTAGTGCATGCCAAACACCTGGGGGAATGATCAGGCTTTCAATAGACAGCAGCTTCTATTATTACCGTTGATTAATAATAATGAGCAATAATAATCTGAAAAACAGCTCCAATTCTCTGTTTCACTTTGCCGGGGAGATCTTTAGCACTAGCTTGCTCTGAAAACCGACACATACTCTTTTGTGGCATGCAATCATTTTAATGCGATGCTGGAAGAGATAACCAGAAATGAATACCAAATATATGTAGATTAAAGAACTCATGTTTACATATGAATATGGGCCATGGAATCTTAGATTCATTCAAACCTGAACATTGCTGACAGTTACCATTTTCTGTTACCAGCAAATTTTCAGCCTAAGGAACGCCATAGGGAGTTGTTATTTTTTTCCCCTATATTGTTACCCAGGGTATAATTCTCTAATAAGATCATTAAGAGGGAAAAAAGAGTTTTTGGACTCTCTAATCCCTTTGTATGCATATTTTTTTTCCTAAGAGAGTTTTTCTCTAGGGATGAAACATCAGTCAGCATGGTAAATCAGAAAGGTGTTAGAACATCAGTGAGCTCATTGTAGTTTTTGGTCACTTCTCTCCACATTCAGAAAATTGCTTTGCAGAAACCCATTTGGTTCTATTTAGACTAATAAATAATTTCTCCAAAGCTGGAGCAAAGGTGAATTAGAAAGTTTCTGGATTCTTGCTAGAGTTGAGACTCTTGGTGAGAGGTTGTAGAATATTCAATAATAACAGCTGAGAGAGAGAGAGGTTGGGGGGAGGGAGAGAGAGAGAGAGATCCATGCAGCAATGAGCAAAAAGTCACAAGGCATCAGTCAACCCACCTTCCAGTAATTGCTTCTAACCACCCATCATTTGTGAACATCCTCGTATCACTTTTCATCAGCCAAAGGACCAACTTCTCCTGCTCAGTGCCTTACTAGTTCCATCCCAGTGTGTTCTCAGTCTTAGGACAGATCAATTCAATGTCATGAACTATCTTTCTTTTGGCAGAAATCTCCTAGTACCATTATTCTATAATGAGCACTGGGAAATGGAAGGCCTTCTAAAGACTTAGAGAAGGCTCCAAAGAAAAGAGGAGGTGGTTATTTCCTAGATAAGCCCCATTGAAACAGGACACCTCCACCTACAGGAAGCTCAGCAAGCTCCCAGGTGTTCTGCACAAGCCCCAGTTAAATGAAATGGAAGAATTTACTTTGAGTTCAGAAGTCCTGGGCAATAAAGCTGCCTCATAACCCTGCTTGGACTCTTTGGTAATGACTTTTGCTAAGAGCACTAGAGTTTTACTTTATGATTTGGCTTTGTTTATATGTATCTATGAATAATATAGCTCTTCAAGAGGCTCCAACTTTTCTCGAAAGATGTTTTCTCTTCCATAAGAGAGGCCACTATCATATCTTCAACTCCATATCTTCCTTTCCTGAGCACACTGCAAGCCACACTTCCCAAGATTCCTTGCAGTCAGTACATCTGAATTTCTGGCCAATGAAAAGTAGATAGATGTTATAATGGCCATTTCTAGCCATTATTAGAACCATAAGGACCTCCCAATCACCACCATCCTCCCTTTTCCCATTCACAATTCAATTCTTGGACCTAGAGAATGGCAGAGCCACATGATGGAAAAAAATCTTTCATCCTGAATGGCAATGTAAATCACAGCTTCTCTGCCAAGCCATGTAGCATATGACAAAGGAAACAGATCTTCATTATAGTAAGACAGTAAGATATGGAGGTTGTTTGTTTTAAGAGTTATCCTGTCCTGACCAATGCCCTCCTCCACAGTTATCCTCTCAACAATTCTATGAAGTGGTTTCAAATTTAAAAAGAGAATGTCAACATCTAGTTTATTTATGCAGAACAAATGTGTTTTTAAAATCAAATTTCACAATGAGCCAGTCTGAGAGCTGCCGTGTCAAGTTCTGAACTGTCTATTCTCATCCCCTTCCAACACAGATCAAGTTCAAGTATGTTTTCTTAAAGTGGAGAGCTGACAGGAACTGTCTCATGTCAAACAGGAAGCCAGCATGTCCCAGGCTACCTCTAACAACACTACCTGCATACCCACAAGGTTTACAGTGCAGATTTGCCACCATCTCCCAAAGTAAAGCTTAATGGAGAGTGTTAAAAATCCAATAGGCAGGAAAATCCTGGCTCTTGGCTGAGAAAAATAGAAGGTATTTCTAGTCTCATCCATGGTTCTGTAAGTGTGCATATATTACCTTGGCCTCCTGTTTTCACATTCTCCATTTCCTCTCCTGGTGCACCTTGTCCTCATGGCTGAAGAGAATCCTTCCACCCACAGACAAAACTTCCTCCAAGCCATGCTACTGCAAACCACCATCTGCTCATCTCCTGCAGCTCCAGCCCTCAGCACACAGTAGAGAGATGCACTGCTCAGAACAGGGCAAAGCTGTACCAAAAAACTTCAATAATCTGATGACTTAACAAGATAAATATTTTCTTTGTACCCACACACCAGGCCAACTTAGATCAACAGACTTATGTTCCTACCATTCCACCAAACAGTAGGGCCTTAAGAGTTTTCCATAGACAAGGAAGAGAGTAAAAGTGTGGTATGGGTTTGTGGGCCTCATGGCAGAATACATATTTCACTTTCCCACACATATTCCCTTGGCCAGCACTCAACAACTGACCACATCTGACAAGAGGGTAATACAAAGTACACTCATGGGGGCTTAAAATAGGTGAGTTGCTGGTGATCGCATATGAAAAAACTAAAATACTTTCTGCCCACTGGGTTGCTTGACATAAGCACCCCCAATGAAGAGCAGCTTCTATCTCCTCAAACATTATGCAGCCTAAGATTTCCAGAGAAAGCCACAGATTTTTCCTCCTGGGTGGAGGAAGAAGCTATTTTCATTAAGACACATCCTGTTGTGCACAAAGAGTTGTTTTCCTGATAAGTTCCTGCTTTGGCCGAGTAGTTGGGCCCCAGCTGATTAATCAGATACACTTTTGACCCTCTTGAAACCATCTAATCATGTAAGATTGTGAACCTAAATTCTGACCAATTGGAACAAGGTTCTGTTATGTGTTAGGGTAAAACCTGTTGGGAAGGGTAATCTCAAGACTTCACACACAGCCCCAGAACTCACAGCGAGACTCTCATTGTACACAGGGAAGGTGTCCAGATATGCAATTTGCAAGCTGCATATCCAGCAAGCAGGAAAGCCAGGGCTAGGATTCCCAGCTCCCACCCTCCCTCCTACCCCAGTCTCCACTGTGTTCATGTTCTGAGCTTTCCAGAAAACAGCTAACACCCAGTGTCTTCAGGGTCTCTGAAGGCCCTGTCTTCCTAAGGCTCTTCTATCAAAACTACACAGTGGTAGGGTATTTGCCTTGCATGCAGGAGGCCCAGGGTTCAATTCCTCAGCACCACATAAGCAGAAAAAGCTGGAAATGGCACTGTGGCTCAAGTGGTAGAATGCCTTGAGTGGTAGAGCACTAGCCTTGAGCTGAAGAGCTGAGAGACAGTGCGCAGGCCCAGAGTTCAGGCCCCATGACCGACAAAAAATATTATACAAACTACCTGTCAGGTGTCCACATGAGATACAAGGACCAATGAGCTCACTCCCCCTTCCTCGTCCCCTCCAAGCTCCACAGTCTGTGTCGCCCAGATGGCTTCTGCTCGTGCAAGAAGGACTTGGCTGCACTTTCATCCTTAAACACTTCTTTATGTGTCCCCAGAGGCCCGTCACCTACAGGAGCACTCCTCTGCAGGCTCTGTGAATTACAACTCTTTTAAGAAGGTATGTTCCGGACAATGAACTTCTCTCCTTTTGTCCCTTAAAGTGAGATTAGCCCAAGAACACTGCAGAGGTTTGTGAAGCTCCGAGTGATAGCGTGTCTCAGATTCTCTGTCATGAATATGAGACTGTCTCTGAAATAGCCTGTAAGTCTCCAGGGACTTCTGAAAGAAGTACAGGAGACCAACAAAACAGGTAAGAACTTCAAGGCTGTGGAGAGCAGAGATTCCTCTCCGAGGTTACTTCCAGATTCACAGCTTTGTGCTCCCATCAAACTATACCTCCCACCTCCCCATCCACAGTACAAGGAGTTCCAACACTGCATACTTAAAGCCAGTTCTGCCCCCATTTATCTGAGCTATGGGGTGTGGCATTGTGGTAGGAGGCAAGAGGTGCACGATCAGACAGGACTTCAAATTCCAGGGCTGCATCTTCTGTCTACAACAGGGTGTCAGCCACAGCGATGGGCCATCTCTAACATGTTGTGCCTTCTCTATGCTGTTGCAACATAGCAACAGTGAAGCCCAATTGTGCACATAACATATTTTCCGTGATGCTCTTGTGCTACAAAGGCAGAGTTGAATAACTGACAGAGACCTCTATGACCCACCTGGCCTAAAATATTTATTCTTTGACTCCTGTCTGCTCAGTCAGTCCTAGTCTACAGCAAGGAATCTTTACAAACAATTATATCTCCATGTCTATTCATAGTAATGAAATTTTCAATAGCCAAAAGACAGGAACAGCTCAGTTCCTATCAGTAGATAAGTAGATGCACAAATTATGAGACATACATGCAATGGAATATTAATCAGCCACAAAAAGGAATGAAAAGTCACTCTACCTGCTACAACAGAGATAAATCATGAAAACATGCTAAGTGAAAATAGCTAGTACATCACTTTTGGTGAAAGTCACACACTGCATGACTCCATCAATGTGAAATATCCAAAAGAAGCAAATCCATCAAGACAGGAAGCAGGTTGGTGACTGGGTAGAGGATATAAGAAATTACTACATAGGGAAAAACTGGGAGACAAGGAGGTAAAGAGTGACCAAAAAGAACTTTACCTGACTTATATAACTGTAACCCCTCCATACAACACCTTTATAATAACAATTAAAATTTTTAAAGAAATGACTATATAATGGGTACAGGTTTTAGAAGTCCAACAGAGGTAGGTAATACCACCCTGTAAATGTACTAAATGCCACTACATCATTGTCTTTGAAATTTGTTAGGGCTAGGCATGCTGGTGTATGTACCTAACTCCCAACTATATAGGAGATGGAAGTATGAGGATCATAATCCAAAATGAGCCTAGATCAAAGTACAAAATGCTTTCTAAAGAACAAACTAAAAGGAAAAGGACTAGGGCTATACCTCAAATGGTAGAGGGATTGCCTAACATGCATGACACTCTAAGTTCATACCCCAGTACTGTTTCCCCTCAAAATGGTTATTTTATGTGAATATCACCTTAATAAAATTTTTAAAACTCAAAAAATACAACCTTAAAAAAATTAAAAAATAAACAATAACAACAAAAACAGTGCAAGAGTCATCTCTAGAGTTTGAGGGTAGAGGAGAGACATGATCAGCCTAGCAACAGTCACAAGAAGCATACCCAGGAAAGAGGTGGGACCATGAACAAAAATTAGAAACAGCTGGGAGGTAGTGGCTCACACCTGTAATTCTAACTACTCAGGAAGCTGAGATCTGAGGATCATGGTTCAAAACCAGCCAAGGGAAGGAAAGTTTGTAAGACTTTTATCTACAATTAGCCAGTAAAAAGCTAAAAGTGGAGTGTAGCTCAAGTGGTAGAGCACTAGCCCTGAGCAGAAGAGCTCACAAACAGTGCCCTGAGTTCAAACCCCAGAACTGATGCAAGCATTCGAACATACACACACACACACACACACACAAATTAGAAACAAAGGAGAGAAAGTAAGTTAGGGAAAGAGATGCTGGGTTTGAATGCATGTGGACAATGAGAGAAATAACAACAGGAAGTAATCATCCGTGCTTAACTAGGATTTAAAAATCAAGATTAGGGACAGAGGCAGAACTGAAGAGGACATCATTAGGAAAGTGATGCTACTGCAGGAGGAAGAAAAAGTAGAATTAGGGCAAATGTTGGAAAATCTTCAGAATTACAGGGCAGTGGGATAAGGTGAGGTTGGAAATACCACCACCACAATGTGGGCAGAGGGAGGGTGCAGCTCTGAGCACCAGAACCTACAAGGTTTCAGAGGAGAAGAAGGTAGAGTTGAAGGGAGAAGAAGAGGAGGAGGAAGAATAAAGTAGGCAGATTACCCAAAATCATTGGAGTTTCAGGACAGCTGTAGAGCTCAAAATCTACCTCCTGGTTCTCATTTTTCCCTCTGAGATGTTGGGGAAGCTAGATTTTACTACCAGTGCATATAGACCAATAAGCACCATGCAGCCTAGAACCTTAAAAGAATAAGACGCCCACAGACATGAGCTCTGCCCTTCTCTGACCCTCAGCTCCTAGTCTGCAAGCACAGCACAGAGCTCCCAACCCATGCTTCACCCCAAACCTGTCCCTCATGCCCAGGTAGCATACTCCCACAAACACTCTGAGCATGCATTAATCCAGCCACTTACAAAGTCTAGTCACCATGTTTCTCTCCACCACCCAGGCTCTGCTCACAACCAGCAGCTACCTACTGGACAGCGCTACAACCATTTCCATTTGCAGCAACAATCCTCCCCACCCCCTCTACACACATACACACTGTTACATTAACTTGAAAATGATGACATTTTGGAGTATAATGGCAAATTGATTCCTTAGAAACAGAATGAAATTTACCTGTCATTATTACTCTAAGTGGGAATTCAAAAAGGCTATAATAAATAATATAACCACATTATATTTATTCACCCTTGATCTATCCTTTATAATATTAACTAAAGAGGTAAGCACCATAGAGGAGGAAGAATCATTTCTGGTAGGACAAGGAAGGGATTCTGTGGGGAAGGGTGCTGTAAAGCGGTGCTTAACGAGAAGCCGTGGAATGTCTTAGCAAAGGCAAGTTTGTAATGAGTATCAGGCTGACTTTTTTAAATAAGAGTCATTCAGGTGTGAAATGGGTTCCCCCAGAAATGAGGTGGGAGTCCCTCAGCTTCTGTGAGGCCGTAATAATGGGTTAGTCATGTATGACAGCTTGCAGAATGGTTACTCCGGCTTATAGGAGGCTTTCCACAGCCGTCCTGTGATTTATACAGTATCAACTGGAAAAGCATCCTATTTGGCCAGGAGGAAAAAAAAAATATGTTCTGGAGGACTAAGTTCATAGTGGGCTCCTACAAGGTGAACAACTAATCAACAACAAGCTAATCAACTCCAGAATATACCCTTGTAGGAAAGGTTAGAAGAACCTCTATTCCATAATGACAAAGAACTAGCCTAGGAACCAATCAGATTAAAGATGTTTGCCCACACATCTCGTGTGTGTGTGTGTGTGTGTGTGTGTGTGTGTGTGTGTGTGTGTGTGTGTGTGTGTGTCTGAATCTGTCCCTGACCCACCAAACCAAATCTGAGAGAAGTATTGCAGAGTCTGGTCCTTTTACACCAGTAAGTGACCATCCACCAACTATGACTGGTTCACCCTTGCTTCTTTCAAAACTCTGGCCTTCCCCAAACTTGGGCCATCGCCTCTACTACAGGACAGTGGCCACAGACTGACCAATATAAGAATAGTGAGAGGACAATGTGGGGCCGAATTTGTTTCAGTTTGTGGTCCTGGGCTTCTGTGGGATCAGGCTGCTGCTGGTTGCAGCCAAAGCCATGGCCTGGCTTAGCTCCTCTTCCAGTCTCCTCATCCTTCTCTATCCTTTCCTTAGAGCTTCCATTCTGAGTATGGTCCCCAGATGAACAACATTAACATCACCTGGATGTTTGTGTGCCATGTGGATCATAAGCACTACTCCAGGCTTTCTGAATCACAAACTCTGAGCTATTGCTGCTGGGCCAACCCTTCCTGGTGGCTTGTAAGAACCCAAGTCTCATAATACAGACTCAACAAATTCCTCTCACCTCCAAGTAACCCAACCCATTATAGGAAATTTCACATTTAAAAATATGGATGCATTTTCTTATACTAGGCATGGTGATTCATGCCTGTATTCCCAGCACTCAAGATGCTGAAGCAGAGATTAAAGTCTGAGGCTAGCCTGAGCTACATAGAGATACCCTGTCTCAAAGAGAAATAAAACTGAAGACCTAAAATAAAAATTTACTCAATATTTCTCCTGAAAACTGATTTTTTTCTTTCTTTGTTTTTATTAGTTCTGGGGCTTGAACTCAGGGCCTGGGCACTGTCCCTCAGCTTGTTTTGCTCAAGGCTGGCCCCCTACTACTTCAGCCTCAGCATCACTTCTGGCTTTTTCTGTGAATGTGGTACTGAGAAATCGAATCCAGGGCTTCATGCCTGTGAGGCAAACACTCTACTACTAGCCACATTCCCAGCCCTGAAAATTGATTCTTTCTGAGCTTGACCTGAAATGTATATTATTCATCTATCTATCTATCTATCTATCTATCTATCTATCTATCTATCTATCTATCTATCCTTTTTTGTTTTGATACTGGAGTTTGAACTCAGGACCTGGGCTCTGTCTACCACCTGAGCCATACCTCCACCTCCAGCTTTTTGGTGGTTAATTGTAGATAAGAGACTCATGTGTTTTCTTGCTTGGGCTGGCTTTAAGTCATGATCCTCAGATCTCAGCCTCCTGAGTAGTTAGGATTACAGGTATGAGCCATTGGCACTCAGCTGACACTACCACCCCCACTTAAACAGTCACCAAGGTTACACCCAGGCTATCTGAGGCACTCTCTGTGAGCCAGTCAGGGCCTATGATGTAGTTTCAAGACTGTGATCACCTTGAGACCAGCCCTTATCTTTCTTATCTCTATATCCTCATAGCCTGGCATATGGCTGGTCCACCCCAACATCCCAGATGAGCTGAACTGAATCAAGCCTGACGGTTGAAACAAGCCTACCTTCCCGAGACTCAGAAGCAAAATTCATGCAATTAAAAACTCAAGAAACAATCCCTGCAACAAATTAATATAATGACTTGATAGACATTACGGTTATGCATTGGCTATAATTGTGCTAGCATGTAATATGCAGGAGAAATTGCTTGCTGATCCATCTGATAGCCTTTGTAAGCCCCAAGTCCTGCAGATTAATAACCCTTGTAATTTTATTCCAGTCTATGTAATTGCAGGTGCCATCTTTTGTCATTTAATACCTAATTCCTCATAGTAGGCTTCCCTGCCTCTGACAGTTAGTTCAAATATTCACATTGTCTTCTTAGCCTAGAGAGACTCTTTTTTTTTATTAAAGAATCAAGCTGAATGTGAAATAAAACAATCACAAAATAAAATCTGGCTGCAAACCTGAACTCTGGAGACAAAAAAAAAGTTATTTCCAACCCCGCAGTAGCTGGCTGTTCTCAAATTATCCATGTAGAAAATTGCCCAAACTTTTCTACCCAAACTGCATTTGTTTCTGATTTTAAACTAAATTCCACTCCTAATTTTTCTTCTTTCTCCAAAAGCTTCTATCTTTAGGAAATATGGAGCCCAAGTTCTATAATTTGCACTTCATTTGAACACTAATGAAAAGAAATGCTCTTTCCCTTCAAACTATTTCCTCAGTCAATTAAACAAATCCTCTAAGTGGAGTGTGTGAAGTGAATTGTGTCCAAGAACTTAATTAGTACTTAATTCTGGAATTTGTATCTTCTTAAGCCCACATCCTTTTAACTTTCCTCCAAGCTCAACAAATGGTCCAGGTGTGGTCTCTTACCATAAGATCAAGGCAGAAGTTGATTTGAAGAAGTCAAGAGGAATATATTTTTTTAAATCCATCTGTGTGTTCAAAAAAGGCTTACTGGTGGCCAAAATTGGAGTCCACAAAATCCACAGGAGAAAACAGTACTGGCTTACTTTGCCAAAAAAAAATTAAATAGTAGTGATTGTATTATAAAGGAAATATATTCCCACTGTGGAAAAACTGGGAAGCTGGGGAGAAGACAGACTATTACAAAGAACAAAATTAAGTCAGCCGGCCAGAGATTATAACTTTTAATACCAAATTCTCTTCCATTTTTTAAAAATGTTGAGCACACAACAGATAGGATCTATTATAGATCACATGCTTTGTACATTCCTCTGCTTTCTTCCTCTTGGAGTATCATTTCCCCATATTGTTCAAAAGTGCTTACAGGTGTCTCATTCTGTCATATGGGGAGGTTGCCTTCCTGATACTTCTGGGCTAAGAAAGTGGGAGGTGGAAAAAATAGCTTTTATTAATGTGTGATGTGAGAGAGAGGGTGTATACACACACAGCATGTCAGTGGTACTAAGAATTTACAGCGAACTAACAAGGGGATAAAAAAAACAATCTCAAAGGCTCCTTACAAAAGGAAATAAAAAAATCCTGGTGCTGGTAGCTCATGCCTGTAATTCTAACTACTCAGCTGAGATCTGAGGAACACAGCTCAAAGCTGGCCCAGACAACAAATTCAAGAGACTCACCTCTAATTTACTAGCCAAAATCCAGAAGTGTAGGAGTGACTCAAGTGATAGAGGGACATCTTTGAGTGAAGGAGCTAAGCAAGAATGGGAGGTCCTGAGTTCAAGCTCTAGTATGGGAACCCGAAATAAGAAAGAAAGAGAAAGAAAGAAGCAAGAAAGAAAGAAAGGAAGAAAGAAAGAAAGGGAGGGAGGGAGGGAGAAGGAAGGAAGAAAGGAAGAAGGAAGAAAGAGAAGGAAGGAAAGAAGGAAGGAAGGAAGTAAGCAAGCAAAATGTTAAGAAACTCTAGAGAGCTGTAACTGATCATAATCCTGTAATAAAAAATGCCAACACACACCTTAAATTATGACTTGATATTAGACTATAAAAGCAAAAACTAAACAAAGTTTTATTACATCTGTTAATGGCCATATGCTCTTTTTCTGTAGAAAGTGTTGGTTTCCCAAAGATTTCACTCCCTCACAATTGGACCTAACGCAAGGAAACAAATCCTATTACAGGCCAGCAATCTGTACTGGACATCCAAGCTCCCATACACCTGCCATTTTACTCATGGACTCCTTGCCCAAACCCCATGGCATCTGCTCACCAACTTATCTTAAGATGTTACATGACTTGCTGAAAGTCGTTTACTAAAGCAAAGCCTAGATGCAGTCCTAAGGTCAGCCTGCTTTCAACACTTCTATGGGACCTTAGCAAAATCACTCTTAGAATGTAGTTTCACCAGCTGCAAAATCAAAGGGTTGAACTAGACTTCCAATTGAGGCTTGTATTGCTCAGTTTCTATACAACCAAGTAGGCAATGTGTGTGGGCCTGTAGGTCAAACATCAGCTGTCAAAAAACACTGGAAAAAATGAAACAACTGCTTCTGTGTTGCTCACAAAGTTCCACCTACAGAGTCAAAGCTTTCCAGAAAGAATGAGCCAGTCTACAGACAACAACTTTAAAAGCCCACATCTCACTCTGTCCCTTACCAGAGCTTTTTCCATGGGCTCATTCCCATCCCAGGGCCTCTGGGGAGATCTCTACATAGATGCAGAAAATAAACACACAGCCCTTAATGAACAATGTTTTGTTTTCCTCTAGGCCATCGTCCTGCTTTTTTAGCACTTAACAGCAGGGATGTATCAGCATCATAAGACCACTGCTTAATTAAAAGAAAGTTTTAGGAACTAGAACCCTCATGGGATTCTATACCAAAGTGCAAGCGGCCCCAAGCTGAAAGCACATACATAACCATTTCAGTAGATAGCAAGCACTGGCATTCTTTTCAAATGCATATGGTCCACTCCATCTTTTTCCATCTACCTGGCACTATGAAGAGCCCTCTCCTAGCCAGATGTACAACCAGATGCTGGAGGCTCTGCAGAAGCTACAGGCAGTAAGCACTGGGAAGACTGGATGACTGCCTGTCTCATTTCTCCTATTGGGATGATTACACAAGCACACTTTGCTCTGATAAGCATTTGCCAACTTCTGTCCCATGGGTTGTGACGACCTAAGTATGGAGCTGGAATTCCTGCCCCAGCAGCCCCACTGGCCTCAGGTAAGATGTGTTGCTTACCCAAACATCACTCTCATTCATGTGAATTCCTTCATGTAAAGGTAAAAGTGGTATAAAAAAAATCCCTCCTGACTTTGCCTAGGCATCTCAGGCCATTATTTTGGGTTCAAGTTTCATGGACCAAAGGAAGAACTAATAACAAAAATCTACAATGGAAAGCACGTCTTGGAATTTGGAAGAAAAATAAATATGCAGAACCTCAACTGCTACCAGAACAGGTGTGTGCTCAGTTAGAATTTTGCAAACCTTTGCACAAAATGTTAACAAGCCTTTGTGCTCCCCTTCAAAACAAAATACATTAGTGCCCAGGCTTCAGAGGGTTGAGACCCCTTTTTTACTCTCCAGAACTCCAGGATCTATGTATTACAGAGTTCAGGAAGCTCTAGAGGCTTAATTTGATCTCACCTTTCTAAATATACACATGTGTCAAGAATCTTAAATCTCCTGTTTAAAAATTATTTCCATCATTATAATCAGGAAAAGAGAGCAATTGTTGTTGCTGTTTCTTTTTTTCCACTTACATCGACAACCTAACAGGGACTAGAATCTATCTAAATGTTCTTTTCTCCTGTTGAGTGGCCCATTTTTTTCAACAAACTATTTCCTCCCTACTTATTCTTGATTCCAAGAATCCAATGGTAAGATTTCGGGAGCCTAGATCTTAATTCTATGGTTCACCTTAACCAGGTACTCCACATAACTAAAATAGGATGCTGTCATTTGGTAGCATTGATAAACAAGGCATTTCTATATTGAACAGAATTAGACCTTCTTTCTCCTTGATTTTGATGCAATTCAAATGAAACAATAAAAGTAATATCCTTAGAAAAGAACTCTAAAGGGCCTGCCTTCTTACTATGATGGAGTCTGTCTTTGATCTTTTATTGTAGATATATGGTCCTTCACTGCAGAAGAGAAAAAAATATATTCTCAAGAGCTTCTCAATCCACCCCTGTAAAAAGCCCAAGGAACACAATCTTAACCCTAGAACTCCAGAGTGACCAGAGCATTGCGTACAAAGAGAAGGCAAAAACTCTACACCTCCACCACCTCCATCCACTGTAAAGATCCCAAGGAACACAATCTTAACCCTAGAACTCCAGAGTGACCAGAGCTTTGGGTACAAAGAGAAGGCAAAAACTCTACACCTCCACCACCTCCACCCACTGTCTCCTGGCCCTTCACTGCCATCCACTGATCGCACAAGGTTAAGGCTTCTAGGATCACTTGACTCTCCTTCCTTTACCTCCAACAAGAAAGAGGCTGCCAACCTCCTATTAAAGTACTTTTGACCAATACTCCTTTCTGTCTCCTCTCTTCAAGTCATAGCCCTCTGTACAACTCAGATGAATTTCTAGCCTCTCCGTGAGACTTCCAGTCCTCTCCTGAGTATCTATAGAGAAGAGATTCTGAACCCCAGATTGTAATTACACCTGCCCGTGCTTGAAAAGCACCATTTGGATCCCCACAAAACCAAAGGAGGAGATTCAGAATACCAGGCATGGCTGTGAGGGCCAGGACAGACTGGTCCCAGGCCTTCCTTAAATTGCATCTCTGCCCAATTGATCATGGGATTCAATGCAACTGAATGAATCAACAGGCCTACATGGTAGAGAAAAAGAAGGCAAGGCACCAGCAATCAAGACATCTGACACAACAAAATGCTCATTTTAGCCAGGCGCTGATGACTCATGCCTGTCCAGACTGGCTTTGAAACACGATCCTCAGATCTCAGCCTCCTGAGTAGCTAGTATGACAGGCATGAGTCACCAGCACCTGGCTAAAATGAGCAGGACCATCTTTAGTTAAATCCTCTATACACAGACAATGTCCTCCCCTTGAGCTAGAAGCTCAATTTTGAGAGAGTCCAGAAGACATTAGAAAGTCTGAGGTCTGCTAGTGTGGAGGAGGCAAAGCCTAGCCATGAATAGAATCTACAAATATACCATCTCTAATTACCTTTCCCAATCATCCTCAGGGATCCTCAAAATGGCCATGTGGCCTAATTCCATCTTCCTGTCCCCAAAGAAGCATTGGTCTTTTCAGAGACATCCTCCCTAGTAGAACAAATACACACTCTTCCTCACGGCACTCAACACCATCATAATTTCACAGTCACTTCTGTAGATTCTTAATGTCTCTCTCCAAGGGGGCTGTCACCCTCATGATATCAAGTCAGAGTCAATGACCCACCATAGTCCCTGGAACAGAGTGAAGTGATTTGAATCAATAGATATTAAACAATTGAACCAGCAATCATTTAAGTCTTTCTGTAAGTTATATTTGTTGTTGTCAATTAGTAAGCTGGGCATCTGGTTTCTGTACCGGTGAAGGGGCTGGGTCCCCTCAAACCGACTCTTTTGAAGTCTTTAATGAAGTGAATCTGGGGTCTGTGAAGGTGAAGACTTGAACTTGAATTGTGGTGAACTACCAAGCCCCAGCCTGGACACACAGATAACAACATTTGTCGTCTAGTGTTCTGCTCCTATCTGTAGCTCTCCCCTACCACCCAAAAAAGCCCATATCCAGTGGAGGTTACTGCATTACCTGCAGCCAATGCTAAGCACACATTCTGGAACAAAACTATTTCACACACACTCTCTAATCAAATAATAAATGCAAGGTGGCAGACAGGGCTGGCAAACAATAAATGCCTCATGGAAAGGAACAAAAACCTAACTCAAACAAACCTCTTTCACTTAGGAATGATCAACACCACACAGCATGGCAGCATAAACCATAAGCAGGCTGCCCCTTTAAAAAATACAACCCTCAATCCGTTGTTAAGCCCACAGCCAGTTGTGGTATTAATCATACTCTTCTGGCAAGAGAATCTGTTTCCCAATAAAGTTTGAGTGGCAGGGAAAAGGCAGAGGCAACAATCAGGAGATGAACTCAGCTTCCAAGTGCTGGGAGGGAAGCTGCTCAAACCACACACACACACACACACACACACACACACACACGCACACGCACACGCACACGCACACATGCACGCACGCGCGCACACACACACACACACACACACACACACACACACACACACACCTACAGCACTCCATTTGGCTTCCTGCATCCTAGTCCCATCGTTGCTGAGCTCTGTTCTGAGCCTGTTTTTCACTGTGTAAAATCGTTGTGCCTTTCGAACACAGATGACCCTTAGAAACAGAGTCACATTGTAAGTCCAACCACCATCCTGCTACCTCACAGCTCCTCCCTCCCTTTTTTATTTCCTCTCTCTAGCTCTCGCCTCCATCTCTCTTTCCCCTCACCTCTCTCTCTTCCACATCCCCTATCAGTAATCTAGAACCAATCACATCAAATAGTATTTCTGTTCACCTGCCCATTCTTAAGAAGCTACACCCATGTTACATTACAGGTGGTAAGGCCAATCCCCAATTATTTTTCTTTATGTAGCTATTCCTGGATATTTCCCTTCCATACCAATGTTAGAATAGGCTTGACCAACATCACCTGGAAATCCTGTGATATGATTTTTATCGCTTCATTTGAAATGAATGGCATCTTTGCAACAACATGTCTCCTTTCCTATCCATGTGAGTGGTACAGCTCTCCACTTCTTCAGGCCTTCTCTCATACCCTTTAGTGTTTCTCCAGGTAAATTGGGTACAACTTTTGGTTAAGGAAAATCCTTGATACACTGGTAGGTGTCTAAATTGCAAATTATATCTTTTAAATTTTCTTGATTTCTTATTGTGATCCTGGGAAAATCTATTCAGTTGTATATGTTTATTTTATCCAACAAATGTATTTCTTGGACTCACTGCTGTTTATGAGTGGTCTCTTAATTTTGTTCATCAACTGGATGGTATATGCAAATTAGATTTTTGTCTTTACTTTGCCAGTCTTTATAACTTTTTTAAAAAAGTTTTTATTGTATATTCCTCAACCTTCTCATACATTGTACTATCAATGATCACAGGTATTTCTTTCATCTTCTTCATCTTGGAAGAAAATGTTTCTAATACTTATCATAATTTTTGCAGTAGACTTTTGGAAGAAAGTCTTCATTAAGTTAAAAACATTCCATGAGCTGGATACTGATGCTCATACCTGTAATCCTAGCTACGCCAGAGGTTGAGATCTGAGAATCATGATTTTAAAAATATAACCATTCCAGCCTGGGCAGGAAAGTCCATGCAACTCTTATTTCTAATTAACCACCAAGAAAACAGAAGCAGAACTATAACTCAAGTAGGAGAGTGGTACCCTTGAGCACAAAAAGCCCCAGGACCAGCACAAAGAAAAAAGAAATCCATCATGGGTTTTATAATAGGTTATATTATTGCTCTCAATGATTTACTGCCCCTCTTGCCTGGAACCATCTCCACAAGGCATCTTCCCCTTGAATAAAGTATAGATCTACACACCAATATCAGGAGATGACATATGCTACCTGCTACTTCACAGTGGAGTCATCACCTGGCACATCCGCTGACCTTTCCCTTCTGATACTAGCCCAACACATCCTAAGTTAAGGATATTCCTCCTGTCTGGGATCCAGAATACAGACACAGCCAACTTATAGTCAACCTGTATCCCAAACAAGAAATCAATCTTTGTTGTCATAAGCCATTGAAATTTGGTGGTTACAACAGCATGATCTAAAAACTGATTGATATGCGGTAGAGTAATCCTGTTTTTGTCTGGGCTTTTTCTATAATAAAGGACAATGCCTTTCCTATGTCTGATGAGACTGGCATATGGTTATGCCTTTAATCTATTAATATGATAGTTCCTATTAATAGTTTTTCTTTTGAAATTTCTTTATAAATTTTATTATCTTTAAATAGTCACACAAAGGGGTTTCAACTCAACATGTCAATTTATGTCTACAATGCCTCTTAAGCAGTGTCATTCCTTCCATCAACTCCCTGAAATAGTTTTCTAAAGTTAAATTGGTAGCAGGCATTAGATGTCCATAATATCAATGTTCTTTCATCCCGTAGTGTGACAAGGTCACTGAGAAATGGCAGCCTATTTGGGAACTACACGTATAAGCACTTCCTGAATGCAGACAAGGACACACGTGACCAGTTCCTACCAAGAAGACATGGTATAAATGTTACCTGTCATCAAAAGAAGGCTCAGAGCATCCAGAAACTAGGTAGAGATTCTCATCCTCACTCCTCTGCTGCAGACTCAAAAACTACAGGAGGTTGTGGCAATTATAACTGGTCCAAACTCAGGGAGAGAACCACCATCCTTGAGTCATCTCTTGGGATACGGGACAGTCTCTGCACCATTTCAGGAGCAAGAGATCAACGCCAGTTGTTCATGGGCGTTTTTCTTTAAGGGTAACTGCTGTCAACCATAATATATCATCCTTACACACTGGGGATACATTTCATGATATATGATTTTTTAACTTTTTATGAGCACAAATTAATCATACTAAGGAGCTCACATTGTGATACTTACAACCTGCAGATAATATTCTTTGATCAAATTTATCCTACGTATTTTACTCTTTCTTAACCCCTTTCTCTCTCTTCTCTCTCCTCCTTTTTAAACAGCTTTTGGTAGCCTTCATTATGCTACCTTCATACATACATCTAATGTACTTACATAATATTTCTTCCCAGCGTCCTCTCCTACTCCCTACCTGCCAGACATTAGATATCATACAGAATATAAAAATCAGATTTCAGATTTCAAAATATGGCACTGGATTTTTATCTGCCTTAGAAGTGAAACTGGCTTGTCATTTTTCTTCTCTGGGACTATCCTCATTCTGTTTTGATCTTGACAATATAAATCTGATATTAAACTTTATAAAACAAGAGCAGTGTTCCCTTTCTTCATAATTTTCTAGAACAACCTGTACAAGTCTAGGATTTCTTATTTACGTAAGAACTGTGTTGACTTGAATATTATTTGGGAGAGGCAAAAGTCTTGCAACTATCTTAATTTCTTTAGTGGTGATTTTTCTAGTCAAGTTGTCCATTTCTCCAATTTGGGGGCTGCACAAGCTCTTCCCCATAGATCTACATACCTCAACAGGTCTTCACATCTGTTTCTGTATAGTTACTCCTTCCATTCTCTTGTGATCCCTTTGTAGCCATGGTTATTTTCCATATAATCTTCTTTTTATTCCTTTGTTAACCTAACAGTAGGCTTTGCCGTATTTCTTATCTTTTCAAAGAATTAACATTTGATTATTCTAATTATTATTATACGTCTGCCTCTAATTTATTTTTACCCTCCCTTATTATTTCTCTCTTTCTCATTTCATTGAGTCAAGAGACTACAGTCTGAATGAGATCAATTCTTAGAAATCTGACTCTGATTTTGGCTTAGCAAGTGATCTTGTTTTTGAAAATCCTACGCATGCTCAAAGAAATAATGTGCATTGAGTGTATTCTGTGTTATTTAGCCTCTTATTGCTGTCTTATTCCTGTCTGTTTGATCTGTTCCAAGAAGAATACAAAGAAATTCTCAACTCTAATGATAGACTTACATATTTATTACTAGAATTCTTTTAATTATGTCTTGAGGTAGTTTAGGGCTGCATTGTTGGTTACTTTCTCATGATTATTGTATCTTCCTGGAATACTGTGATACTGTAGCATTTCCAGAAACACAAAATTACATTTCATCCTCTTTAGGGTTGAGCTTAAATTCTTTTTCATCTACACTGTGATTGTCATCCAACCGTTATTGTGGTTATTTTTCTAGAAGGCACCTTTTATCCTTTTATTTTTCAACCTTGATCTGAGCATTTATTTAGGTGACTTTCTTAAAACCAACTAAAAGATGGCTGGCTCTTTTTGTCAGCTGATATAAGAGTATCTGTGCCTTAATCAGCAAGATTGACCCATTTTTTAATCTGTAATCTTGCCTTTTTACTTTCCTTATCTCTTGATGAATAATCAATTTTTTAAAAATTCTTGTTGTTAGTTTGAAAATTACACCTTACACTTTTATGATTTTCATGTTTTCCCTTAAGGTAAGGCCCACATTAATGCACATTTCTTCCCCCTCTTTTCATGTTTTTTAAATTTATTTATTGTTTATGCAGTATCAAAGAATCAAACCCCAAACACTCTAACACTAAACCACATTCCCAGCCCTCCCCCCTTAATAATTAAAGATTACCATCTTCATCACAAGACAGAACCCCTGGACTACCTCCCTCAGGCTCTGATCTTATATCCACACTATTTTTCAAGTTGACACTGTCTAGAAATCAAGTTTGGATTGCATATGGTCCCACCCTGACATCTCCAGCACCTTTAGTAGAGAAAGAAACCAGCAGATCACACTTGATCATGCTAATACAAACCAGAATTCCTCTCCTTGTCTGTTATGATTGTCATTCTTGTTGTTTTATTTTGGTGTTGTCCATTTTGGGTTACTGAGATCCATGCTTCTATGAAAAGCCTCATTTTTTTACACCTCTAATAAAGTATAATTTATATACTATGAGAGTTGCCCATTTTAAATGTGCAATTCTATTACTATCATCACTGTACTTACAGCGCTGTACAACTATCACACCAGAATGATGGGTTCTAGAACATTTCTATACCCTGTAGGGTGTCATCTTCATGCCTATCTGCAGTCAAGCTCTGGCCCTATCTCCAACCCCTGACAACCAGTTAGTTCTCTTCACTCAGTCTTAAAATTTCATACATATGGAATCATACAAAAATGTGGTATTTCCTACCTTATTTCAATGAGCCTAATGTTTCTGGGGTTCCATGTGGTTGCATGTGCTAGCAGGTGATTGTATTTCATCTGTGTGGAATTGTGGATGGATGCTCATCCATTTGCTAGCTGGTAAATACTTGGATTGCTTCCACTTTTATGTACAAGTCATGCTATGAAAATGGGATTTAAATTCCATTGGGCAGATCCCTACCAGTGGCATCTCTGAATAGTATGGTACATTCATATTTAAATTTTAGAAGAAACTGCTCACCTCCTCCTCTAAAATGGTGTCACTCACCAGCCTTTTAATTTTTTTAATCCTTAACAAGCATTTAATTTTGCTCTTTTAATCTCTCCCGAGGGAGTTTATCATTTGGGAAAAGTTATGGGAAGCATCAGATTGTTTCTATACTGTCCTTCCTCACCAGCCATTTCCAAAGGTTCCAGATTTTTCTGCATCTTTGTCCTATTAACTATCTTTTGCTGTGACTATGAAATAGATTCTATAGTGGATGAAATTATTATTTCCATGATAAAAAACCAGATACATAGACAAATATATGAGATGAATGCATATACTCTGTGATCAAGGGGGAAAAGGAAAACCCATTTTACATCAAAATAATCAAGATGGTTGTCGCAGGATGGTAGAATAACAAGTCTTCTTTCTACATTTCTGTATTTTTTTGTTTGGATAAGCAAATAGGCATTTACTTCAACACAGAAACAAATGAGCCTTAATAAAGTAACATAGCATAAGGCATTTTGTACTTGGTATAAACTTAATTTTACCTAGCTTCCCCAAACAGTGACAATTAGACACCACTGGTTTCCCCTCCGTTTCCAGATTAACTCCCAAGGTAACTGTCCCAGGATAGGCTTGGGGTAAGAAGTTCAGAACTTCTAGAACCTTTATGAAAGCAAGTAGGAGACTTGAATGGACACTTGCTGCTGCCATCTATCTAGAAACATCCATTCACAGTCTCCTGTGACCACCAACTCTCTATATACTCTCTGTACTTCATGTGGCTCTCACACTAAACTCCACAAGGTGTGTGTGGCATTGGTAGTCGTGTATGTCCAGGTTACCTTTCAGGCATAGTTATAACTGCCACTCATCACATACACAGGGAATTTTTTTGTTGGTCATGGGTCTTGGACTCAGGGCCTGAGCACTCTCCCTGAGCTCCTTTTGCTGAAGACTGGTGCTCTACCACTTGGAATCACAGCTCCACTTCCAATTTTCTGATGATTAATTAGAGATAAGAGTCTCATAGACTTTCCTGCCCTGGCTGCTCTGAACCACTATCCTCAGATCTCAGCCTCCTGAGTAGCTAGGATTACAGGTAGGCGCTACCAGCTCCCACCTTTACACAGGAAACTTTACTGAAGCATGTTCATCCAACAAGTAGTAACTGAGCACTAATGACACATATGACACCATACTATGTCATCTTGAGTTCACAAGCTAACAATCAAAGTACAGGGTACTAGGAATCCTAATGAACAAATACAGAGAAGGTACTATACATACAAATTCGGGCAAGGATTTTCTTTTGCTAAGTGAGAGAGGAAAATACTTCTAGGAAAATGTCACTGGCTAGTTAGTTGTAGGTATCAGTTGACTAAGAAACCCAGAGGTCAGGAATTACACAATGGCCTAAGATCAGGATCTAGAGAGGAGGCCAAGGGAAGAGCTTTCCTCCCCTGCCACCAGGGTCCCTCTCAAAGGCTCCTGCCCTGTTCTTCTAAGTTACCACTAAATATCTGGTCTCCCTCTGAACATCTACACAAAGCTCAGCTACCTGGCTCAAGCGACCACAAGTCCACAGGCAAGCAGACCAACGTTCCCAAAGGAAAAAAAAAAACTTAAAAAAAACCCACACTGAGTTTCCTGTTTTCTACACCATGACGGCACTTGTAAACCCTATGTCCTTTTCCACATTTTATAAGAGTCATTTAACTGCACGTCACATACCCCTGTTTTATACCTTGTTGAATTATTTCAGGAATGGCTTAAACATCAAGAGCCAAAGCCCAACCTTTAACTCAAGGGGACGGTGGCTTTGCCCTGATGAATAATTTGCACTCAGTAATAGGGAGTTATCCATGTCGCCAACCGTGAATTACTAATTTTCAAAAGACCAAGAAATTAATAAAGTACATTCAACCTTAAAACCATTCTGAACATAATCTTCCTTTGAGGATTCATAAATGCCTGGAAACACTTTAAATTTGTGAATGAGGTCCACGACTCTGGGTTGTCACATCTACACAAAGTGATTCAGTAAAACCCCACAGGCTTAGCTCTTACTAATCCCACTGTTCTCGGTGAAAAAGAATTGCTCTCCTTACAGTAAATGGAGGTAAATGCCACCAGAACTGGGTACAGCCCATGTGTCATTAAAGAATGTCACTGGTTTTATGTTAACTTATTCTGGATCTCATGGATACAGCCAAATTCACTCTTTAGAGGTATACAATTCTAGAAATATTGGCCAATGTATATAGTAAGGTGTGACTGTAGCAACCAAGGCAAAAAATGTCTCTCTCTGTCTCACACACCACACACACACACACACACACACACACACACACACAGACCAGCCCTTGGAAATGAGCCCCTCTCCTTTCCCCCAGTCCCTGATCACAAATCTGTCCCTACAGCTCTGCACATATAGTGCTGCTTGTGAGTCTAGTTCCTTTCAACCTTTTAAAGTTGTCCATGTTGCTGCAATGGTATTATCTTTCACTGAAGAAGGACCAGGAAATCCCAATGGGCCCTGGTGGACTCCTGTCAGGTTCTTTGTCTTTGTTCGTGGCACATGACTCTTTGTAGCTGGGGGTCTCTGAGCCACCAGATACCTTTTTACACATTAAAGATGGAACAAAGTTTCATCTTTTGAGAGAGGGTCAGTGTCTTCAAAGAACAAAGTTTTAACCTGTGAGTTTGCGCATGTGGACACTAACTCTGGTGTATGGAACTCTGGCCCCAGCACAGAGCAGAGTCCTCTGTCAGGGCACTAAACCTCTTAGTGAAACTTACCTGAGTGGCCCCATGATCAGAGGTTAACTTGAATAATAACACTTTTGTTGAAAAAGTAAACAATCTTAATGGGCAAATTTCCCAATAAATGACAATAAGAAGGTTCTTTTGTGGAGGAATGTTGGGAAAGACAGGGTGATGCTCAGATTCCTGCTCCAGTGTCCCATGGGGTCCCTTTCCCATGTGATACAAGAAAGGATGAAGTCCATAGCACTGTAGCCAAGAGCTCACCTGACCATATACCCAGCAGAGCCCCTAATCCTACAGCTTTCATTCCCAGAATCATGTACATTCAGGCCCAGATTGGCCCACCTCCAAATATTTACCTATCTCTTTGGCATGGCCACATTGATCTGTCTCTAGGAGTGAGTCAACTTTTAAACTGCTTGCCAGAAAGTAGACTCTGGAGATGATACTCAGAGATTCTAAACAAGGATCTCAAACCCACCAGCTCTAAATGCTTCAGCGAAGATATAAACTGTTCTCCTTACCATTCCATCTCACCTTATTATCCCACTGGGGGTGATCAAGCCCAAGATACTAATCAAAGGCTTAAAATCTTCATATATAAAGCAGTTCTGCATTGTTTGAAAGGAGAAGATAAAAAATAAACAAGCCGGTGTTCAACCACTTTGGAAAGCAGTATGGAGGTTCCTCAAAAGACTCCACATAGAGCTCCCCAATGACCCAGCAATCCCACTTTTGGGCATTTACCCAAATGATCACAAACAAGGCCACACTAAAGCTACCAGCACAACTATGTTTATTGCAGCATTATTTACCATAGCTAAGATATGGAACCAACCCAGATGCCCCTCAGTAGATGAATGGATCAAGAAGATGTGGTATATATACACAATGGAATTCTATGCCTCCATCAGAAAGAATGACATTTCCCCATTTGTTAGGAAATGGAAAGGCTTGGAAAAAATTATATTAAGTGAAGTAAGCCAGGCCCAAAGAAACATAGGTCCCATGGTTTCCCTTATTTGCAATATCTAGTATAGGTATGAGTCAAGCGGAAAAAGTCAGAGAATGTGATGTTAGGAAAACGAACCCTCAAATATGTATTTTAATGTTTCTGTTTCTTTCATGCATGTGTTTCTAATGCATTTATAAGATTATTTCTTTGTTGCTTTGTATGTCCCTCCCCCACAGTGTAACCCCTGCTTTCACTATATTTGATGTCAGTATAACATGTGGAGGAGACGGGGACAAACAAGTCGTTTAAGGATTCAGGTGGACCTGTTGCAACAATGAGAAGTACAAAATGTCATGTCAAAACCAGCTTTACAATGTCGGTGGGGGGGGGAGGGAAGGTATGATTGGGTGTGGGGGGGGGAGGCTGGGAAGGGAGGTGAAGGGTAAACAAAGGAGGAGGCTGCAATGCTTGGTAAGAAATGTATGCATTATCCTGCCCATGTAATTGTAACCCCTCTGTACAGTATGTTCTCAAATAAAATAAAATAAAATTTAAAAAAATAAATAAATAAATAAACAAGCCGGGCGCTGGTGGCTCACGCCTGTAATCCTAGCTACTCAGGAGGCTGAGATCTGAGGATCGCGGTTCAAAGCCAGCCCGGGCAGGAGAGACTGACCGTGAGACTCCTATCTCCAATAAACCACCAGAAAACCGGAAGTGGCACTGTAGCTCAAGTGGTAGAGCGCTCGCCTTGAGCTGAAGAGCTGAGGGACAGTGCCCAGGCCCAGAGTTCAAGCCCCACGACTGACAAAAAATAAATAAATAAATAAACAAAACTTAATATCCAGCAACTAAGCACTGCCCATATATATCTGAAGGTTTTAAATCATAAAAAAAATGAGTAGTTGGTAAAGACCAGGTGGAGACATATATATGGTCCCCTCTCCTCTCTCTAAATTCATTGACATTACAGCAAAAAAATGGTTAGAAATAAAAGACAAATTAAGACACATATAGAAAGATAGTCCATGAAGTAACTGTCCATTAGCTAGGAGATCCTAGAGAGATAACAGAAAAAAATGGAGAGAAGAATATGATTACCAAAAAAGCTTAAAGTATAAATTTCATAGAAGTAAAGAAAGTAGATCAAGCTGGGCACTGGTGGCTCACCTCTGTAATCCTAGCTACTCAGGAGGCTGAGATCTGAGGATCACAGTTCAAAGCTAGCCCAGGTAAGAAAGTCCATGAGACTCTTATCTTCAACAAACCACTCAGAAAAAAGCCAGACATAGTGCTTTGGCTCAAGTGGTAGAGCGCTAGCTTGATCTCAAAGAGGCTCAAGGACAGCTCCCAGGCAACATACAAAAAAAAAGATCAAAAGGACACATTAAGTAGCAAACTGGATAAATGAAAATATCACATCTTAAATATTGCAGTAGAGAGAAAGGAAGACAGAGAGAGAGAAAGAGAGAGAATGTGTGTATGTGTTGTGAGTTGCAATGTATGGATAAATGAGACATCATCCTTAAAGAAATAAGAACTCATCTGTTCCTTCCACCAATAAGAAAGATGAAAGGCAATTAGGAAACAAGCTATACAAAGTCAGATTCCAACATAAAATACTGAACCATGATTATAGCAATCAAGAGGATGACAAAGGCACCTGACCATGGTGCCCAGCATTTCTGAGGGGCACAGTTCTAGCCATAAAGGCATTTACACACACACCCCAAAAAAACAAAGCCTAAAACAAAAATGTGAGGAGGCAGTTTTAGGGGGGAGGGAGTAACTGAATGTGACAGAGTGGAGGATTGGTAAAAGCAAAGCTGAGAGGAAGCCTACTTCAAGCCCCAGAACACACCATGCATCACTTCACCACTGGGATATCAAGACATCCTCGTACTCCAAGGATCATCTGCCAGTGAGATGGGAATATTTATCCATTGGCTTCCACTCCCCACCCACCAAGGACTTCCCCATGGATGTGGCATTACCAGATATGCAGAACCATCAGAATAGCTGAGCAGGAGACTCAAGAGACCAGCAGCAGTGCAGTCCCAGGACAGACCATGAAAAGTGACATGGTATGTCATTTAGAAGTGCATTTTCTACTTGCATGTAGTATTTTGCAATAGTAACTATATAAAAAAAATGAAGCAGGAAAAAATAGTCTGCAGAATTAACACCTCTCACCAAATATTTCTGGCTCTCAAGTTTTCCGGGCACATGACAAAATCACACTCCCTGGTCCCATTGTGGCTGGGTAGGGCTATGTGACACACTCCGGCCAAGAAATGGAAGTGACAGTAATCTCATTTCCATGTTAGAACATTTAAACGTTGATGACAACCCTTCAGAGTTTCCTTTTCCTCTGTTGTAAGGAATAGTTATATCACAGCTAATAGTTGTCCCAGTTCCTTGTGATGCCAAGTAGAGAAGTCCCACCGTAGAGACATCAGGCCACCATAACTGACATGAGGGTACCACGAAATAAGCCTGTGTTGTTCATTGAGATCTGAAGATTATTACTCCTGACTAATAGAGCCCAGAGCAAATGCTTTACAATATGGATAATAGAAGACAGGTTACACAATGTTATATACATACAATGATTTTACTATACATAAAAAACAAACCTGGCCAGAAAGGATGTCACACAAATCAGCTATTTGAGAAATGGGGGTAGGAAAATCAAGGGTTTTAGGCCAGCCTAGGAGAAAGCATGAGACCCTATCTTAAACTAAAAGCCAAAACAGCCTGGCACCAGTAGCTCACACCTATAATCCTAGCTACTCAGGAGGCTGAAATCTAAGCTTTTACAGTTCAAAGACAGACAAGGCAGGAAAGTCCATGAGACTGATCTCTAATTAATCACAGAAAAAGCTGGAAATGGCACTATGGCTCAACTGGTAGATCACTAGCCTTGAGCAAAAAGGAGCTCAGGGACAGTGCCCAGGGCCAGGATTTAAGCTCCATAAATGGCCCCCAAAACCCCAAGTCCAGGAAATTTTCCCAAGAAATTGGGTGTGTTATCACACATCTGTGTCCCAGAAACTAGGGGGGGAGGCAGAGGTAGGAGAATCTCTGTCCAAGGCTAGCCCTGAGGGGGGAAAAGGAAAAAAAGACCTTACCTGAAAAATGACTAAAGCAAAAATTAGCTGGGGAGAAGAGGGGAGTGATGTGGTCCAAGTAGTAGAGAGCTTAAGGCCCTAAGTTTAAACCCTCATACCACCAAAAAATAAAAACTAAAAGGAAAGCATGAAAAAGAGACAAGAACAGGTTAGCAGGGCAGATGGCTAAAGAGGTGATACCTAAGCCAGTACTGAGGAATGATCAGGAGTCTGACAGGCAAGAGAAACAAAGGGATGTGCAAAGATCCAGCATCCTGAGAGAGCGGAGCCTGGGTGGGGGCAACTCCACAACCAGACCCTCAGTGTCTCTCTGCAAGCTGAAGGTGGAGGCCCAGATCACCTACAGAACTTTAGAGAGGGTGCTCACCACCAGTGTTTCTGTCCTTGGAGAGACATAACCCACTACTAATCCAGAGCTGGGCAGGCACACTACAGGCTCCCTTCCTGAGCCCCACTCTCCAGTTGGCCTGTTATCAAACAGTTTCACACCCAGTGATACCTTGTACTTTTGCCCTGTCACCTGTCATTAGTAATTTCTCCCACCAGCGTTGAGAGGGAAATCACTGTTATTATTTTCCTCTGCCCCACAGAGAAGGGAAGAACGTGCAGGTTGACTGACTCATGGGAGTTGGTGGCCAGACAGGGATCAGAATTTAGCACTGAGGGTCTCCAGCAAAGCCAAGACCCACAGCCTCCTGTCCTCTGGGCCACGGCTAGACATCCAAGCCAGGAGGACCAGTGCAATTCAGATGCATACTGCGTCTCCCCATACACCCCCACCCCAACCCAAAGGTTCTCCCAGCTTCTCTCTCCTCCTTCTATCTCTTCCTGTCCTCTTCTCCTTCCCTCTCTCCAAACCTACTAGACTTTATGTGAGCCTCAACTTCCATCTTCAAGGCAGACATCGTCAGATCACGTGCCTTCTCTTCTGGACGCTGTCAGCTTCCAGGTTTGCAAACACTTTCCTTTAAGATCCCTAAACAGCATGTGAGGCAGGGCTCAGTAGCAGCATAGCAAGGTCACCAATGTGTGAAGAATCAGCCTTTTTGAGGGGTAAAGGGATTATTCTGGCATAGAAGAGCCCTGTCCCCCAGTCCAGCAGCTAGGCCCTTCCTTCTCCCAGCCCCCATTCACAGCCCTTCCCATGTGCAGCGTAGCCCAGATGCCGCCTGGAATACTAACAGGGCCTTCCAGATGCTCTGAGAAGACCAGACAGTCCCTTCCCCACAGGGGCCAGTGGAACAAGGCTGGAATCCAAAGCATCAAGGGGCAGAGCAGCTCACGATCCAGAGGCGGCTCCTATAGAAGCACAGGCAGGAGGGCGGAGGCCTGAGCTCCTGTCTAGACAGTATAAATCTACTGGTGTGGGTTCCAAAATCCCACACCCCACCTCCGAGACACTTACTGCCAGAATGAAGGCTTGAGGTGAGTTTGGAAGAGATTAAATTAAAAGGCCCAAGGTCCCAAGTACCAGGAGGTCTCAGCAACCAGGGATCAGCTTGTGAAGCAGCAGACAGAACACCAGCAAAACCTGATTTCACTTCAGTCGCTGAGGAGTCCTGGACTCCATGTGCAAAGGCACACATCAGCAGCCCAGGTACTGGCCCCCAGCGAGGCCTGCTACAGGGGCCAAGGGGCCGTAAGCCTCAACAGCTCAGTCTAAGGGGTCAGTACATGAAAATTCAAATACCAGCACTGTCATTTAGGGGCAGGGCAACATCAGATAGGTCACCTCTCCTGTCTCTTTCCTCACAATGAAAAGAGGTTAAAGCAAATGAACCTGACCCGTCATTGTGGTCAGGCACCATACAACCACTACCAACCTGTAACCATGGCAACAGTGAAATCCATGATGACCATGCTGGAAAGTAAAATTAATAGATGATATAAAGACATAAATATAGACATAGATATACACATATGCAGTATTTGAACTCAGGGTCTGGTACCTGCTTGAGCCATGCCCTTAACCCTCATAGACATAATAACATAGTTCATGCAAGGCACCCATTCTGTGCCAGATTCTATTTGCCCTTCAACACCTACAACATGCCTTTACAGTTCCATGTTTGCAATAGAGGCACAGAGAGGTTGAGTAACTTTTCCAAGAGCACATCATTCCTGGCCAAGGCGCTTGGGGCTCAGGCTTGGGCTGCCAGTCAGGATCCTCCTGATAGTAAATATATACTCTCCTCTAATTCTCAGAATTGAGGGTCTCGAGGAATACAGGGCTGCTGTCCCACACACTGAAATGAAGGAGATATCTACCTTAGCACAGAGGGTGAAAGGCATGGATAGACAGTAAGAGAACATAGGTCTTAAGAGGAAAAGGTAGTGAATCTTTGTGATCGTGAGTCTCCTCTATGGATCTGACAGCCCCCAACTTGTTCTCCTTCCATGAAAATCAGCCCACATTAATATGCAAGAAAGATGCAAATGTGGTACAGTGCCAGACTATGCAGAGGCCCAGGGTACCCAGAAGGAAGACTCCCCCAGGCCACGCCTCCATGGGCCCAACATGAGGAAGGCCAGGGCAGCAGACTCCTCTGCAACTCCATTAGGGACAAGGAGAGCTGGCCTGTCCACCCAGTGTTGGAATGAAGCCCCAGTCCCTGTAACAAACAGAGATGCAGGACTTCATTACATTCGTGGTTAGCAAAACCAAATATCTAATCCACAGTGGAGATTCGTGGGGTTTTAAGCCATGGAGATGTGCCACCACACCGAAGCTGGAATCAAAGATAACTGGTTCAGATTGCCCTTGACCATATTGCTCCACCTCCCTGGCTCAGTTTTCTCATGTGTAAGACTTGGGGCCCTTTTGAAAATGTCAACGGCTTGTAGAAAATTGCCCAGTGCTCTACTGTGTAAGGCAATATAAACATATATTTAGTAGAAAGTTCTTCTTATCTATCTCGACTTTCAAAGGGCTCCCCAATTCTTACTTCTACAATGAGTGCTAAGCCAAGCAACCGCCTACAAAAGCCATGATTGAAGTCCTTGTACTCCAGGACTCTGGGGTGTGCGATGTGCTAGACAGTAGGTTATTGCAGATCCCATGGTATGAAAGTTCTAAGTGGTTTAGATTCTCCTCGCCTAGCCAGTGGCCTGCTGTGGGAGGAGGAAGCTTCACCCTTCACACAGATCACCCTCCTGACACCCAAGAAGAGCAGTGCTGCTCATAAGGCTGGAGCTGTGTTCAATGGATCTCTGACAGCCTGGCCAAAGGCCTCCAACTCAGCGCCAAGTCTGTCTTCATCCATACCACGTCTGTCTCAGGTGGAGGAAGCATGTCAGCACTGTGTACTCTCTCACATCTAGACACTGCTCCACCACAATAATGGCAGGTCTTAATGTCAGAAGCCTGGGAATGCGTCCAAAGAAGAGTGAGAATGATTTCCTGTCTTGAATGGTATCTTACGGTTCACTACATGATTCCAAACCCACAACAGCCCCTAGGTTCCTCCACAGGCCAGGCATGGGTTCTGTAGCCAGGATGAAATCAGTGTGGACCAGACTGGGGGGAGCAATTCTGTGAAGGACACGTGGCAGGTTGGGGGCGGTAGATGGGGTCCTTGCACATATAGGTCTGAGGACCCTGGCCTGATGCTCACAGGAACTTCCTCCTTACTCAAGGGTTATTTCCTGCACGAAGGCTGGTAGGGGGGCCTCTCCCACTCAGAAAAGTCTTCCCGTGCTGCCTCCCAGTTTTCATGATGACAAAGAGCATGTCAATAGAAAATGAAAGCCCTCTAGTGGAAGATAGCCAGCATCCATAAAAGCACAAATGGGAAGGTAACCAGGCAGGACAGCCAGGATAAATATAATGATGGTATTATGAATGTGACTATGGCCCTGCGTGTGTGCATGTATGCATGTGTGTGTGTGTGTGTGTGTGTCTGTCTGTCTGTCTGTCTCTGTCTGTCTGTCTTGGGAAAGTGATATTGGATGGGGGTAGAGCTAGTAGAAGTTAAGGAACTGAAGAAAAAAATGCCAAAAATTCCTACCCACCCACCCCCAAAAGAATTGATTCGATCATCTGTCCATCTTCTCTGAAGGATACAAAGAAAAGAAAATACAATGTCCAGGTGAGGTGGCATATGCCTATAATCCCAGGTACTCAGGAAATCTGCTATTATAGAAATCTATAGTATCAAAGTTCAAGGTTAGCCCAGAAAAAAAGTTTGTGAGACATGACCCAACCCCTTCATTCAACCAGCATGCAGTGTGTAGCAGTATATACCTGTTATTTTAGCTATGTGAGAGGCTAAAAATAGGAGGATCACAGTCAGATGCCAAATCTAGGTAAAAATACAAGACTCTGAAAAATAACTAAAGCCAAAAAGGGCTGCAGGTGTCATTTAAGTGGTAGAGTACTTGCCTAGCAAGTGTGAAGTTCTGAGTTCAAACCTCAGTACTGGCATTCCTCAAAAAAAATCAAGTTCTCTGAACCTCAGTTTCTCATCAATAACAGTGGGGTGAGATATAGAGCTATCAGGATTTTCTAGGGGGAAGGTACATGTACTGCTGTCCAGTGAACCACAGCACGACCTCTCACCAGTTTGGATTAACAGCTGAGACTCAGCCCCACATCAGAGTGGAACACTGTCTAGAGTCTGCTGGGGTGAGTTCAAATCCCCGCTTGGATCTCAGGTAAAGCTCTGCTGGCTTCCTTCGCCTCACAAAGTGGGGATTTTGCTGCACTCTGGGGAGTTCTAGTGACCACACAGGCTGATGCGATGAGACATTCACCACAGGACAGGACCACATCCGCAACAGAGGACCACTGGCATTGCTGCCTTTGGCAAGTCTTTTGTCTAACAGTTTAAATATGGGTGAAAAATCGAGCTCAGAATCCACACCAACACAGGTAGGGGCATGATATGGGAAAGGCTTAAGAATTATGAGTGTAACTACTCAATGGGGCCACCTCCATAGGGGACGCTGGATGAGAGCCCCCCCCCCTTGACCATCTGTCACAATCATGGCAGTAGGGGCAGTTCTCTGGAAAGCAAACAAGAAATAAATTTGTGGCTGAAAAATCTCAGATTCTATATATGTGTATGTGCATGTGTGTGTGTGTGTGTGTGTGTGTGTGTGTGTGTGTATGTGTGTGCATGCGTGTGTGTATGCCATATTTAAATTTGGAAGATCAGCTTTTCATTGGAGATCATTCACACACCACACACACACACACACACACACACACACACACACACACTTCCTAAGAGAATCTAGACATTTTTAAATGTGTATAATTAGTGTGGAGAAATAAAATATTTAGCTGGCCTAATTTTTACAGTGGGAATAGAAAACAGTGTATTTTCAATAAATCCAACAACACAATTTCTCATATCAATATTCAGATGTAAGAAAGCAGAAAGGTGGGAGATAGCACACCACAGCCAGCATCTGAGAGCTGCCCTTGTCCTCTGGGTGTTCCCCAAGTCCACTGCCTGCAGAGAGCACCATCGAAGTCTCCTCAGGGGTCAGCACTATACACTCACCTCTTATCACACAGTCCTCAGTCAGGCCAAGGACAGTCTAGTTCCACAGCCCTCCTCTTCCTGACTTTGGGTCAGACACCTGACACTGTGCGGCTAGATGGCCTAAGACTGCAGAGAAAACAGGAAGCTATACTCTTAAGAAAGTCCATGTTGGAATAAAGCTCTGTATCAACAAGACACACTGTTGTTACACTATAGCTAAAGACACATGGCTGAGATCCTTAGAAATGAGACTAAAGGACACGGAGAACAGTAGGAAAGGCTTCCCTCCCATTCCAGCCCCAAAGCCCACCTCGCACTCCATTCTTTGTCACTGCAAAGCTTTAGGTTAAGTCCTGCATTCTCAACAGAGAAAATATTACCCATAAAGGGGGACAAAACTGGCCTGGGGAAAATATAATCTTAGACTTACAATCATTTGTATCTCTCAACCAACCCAGCAACTATCCATTTGCTACTATCCATTTGATAGTAGCAGCTAGCCACTGAAGGGGAAATGCAAAGGGAACCTAGAATCGGCAATGAGATGACAAGGTTTCTGAGAGTAAACCCTGTAGTTGACTTCCCATACACACAGATGACTCCTCCCTGGAGAATGGGAATTCCTCAAAGGCAAGCTCAGGAAGTCCACAAACCCCAAAGGCCAAGGATGTTGTTCTCATCCTAAAGACAACCTACTTTCTATCTGATGGAAGTGTATTCGTAACAGGGGCTTAAAATGTTTTTGCTGCCATGAATTTACCAAAAAGCAGAAGTAAGGTCTGCCATCTCTGCCTCCGTTTTGTGTTTGTCCTTATTCTAAGCCATTCTCTCTGCAGTCGCTTCGCAGTCTCAGGAAAGACATTATAACGACAACACTGTCATGACAAGGGATGGAAACCACCCCTAAAGAGAGGCAGAGTCTTATAGAACAGCTCACTCCGCAATGGGGATAACCACCAATAATAACCAGGATTGGGGCAGGAGGAATCATCTTATAGGAACCAGATTTTCCCCTTCAATGATGACAAGAATAATTTATCTGGAACCCAGGAGAAGCAGAACTGAGATAATGACCAGCCAGGCCACACTTATAACTAAGACTCTTTTATTAATGATTAGTATCATTATGAAGTAGTTGTACAAAGGGGTTACAATTCCACCAATACTCTTCATACATACTTTCTGTTTCCGACTCTAATTCTTCCCTTATTTGACCCTAATACTCAGATCTACACTCTAAGAAATGGCTTAAGATGAGCCAAAGTGCCATCTTCCTATAGCATAGCATGCCAGGTTAAAAAAAAAATCTCCTTTCTCTTTCTCTTTCTGTTTCTGTTTCTCTTTCTAACCTAGGTTGGAAACCTAGGGCTAGGGTCGAGACTTGCCTAAATTCTTCTCTTGCAAGCCTCAAGTTCCCAAGGTGGATTAGCCAACTCTCAGGTAAGACATTTAACTTAGTGGCAAGGGAAGATAAACAAAAGTAAACAGCTAGTAACGTCTTGAGGGAGGGAGGGTGGGGGGAAGCCTTGGAAGCATTGTTGCCACGGTAGGAAGCTCATTCCGGATTTAGTTCTTCTTAGGAAATAGCATCCACCAAAAAAGAATTGAACCTCCATCCCTCCTCTGTATCTGTGGAGAGCAAGTATCACAGAACAGTGCAAGGACAGCAGACACTGCACAATGAAGACACCCACCCAGTTCAAGGGCACTGGTGGCTTCCTAGCACTTTCCCGCTAAGCCATTCTGGCCAAATCATTTGCCCTCCCTGGGCCTCCAGAAAAATCAAGGTTTAGACTGAGCTTCCTTCCAAAGAGCCCTTCAAACCCATGATGAGCACAGTAAAAAATAAATAAGTAAATAAAAAGCAAGTAAAGAGTAATGCTCTGATCTTCCCTACACTCTAAAATGGCAAAAATTTCACATCCTCTAATAAAGGGAAGAAAATGAAATCAAGACAGTACCTTCTCCTAGCCTCAAGAAAAGATAGTGTAGGGAAAAAAAATAACAAATGGCGCTTGTTCAGCACCATGTTCACTTGCTGGTTAATGTCTCAATAGGCAGATGGCATCAGATGCCTTTTTCACAGCCCAAAGGATTCATCCACAATTAGACATGACCAGCAGATATTAAACCAAGATTTCATACAATAGCTACTGAAATTCAGGAAAATAAAGGAGGGGTACTGCAGAACAATTATCCTAGCCCAAGAAAACAACCTAAAACTAGGAGATAACAGAGGGAGAGGGAAACAAGAGGTGGGTAAGGAGAAAGAGAAGACAGAGCTACTGAGTCAAAGAGAGAAACATACAAAGAGAATAACAGAGAGAGCAAGAGAAAAACAGAAACAGATAGAAAGGGAAAAGCAGAAAGAGCGAGAGAGGAGACACAGAGAAAATAGAAATAATTTGAGTGACACTTCTTTACAATCATAATCTGGCATGTTAAAATTTTGCCTGTGTAGTATCTTTAAAAGGTCAGAAGTCACCAGTGAATGGCCTTGCAATGGAGTTGAGCCCTCCCTCATCTACAGGCAAAATCTGTGTCTCCATCTACTTGATTGTGGCTGGACACTGTCCACTAGGACTGGTAGAATGTGGCAGAAGGAATGTGGTGCTGGCCTCAGACAGAGCAGGTCCCTGAATGGGCTCCCCCTTTGACCCTAATGTTGGGAGTGGTCTTCTCAGAACTCAGTCCCAGCTCATTGCCAACTGAATACTAAGCATAAAGTGGCCACGATCCCAGTTTGGGCTGGAGCTCCTCCTACTGGTAGGCCCACTGACCATCTGCAGTACAAGTAGTTACTCTGCCAGTGGCCTCAGAGCTCAAGAACAGCCCAGGCCCCCACAGCATGTGGAGTTGAGTCTCTATGTCCGAATGACTCATTATGCAACAGTAAGCACAGAATAATAGGATCTGAGGTAAGGGATTCTAAATCCCAAGTGCCCCATGTGCTGGTGAAGCCTCTTTCATACCCAAAACCTCCATGTCCCCAGCATTAGCCAGACAGAGAGCGGAGAAGGCATTTGAAGACAGCAACATGAAGAGTAAAGGAAACCCCTCCCAGACACCACCACTTTAAGGATGTGCTCACTGCTCTGAGCCATGCAATGGGACAATCAAAACAGAATCCTTAAGGTCTAAAATCAAGAAAGCCTCTAAAATAATGCAAATCACCTTATCCTCTCCAAGTCTCGATTTTAAAGTAGCAAGAAATGCATTAAAAAGTGCAACACCTCCAGCAATAATCAAGAATAAACACTCATGTAAGTTCTGAGACCAGACCCTATGCAGTGGCCATACCAGAGCATTCCCCAGAAAGGCGCAACCCTCACTTGGTTTTCTGAGTTTCTTTCTTTTTCTTCTCTGTTTGTTGTTTTCTTTAGGAAGCAAAGGCCCAATCCTCTTCAAGACCCCCACTTGGCACCAGCCCCAGGGACTTCAACCCCATCTCAGCTGGCAGAATTACTCTGCTCAAGTTACATGTAATTAACAGGGGAGAAGTTCCCAGAATACTTGAAACACAGCACTGACCAAACAATGTCAAAACCAGCAAGCATTCACAGAACACCAGCTGTGTCTAACTAGTTGGGGACAGTGGATGAACAAAAAGAAGTAATAGTATGAATGTAGTGGAATGTATCAAGGTAGGGAACAGCTCAAAACCCAGAAGGGATAAGCCATCATCAAGTGACTAAAAGGACTCATGTAGGCCTGGTACAGGGATTCCCCACAAAATCTAGGGGACAAGAGCAGTGCCCATCTATACACTAGCTCCCAGGGGCATTTGCACATGGGTTTCCATTAGTCCTTTGCTGAGATCTGAGTCCTGCCTTCTGGTTTAAAGAATAGAACTGTCTAAAGGAGAAAATAAACCACCTAGTGAGAAGTGAGACATCAAAGGTGGAGGAACAGTTCAAGTCCTTATTTGCAAAAGGAAGAGAACAGATTTCAAGAGATGACCAGACCGACTATTCCTAGAAATGAGCTATGAGTTCTCAGATTTCGCTGTTCTACAGTCAACCACAGCTGCCGTTTCAAAAAAAAACAAAAACTAATTTATATGTGGTAGCTCAGTGCCAATGAGAACATGATCTCATCAGTACGCAGGACATTCAACACCTCCCTAGAAAAGACTCTCCTGACCTCCTTCCCCAAGCAGGGAAGATATCACTGGGAGATGGCACATATGGCTCTCCATATGTGCACTAAGGAACTCAAGTGTGTCTCTGCACTTATCAGGTTACCGCAGGAAATACCACTCTGGCTACCACCAGGTGACACCCAGCAGCTCCTTCAGGTATACAGGGAAGTGACTTTTATTTGATTGGGAAGAAATAAAAACTATGGAAATGTCATGGGAACCACACTCCAGTGAAAACACTTATCTTCAAAGACAAATCCATGGATCTCTCTAACTCTGAAGGATGACAAGGACGCTGGACTGGGGATGACACCTCCCCATGCGGACTGTTAAGGTGCACTTACCTTCAGACTCCCAACATTGTTGACATCACTCCGCCCATTATCCTCCACAGGGTGTAACACAAAGAATACACAGAGGGGTCAGGAAATCAGATAAAGAAATCAAGAGACTGAAGACTATGTGGAAAGGAAAGATGAAGGAAAACAGAAAGGAAGGAATTTGGGAAAATGTAGGAGCACCTTCAAAGTAAGACCTTAGGACAGGTGTACCGAAAAAAGATGAAAAAAAAAAAAAAAGCAACACGCACTACGATGAAGATCCAGCCATCTGAAATGACTCTGCCTAGCCTCAAAGAGGTTTAAGGAAACCTCAGTGAAGTGAAATTAAAAAGTTAAACAAGGAGATTCAAACATAAATTACATGATGTGTTATGGAAAGATGGCAGAAAGAGCACAGGGAACAACCTAAGCTCTCTCAGAAGAAGCAGAGTTTTAGAGTTCCATTAGGCACTCCATGTCAAGAAACCCACACCAAGTAAACTATAATTGTACAGGGATATACACCAAAGAAAATTATAAACTGATCGGAAAGGAAGACAGAAACTGGTATGCCAGCAGCAGTGCCAGCGGTGGAGACAGCGGTAGGAGCTGAGCCCAGGGCTTTGTACATACCTTCACCAGAGAATTTAAAGAGCTTGCCTGGGAAAAAGCAAGAACGAGAACACACAGCTGAGATGGCCAGCCAGATACAGAGGCAATTTGCCACACCGCAGACAGTTCAAAGCATTACTGGAAACCGTGAGTACCCCCAAAAATATATTCCCCCCCAAAACACCATCTATACAGAACTCCCTCTCCCTACCCAAGAAGAATGCCATTTTGAAAGTAGCAAAGAGGCTGCCAGAACACCTGGCCAGAAACATTGCCAGAGAAGCGGCGCCATTTTTGAAAAGGGCAAACGAATCTGAAATACTTACACCATCCCTCTCTGGCAGCAAACAAAAGACCTGCCCAGTGGGAGGCAACCCTGCCACACATCAGTAAGCAAGGACAAGCCAAATTCCAGCACAGCTCTGGCCAGCCAAGCACCTTAGAATGACAAAACTGAATGTTCCTAAAATCTCTAAAATGAAAAAACAGACAGGTCTTAAAAATTGAGTGTGTTTCCAGACTGTGCAAAGAGTAAGAACTCAGTTACTAGCCACCCCTCCAAATCAGAGAACATTACAGATTCCAGATACATCTCAGCCCTGCCCACACCCAAGTGCTCTCCAGAATCTAGGCTGCAGCCTGTTTTAGTCATAGCACCACCTCAAACACAGTGCCTAATCGAGACTGGGAAGAGAGCTGTGGATTTATGGTGATTGCTAAGCCTGTTTCTTACTTGTGTGAATACTTAATTCTGGCTATATTTTTGATTGTTCAATCTTTTGTTTTTCCTTTTAGCTTTAGTTTTTCTTTCTCTTTCTTTTCCTTTTCTTGGTACTCTTATTCTTTTTTTTCTTCCTTTATTTTTCTATTTCTTTTAATTTTATTTGTTTTCTTTTATTTCTGGTCATTCTGTTCCCCCCCCCCTTCCTTTATTTCCTTGTTCCCTTATTTTTTGTCTGATTGTTTGATTGTATTTATTTCCATTTTTATTCTGTCTAATTGGCTCATCTTTTTGGTTTAGTTTATCCTGACGCTAACAACAGATTTTCTCACTGGCTACAACTATACAATATCTCCTTTTCTGCACCATAGTACTCCTTCCCAAACAAAAGTGAAGAAGAATTTAGCTAAGGGAATACATATCTGTGATTTTTAAAATATCTGATTTAAACTCTATGCAACAGTACAGCCCTCGTTGGTTTTCTACTTTATATTGTGCCCTATTTTGGATTTGAGTGCTTTTGTTCCCAAATGGGCATAACAAACCGTAGAAACAGAAGAAAAATGGAAACTCAAAGAAACTCAACTCCCACCAAGATTAACCAGGCAATACAGCATACAATGAAGGACCTAGAAGATAATTCTCAAAATGCTGTAAAAACATTGCTGCTAAATATGTTTAATGAAAAGATAGAAAGCCAACACAGGGCTATTCATGACTATGATGAGACTAACCAAAGATTACTGGAAGAATTCAAAGAGTCTACAAACATAAAGGTAAATGCATTCCAAGAGATGGAAAGGGAGACCAATGAAAAAGATCTCTCAGCTAAAGGATATGAGAGAAGACACAGCTGAACAAATCAAGGAGGTAAAGAAGTCCATTCAAGACTTAAAAGAAAGCTTCCATAGAGATAGAGATAGAAGCCATTTCCATAAAAAATGATCACGTAGAAGGCAGGCAGAAAGAAAAAAAGAAGAAAGTCTTGACAGAAGAATAGGTGATGTCAAAGACAGTCTTAGGAATCAGTTATATTAGATATTACAGAAATAGAGGGAACAATTATACAGAACAAATCTAAGAAACAGAGAAGGAGCTTCCAAGAACTTCAGAACTCAATCAGAAGACCTAATTTAAGACTGAGTATTGAGAAAGTAACCAAAAGCATAGGAAATAGCAAAGAACTTTCCAAACATCCCACACAATAGGCCCACTGACATACAAGAAGCCTTTAGAACTCCAAAGAGACCAGGTAAGAACATTCCACCACATTGTAATCTGCACAGGATCAATAGAGATCAAAGAAAGGATCATTAAAGCTGTCAGAGAGAAAAGATTAGTTACTTATAAAGGAAAACCAATCAAAATAACTACAGATTTGTCAGCTGAGACCAGGAAAGCAAGGAGAGCATGGAATGATGTATGTAATGCCTTAAAGGCAAACAACTACCCACCAAGAATACTGTACTGAAAAATGCTCCCTTCATAACTGAGGGATGAATAAAATCTTTTCATAACAAGGAAAAACTGAAACAATTTATTGCCAACAAACCAGCACTACAGAAATGTATTACATAAAGAAAACCAAAAAGAACATGATAGTGGCAGAGGAAAGGTCCCTTACCAGAGAATCTGATATAGTAAGACAAGTTGAGGCACAGCCATTATGAAGGTGAATAACATGCCAGGAATAACCAAACACTTCTCAGTCCTAAATCTCAATATTAATGGACTTGACTCTCCAATTAAAAGATATAGATTGACTAGCTGGTTCAAAAAGCAAGATCCATCCATCTTCTGTCTTCAAGAGACACATCTTGCCTACAAATAAAACATTTTAAAAGTGCAAGGCTGGAATAAAATCTTTCAAGCAAAAAGCCCCAATGAACAGGCTGGAGTATCAATGTTAACATTAGATAAAATAGACTTCAAATTAAAAATTAGTGAGAAGAGACAAAGGACATTACATACTCATACATACTCTATACACCAAATCCTGGAGCACCCAACTTCATCTAACAAACACTGCTTATCCTAAAAACGCACATAAATCCAAACACATTGATTGTTGGTGACTTTAGCACATCACTGTCAACTTTGGATAGATCACCCCAGCAAAATCTCAACAGAGGAACCGCTGACCAAAATAATTGCACTGACCAACTAGACTTAATAGACATTTACAGGATATTTCACCCAGCATCAGAATATACATTCTTCTCAGAAGCTCATGCAATGTTCTCCAAAATAGACTACATTTTAGGTCACAAAGCAAATCTGTACAAATTCCGAAAAATTGAAATTATTCCTTGCATCCTGTCAGACCACAACAAAAAAAATTAGATCTCAACACCAAAAGCCATCACAGAAAATGCTCTAACCCACAGAGACTGAACAAGACTTTGCTGAATAACCAGTGGGTCATTGAACAGAGCAGAATGGAAATTCAAACAGGTTTGAAATTTAACAAAAATGAACACACAAAATACCAGCTCCTCTGGGACACAGAATAGGAGTACTCAGAGGAAAATTTATAGCTCTAAGTGCCAACAAATTGGAGAAATCTCAAATCAACAGTTTAACAATGTACCTTAAGTTCCTTGAAGAAGAACAAGGCAAGCCCCAAACTAGTAGACAGAAACAAATAATATAAAATCAGAATAAATGATTTAGAAACTTTGAAAACCATAGAAAGAATCAACAAAAAAGATGGTTCATTGAAGAAATTCACAAAATTGACAGGCTCTTAGAAAACCTGACATAAAAAAGAAGAGAACATACTCTAATAAAAATTAGAGATGAAAATAGGAACATCAACAGAAACAAGCAAGATTCAGAACATTATAAGGGAATATTTTTCAAACCTTTATCATAACAAGCTGGAGAATCTGGAATAAATGGAAGAATTCCTAGAGAATATTGATATACCCGAACTAACCCAAGATTTAAACCAACTAAATAGTCTCAACAATTAATGAAACAGAAATGGCAATGAAAGACCTCCCATCCAAGAAAAGCCCAAGACCAGATGGATTCACAGCTGAATTCTACAAGGCCTTCAAAGGAGAACTCAATCCAATACTCCTCAAAGTATTCCATGAAATTGAAAGGGAAAGATCACTCCCAAACTCATTCTATGAAGCCAGTATAACCCTCATCCCCAAACCAAATAGGGATTCATCAAAGAAAGAGAACTATAGAACCATTTCTTTGATGAACATCAATGCAAAACTTCTCAGTAATATTCTGGCCAACCTACTTCAACAACTAATCAAAAAAAATCATACACTATGATCAAACAGGATTCATTCCAGGAATGCAAAGCTGGTTCAAGACTTGCAAGTTAATGTAACTCAACACATCAATAGTTGCAAGGACAAGAACCACATGATCATTTCAGTCAATGCAGAAAAAGCATTTGAAAAGATTCAACACTGCTTTATGATAAAAGCTCTGGAGAAGCTAGGAATCCATGGAACATTCCTCAATATAATGAAGGCTGTATATGACAAACCAACAGCCAGCATTATACTTAATGGTGAAAAGTTAAAACCATTTCCTCTAAAATCAGGAATGAGACAAAGATGTCTAATCTCTCCATTCCTCTTCAATATAGTACTGGAATTCCTAGCAAGAGCAATAAGACAAGAGAAGAACATAAAGGTTTCCATATAGGGATAACATGATCTTGTACTTAAAGAGCCCTATAGATTCCTCTCACAAGTTAATTGAACTGATCCAAATCTTTGGCAAAGTATCAGGGTATAAGATTAACCCACAAGGGATGGTAGGGGAAAAACAAACAAGGAGGCAACAATGTTTGATAAGAAATGTACTCATTACCATGCTCATGTCACTGTAACCCCTCTGTACAGTAGTTTCACAATAAAAAACTTATTTAAAAAAAATAAGCCTAATAAGAGCCAGGTGATAATAACTAATAAAACTAGAAACATTAAAAAAAGATTAACCTACAAAACTCAGTAGCTGTTCTGTATGCCAGCAATGAGAAGAGTGAGACTGAAATTAGGAAAGCAACTCCATCTGTAATAACCTAAAAAAGAAATACTTAGGAAATAACTTAAACAAAGAGGTGAAGAACCTCTATGATGAAAACTTTAAAAACCTGAAAAAGGAAATTAAAGCAGATTTAAGGAAATGGCAAAAACTTCCATGCTCATGGATTGGAAGGAGTAACATCGTAAAAATGGCAATGCTGCCCAAAGTTATCTACAAACTCAATAAAATACCCATCAAAATCCCCAAAACATCCTTCAATGGTACAGAGGAAACAATCCAAAATTTCATATGGGCTAATAGAAGACCCTGAATAGCAAAAGCAATCCTTAGGAGGAACAACAGTGTTAAAAGAATATTAATACCAAACTTCAAACTGTATTACAAAGCAGTAGTAATTTAAAAAGGAAAAACAGCTTGGTACTGGCACAAGAATAGGCCTGAGGACTGGTACAATAGAAGACCCAGAAATGAACCCACAGAACTATAGCAACCTAATATTTGATAAGGAATCCAAAAAAACACAGGATGTTAAAAAGACAGCCTTTTCAGCAAATGATGCTGACAGAATTGGCTATACATGTGCAGAAAATTGAAGCTAGATCCTTATGTATCACCCAACTTCAGAATCAATCAATTCCAAATAGATCAAAGACTTCAACTTAAGACCAGAAACCCTGAAAAGATTACAAATTAAAAAAACATTGATGGCTGGGAAGTGGCTCAGTGGTAGAGTGCTTGCCTTGCATGCATGAGGCCCTGGGTTCAAATCTTCAACACCACATAAGCAGAAAAAGCCAGAAGAGGTACTGAAAAGCTGAGGGACAGCTCCCAGACCCAGAGCTTAGGCCCCACAACCAAACAACAACAACAACATTGAGATTCCACCTCATCCCAGTTAGAATAGCTATTATTGAGAAAACTAACAAAACAGATGCTGGCAGGGATGTGGCCAAAAGGGAATGCTACTACACTGTTGGTTGGAATGTGAATTTATTCAACCACTCTGGAAAGCAGGATGGAGGTTCCTCAAAAGACTAAACATAGAGCTTCCCTATGACCCAGCAATCCCACTCTTGGACATTTATTCAATTGACCACAAGCCAGGCCACACTAAGGCTACTAGCACAACCATGTTCAGTGCAGCACTGTTTACCACAGCCAAGATATGGAATCATCCCAGATGCTCCTCAGTGGATGAAGGGATCAAAAAATACGGTATATACAGACAATGGAAAGACTTCAAAAAAAATTACAGTAAGCAAAGTAAGCCAGACACAAATAAACATAAGCTGTATGGTTTCCCTCACTTGTAGTAATTAGAATGTACCTATAAATCTACAAGTAAACCTAATGGATAGTAAAAGGCAAAAATTTATACTTGGACATGATAAATTAAATAGGACTCTAAACATTCATGCAGTGAGACCAAGGGAGGATATTCTTAGGAGAGGATCACAAGGGCTCAATAGCTATGTGTATTATGATCATATTAAATGATGATTATTAAAATGAACTGCAAGAAATGGAAACGAGTTTTTTTATTTTACTTTTCGTGGGTTTCTTTTTGTTTTTTCTCTTTTGCCTGTTTTTTATTTCTCTTCCTTTAGTTTTGTATGTAAGTTTATCTGATTTGGGGAGAGTAAGAGGAAAGCATAGAAATAATGGGACAAAAGGTGAACTAATTCAGCAGTGCTACTCACTAGACATATATTGAAAATGAACTATATAATGTGTGGGGGAAGGCAGTCAAGAAGGAAAACACTGGGAGAAAATGAGGGAAGAGGTGACACTGTTATTGTCTGACTTACGTAACTGAAACCCCTCTGTATATCACCTTTACAACAAAAATTTTAAAAATAAAAATAGAAGACATGATTTGCATTAACCCCTTATAACCCATGGAAGCTTAAAAATAAGGAGAATCATTGTCTTCTCCAGCCTGGGATGTTGGAGGTTTGCAATGCAACTCATTCATGATACAAATGTGTATCCTGCTTTAATTAAACTCCTTTTCTCATCAAGGGAAGGAGAAATAATCCCAATCTAACATCTCATCCATGATAAACTTTGCTGTCTCTCTTCTGTTTCCAAATGAATTTGGCTTATTAAAAAAGTAATGAGCTATTAATTAACTCTACACTCATACAAAGCTGTTTAATTCTCAATCTAATTAGTGGCAATCTGTTGAAGGATTCTAACGATTATTTTAAATTTGCTAACAGAAACATCTTTTCACTTTTCATAAGTTATTTATAGACTGAGCTCACATTGGATCCTGTTCGGGTTTTAATTTGGTAATCCTTTTCCTAGATAGTCTACTCGTCTACCATCTCTGTGTGACAGGGCTTACAACTGCCTGCTAGAAAGTCCAGAAGACCTCATGTGACGTCATGACCCAAGTAGGCAAAACTCAGCTGTGAATCAAGGGTAGTGGGCTCAAAGCCCCAGATGGAAACAAGGAAGCTACAGGGTTTCTGCTGGAGTGGGGCATGGCAAGGGGAGATATACAGCACAACACAGACAGAAATGGCACTTTCATGACTGATACCATACAGAGCGTCACAAAACTCCTATTTCCAAAACAATATACACTGAACTTGTTTCATTTATGAGCCTAATGATTACTAGAACCACTACAGAGTCACATCTATTTTACACACAAACCCTTTATGATAGACGTTTTGTAGGCATTGGAAGTATATATTATGTTCTAGTGCCAAAGCCGTATGCTTTAAACCATGGATTTAACAAATATACACACAAACTTCCCATTCAAAAATGACACTCCATCCTACATAATGTAAAGGATTAGCTGTCGGTGTGTCAGTGTGTCACTTGATCTGTGTCTCCGAGATCTGATGTGAGATAAGCCTGTTGCAGAGTTAGAATCCACGTCACCTCATTCTCTCACATCCAAGGAGGAATGGGGAACTGTTCCCTACATTGGCTACCCCCTGCTTTCCTTGGCACATGAGAGGCAATACACACAATGATTTGGAAAACAGTGAAGCAAACTACCTGCGTTTGAGTCCCAGCTATGTACTGACTAGCTATGTATTTCAAGCCACATTAATAACCTCTCTGTGCCTCCATTTCCTCATCTAAAACTAAGGCTTACAAGAATGCCTACCTTACATGAATGAACATCTCTGCCATCCTCAGAACAATACAGCGCCGACATGCTCTGCAATTTCTAAACAATATTCACACTAGCTGAGTGTTTCCTCTTACAAGATACAGAGGGTTGGGGACACTACAAAGCCATTATCCCATTAATCATGGTAATTTATTTAAAGGTTCAAATAATAGAGAACATTTGGTCACAGTATGGAACTTTATTCTGCAGGCATATCTTTTCTGGTTCTTTTTTGAGAAAACATAGGTACCGCACTAAATTAAATAGCATACAGTTTGAGCCTTCTCCCTGTGATTATTTATTAAGTGTCATTAGTCATTAAAATGCTAATAATTCACTAGGTTTTTAAAAAAAATATTAAACACAGGACCTTGAAAAAAATTAAATTTAAATAAATTGAATACTAATAGAGCAAAGCCTGAGGGAGTACATTCTCGGTGTAGTTATTTATTTATTTTACAAAAAAAAGAGTTGTCATTATAAATAGTATTAATAATAATGATAGCAATAGCCAGCACTTATTAAGTATTATCCACATGCCAGTGCTCTGCTTGGTGCATTCCAAGCAGTATCTACACTGAACAAGTTGACATAGGAAAAAGATGTCCAATTCCAACACCCTTGCCCTTTAGGTCAAGCCTAAGCTGAGAAACAGCCCAGAGCAGGTACCAGCAGAAGAACGATGCCTGGTTTAGAATGACTGGAAGTGGCCCGTGCAGGAACACAGAACTCACAATGTTTCACAATGTTGGTCTCATTAGCACCACATGCAAATCTACTGAGCTGGCCAAAGACACAAAATGAAAATTGGCCATCGGCTCATCTACATCAGAGCAAGTCAACTTGAGGCTCAATCCTGCAGAAATACAAGTCTCAAATTGGGGTGGGGGGAAGAAGGGGGTTGTATTAATGGAATTATAGATCACCTGCTGGTAAATGAAATCATGTGAACCAAACATTCAAGGGCTTTGCCTTACTCAGAGTTCACTGAATGCTGATTCTGTATCCAGACATTAAAATGTACAATGCAGAATACTCACCAATAACCGTGAAAATAATTACAACCAATGTTCTCCCTATCCATGATCCAGGAAATCTTACCCTTGATGGGTCTCCACCAGAGCAGACTGCCCCTCCCTCTGTGCTCCCATCATGCATTGGTCTAAGCCCAGCCCTGCTGCCTGTCACCTTGCAGAGATTGTCTTTATCTTTTACTATCACAAGCTGGTGCACTGCTAATGTTAGGGAATGTATTTCTGTTCCCATCTTGGGCTAGAACACACCATTGTTGAATCATTCATCCGTCTGAACCTTCTGTGGGTTGAGACACAGTTATTATCAGCTAACTCAACAAACACACTGTCCTCAAGGGGCCTAAAAGTAAGTTCACTACACAGATCTGGGGGTAGCTGCCCTGCGCTTGGGCTTCAAAGAGAAGACAGAGAGAGAAACACAGGCTGCTTCTGAGGCCCAGGCACACACACATCTTTGACCCATGACAGTCACATAAAAGGTATCAGCTCACTGGATGAAGAAAAATGCTCTCTTTCTTCTGGGAAGAAGTATCAAGTCAGTGGGTAAAGGTGGGAGGAGAGAAGTAGACAGGACAACTCAGGTTCCCCCAAGAACCCATTCATCAAAAGCAGGTGGCTGCTTCCTCATACTTTTCCAGTCTATGCGATGATGAAGTAGACATCCACAAACCCCCACTTTCAGGATCCAGTGCCTGTGTTATTCAGGTTCAGCATCTAGCTCTATGCCCAGAAGGGCTCCTTCTTAATGGCGCCACACATGAAGATCAGCAGCGATTGCAGGGCGCTGGTGGTTCACGCCTGTAATCCTAGCTACTCAGGAGGCTGAGATCTGAGGATCGAGGTTCAAGGCCAGCCTGGGCAGGAACATCTGTGAGACTCTTATCTCTAATAAACCACTAGAAAACCGGGAGTGGCACTGGTAGAGCGCTCGCCTTGAACTGAGGAGCGCAGGGACAGCACCCAGGCCCAGAGTTCAAGCCCCACGACTGACCAAAAAAAAAAAGATCAGCAGTGCCATATGCAAACCAGGGTCTACCTAACAGCAAGACCTCCTAACCTTCTGCTCCTCCACCCCACCAAATCAAGATCACAAAATCAACCCCTGAGGTCTTGGCCCAAATGTACTTTCAATACCAGGGCACAATTTTGGAATCTGTGTGGCACGGTCTAAAGAAATATAAATAGTCCCACTACTCATGCACTGAGACGTGCAAGGCAAACCTGGCCTAAAAGTCAGCCAGACTCCATTTCAACAAACAAGCCAAACATGGTGGTTCAAGTGTATAATCCCAGCTACACGGGAGACATAGGTAGAATTATCACAGGGTAAGGCCAGCCCAGGCAAAAGGCACAAGCCTTGAAACATAACCTAAAATCAAAAGGGGCTGGGACATGCACCAAGTGTTTGAACTCTTGCTTAGAAATCACAAGACCCTGAATTCGAACCTCAGTACCACCAAGAGAATAAAAAAGCAATGCAAAATATTTTAAACGGAAATGGGGACAAGGTTAAAGGAAGAGCCAAGATTCAGGCTCATTTGCATCCCCCAGCTCCACCCCTCATCACAGGGTAACAGAAATTCTGTAAGACCAGTCTGAGACATCCTGATATAGAGCCAATTGTGGAGAAATAAGTTTATTTTAGTGGCAAGAACCAGAGAGCCAGCCCTGTGGGATCCTGACAAACACTCCCAAAACATTCCCCAAGAAGCTGCAACTTGGACAATGACAGGTTTGACTCTTGCAACAAAAAGATTCCAGGTCCGGGGAGATCTGAAGACTGGTGTCCAAACCCACATGCAAGGAGGGTGGGTACATCTCCCAGCTCCTCTGTAACTGTGAGGCCTCATATTCTGCAAAGCAGCTCAGCCGTACACAGCCTGGATCCATCTTTGTTTGCATAAATAATTTGGTTTTTAAAAATGGTACAAGGCAGTTATGTCTCATGAGTTCAGAAATAAATATTTTGTGGTTGGTCTAAAGCAGGAGTCAGCAAACTTTTCCTGTGAAGAGCTATAAAATAAAATATTTTCAGCTTGCTGCTATGGTACCAAAGTAGCTACAGGCTATGTGTAAATGAATGAGCAAGCTGGACCACCAGTAACAGTGTATTTACAAAAACATGAGGTGAAGGTGGACTCAGCCC